>NC_134687.1:427566264-428766264 GCF_050947455.1 Rhinoderma darwinii
CAGGGCGGATACACTGTGTGAAGCTAGTCAGCGTATCCGCCCTGAACACGGCAGGGAATGCCATCCGGAAAATCTTGCCACTTTGTGGTGTTTTTCCCGTGGATTTTCCGCTGCAAAGCTGTGCTGGGGGAATAAAAACAAAAAACTTTCATACTTACCCCCCTCTCTCTTCTCGAAGCGTAGTCTGGCCCCCTGGGATGACGTGGCCTGTAACGACATCCAGGGAGGCCGGACTAGAGAATAAGCAGGGAACTCTGGGCAAGTATAACCTTTTTTTTTCTTAATATGCACACCATTGAATTCAATGGGAAAACCTTCAACGGAAGAGCTGCGAATACAAAGCCCCGGGACCGGATGGGTTCTCATCTGAATATTATAAATTCAATTAATCTATTTTAGCCCCTTATCTCGCCCGTATTTTTAACGTCGCAATGTCTAGAGGGAGTCTTCCGGCTGAGATGCTGCAGGCTACCATTGTGACTATTCGTTGCTAAATTGTGACACGAAGCTTTATGTGAAAATATTGGCCCAGCGTCTCTTGACGATTCTTCCTACAGTTATTCATATGATCAGGTGGGTTTTACTCAGGGACGACAGGCTCCAGACGGCACCGGATGTATTATAAATTTGATTTCGAAGGTGGAGAATGGTCGGACGCCTTCTCTCCTCCTAACTCTGGATGCAGAGAAGGCATTCGACAGGATACACTGGGAGTTTGCCTTTTCAACTATGAAACGTTTTGGGTTTTCTGGCTCTATACTCGGGGCGATTGGGGCCCTGTACTCCTCACCTTCTGCTTGGGTGTTGGCAAATGGCATGCTGTCTAAACCATTCCATATCACCAATGGTACGAGGCAGGGCTGTCCACTATCTCCCCTACTTTTTACTATGGTAATGGAGCCAATGGCAGAACTGATCCGCATGGATTTGGGAGTGCGTGGGATATATGTGGGGCATAGGCAGCACAAAATTGGTCTATTTGCTGACGATGTCATACTGACCCTCACGGACCCGTTAACTTCCCTCCGCAGAGTCTCAGAGATTTTAACACAATTTGGCAGTGTTTCATATTATAAAGTGAATGCCTCCAAGTCTCAGATATTGGGAATATCAATACCATTGGCGTTGCGTCAAGACATTCAGAGGGAGTTTCCATTTGGTTGGGAGGAGATGTCGATCCCTTATCTAGGTATCAAATTGTGTTCTCCAACTTCTAAATTGGCCCATATTAATATTCTCCCTCTCCACGCTAAATTGCAAGACGAATTGAAACGCCTATCGGGCACAGAGCCTTCTTGGATGGGCCGAGTAATACTATATAAAATGCTTATCCTCCCTAAGATACTTTACGTTTTTAGGACTGTTAGGGCATGACCACACGTGGCGGATTTCCTCCGCAACTGTCCGCATCAATGCCGCACAGAATCTGCGTTGCAGATTCTGCTGCGGATCTGCACAAAATGTGCAGAAAATTGATGCGGACTAGCTGCTGCGGACTGCCGGAAAAGTGCTTCCCTTCTCCCTATCAGTGCAGGATAGAGAGAAGGGACAGCACTTTCCCTAGGGAAAGTAAAAGAATTTCATACTTACCGGCCGTTGTCTTGGTGACGCGTCCCTCTTTCGGCATCCAGCCCGACCTCCCTGGATGACGCACCAGTCCATGTGACCGCTGCAGCCTGTGCTTGGCCTGTGATTGGCTGCAGCCGTCACTTAGACTGAAACGTCATCCTGGGAGGCCGGACTGGAGACAGAAGCAGGGAGTTCTCGGTAAGTATGAACTTATATATTTTTTACAGATACATGTATATTGAGATCGGTAGTCACTGTCCCGGGTGCAGAAACAGTTACTGCCGATCGCTTAACTCTTTCAGCACCCTGGACAGTGACTATTTACAGACGTCTCCTAGCAACGCTCCCGTCATTACGGGAGCCCCATTGACTTCCTCAGTCTGGCTGTAGACCTAGAAATACATAGGTCCAGCCAGAATGAAGAAATGTCATGGTAGTAAAAACAATACGCTCCGCAGCACACATAAGATCTGCGGACTTCATTGCGGAATTTTGACTCTCCATTGAAGTCAATGGAGAAATTCCGCCATGAGTCCGCCACTGCTCCGCAACAGACAGAGCATGCTGCGGACACCAAATTCCGCTCCGCAGCCTATGCTCCGCAGCGGAATTTTACGCCTCGTCTAAACGAACACTGCTAAATTAAAGTGTAAGTCAATGGACAAACGGCACCGCTGCGGATTAACGCTGCGGAGTGTCCGCAGCGGAATTTAAGTGAAATTCCGCCACGTGTGAACCCGCCCTTATGGTCCCTTTGCCTGCCTTCCTCCTTTGGAAGTTACAGGATCAGATGATGAGGTTTATATGGAAAGATAGTAAACCTCGGATAGCTCGACACTGCCTTTATATACATAGGCAGAGAGGAGGTGCTGAGCCTTGATGCTTACCATAAGGCTATAGTGGTGCGGCAATTGAGATATTGGTGCACTTCATTCTCCGGCTCTAGTTGGCCTATGATTGAATGACATTTGATGGGGGATGTCCCTCTTCCCTCGCTACTCTTAATCCATGCGAAATTTCCTACTAAGGTGTTGCCTAAATTCCCTACGGTGCGCGTTCGCTACAAGCATGGAGACATATTTTGCCAATGATACCCTCCTCTACTTCGGTTCACAAGCTCTTCTTACCCGTTGAAGCTCTTGAGCTTTTGATACCTAATCTGAACTTGAGGAATTGGGCATTGAGACGCTGGGCGACCTTTTTAGAGATCAAAGTATTAAATCCTTCTCGGAATTAAGGTCGGAATTTGCCATTTCCCACTCTGAATTTTTCAAGTACTTGCAGGTTCGACATCTCCTCCCTTCAAGATCTCAAGCACAGGTCCACATTCCCTCCAGGCTCTATAACCTGATCTTTGACTCCTCCACGGAAGACTCCAAATTAACGAGGTCTCTCTATGATGTGATCTTGGGGGATGTGGTGACTGTTAAGAGTCCACAAATGTTACAGTGGGAGGGGGATTTGGGATCTACTTACCTCATCGATGAATGGTCCAAAGCCATTAAGTGGACGCTTAGGTCTACCATGAACTCAAATCTTCTGGAAGTTTATCACAAGCTCCTTTTAAGATGGTATTATACTCCCTATAAGAAATCCAGGATATTTCCGGCTTCTAGTCCTCTATGCTGGAGGGGGTGTGGGGAGGTTGGGTCCTTACATCACATTTTCTGGGGTTGCCCTGTCATTGCTCCATTATGGGTTTCAGTCTTCAATCCCTGTTCTAGATTATTGGGTGTTCTGTTGGTTCCAAACGCAGCTCTGGCCCTTCTGTCCTTACATATGGGAACAATTTTGCCGGCGCATAGAGCCCTGGTCTGCCATATTTGTCTCTCAGTTAAACTATTGGTGGCTAAAAACTGGAAGTCTACCACGGTCCCTTCCTTGCGGGAGGTTATTGAGGGTGTGTCGTCCCATTGTGTATATGAGAGATTATTTGCACTCAGACAGAACAGATTGGGCAGGTTTAGTGCCCAGTGGCAAAGGTGGACTGATATGTTCCCATGTTGAGTCACACGCCTGGAATTACGATCTTCACCATTAATACCATGGTTAATGCTACTGTCATTTTCTTTGTACCATGCTATTGGATATACAGATGTTTCATTAAACTTTATCCTTGTTTCCCCATCCCTTCCATTCCTTTCTCTCCTTCCCCCTTCCAATGATTGTATTTACATTCTGACTACCTCTGATGTCCTTGATTGTGATATCTTGTATTTATGTGAAGGTACATTTTCTGTGCTTTTGTACATCGTTGGATTTATTTGTTTAAAAACAAAAATAAAAACGAATGTTAAAAAAAAAAATACACAGCATTAATGGACATGCTGCGGTTGAAGAAACCGCACCGCAGGTCAATTTATGTGCGTTTTTTTGGCTGCATTTTTAAGCAGTGTGGGGATGAGCTTTGTTGAAATCTCACCTACGCTGCTGCTACTGTAATACGCTGTGGATTTTCCACAATGAATCCATTGCGGAAAATCTGCAGCGTTTACACTGTGTCTATTTGTACCCATATAGAGATGCATCTAGTAGCGCGTTAGACCTACTTTGGCCTTCAGAACCGCAATAAGTTGTTGTGGCATAGATTCCACTAGGTGCTGAAATCCTTCTGCAGGAATATGGGCAGATGCAGACAGGACTGCTTCTCGCAGTTAATAGATTTAGGTACTGACCTGCTCTGAACGGCCTGTTTTACCCTGTCCCAGAGGTGCTCCATAGGATTAAGATCTGGAGACTGTGAATGCCAAGCAAGCAAGGAAAACTCGCTATCATGTTCTTGGAATTAATCCATGACAATACGACTCTAGTGACATGGTTTATTGTCCTGCTAAAAGTGTCCTTCTAAAATAGGGATGAACTTGGTCGGCCATAATGCATAGGTAAGCCCTACTGTTTAAACGTCCAGCCACAGGTATCCGAGGACCCAGGATGTGCGAAGAAAACATTCCCCGCACCACCCCGCACCATTACTCCACCAGTTTGAACTGTTAACAGTTTACAGGAAGGGTTCATCGATTCATGCGGTTTGCGCCAAATGCTCACCCTCCGATCAGCATGGTGCAACAGAATCGAGATGGTTTTCCTCTCTCAGTGATCCATTTTTTGTGCTCTTTTGCCCACTGGAGTGTTGTCTTTCTGTTTTCCTTAGCAATGGCACCGAAACGGTTTGTCTGCTGTTACAGCCCATCTGTGCTAAGAAACGACGAGTTTTGCATTCAAACACGTTAGTTGGAGCACCAGAATTGTATTCGGCTGCAATTTGCTTGACTGAACTGCTTGTTAGCCACAATGGTTCTTGACATCCTCCTCTGACACCTTTCATCCACAAATTGTTTATGTCCACAGGGTCCCCTTTCACTGGATGATTTACCTCAATCACACCATTCTCGGTATATTCTTGAGACCGATGCACCAGAAAACCCCACAAGGTTGTCAGTTTTTTTTTTTAAATACTGGCTCCGATTAGTCTAGCACCAATGACCATGCCTTGTTCGAAGTCGCGCAAATCTCAAGTGGATTCACGTTTCCATACAGGCAATCTCCAATCGGGAAAGAGCAGGTGTCTCTAATAAAGTGTAATTGAGTGTACATAGTATTTATGTTTTTTGTTCTAATTTATTTGTAGTACACAATTTGTACATCATATCATCAAGTCATAATCCAAGGAAGGAGGCAGCACTCCAAATAAATGTAAAAAAAGTACAAAGATGTTTATTCACCCAGTGTAGCAGGCAATGTTTCACCTTCCCATTGAAGGCATAATCAATCAATGAATGTGTGTATTCTCAACGTATATATATATATATATATATATATATATATATATATATATATATAATATACATATATGTGAGTGTTCAACAACTCAATCATATCGTTTAGAATAATTAAACATGTTTAATAGAAAAAAGTACAAAATATAATAAGATGTATGGCAGACGGGCTCGTTGAAATATCTAGGGGTGCAGATACCTGTGGCTCTTGCGGACTCCTACTCTCTTAATTTTCTGCCTATCCTTCAGGCTCTTAGGGCTGACTTAGACAAATGGGAGACCAAGGATTTTTCGTGGTTGGGTAGGATAAATGTGATAAAGATGAATATCCTGCCGCGCTTAATGTATATTTATCAGACGGTCCCGTGTGTCTTACCTAGGGTTTTTTTTCTTTAGTTAAACAAAGCACTGGCCAGGTTTGTTTGGCGGGGCAGACCACCGCGAATAGCAAAAGCTACCCTGTTCAAGAGTAAGAGGAGAGGGGGGTTAGGATTGCCTGACTGCTTGGCCTATTACTTTGCGGCGGTGAGTGCTAGGATCTTGGATTGGTTCCATCATGCGGACTCTAAATTCTGGGTGAGGTTGGAAAATCTTCTGGCACCAGTTCCTCTTACTGTCCTTCCATGGCTCCGGGGGAGGTACTTTAGGGGAAGGGAGAATGCGATGCTCCCTTTGGTGGCGGGACAGGTGGTACTCCCATACAAACGCTATCGAAATCTGGCTATAGGGATTCATCCCGATGGCCCATTAGTGGCGATATCCCATAATGTGGACTTTCCGCCTGGCAAGCAGCCTACCTTCTTGTCCTTTTCGTCCAGGCCTTCGCCGCTGACGTTCCATCATGTTCTGACGGGTGGGGGTCTGAAGTCCTTTGAGACACTTGTCCTGGAGCCAGAGAGATCATCGGTCGGGCACTGGGATTTTTACGGCTACAGCACTTCTATACTACTAATAACATCGATAGAAAAGCTATGTGTTGCTGATTCCACTCCGGAGCGGGCTATTTCCCTTCTTTATCAGTGTTTGCAGGAGTTACATAATGATCTTCCACCTTCCTATGTGAGAGGGTGGGAGAGAGAGCTTACGTCGCCCCCATCGTCGGCGGATTGGTCAAAAGCCTTTAAGTTGTGTCATAGCTTCTCCATCTCCTGCAAGGCCCAGGAAACAAATTATAAGATTTTGTCACGCTGGTATAGGGTCCCAGCATTGCTCTATTCCTGCTACCCGGCGGTACCAGATGAATGTTGACGGTGTGGCAGAGCGGAAGGTACGATGCTGCACATTTGGTGGGAGTGCCCGTTGATTCATTCATTCTGGGCAACGGTGGTGGACCTTATACAAAAAATCACGGGCCAAGTACTCCCCAACACCCCGGAGGTGTTGCTTCTTTCCATACTACCTGGAGTGATTAGAACATATTTGAAAACTCTGATCAGTTTTCTGCTGATCGCAGCCCGCACAGTTATTCCACGATTATGGAAAACCAGTAGTGCACCAACCATCACTGAATGGTTCCAGGAGATTTTATTACTGCAGAGGATGGAGGAGGCAACACAGGCCCAGAGAAAATATCAGAGAGCGGGAAGATTGGTCTGGCAGGTTTGGCAGGAGTTTTGTGAGTCGGAGGAGTATCTCCTCTATGCGTAGGCCATATAGGACATAGCAGGGGGGGGGTATTGGCTTGATCCGCCTTGAGGTTGATAGTGGGAGTCTGGGTCCTCTGGTTCTGTTTGCTTTCTTTCTCCTCTATCCGACGTGGAGTACGCAATTGATGCTTTGTCACATGCTATGGTTCCATTGCAGCCTGCCGTGGTGCCCTCTGTCCTGGATGCATTTTCAGTATCGTTGGTAATGTATCGCTCTATGTCCTCGATGCCTGGGTATTCTGTCCATCTTATTAGCTTCGCCTCTGCTGGTACAGAGGAATGTGTTTCATTATTCAGATGTGTCAAATGCATAATACGGTTTGTTTACTTTCTTATGCTCTCTGTGTGTTTTTTCTGACTCACAATGTAGGATGGATGCGTATGTTTTCTGTATTGCTGTATATTTTTGGCTTGTTATAATTTCTTTGTGTGGAAAAATACCCAAAAATAAAGAATGTTAAAAAAAAAAAATATATATAATAAGATGTGACATGGTTATAAATGTCATAATCTATAAAAGACTGGGCAATAAATTGACATGCTGCGGATGTATAGTCCGCAGAGGTCAATGGATGCACGTGTTACGTGTGTGTTTTTTCCACAGCGCGTGGATGAGATTTGTTAAAATATCATCTACTTTGCTGCTACTGTAATATGCTGCAGATTTTATTCCTGCAAATCCAGATGGAAAATCTGCAGCAAATACGCTACGTGCGAATATACCCTTAGGGCTTATTTACACAAACGTGTTAAACGTCCGTGGGACGGCCGTTGAAACAGTGGCCGTCCCACGGACTTATGTAATTCAATGTGACCACTCACACAGCCGTTGTTTCAACAGACCGTGCGAAGAGTCCGTGCGAAAATAGGACATGTCCGTTCTTTTCGCGCATCACGCATCCCTCCATAGACTCTCAACTATGGGGGATGTGTGACATCACGTCCCGCAGCGCTGAGCACGGATGCACCTCGGACGTGAAAAACTGTCGTTTTTCATGTCCGAGATGCGCAGCGCTCGTGTGAATCAGGCCTTAGGGTAAGTGGCTATAAGGTCTATATACAGTACATTCATTGATCTCTATGTAACAATGTAAACAAACAGTTGGGCTCCAAATTATGACAGTATTTATATTGCAAACTTCGAGTATTGACGGTGTTTATTTTATTAACCCATACATTCCTAACAGTTTAGTTCTCCTTACTAAAGCATTATCTAAATAGTAATAAGATATAATGATTTATGAAGAATGGGTTAAAGGAAATATAACAAGTGCTTTAGTTAAAATGTCTGTTCTTTCTGACTTCCCAGAGAAGATGGATTTTTAAGGCATCTCGTCACTGCTAGACTATCTTGGCCCAGCTTGCTGTTTATTTTGGCCTATCCCCAGCTACTTTATAAACCTCTAGTGAATGTGAGGGGGCGTGTTGGGGATTTCACTTGAACTTTACCTGTTCTATGCCAGTCTTAGGGCGGGTTCACACATAGCGGAATTTCACTTAAATTCCGCTGCGGACACTCCGCAGCGTTAATCCGCAGCGGAGCCGTTTCTCCATTGACTTTCACTTTAATTTAGCAGTGTTCGTTTACACGATGCGTACAATTCCGCTGCGGAGCATAGGCTGCGGAGCGGAATTTGGTGTCCGCAGCATGCTCTGTCTGTTGCGGAGCAGTGGCGGACTCATGGCGGAATTTCTCCATTGACTTCAATGGAGATTCAAAGTTCCGCAATGAAGTCCGCAGCTGTCATGCACATGTCATGTGTGCTGCGGATGCGTCTTGCTTTTTTAACTTGACATTTCTTCATTCTGGCTGGACCTATGTATTTCTAGGTCTACAGCCAGACTGAGGAAGTCAATGGGGCTCCCGTAATGACGGGAGCGTTGCTAGGAGACGTCAGTAAATAGTCACTGTCCAGGGTGCTGAAAGAGTTAAGCGATCGGCAGTAACTGTTTCTGCACCCGGGACAGTGACTACCGATCTCAATATACATGTATCTGTAAAAAAATATATAAGTTCATACTTACCGAGAACTCCCTGGGTCTGTCTCCAGTCCGGCCTCCCAGGATGACGATTCAGTGTAAGTGACGGCTGCAGCCAATCACAGGCCAAGCACAGGCTGCAGCGGTCACATGGACTGGCGCGTCATCCAGGGAGGTCGGGCTGGATGCCGAAAGAGGGACGCGTCACCAAGACAACGGCCGGTAAGTATGAAAGTCGTTTACTTTCACTAGGGAAAGTGCTGTCCCTTCTCTCTATCCTGCACTGATAGGGAGAAGGGAAGCACTTTTCCCGCAGTCCGCAGCAGCTAGTCCGCATCAATGTACTGCACATTTTGTGCAGATCCGCAGCAGAATCTGCAACGCAGATTCTGTGCGGCATGGATGCGGACAGTTGCGGAGGAATTCCGCCATGTGTGGTCATGCCCTTAGGCTCTGTTCATATCTGTGTTTAGGGTTCTGTCAAAGTTTCCATCACTTTTGATGTCAAGAATAGAGCAGCATACAACTCTATTTTTGCCATCAAAACAACAGAAACCTCAATGAATTTGGCACGCTGCTATGGCTTCTATTATGAACAGAAGCCATAGTGCCCATGTGAACAGAGCCTTACCCATTTCATAATAATTTTTCTTAGTATGTGCTTAAATATTAAAAAAATTTTTAGAGCTCAAATGTTCAAAATCCAGTTAAAGTTGTTTTGATTTGAGATTCATTTCAAGCCATTGTGCCAGTGATAAGTGCCGTGCTCAGGAAAAAGTGTCAGCTGGGCGGCTCCTTTCCGACTTCTCACAGAGTCTGGCACTTAAAAAAGAAGTGTTGCAGTGCTTTGGAGTAAAACACAATTTAATGGAATCAGGGAACCTGTCACTACATCATGCTGCTCATGGTAAGGGCAGCATAAACCTGCTGACCGGTTCCTAGAGTACCTTGTAGAAGAGAAATGTGTTGGTTATTTTTTTCCTAACATGTTCCCAATCCATGACAAAAATGTACATCATGGTCGTCTGTCAGATGCCACACCATGATGTACATTTTCGTGGACCTGCGAGATCAGTGGCAGGAGCGGTGCTGTAATACACAGCCTTCCTCCTGACGCACTTGCCTGAATTGGAGATAACTTTGATCCCAGTAGATTACTCATTCAGTATTGTAATCAAACGTGTAGCGCTGTACAAGGGGAGAAGCTCCCTTGTAATGGTGATAGTGGCTCCCAGCGTCATGATTACTGGGGCTTGCGTCATCAGGGAGACAGCAATGGACCTGATATAAGGTCCCCAGGGCTGTCTTATGTGAATGCCTATTGTCATGACTCTGGGGTATATGGAGTAGCGGAGTAGCAGCTGGCCAAACAATAGTTAATAACAGTCTCTAGGACGAGAGTATCTCGATAGATGATTTGACAGACACTTGCTGCAGCTGACACTTGGCATTGATGACACTTGGCTTTGCACTGGAACAAACACAATTACTGTATACGGAATACGGGATGCAAGGAGGAATAGGGCAGTCCATTTTATAGTTCCTGGTATGCTGGGATAGGATGGGGGAGATTTTCTTGGTGCGTACGCTGGCTCTTTAAGGTGGGTTGTAAGCACGCGTACCTTATGCACAGTGGCAGCAGCAGCAAAGGACAGTCTTGTGTGTCGGCGTCTCAGAGGAGGGAGACGCCAGCAATAGCTCACAGATCTGCGGTCGCGGCCGTTGGAGGGTGCGGCCATTACAGTACCCTCCCTTACGCCCCTTCTTCTTAGGTCCAGAGCGTGAGAGGAATTTCCTGATGAGAGCTGGAGCATCCACATTTTCCTAATGCTTCCAAGTCCTCTCCTTAGGACCAAACCCTTTCCAGTTCACGAAGTAGAAGGTCCTCCCTCCTACCTTCCTGTAATCCAGTATATCTCTTACTTTTTATTTAATATTTCTATGCCCAGTCACAATATGCTGGCATTCAGAAGTGTGACAGTATATATAGTAAAATGTAAAGTTAAAACATCTATTTCGGACAAAAATTTTTTTAAAAATAGAACTAAAGTTTTTGTATAAATAAGTATAGCTTTTATAGGGTCAAACTAGGTCTTTAATAGCACACAGAGGGAGTACCGCACTATCATATACTAGTCCTTCTCAATGAATTAGAATATAATCAAAAAGTTGATTTATTTCAGTAATTCAATTAAAAAATTTAAATTCATATATTATATGGATTCATTACACACAGAGTGATCTATTTCCAGCATTTTTTTCTTTTAATGTTGATGATTATGGCTAATAGTTAATGAAAACCCAAAATTTTGTGTCTCAGAAAATTAGAATATTATAAAAGCCCAATTTCAAAAATGATTTTTAATACCGAAATGTTGGCCTACTGAAAAGTATGTTCAGTATATGCAATTAATACTTTGTCGGGGCTCCTTTTGCATGAATTACTGCATCAATGCGGCGTGGCATGGAGGCGATCAGCCTGTGGCACTGCTGAGGTGTTATGGAAGCCCTGGATGCTTTGATAGTTGCCTTCAGCTTGTCTGCATTGTTGGGTCTGGTGTCTCTCATCTTCCTCTTGACAATACCCCATAGAGAATCTATGGGGTTTAGGTCGGGCGAGTTTGCTGGCCAATCAAGCACAGTGATACTATGGTTATTAAACCAGGTATTGGTACTTTTGGCAGTGTGGGCAGGTGCCAAGTCCTACTGGAAAACGAAATCAGCATCTCCATAAAGCTTGTCAGCAGAGGGAAGCATGAAGTGCTCTAAAATTTCCTGGTAGACGGCTGCGTTGACTCTGGACTTGATAGACTTGATGTGATAATGATTTCCCATGTGCGCGCTTGCCCTTTAAGGCTGGGCAAAAGCGTACGTGCACACCCTACAAGACACAGCGGACCGGAGTGGAAGTGAGCGCTGGCGTCTCCTGGGAAGGAGATGCAATCCAGCGCTCAGAGATCCATGGCTGCGGCCACCGGGGGGTGAGTAAACCTGACGGTCCGTGGCCATGGACGCTACAGTATCCCCCCTCTTACTAGGGCCAGAGCGAGAGAGGAACTTCTTAATGAGAGCAGGGGCACTGAGGTTTTCTTCCGGCTCCCAGGACCTTTCCTCAGGACCAAGCCCTCTCCAGTCCACTAAATAGAAAGTCCTACCTCAAACACATCAGATGAACCGCTGGGAGCAACTGCGGGACTGGGAGTCTTACTGTAGCGGTTCAGGACCACTGGTAGTCAATGCAGGTTCAAAGAGATCCATCTTTCTTTTTAACAAAGAACCCGGCCCAGGCCGGGGAGGAGGACTTTCATATGAAACCCCTCTCCAAATTCTCCTTGATATAGATAGACATGGATTGAGTCTCTGGCAAGGAGAGAGGGTATACCCATCCATGGGGAAGAGAGGCATTTGGAAACAGTTCAATGGGGCAGTCATAAGCCCGATGTGGGGGCAGCGCCTCAGCCTCTCCCTTGCTGAAGACATCCGGAAACTGAGCGTAATGAGTGGGTAATCCTGCCAATGACTGAGGCAGAGGAGGCTGGACAGGATGGATCTGCAACAGACAGCGATCGAGACATTTGGAGCCCCATTGGAGAACCTCTCCAGAGTTCCAGTCCAGGACTGGGACATGTAGTCGAAGCTAAGGCAGACCCAGCAAAACAGGATTGACGGCTTTGGGCAAAACAAGAAACAAAATCAGTTCTGAATGAAGGGCTCCAACTTGGAGCTTCAGCGGCTTTGTCTCAAATACAATCGGATCGGGCAGAGGCAGTCCATTCACCTAGGCAACAGCCAAAGATGTCTCTAGAGGAACTGTGGGCAACTGGAGATGATCCACTAGATCCTTTTGGATGAAGTTTGCCGCGGACCCGGAGTACAGATAGGCAGAAACCCGATGCGTCCTCCCGCTGGACACTAAGGTCACAGGAATGGTCAGCTTGGAATTGAACCATTTATTTGGTACCGTTCCACCTAGGTTCGTCTCTCCAACCAATCCTAGGCACTGGGGTCTCTCTGGCCTCTGTGGACACAGACGCACAACATGGCCTCCGAAGCCGCAATACAGACAAAGTCCTGAAGTGCGTCTGAGTTGTCTCTCCTGGGTAGACAATTTGGGCCGGACCATCTGCATAGGCTACTCTGGTGGGACGACTGAAGAGGACAGTAGGGATTGCTGGAAAGTAGAAGCCAGCCTAGGAAATCCTCTCTCCCGCAGAACCTCTTGGGAACTGTCCCGGATCCTCATGTCAACCCGGGTGGCTAGTAAGATGAGATCATCCAGGGTAGGTGGCAGATCGCGAGTCGCCAGCTCGTCTTTAATCCCAGAAGACAGTCCCTGCCAGAATGAGGCCACCAAGGCCTCGTTGTTCCAGGTTAGTTCAGTAGCCAGGGTACGAAACTGAAAATCTAAAGCTTTTTCATCATCACTAGCATGTTTGGGTCTTCCGGATCTTGGTGCGTCTTTAATTGAACCGGTTATTTCGAAACGATGAACAGTTCTTTTAACAGTTGACAATAAAATTGGATCACGGATAGGATAAGTGGCATTGAATAAAGCCGCTACTTCTCGATAGGATCTTATTTTTTCTTCGCCATACCCTCTCATCATCAATAAAGGGATCCTTTCCGTTTCGGTCAAATGCATTTTGTGATATGACAATAGAAATGTACTAAAATGAAAATTACTCTCAGAATTAGCGCTCTCTGAAATTCACAAGCAACTACCGAAATGTGTACACATGAAATCATGTTACAATCGTAGACAAGGTCCATTTTGTATCGCCGAGGCCGATTGTAATTATACATAATTTAAAGTCACCTTGATGTTCATTCCCAAGCTCACACACACACACGCACACGCGCCCACACACATTTAGGATTTTACCCGCGCGGTACATTTTGGGTAATGCTAAACACCAGCGAAAAAAAACTCCCATTGTTTTGGTATTGAAAATAGCTTTCAAATGAGCCCCCACTCGACCCCCCATGCCATTTAAGATTTTGCTGCCCCCAAGGGGATGGGGGTGTTTTTTGTTGGCGTTAATGTTGGAAAAGTTTTATTTTAAATTTATGCTTATGTGATGGAGACCAAAGTGTTGAATATGCTATCAAGTGTGAGGGTGGTGGGCAGTCTCCATTTTCTATTCTTTATATGATGTGTGTAATTTTGTGCAGCGGCTATCTTGTCTGAAGTTCCCATCTTGTTTCTTTTGTAATGAATAAGAAAGACATTGTTCCTTTAAGACAGGTTTTCATGTTATTAAAGTTAGTTATCTTTGACCTTGGTTCTCATACGAAGCTTGCAGAGAAGGCACAGGAAGTGAGATGGGAGGAGGGCAAAGATGCTTGTGGGAGTGCCTCCCCCATTTTACAGGAATATTTTTGCCGAGAGAGATAAGGCCACCTGCAAACCTGATGTGTGAAGAATTATAATGATGTATCTGGAAAATATTGTGTGTCTGTATTTGGCTGAATAAGAAATAAGTTTATCCCATGTATAAAAACCATGATACGCAAGATATCAGCAGACAGAGGCTGAAAGATGACTTAATCTGATGTTGCTTTGTCTCCTCGTTAACGAGAATAAAGGGCCGCAATTCTTCAATTTGTTCCGATGATTCCTTGAATCTCATTGATAGATACAAAAATTATTATAACAATTGGTGCGTTGGAAGGGAATCCAACACCTCTTGACCCCTCGTCTACCCGAGGACTGCTTACCGTGAACGGGTTGAGTTATTCTATGAACTAAAAATAAATACCTCCAGCTGAATTGCTGTCAAATGGGACGCACGGGGTTGGAGTGAAGGATTCTAAAAAAAATCTATAGAGAGGAATTGAGGATTCAAGTTTTCATCTGAATAAAGGTAATATAATTTTGTATATATATGTTTTTATTATTTTTCATATTTAGATGTTATAAGGTTATGTGATAAAAACCTAAGTTGGATCTTAGGTAATAAGACTGGGTCTTAGTTATATTAAGCACAGGTCTTAATATGAAAAACCTGGGAATAACGGTTCTCGAGGTTAGTAGTCCATAGCCTATGTGAGAAGGCTACAGGTAAGAAATAACTCCATGCAGCTTGTAAAAGATAAAGTACTTGGAGATTTGGAGGATCTCTTATAGATTAAGGATTATAGAGTATTATGATTATTTGTTTAAAAAAAAATAGTTGAATAAGGAATTGTGTATGGCCAGGTGTTAAGTCCGTTAATTGGGCGTACTTTAAATGACAAAGTAAGAAATTATAGGTGGTTACAGTGTAAGTTGATATGAGAGAAAAGGCTGGCAGCCATAAGATGGACGTTTGGATGTGATGAATAGAATGGTTTGTGGAAAGTTGAAAGAAATGATTGTTATAGATTAAACATATCTTAAAGAATAAAATAATGGGATAATAAGTATTGAATGATTGAGATATGAGGGGAACAGCTGTTTGTCTTTGTAAGTGTCTGAATTGTGCTGTGTAAGGTAATGATGTGTATAGGTTTATGCTTCTGTGAATGTATGATATGAAACATATATGAGACTCCTTGACTGTGAAGAATAAATGTATGAGGGTTAAATACATAACACCCTGTGTGAATAAGGTAGTCCAATTAGGTATGGTTCTAGGTAAAATTGTTACCAGGACAAATTCATAGAAAAAATACTATTAAAACACCCAGGAACATTAAGTATATGACTGATCAGCATAATACTTGTAAATATTGGTGTGAGTGTGATGGAAAACATTAAGAAATTAAACTTTTTACTAATGTATTAACATGGAGAATGATGACGTGTCTTGTGGGAGAACAGAAGTTATACTGATTCTATTGTGTGAGTTACCAGTCACAGGAATTCCATCTGTTCAACTAACCATTGTATATAATAAATTTACCTTTATCTTTACCGCATTATATTATATAGACATGTGCCAGTGGTATTGTATATTTAGTCTCTCTATCTTCTGGTGTGCATACGTCATATTGGCTATATAAACTGCTGTAATTAATGATTTGATGTCCAATCCCCATAGTAAGGTTTTGGTTTATATTACCGATTGCAGAATATGTGTAATATTGTAAAATATGTAATATTGTTATACTAACTGTATGTTTCCTGTTTGAATGAACGGAAGTATATGGTGTAGTCCCTCTGTGTTTTATAGAGTTATCCACCAGAATCTGGGTCTAAGGTGAGACACTTTATTATAAACTCTGTGTGTGAAGTGGCGGGTAACCACTCCCGTCCGCGATTCTGGACAGCACTCTTGCACGTCCACGTTGTGACTATTATTGCGCTCGTGGTCAGGAGTGAGTTAGCGAATTAACAATTGAGAAAAGTAAGATAGAAGTGTATGTATTATTCGTTTTGTATACATAAGTTCTGCATCGTTTCTGTTGGGTTTATAAGCGTTTTCTACTATACTTCTATGTTGTGTTCTCTTGTGATGTGGATGTATGGACTGTTCTGTCACTAACAATACAGTGAATGGGTAATGGAAGGACCTGTGAAAGGTGTGTGAATGTATAAGGCAAGTGAAGGGTTACCCCTGAACTGTCCGTCTGCTATGAGGGATGGTAAAAGTCTCTGAATCCCATAAAAGGTCCGCTGTCTAATCTAATCCGTGTTACACTCAGTAGCAGGAGTTAGTAGAGAGTGAAGCAGGGAATGTTTGTGTGCCCTTTGTATCTATAAGAGTGTTTCTCTATTGTATATTTCTGTGCCTGTGCTTAAGTTACTAATCTCTGACTGCTATGCTATAGAAGCAAAATGTGACGTGCAGTAGTAAGGCTTAGTACCATGATATTGCCTATTAAAGGTGGTCTGACAAGATCCATATTGTGTCCCAGTAGTTTGGGACTTCAGTAGATGAGAGTGGAATTTGGGGTTATGGTAAAACCCCACCTCAGGGGACAAGGTGTGTTGCATATCCAGAAGGAAGCCGTATGATCATAATGATCTAGGCACATGGTAAATAAGTATACAAAATGTGGAACGGGTGGAGAACTGTGTTTCCAGCTCCACATTTGGGAGTACTCTAGATATTAAAGTGCTAAAAACTATTACTCTGTATTGTAAAAATGATGTAGAAAAGAAAATGTATTATAAATGGTTGGATTTAGTTAACACAGATATTAGAGTAATGCTCCTACAGCAATTATAACCCTACATGCTTCACCAATGTATTGTATGTCACCTAACATGATGATGATGATTATCTACTAACCATGATAAGCAGAATGTCAAAGCCTAGAACAGGGGAATATATCCAGTTAGTGAGTTACAGCAAGTAAAAGAAGTTTTGATGACTGATGGTTACACTAATGTAGATATCTCCAATGTGATTAAATCTAGGTGATTATAGAAAGCCTTGAACTTGTACTAAATTGTTGGAGTTGAAGAAACAAAGACAAAGGGAATAATAATAATAATAATAATAATAATAATAATAAACTGTTGCCATTATATTCATGTTGTAGGCAACCTACGTGTTAAAGCTAGTCTAACAAAAATAGCTGATTTCAGAGAAAAGTTGCTACAAGAACAAGAGGTTAAAAAAGACTCTTGGTGGACTAATACCTCCTTCTTTCTTAAATCCAGCTAATTGATTTAAGGGAATATCAGGATGGCTAATGAATATACTCAAACTGTGTTCCAAATTATTTTGTTTTGCATACTTGGCTATATATAGGCTTTCATTTGTTAAAATGCGAATGAACTGAAGTATAAGGTTGTGTAAAAAGACTGTTTTGTTGTTGTTTTTTTAATGTACCTTATCTATAAGTTTTAAATAATTAAAATTATCTGTGTACAGTCAGGTTTTAGCGTTATAAATATAGCAGCAAATTCCCCTGATATTGTCATCCGTGCAATGAAGGAACTGTTGGATAAGTGGTCCCCCAAACACTCCACCATTTGTCTATTGAAATATATTGATAATTTTGTGTTGTATCTCTGTTGACATATGTGCTCAAGAAACAGTCTCATTATTATTGTAATTTTCCGATATAGGTTTACTGCTATCCAAGACCACCCAGTCCCACACAACCATCACTATGCCTATGGTTGTAGAGAAAGGAGGGGAAGGGGTGGATGCCAGACCCTTAATGTACGGACTTACAAATGACAATGTCTTGTTTGATATGGAACATGAGCCTGATTGTCCCAGTTTAATGGAACTTGAAGCCCAAGGGTTACCAGGTGTCACTGACGTACCTTTGACTAACTATGATGTTCAGTATTTTGTAGACGGATCTAGATAATGGAATGAGCAGACAGGACCTTTCACCACCGGGTATGCAGTAGTCCAGGAAGGTAAGATAGTGCTGCAAAAGTCACTACCCTCCAGCAGCTCTGCCCAAGAGGCAGAACTCATGCCACTCGCAGAAGCATGTAAGTTGGGCACAGGTAAAAGGGTAAATGTCTATATAGACTCAAAGTACGCCTTTGGAGTTGCACACAATTATGGCACAATATGGCAAGCAAGAGACTTTCTGACTGCAGCAGACAAACCAATCAAAAATGCTGATGCAGTACAATAACTATTTGAGGCTTTAGCATTACTTATAGAAGTAGCCATAATTAAAGTGCAAATGCACACAAGACTAGAGACCCCTGAAGCAAAAGGGAATGCACGTACTGACCAAGCAGCAAAAGCAGCTGCAACCCTCCCCGTGAACAGAAATTGTGGCAGGAGGCCAGAGCTGTCAGAGGCGAAGAAGAGCCATGGCGTGTAAAGGGTAAAACGTGCTTATCATGTAGTCTTTTCCCAATGATGTGCGCCCTAGCGCATTCCCCAGTTCATAACTCAAAAGGAGTCATTAGTAGCAAAGTGTTACATCACTCGTTTGCCCCTGGATTTCAGAACGCAGCTGCTCGACATGTAGAGGGTTGCCTGACACAACCCCGGTAAAATGACAAAAACACCCAGTAAGCACACGCCTCGCCCTGATTTCCCCTTCCAGCGACTGTAGGTGGACTACATACAGCTACCCGAGGTAGGTGTATATGAATATGTCCTCGTATGTACTGACTTGTTTTCAAACTGGCCTGAGGTAGCCAGTAACCTATGCCACAGCTAAAAACACTGCTAGGAAAATACTCGGTGAAGTAATTTGCCGATATAAGGTCCCTGAAGTAATTGAGAGTGACAGAGGAACCCACTAAACAGAAGTATTAGGGCATATACTTACTAGCCTCGGCATCACACAGGCATTCCATATACCATATTACCCAAGAAGGTAAATATCTGTATGAAGGAAGAAAGTCAGCAATACTCCAAGCACCGAAACCTCTGTCAAAAAGACAAATGATGTCCTTTTTGGGTATGACTAACTTCTGCAGAAGTTGGATATCCAATTATGCTGCTATTACAGGACCATTGATGTCTTTGATTTAGGAGGAACCCCTTGCAGCCCAGGAGTCCATTAAATGGACTCCTGAAGCTGAGGAGGCATTTTTTCGGATAAAACAGGTTCTTTTAGGATCTTCAGTGCTTGGACTACCTGATTATTCAAAACCCTTTATTCAAACTGTAGATTATAAAAATGGATACATGATTTCAGTGCTAACACAGGAGTATGGAGGAAAGGATAGACCTCTATCTTACTACTCATCAAAACTTGACCCAGTAGCTAGAGCCTTACCTCCACGTGTTCAATCAGTTGTAGCCGCCGCAGAAGCTATAAGAGCTTCCGCCACATTAGTGTTATTTCATCCATTAACTCTTAAAGTACAACACGCAGTAGCTGTAAGACACTTGTCATGCATGACATTGTTACTTTCACAACCACATTTGATGATAGAAAGATGTACCACTTTAGATCCTTCAACCTTGATGCCTACTGCTGAGGATGGTGAACCACATGATTGCCTATCCTCCATAGCAGAAGGAGTGGAACCAAGATCAGATCTCAAAGATACTCCACTACGAAATAGTGATCTCATACTGTTTGTAGATGAATCTTGTAATAAAAATCCGGATGGCACCAATGCCACAGGGTTTGCAGTGGTCACACAAGAGAAAACATTACTAGCTAAGGCTTTGACTAAACACTTGTCAGCACAAGCAGCTGAATTAATAGCATTAACTGAAGTGTGTAAAATTGCAAAAGATAAAACAGTAACCGTCTATACTGATAGTCAATATGGATTTTCAATTATCCATGTGTTTGCCCAACAATGTTAAAATAGAGGCATGGTAACGTCTACCGGAAAATATATTAATCACAAAGATTTTATATTACAGCTCTTGGAGGCTGTTCAGCTACCAAAAGCAGTGGCAATATGTAAATGTGCCGCACACATAAGGAAAGACGACCCCATTTCAAAAGGAAATGAAAAAGCTGACATAGCAGCAAACATGCAGCTACAGGACAAGGTCATCTACTCATACAACAGACACTGCAAATTATAGATCTCTAAATAGTACAAGACATTCAAAAGTCCTCACCTAAGTCAGAACAAAATAAATGGACAAATAAAAGGAGCCACCATTCAAAATGGGCTATATATATCCGCAGAGAACAAATAAATCCTACCCAGCAACTTATTCAGATATGCAGCTATATTGAGCCATGGGAAAAGCCATGTCTCAACAGAGGGGATGGTAGAAATCATATCTAAAGTGTTCACGGCATATGGCTTTACTAACTATTCTAAAAAATTTTGTTTAACCTGTCTAATATGCGCCAAACATAATCCACAGGGGAATGTAAAACCAAAGAGAGGACAGTTCCCAAGTCCACAATATCCATTCCACCATATTTGTATGGATTTCATTGAATTAAACAAATGTGAAGGGAAGAAATATTGTTTAGTGATTATTGATGCATTTACTAAATGGGTAGAAGTATTCCCCACAGCAAGCCCAGATGCTATCATAGTCGCTAAAGCATTTGTAAAGGAGATAATATCTAGGTTTGGGATACCTGAGAAAATATACAGTAACAATGGATCTCACTTTGTGAATAATGACATATCCTTACTAGCACAGAACTTACAAATAGAATGAAAAAAATCACTGTGTACCATCCACAATCAGCGGGATTGGTAGAAAGACATAATGGGATACTATAAACCAAACTCAAGTACACAATGGAAGAAACTGTGAAGAATTGGGTATCTTGTTTACCATTAGTAGTCCTAAATATGCATGTGACTCCTACAGCCTCAGGGTTGTCACCTTTTGAAATGATGTATGATAGACCATTTGTAATACCACATTTGAAACCATTCTCTAGGATGGCAAAACACTTGCACTTTACACTTGCTGAATATATGGCAAAAATGCTAACCAACAAGGAAGTTTTTATCTCTAACTGTATTCCAGATGACCCTGTACCTGAACCTGTGAAGTCAGGAAATTGGTTCCTGATCAAAGTTATAAAAATAAATCACTGGTATCATCCTCGTTGGGAAGGACCATATCAGGTTCTGCTTACCACACCTACGGCCGTACAGATAGCCGAACGTACCTCTTGTATACACTTATCACACTGTAAGGTAGTTAGGGAACTGCCACTATCCTCCCAGGCTATAATCGACTGATCACTAAGGGTGGTCATTTGTCAGAAGTGACTGGTCTCAAACTTTAGCGTAGAAAACATCCAGAGCTTGGGGGGAGATAGGGCAAAATGTTATAAGTTATTCTAGGTTTCATATGGGGGTCCAAGGTGGGTCAACCAAAGGTATGGTATCACTGAAGGTGAGATTGCAACATATGAAATAGCTTTTTGCGCTGTGGTTAGAGACCAATGCACGGATAGAAACATAGCTCACAAACTAGCATATTCACATAAATATATTTGTACTATCTATGTAAATACCTCTTCTCTACATAGTTGCTCGGGTTTCAAAGACATGTGTTATTATAATATGGCCTTCATATATTTCCATTGTAGCGGTTTGGCTGAACGCCCAGACATAAAATGCAACTATTTGCTGTGATGTCCCTCATGAGAACAAACCACTAACAACTGCCCATTATATGCTTGTCTCCAGGTGTTTCCTGATGTCAGCATTTTAATGAACAATTATAGATATGTACTTGAAATATTCTTATGGTCTACTATTGGCTAAATGGGAGTATTTTGAGCACATTGCCTCGGATTGGTAAACCTCAAGCTTGCACCCCTTCTGAATGATAATATTGTAATTGAGTTTGGCAATAAACCCCCAGAGGAGTATGTCTGTCATTAATCCCTCTTTAAAAGAAAAGTTAATTATTATGAAGAAACTTATCTCTCCCTTTACAAGTACCACCAACGGTAACTAGTTATTTTTGACCTTCCGAAATCCTAATAAAAGGATAAGGGACTATATGTTATATGAGCTGATGTTCCAGGTACTGACCCTATAGGGCATTATCTATAGTTTATCTGGCCAACTTCACTTATGAAGATAAATTGGCATTAGAAACAGGTTACAGTGATAAAAATGAATGTTTAGCCTGGATGAGATACACTGCAATCCAAAATAATAGAACTAACTGTATTGCTTATGCAAAAGCCAGGCCTCATCTGAGTACTATACCTTTCAGGCTATCAGATAGGGAGAACCCACAAGGTTTGCAATGCGTGTTATCTTTATATAATGCATCATATAATCCAGGTGATAAATTATGTAAGACATTCTCTTTATTGTACCCACCTGTGGGGAGAGATGAAATCCATCCCTTAGTAGTTACTTACCCAGGCAACTACACCTGCTTTCTGAGGAATGGACAAGGTAAGAAAGCAGGGAACCTCATTGAAGCTGTCTATCCCTGGAGGTTCCTTTGACTATAGAATATACATAGATGAAGTAGGAGTACCCCGAGGGGTGCCAAATCAGATTGCATCATCAGGGTTTGAGTCTATACTTTTCTGGTGGTCTACGATAAATAAGAATGTTGACTGGATTAATTATATTTATTACAATCAACAGAGAGTTGTTGATTATACCAGAGATGCAATAAAGGGCATTGCAGATCAGGTGGGACCTACATCTTTAATGACATGGCAAAATAGAATGGCCCTGGATATGATACCAGCAGAAAAAGGGGGTGTTTGCAAAATGTTTGTATCTTCTGTTGTACTTTTATTTCCAATAATACAGCTCCTGATGGTAGTATTACCAAGGAATGGAAGGACTCAATTCCCTCTCTGCAGAACTTGCGGTAAACTCTCGAATAAATGACATCTTCACTAATTGGCTTGAAGGATGGTTTGGAAAATGGAGTAACCACATATCCAGTCTATTGATTTCCTTAGCAGCAGTGGCAGCCATACTTGTAACTCGTGGATGTTGTTGCATTTCCTGCATAAGGGGACTAATTCAGAGACTCATTGACACTTCAATTACTAAGACAATGTACCTAGAGATTCAAAGTAAGAACGTATACCATGACTTGGAAACACCCCATAACGATGGTCAAAATTCTGAAGGACTGGTGAAAACTTAAAGAAAGAATATTTTAGATGTCTCACAGAACATTTCTTGATACATTTACAACAGGGGGGAATGTTCGAAAAGTTTTATTTTAAATGTATGCTTATGTGATGGAGACCTAAGTGTTGAATATGCTATCAAGTGTGAGGGTGGTGGGCATCTTGTCTGAAGTTCCCATCTTGTTTCTTTTGTAATGAATAAGAAAGACATTGTTCCTTTCAGAGAGGTTTTCATGTTATTAACCCCTTAATGACCGCCGATACGTCTTTTTACGGCGGTCATTAGTGGGCTTTATTCTAGAGCGCCGCCAAACTACGTCGCTGCATTAGAATAAAGTAAACAGAGCAGGGAGCCGTGAAATCTCCCTGCTCTCAGCTGCCAGAAGCAGCTGAGGGCTGGGAGCGTCCCTGCTCTGCCGGGTGAGATCGATATTAGTATCGATCTCACCTGTTTAACCCTTCAGATGCGGTGCACAATAGCGAGCACCGCATCTGAATGGTTTTGGAGAGAGGGAGGGAGCTCCCTCTCATCTCACTGACACCCGGCGATAAAATCGCCGAGTGTCTGTGTCTTCTATGGCAGCCGGGGGTCTAATAAAGACCCCCAGGTCTGCCTGCAGCGAATGCCTGCTAGATCATGCCGCAGGCATGACCTAGCAGATGCCTGTCCGTTTTAAACGGACAGGCAGTAATACACTGCAATACAAAAGTATTGCAGTGTATTATAATAGCGATCGGATGATAGGGAAGTCCCCTAGTGGGACTAGTAAAAAAGTAAAAAAAGTTTAATAAAGTTAATTTAAAAAAAAAGTGAAAAAAAAAAAATGAAAAACCCAGCTTTTCCCCTTACAAAATGCTTTACTATTAAAAAAAACTACAATAAAGCAAAAAAGTTACACATATTTGGTATCGCCGCGTCCGTAACGACCCCGACTATAAAGCTGTTACATTATTTAACCCGCACTGTGAACGCCGTAAAAAATAAAATAAAAAACAATGGAAAAATTGCTGTTTTCTGTTAATCCTGACTTAAAAAAAATGTGATAGAAAGTGATCAAAAAGTCGCATCTACTCTCAAATGGTACCAATAAAAACTGCAAGTCGTCCCGCAAAAAACAAGACCTTATACAGCTATGCCGACGCAAAAATAAAAAAGTTACAGCTCTTCGAATGTGACAATGGAAAAATCTAAAAAATGGCTTGGACATTAGGGCCCAGAATGCCAGCAGGGGGAAGGGGTTAAAGTTAGTTATCTTTGACCTTGGTTCTCATATGAAGCTTGCAGAGAAGGCACCTGGAGTGAGATGGGAGGAGGGAAAAGATGCTTGTGGGAGTGCCTCCCCCATCTTACAGGAATATTTTTGCCTAGAGAGATAAGGCCACCTGCAAACCTGATGTGTGAAGAATTATAATGATGTATCTGGAATATATCGTGTGTCTGTAATTGGTTGAATAAGAAATAAGTTTATCCCATGCAAAAACAACATGATACGCAAGATATCAGCAGACAGAGGCTGAAAGATGACTTAATCTGATGTTGCTGTGTCTCCTCGTTAACGTGAATAAAAGGCCGCAAATACTACAATTTTTTTAGATGACTCCTTGAATCTCATTTATAGATACAAAAATTCTTCTAACAGTTAACTGGTACATTTTATGACCCCATTAAATCCCACCAAATTTCAACCCCCTACCTCTAGCTGTTCAAAAGTTATGAGGGTGTTCCAGAACTTTCGGTGTGCACTGTAATATACAGTGAAGGAAATAAGCATTTGATCCCTTGCTTATTTTGTAAGTTTGCCCACTGTCAAAGTCATGAACAGTCTAGAATTTTTAGGCTATGTTAATTTTACCAGTGAGAGATAGATTATATTAAAAAAAACACAGAAAATCACATAGTCAAAATTATATATATTTATTTGCATTATGCTCAGAGGAATAAGTATTTGATCCCCTACCAACCATTAAGAGTCCAGCATCCTCCAGACCAGTTACATGCTCCAAATCAACTTGGTGCCTGCATTAAAGACAGCTGTCTCAAATGGTCACCTGTATAAAAGACTCCTGTCCACAGACTCAATTAATCAGTCTGACTCTAACCTCTACAACATGGGCAAGACCAAAGAGCTTTCTAAGGATGTCAGGGACAAGATCATAGACCTGCACAAGGCTGGAATGGGCTACAAAACCATAAGTAAGACGCTGGGTGAGAAGGAGACAACTGTTGGTGCAATAGTAAGAAAATGGAAGACATACAAAATGACTGTCAATCGACATTGATCTGGGGCTCCAAGCAAAATCTCACCTCGTGGGGTATCCTTGATCCTGAGGAAGGTGAGAGCTCAGCCGAAAACTACACGGGGTGAACTTGTTAATGATCTCAAGGCAGCTGGGACCACAGTCACCAAGAAAACCATTGGTAACACATTACGCCGTAATGGATTAAAATCCTGCAGTGCCCGCAAGGTCCCCCTGCTCAAGAAGGCACATGTACAGGCCCGTCTGAAGTTTGCAAATGAACATCTGGATGATTCTGAGAGTAATTGGGAGAAGGTGCTGTGGTCAGATGAGACTAAAATTGAGCTCTTTGGCATTAACTCAACTCGCCGTGTTTGGAGGAAGAGAAATGCTGCCTATGACCCAAAGAACACCGTCCCCACTGTCAAGCATGGAGGTGGAAACATTATGTTTTGGGGGTGTTTCTCTGCTAAGGGCACAGGACTACTTCACCGCATCAATGGGAGAATGGATGGAGCCATGTACCGTCAAATCCTGAGTGACAACCTCCTTCCCTCCACCAGGACATTAAAAATGGCTCGTGGCTGGGTCTTCCAGCACGACAATGACCCGAAACATACAGCCAAGGCAACAAAGGAGTGGCTCTAAAAGAAGCACATTAAGGTCATGGAATGGCCTAGCCAGTCTCCAGACCTTAATCCCATCGAAAACGTATGGAGGGAGCTAAAGATCCGAGTTGCCAAGCGACTGCCTCGAAATCTTTTTTTTTTTTCTTTATTAAAGATTTTATTTTGAAAATATACACAACAAAACAGCATATACATGGTTTCATACATTTGCAAAATTCACATACAGTGCACTATAACCACTTCAATATCACATAAAGTATGCAAAGACACAGAGCAGCAGTAGGAGGTAGCCTCCTAATCAGTAAGCAAAAACTATATAAGAATGCAATGAAAATAACAGTACCATAAGTGCAGCAAAGATAGTGCATTATTTAGGGGAGCCAGTCCCCACAGGTGGATAACAATTATCGCATATAAGTGCACATTATACGACAGACTAACACTGACACAAGACAACAAAGGGAAACACATACGGACATAGCACGCAAAAAGTAGACTTTATGTAGGTATTCAAAAGAGGCCATCCAGCCAGAGAGGTAAATCATCACCACCCCGGAATCCAGACCACACTGCCCAGGTGCGGACAAAGAGCTCAGCTTTACCCTGATCAGCAGACATCAACTCCTCCATCCTCATAATTCCATTCACCTCCGTCACCCATTCCTTCAGGGAAGGCACAGTGCTGGACTTCCAATGACGAGGAATCACTGTTCTTGCTGCGGTCAAAAAATGCCGAAAGACACTCTTTTTGAGGTGTGAGAGTGATCCCGGAACCATGGAAAGTAAACCTACAGAGGCCGAAGTCTGAACCTCAGTATGAAAAAGTTTATTATCGAGATCAAAAATCTTTCCCCAAAAGGGACGAAGTTTGGGACAATCCCACCAAATGTGCAGCATGGTTCCATGAGCCTCCCCACACCTCCAGCATTCATCAGGTACATCAGGGAATATCCTATGCAGTAAAGAAGGACAGCGATACCATCTAGTGAGAATCTTATAATTTTTTTCCTGGGCAAAGCACGAGGTCGGCAGTTTATGTGCCAGGAAGTAAGATGTGCCCCACTCCTCAGCAGAGTGTCGAGTCCCCAATTCCTCATCCCATGCGGTGGTGAATGTCAGCTGGGAGTAATCGTATTTAGGGAGGAGGATCCCGTGTAAAAAAGACAGCACATGAGAGGGGGCAGTAGTCAACAACAAGTAGTGCTAGGGGAGAAGCAGACAACCAAGGCAGAGACAACAGTGCTAGGGGAGACATAGCCTTCTCAATGCGCACCAATTGCTTACCCGCACCTGAACGGAACCAGTCTACTAATCGCATCAGTAACGCAGCTTGGTGGTAGCGTTTAAAATCCGGCAAACCTGCCCCCCCTCCTTTTTCGGCCGACTAAGGACAGCAAAACGAACACGAGGCTTAGAGGAGCCCCAGACAAATTTAGTTATAGCCCTATGCAAAACTTGGAAGAAGCTCGTTGGAATCATGATAGGGACGGTTTGGAATATGTAAAGAAATTTGGGTAAAATGTCCATTTTTACCGCGTTAATGCGCCCAAACCACGATATGCGATTCCCACCATACGCCATTAAATCCTTCAAGGTGCGCTGCAGAATGGGTGTGTAATTCAAAGCGAACAGATCCGACTGGTGTGTGGGAATTTGCACCCCCAGGTATTTTAGAGATGTAGATTGCCATTTGAACGGGAAAACCCGAGCGAGATGGGTGGCTAAGGTAGTATCGAGAGATATATTCAATGCCTCCGATTTGGAATAGTTGACTTTGAAATTGCTCACATGGCCAAAACGCTCGAATTCCCCGGTCAAAGATGGCAAGGAAACCATGGGAGTTGTAATGTACACAAGGAGATCATCGGCATACAATGCTAGTTTGTGGTGTTTTGCGCCAACACAGACGCCATTAACATTAGGGTTGTTCCGCTGTGCCACGGCCAGGTGTTCCATGACCAAAACATATAGTAAAGGTGAGAGTGGGCACCATTGTCTCGTGCCATTAGAGATATGCAAAGAGTCAGATAACAACCCATTAACTCGAACCCTGGCCGTAGGCCCATTATATAATGCCATAATCCTATCCACCATAATGGCGCCAAGGCCAACCTGTGTCAGGACACTGCGGAGAAACACCCAATGTACCCTGTCAAATGCTTTTTCCGCATCGACCGAAAGTAAAAACACATTGGTATCTTATGGGATTGGCAGTATGATGTTAAAAGGAGGGTCTTGTTAGTGTTGTCCCGTGCTTCTCTGCCGCGCACAAACCCCACCTGGTCATCTGTGACCAAATATGGTAAGAGAGGCGAGAGTCGAGAGGCCAGTAACTTCGCAAAAATCTTAACATCTACATTTATCAATGATATTGGTCGGAAGTTTGCGCACGCCGTCGGATCTTTGCCCGGTTTTGGTAAAAGGGTAATATGAGCCTCAAGGGACTGGGGTGCAAAGGGACACGAGGAAGACACTAAGTTAAAAACTTTCGTCAAGAACGGAGCCAATTGATCCTTAAATGTTTTATAGAATTTATTATTAAACCCATCGGGTCCTGGACTTTTGCCCAAGGGGGAATCCCCAAAAGCACGCTCAACCTCCGTTTCCAAAAAATCCTCCTCGAGTCCCAAAGCCTCCCCGCCCCCCAAGGACGGCAGCGCAGTGTCATGTACATACCGGTCTATTTTATCACGTAGCGCATCCGCCTGCATATCCTGAAAATGGCCTTTAAGATTGTATAATGCCGAGTAATACTGTCTGAAGCAGTCGGTGATCCCCACCGGATCATGAACCTCACCACCCGAGGGAGAAGTAATTTTAGGGATATACGACGCCTGGGTGCGAGGATGTAGTATCCGTGCTAGAGACTTGCCACATTTATCTGCAAATTCGTACGAGTGTTTTCTCATCCGGTCCCTGAATCGAGCGTGTGACTGGTCTATCAGAGAACGCAAGGATTCTCTCGCTGCAGTAAGTTCCGCAAATATCTGTGAGGAAAGCACTCGTTTATGGCGGGATTCAAGGTCCCGTATCTGAGCAAGGAGCCGCGTAATGGCTACCCCTTTTTCCCGCTTCAACCGAGCCCCATGTTGGATCAGAACTCCCCTGACTACACACTTTAGCGCCTCCCATTGTAATGGTAATGGGGTAGTGTCACGCGTGTGTACCTCAAAAAAACTGTTAAGTGAGTCCTTAAGGGTTGACACACACACTGAGTCACCCAATAAATTATCGTTACGTTTCCAAGATTGGAAATTGGGTACTGAACTTGGAAACGTAAGTGTCAGAAATACAGGGGCATGATCCGACCAAACCATAGGGCCCACCTCAGAAATAGGATGCCAGGTAAGCAAATGGTGGCTAATAAGAAAGGCATCCAGTCTACTATACATATTGTGTAGCGGGGAGAAGTAAGTGTATTCTCTTACCTGAGGATGTAGAATCCTCCACACGTCAATCAATTGCATGGAATGCATCACAGTTTTCAAGGCTCCCAAGTGGGACTTCGGTACCGTAGACCTGCCCGACGAGGTGTCAAGCCTAGAATCGAACGGCAGGTTAAAATCACCGCCCACAATCAAAACTCCCTCCGTGAACTCTTCCAATTTCCGCAAATACCCACAACATACTCGCGCCTGATCCTGATTGGGGAAGTACATATTAGCCAAGGTGAACAGCTTATTCCGAATGGACAGTTTAAGAAACACATACCGACCACCCGGGTCAACCAGAACATCTACCAGTTTATGAGAGAGTGACTTGTGTATACAAATGCTAGCACCCTTGGACTTGGATTCCGGGTTGGTACTGTGGAACCATACTGGAAAATAGCGATTTGTAAACTATGGAGTGTGGCCCACCTGAAAATGAGTCTCCTGTAAAAACAGGATATTTACCCGTTCTTTGTGCATGTTATACAATATCTGTGACCGTTTTTCCGGGACATTAAGCCCTCTAGCATTAAAGGTACAGACTTTCAGCTGCGCCATTTCCAACGCACGTATGTCTAGCAAATCAAGAAATGTGCTACAACAATGAAGAGAAGGACAAGACAGACAAGGAAGGGAGACACGACAACAAGGACAAACAAGCGGGTGAAACAAGCACCCACTCCTTGATCTAATCAAGGAGAAACAATCCAATATACACCGGATATAACCAGTGAAACCCTAAGAGGAGGAGTGTCAGGACAAGGTCTAACCAGCGCCCCGCACCCCCCAACCCAGCAAATTTTATATAGCAAATAACGATATAACACAAAAGGAAAACCAAGGCACTTAGTGCGTTACCCAAAAATAATTAATTAAGGAGCTACATTGTTAGTAGGGCCTTAAAGAAACCCCGGCTGCGAACACCCCTGCATACATTCATTGTCAGCATAAATGTACAAGCAGGTTAGCAATAAAGAAAAATAATAAGAAAAAATACATTCGCAATTGTGGCATATTAACGGCAATCGACCGCTATTAGTGACCACCAGGTCTCCAACAGTAATCACCTGTGAAACATAATGCAGACCCACTCAGTAATGACCATATGTAACTCCGAATATAATTGCTTCAGCTGATAAACGCAATAACCATTGTAATTAAACTCTGACAGCAGGCTGCAATTAAGAGACATTAAAAGGGCATCACATCGGCTCCGCAGGACGCCCATCATGCCGCCTCATAGGAGAAGCAGGAGAACGACCTCGCCTGCGTGACCGTGGACGCGGCGGCGGGATGGGAACATAAGGCCAATCCGGGAGAGAGACTCTAGGCAAACGGAGAGCCTCACAGAAATCTGTAACGTCCCCCGGGTCCCGAACACTCAGCAGTGCCCCATTCCTGCGAACCTGCAACTGAAAGGGGTGACCCCAGGAATAGGAGATCTCATGTTCTCTCAAGATGTCCAGTAAAGGACGTAGCACCCGGCGCTTGTCCAGAGTCATCCTGGACAAATCAGACAGCAGCTGGATCTTGACTCCCTGTAATAAAACCTCGCCTTTATCTTGGGCCTTCCTCATGATCTGCTCCTTAAGAGAAAAAAAATGAACACGGCATAGCACATCTCTAGGCCTATCAGGATCCGGGTTGCGCGGACCTAGAGTCCTGTGTGCTCTATCCAGCTCCAAGGGATCATCAGCAGGGCGCCCAAGTAGAGAATTAAACAGAGACTGTAAAGCAGGAATAAGTTGACCTGGAGAGATATCCTCAGGAATGCCCCGCAGCCGAATATTATTACGGCGATTCCGATTCTCATGATCCTCGGCAAGATTAAATAATGTGTGGATCTGCTGAGAGTGCTGATCTAATCGGTCGGCATGAGAAACTTGTTGCTGTGTAATACTGGATACATCGCTTTCCATCCGCTGTACTTGATCGGACAATTGATATAAATTGGTAGTAAGAGATTGTATTTCCGATTTATATGTCGTCTCCAGGCGGTTTACATAACGCTCCATGTCCTGTTTAGTGGGCAATGCTGATAGCTGTCGTCTCAGGCCCTGTAAATCATCCCCTAGGACAGCAGTAACACCAATATGAGAGGAGGGATGAACAGCCATATCTCTGGGAGAGGTAGAAGGCAGGATTGCAGGCCCCAGCACATGAGGGGAGGATAAGGGAGAAACCCGGCCGCCATTACAGGCACCACGTGGCGAACAGTCCCGCGTAGGCAGCGCCATCTCAGCCCCAGAAGAGCTCGGCTCAATCCCATCCAGCAAGGAGGGAAACTGCCCCTGAGAGCCCGATATCGAGGGGAAGGTACTAGCGGTACCTGATGCAGCTACGCCGGCCGCAGATGATAGCCCCTCTGGAAGCGAAGTCCCGGCGCCATCTCGCCTCCCCTCCAACGGCGCCATCTTAGATGATGTTACAGATGCAGCGTCGGTCAGAAATCTCTGGATAGAGCCGGCTGAAGACATCTGCCGTGTACAGTAGGGAGTCCCCGTGGAGGCCTTGGATTTCCTGACCATCAGGGTGATAAAATGATGCTTATTAATGTGCTTATGAGCGGGTTAGGGAAGTGCAGGAACGGAGCTCTCAAGCAGCACGTCTGGTCAGCGCCATGTCCAAGCCACGCCCCCTCAGCCTCGAAATCTTAATGATTTACAGATGATCTGCAAAGAGGAGTGGGCCAAAATTCCATCTAACATGTGTGCAAACCTCATCTTCAACTACAAGAAATGTCTGACTGCTGTGCTTGCCAACAAGGGTTTTGCCACCAAGTATTAAGTCTTGTTTGCCAAAGGGATCAAATACTTATTTCTCTGTGCACAATGCAAATAAATATATATAATTTTGACTATGTGATTTTCTGTTTTCTTTTAAAATATAATCTATCTCTCACTGGTAAAATTAACCTAGCCTAAAAATTCTAAACTGTTCATGTCTTTGACAGTGGGCAAACTTACAAAATCAGCAAGGGATCAAATACTTATTTCCTTCACTGTATATATATATATATATATATATATATATATATATATATATATATATATATATGTGACTGCTACAAATCTTAAGCTAGAAAGCTATACTATCATTGACATATTAACTTGTAATGTATCTAAATGGGCAGAAAGTTGTAATCCATCTCCATGATATATATTGAAGCCGATACAATTGTTTTCATTAAATAAAGTGTATATAATACTGCTTTTCAGTCAATTTACTACAAATGCTACATTATGTGGCACTTCCCGGTCATGTTTACATATGATGGTGGAGTAGGACATATCAGTAACATGTAAGTCTCAGACTCTCATTATAATCCTGGTATAGCTGGGAATAGGGGTACCATAGATCTTGTGGTAGTGCTTTCTCCTATTCTACTAATAAACCATAGACCAGTATTAGACAGATGCTATAAAGTTCAAGAAGATGAGGCCAACAGCCCACGACCAACACAACTATAGGGAGGGCTGGGGAAGGGAGCTGTGGAATTTTATTTTCTTATATTTCTGTTCACTATTTCTTTACAAAGGGGCTCAACACATATAGGATAAGACACAAGAAATCCATGTGTTATATAAGCTTCTCTAGGAAAATCCCTCTAGTCATAGGGATCTGTAATGCAATAGATATGTCATAGTAGTAGGCACCGTTCACACAGAGTTTTCTGACACGTTTTTTTATGCTGAAACCGCGTCGGAAAACGTGCCAAAAAACATCCGAAAATGCCTCCCATTGATTTCAATGGGAGGCGGAGAAGTTCTTTTCCCGCGAGTGGAAAAAAACGCTCGCGGGAAAAAGAAGCAACATACCCCATCCTTGGGCGTTTACGTCTCTGACCTCCCATTGACATCAATAGGAGGCAGAGAAAGCGTATTTCGCGGCATTTTTGCCCGTGGCGCTCAATGGGCGCGAGCGAAAAATGCGGCAAACGGCGTGCATGCAGATTCCAAACTGAATTTTGCAGCAGAATTTTCTGCCTGCAAAAAACTCTGTATGAACAGGGCCTTAGAGGGTATATAAGGATGTTTGCTGTATGAATCTGTATAAATCACACATTGTTCTAAAGCAGTAACTACAGAAATATTGGGTAAAATATGTAATGGAATAACGTAGAAAAAAGGTCGGCTGCGGGTTGATGTGGGCCCATGGGCGAGATAGACTTAGTGGGCCCCTCTGCGGGCGAACTTCCATTGGCAGTAAAACGGCAGAAAAAGGCAGTTTATGACCCCAAATAGAAGTTAGGCCCCGTTTATGCCGCCATATAAAAGTTAGGCCCCCAGTTTGCGCCCCCATATAGAAGTTAGGCCCTTTTTATGCCCCCCATATAGTAGTTAGGCCCCCAGTTTGTGCCCCCATATAAAAGTTTGGCCCCTTTTATGTCCCAATAAAGAAGTTAGGCCCCCAGTTTGTGCCAGATATACAGTGCCCTCTGTAAATAATGTCACAGTGCCCTCTGTAGATAATGCCACAGTGCCCTCTGTAGATAATGCCTCACACACCCCCTTGCAGATAGTGCCTCACACAACCTCTTGTAGATAGTGCCACACACTCCCATGTAGTTAGTGCCTCACACAACCTCTTGCAGATAGTGCCACACACCCCCTTGTAGATACTGCCACCCCCCCTGAAGATAGCGCCAGACCCCTCTGTAGATAGAGGGTAGATAGAAAGATTGCGGCTACCTCTAGGTGTGGTATTCCCAGCCAGAGCGTTGCCGACGCTCTGGTCATGGATTCCTCTTCTGGATAGTATATGGACAGGGACGTCAGGGGCTCCCTCCATGAGCCAAATCCCCAGCAAGAGCGTCGGCCACGCTCTGGCCGGGGATTCCGGTCCAAGAGGAGCCCCGGACATCACTTTCCATTATAGGACAGGGACTCCCTCTAGGAGCGGAATATCCGGCCAGAGTGTCGGCAACGTTCTGGCTGGGGATTCCGCTCCTGGAGGAGTCATGACAGCAATGTAAAGCACCCGGCGGCCGAGTCAGCCCCCCAAGGGTAGTGGGCACCGGCACTTGCTCGGGTTTGCCGGGTGCTGACACTGGCCTTGGGTAGAAACATCACATGTAGTATCCACAGAGTACAATGATCCTGCATCTCCCAGTATAATTCCAGCCAGATGAACAATGGGGCAGCAATAGGGAATGCAGGCAGGAACACTGTCTCATATGGAATATATAGTACTAGATGGTATTACTCCAGAACCAAGATGGTGAACATGAAATCAGGACATAAGGTGAGGAGCTCATGGTCTTATAGATGAAGAAGTAGATGAAGATACTGAGATATAGAGAGGAGTTGGAGGAAAGTCATGACGGAGGAAGCAGTTGAATAGGCTGCTGGATATTATAGGGAAACAGCTGATGGTTCTGGGGACATTGTTGCTGAAAAGCATTTCAGATGTTATTTGTGGTGGTTATACACACAGGAGATGACTTGATGAATTTTCAGATGGTCTTGGAGAAGGCGTCCTGGTCGGGTAGGGAATCAGTCTATATTGTTCTTGCGGTTATTATTGTGGCTTCTGAATATTTTTCCACCTGTCGAGAAGCCGCAGAACAGTTTCTCATCCTCTATTGTTATTGGTTTTTTTCTGAGTCCTGTGTCATCTCCAGTCCCAGCTGGAGATGACATGGTGGAAATTCGATATGTTGACTGGTCTATAGGAAAAGGAAAGATGTAAATTTGTTTTAATCAATCAAGCAATTAGTTAAACTATTAATTTAATAATTGATAAACTGAAATAACTTATCAGTTAGCATTTGCCCAATTAGAAGCTTATACACCTTTTTTGTAGTGCTGTAATTCCGTGTGTTTACCAGCAGGGGCAGAATGTACAGATAAAGATAATAGGATTGCATGGCTGCTGTGAACTTACAAGTGTCAATTCCAATGGTGGATGTGATCTTCCCGCCCCTAATTCTACTAGTCGACTACGCTATTGATTCCGTCAAAACGACAGAACCCTTGCACAACTGAGAAAAACGGAAACCTTTGGCACCGCATCCGTCACCATTGAAATCAATGGTGATGAAAACGGTGACGATAATGAAAACCTTCGGTTTCCGCTTGTTTCAGTCAGGGTCGCGTTCCGACGGGACCCTAGTGCAGATTTGAACGAAGTCTTAAGTCCACTCTTCCCGCCTTTAACTCCACGTCTAAGTGCACTCAGAAGTTGCCGCATAAAAACGGTCTTTTTATGGGTGAATTACACAAAAGGTGTGAAAAAACAATTAGCAGAACATTATAAACTGATAATAGCAGAAAAGCTGCAGTTATATTTATTTTCTTTTTACATTTTACTAGTGTTAAAACCAAGGTGCCTATGCCTTGGAATTTCCATCTAAAATTATCTTCTGGCTTGTCCTTTAAATGTGTCATCTGATTTCAAGAACTAATGCCCTACAGAACTCTGTAAAGTTACATCACTGGGAATGTTCAAGACAGTGTGCCACTAAAATATATGTCAGTCAATGTCATTTTTTAGTATGTCTAATAATATTAGTCTAATGTGTCATTCTAGCTTATCACATGCTAATTACTATCTCTGTGTCTAGAATCTCTCTGTATCTTTAGCTATAAGTGTGTATATACTGTACTTACTCTCTCTATATCGTCCCTGTAACGTCCGTGGTCGCAGACCGCAGACTCCTATCATCCTGCAGACGCCTTCCTTCCCAGAGATGCCAGCATATGCGGCCGTCCTGTCCTGCAGTGACCACTAGGGTGCGCGCTCAAGCTCATTACCTGCCTTAATGGGCCAGAACACAAACATGTTTTAGATTGACTGACTGCAACCAGATCACCCTAGACTATAAGAAGGGCCCGGCCACCTTCCTTCATTGCCTGAGCGTTGTTGTGTTTACCTGTGTTAGTCTTTGCAAACGGTCCGTTACTGTTTTCCAGTTCCCAGTGTTCCCCTCTCCTGCTACCTGTATCCTGTATCCCGTGCTACCTTGTTCCTGTGCCGTAGAGAGTTGGAGTCGTGTTGTGTCGTATACTACGCCTGCTGTATTTCACCGCGCCTGGTGTCTGCCTGCTGCCAAGGTCCCACCCGAGCCTGCCATCGCTACTGTCTGTATTTCCACAGGTACCCTTATTCGAAGAACTATTTACTTTGCCTTGGTATCCTCTTTGGCTAGCTGCTATCCCGCTACGGCGGTATGGCCTAGTGGGTCCAGACACTCATCGTGACAGTCCTGTATGTGAGAATCGGTTTTGGTTGGTTAGTGAGATTCATCACATATTACCAACCTCTCGATCTTCAGAGACGTTTGACCAGCATAAACTGGGTAGGATCCTGTTGCCATTTGATAGAATAGTACACCGAAAGAGAAAAGGTCAAACGTGTAGTTATAGGGCAGTTTACGAAGTACTGTATCTGTGGAAATATCAGGTTAAAAGGATTGGTTAGTCCTTATTTCAGCCCGGAAGAGGAGACGTAACAATGTGCAGATGGATCTGTGATTTCACAAACTACATACTGAATGAGGTCAGCAATCCTCTGCAGTTGGGGGATGAGTAGTGTAAGGGTCCTCTTACCCGGCCCGATGTAGGCGCGTTTGCTCCTTTTTACAAGTACTCGTTACTACGATCACTCGTCCCCATACATTTCTATTGTGTCGGCAGCACGTCTCCCTGTTTACGATAATATTTCCGGCTGCATAAACGATACAATCAGCCGATGAACGAGCGTTTGCTCGTTCATCAGCTGATTGTTGGCCTGTTAACACAGGGCAATGATCAGGATGGAGCGTTCCGTGAATGCTCAGTTGCCCGATAATTGGCCTGTGTAAAAGGGTCTTAACTGTAGGAGGCTTTCATTTTTTACCCAAGTTTTGCGACTTTTTAATTTTTAAGAAGGTGGACAGGGCTTAGCAGAAGGGGCGGGCCATTGTGGCCCAATAAATTTAATGTAATATACATCAGAAAACTGGTGTAGAATAGAGTTTTTGGTGCATGGACGGTCTGTGGGCCTGACATGGATATCTGGATTGCTGTGGGTAGCTGCACATAGAAACCTTCTAAACACTTAGGGTTCTCGTCCACGTGCCGTGTGTTGAAACAATGCACAGCACACGGCCTCATTGATTTTAATGGGGCTGTTCACACATGTAGGAGTTTTCACGCAGCGAGAGTCCGTTGCGTAAAACTCACTGCATGTCCTATATTCGGTGTGTTTTCACGCACTTACGCGGCCATTGACGTAAATGGGTGCGTGAAAACCACGCACCGCACACGGATGCACATCCGTGTGCGGTGCATGATTTGCGCATCAATTCTTTTGAAAAAAAAAAGAGTGCTTTGCGAGTGCGTGAAAAACACATGCCACTCGCAAAGCACACTGATGAAATAACGCAACTCACACGGACAGATTTACACGCATAAATCTGTCACGCTCGTGTGAATGTAGCCTAAGGATAAATAGTCAATGATTCTTATCGGTGAATAATCGCCTTGCTGTGCAGAAACTGCTGACCACTCAGGATTTCTGCTGCAAGGAACCAGAGAAGGAAGAATGTAAAACTGTTATCAGTATTAGGGCCTGTTCACATCACCGTTCATTTCCGTTCCGGGGTTCCGTCTGAGGTTTCCGTTGGGTGAACCCCGCAACGGAAAGTGAAAGTGAAAGCACAGCTTCCGTTTCAGTCACCATTGATCTCAATGGTGACAGAAACATCACTAATGCTTTCCGTTCGTCACCATTCCGGCAGGTTTCCGGTTTTCCGACGGAATCAATAGTGCAGTCGACTCTGCTATTGATTCCGTCGGAAAACCGGAAACCTGCCGTAATGGTGACGAACGGAAAGCATTATCGATGTTTCCGTCATCATTGAAATCAATGGTGACTGAAACGGAAGCTGTGCTTTCACTTTCACTTTCCGTTGCGGGCAGTGGCGTAACTACCGCTGTAGCAGCCGTAGCGGCTGCTACAGGGCCCGCGGCATGAGGGGGCCCGTGTCGCCCGCCGGCACCGGCCCCCACCATGGCCGGAGGCTCCGCTAGCTGCCGCTGTGGCTACTACAACGCAACGCCACTAAACACTATGGCAGAGCAGGGAGGTATCTCCCCGCTCTGCCATTAAAGGGGTTGTTCCTACAAAAGACATGTATCCCCTATCCACAGGATAGGGGATACATGTGTGATCGCTTGCAGCGATAGGGAGAACGGGGGACCTCGGACTTCCGGGGTCTGTGTTGGCAGCTCCGTAGAAATGAATGGAGCGCCGGTCGCGCTTGTGCGCATCCGTGACCAGCGCTCCTTTCATTTTTATTGAGCTGCGCAGACTCCGGAAGTCAGAAGTTAGTCATGGAGAACTTGGGGGGACTTTCTGTCCCCTGTTCTCCCTATCACTGCCAGCGATCACACACGTATCCCCTATCCTGTGGATAGGGGATACATGTGTGATCGCTGGCAGCGATAGGGAGAACGGGGGACCTCGGACTTCCGGGGTCTGTGTCGGCAGCTCCGTAGAAATGAATGGAGCGCCGGTCACGCTTGTGCGCATCCGTGACCAGCGCTCCTTTCATTTTTATTGAGCTGCGCAAACTCCGGAAGTCAGAGGTTAGTCATGGAGAACTTGGGGGGACTTTCTGTCCCCTGTTCTCCCTATCGCTGCCAGCGATCACACATGTATCCCCTATCCTGTGGATAGGGGATACATGTCTTTTGTAGGACACACTATAGGTCAGATTTTTTTAGGGGGTTGGGGCTGTATTGCGTTACCTACAGGGAGGGGCTGTATAGCATTACCTACAGGGGGGGGCTGTATAGCTTTACCTACAGGGGGGGCTGTATAGCTTTACCTACAGGGGGGGCTGTATAGCGTTACCTACAGGGGGGGCTGTATGGCGTTACCTACAGCGGGGGCTATATGGGGCTATCTACAGGGGGGCTGTATAGCGTTATCTACAGGGGGGCTGTATAGCGTTATCTACAGGGGGGGCTGTATGGCGTTCTCTACAGGGGGCTGTATGGCGTTCTCTACAGGGGGCTGTATGGCGTTCTCTACAGGGGGGACTGTATGGCGCTATCTACAGGGGGGCTGTATGGTGTTATCTACAGTGGGGGCTCTATGGCGCTATCTACAGGGGGGCTGTATGGCGTTATCTACAGGGGGGGCTGTATGGCGTTATCTACAGGGGGGCTGTATGGCGTTCTCTACAGTGGGGGCTGCATGGCGTTATCTACAGGGGGGCTGTATGGCGTTATCTACAGGGGGGGCTGTATGGCGTTATCTACAGGGGGGCTGTATGGCGTTATCTACAGGGGGGGCTGTATGGCGTTGACCAATCACAATACACAATACTGCACATTAATATGGTCCTACCTGGTAGTACGATTGTCCAGCAGGACTTTGACATTTAGAGATTTGGTCATGTGTTTACTGCTCAGGTATTCCATGGCATAGAAGGCAAAATCCTGTGTGAAAGCTGATAACATGATGAATACCAGTTTCATCAGCAGCCCACGAGGCGCACAGTGCATGCAGTAAGTCTCTTGCCTCATACTGACCGAGATGGGATTTCAACTCAATTGTGGGGAACATGGGTAAAGAGTGGAGAAGTGGTTGAATCATTGATGGAGGGTGAGGAGCCTCTTACCGCTGTCTAGAAAGTGCCATAGGCGTGGGTGAAGAATGTGCTTCCTCCAATGATCTCTAAGATCTCTCTCTATGCGGATGGTGTTTCTCAATGTCTCCAGTAGTTCCCTATTTTTGACCATCTTGATTGCCAGCCCATGTCCGCTAACAGTATATGTGGCCAGCATCACCTTCCCAAAATTGCCCCCTCCATGTTTCCTATGGAAGGTGAAGTTCTCCATAGGGAGAGCGGTGGTCACACTGTCCGAAGGGGTGTTGTCTGGGTCCCACTTTCTCCTTTAACAGAAATCACAGTCGTTGCCTTTAAATGTCTCTTCTCAATCCTTGGAACAGTTCTAGATGATTATGATATAAAAGAATAGTCCAGTATAATATAGAGTAAACTTTATGTAAGCATAAAATATATGAACTTGTATTCAAACATGAGTTCAAGTTCAGTAACCATGAAACACTGCATTATTGTATTAAATATGTGCAATAAGCATTTATGGTAGAGCCCTGCTGTAAAGGATCTGCCAGGCACAGCTTCTGGGTTAAGTTCTTTAGGTAATCAGTCTTCACCTGAGTCTATCTCTCTGAGACTGACTCCAGCTTCCACCACTCAGGCTGGCAAGCTTAGGAGTGGGAGAGCCTATCGCAGCCCGGCCAGACGGAGCTAGCTCCCGCCCTCTGTCTATTTATACCTGCCTTTCCTTTTCCTCCTTGCTTGTGATTCTTTCCGTGTGGTTCCCTGGCCCAGCTACAGCTCCTAACAATTTGATCCTGCTCCATTCTGACCCTGGCTTTCTGACTACTCTTCTGCTCTGCGTTTGGTACCTCGTGCTCTCCTGGTTTGACTTGGCTCGTTCACCACTCTGTTGCTCACGGTGTTGCCGTGGGCAACTGCCCCTTTCCCTTTCCCTGGTATGTTTTATCTCGTGCACTTACTGAGCGTAGGGACCGCCGCCCAGTTGTACCCCGTCGCCTAGGGCGGGTCGTTGCAAGTAGGCAGGGACAGAGTGGCGGGTAGATTAGGGCCCACTTGTCCGTTTCCCTACCCCTATCATTACATAATCACAAGCCCATATACCTAGTCTACCCTGGTCCCTGACACTACTATGGACCACCTTGAGACCCTGGCTCAGCAAATGCAGGGTCTCTCCCTACAGGTCCAGGCCCTGGCTCAGAAGGTCAACCAGCCTGAGGCTACCTTGGTGGTTCCCCTCACCTCAACTCCTGAACCCCACCTCAAGTTGCCCGACCGGTTCTCAGGGGACCGGAGGGCTTTTCTCTCCTTTCGGGAGAGTTGCAGGCTTTACTTTCGCTTAAAGCCCCACTCCTCAGGTTCTGAGAGCCAGCGAGTGGGTATAATTATGTCCCGGCTCAAGGACGGGCCCCAAGAATGGGCCTTCTCCTTGGCTCCTGACGCCCCTGAACTTTCCTCCGTTGATCTTTTCTTTTCTGCTCTCGGACTTATTTATGACGAGACTGACAAGACTGCCTTTGCCGAGAGTCAGCTGGTGACCTTACGTAAGGGTAAGAGACCTGTTGAGGAGTATTGTTCTGACTTTAGGAAGTGGTGCGTAGCTTCTCGGTGGAATGACCCTGCCTTAAGGTGCCAGTTTAGGTTGGGTCTGTCGAATGCTCTGAAAGACCTGCTAGTTAGCTATCCCTCTTCTGACTCCCTAGACCAGGTTATGGCTTTAGCGGAACTACTTGACCGACGTCTCAGGGAACGACAACGCGAACGTTTATGTGTTTTCTCCTCCGACTCCCCCATGATGCCTCCCGAGGTTCCGTTGCTTCGTTCTTCCCTGGAAGACTCAGAGGTACCTATGCAACTCGGGGCCTTTGTGTCCCCCCAACAACGTAGAGATTTCCGCAGGAAGAATGGTCTCTGCTTCTACTGTGGGGATGACAAGCATCAAGTGAACAACTGTCCTAAGTGTAAGAATGCAGCCGGAGAACTTCCGCGCCTAAGTGATCATCGGGGAGGTCACTTGGGCGCACAGGTATTTCCCCTAAATATGAAACGTAATAAGATCTTGCTTCCCTTTCAGGTCTCTTTTGGCGGTAGGTCTGCTACCGGCAGCGCCTTCGTGGATTCAGGGTCCTCTGCTAATATCATGTCTGTGGAATTTGCTATGTCTCTTGCTATGCCTTTGATTGATTTGCCTAAACCTGTCCCGGTAGTGGGTATAGACTCCACTCCTCTTGCTAATGGTTATTTTACACAGCATACCCCTGTTTTTGAACTCCTTGTTGGCTCCATGCATTTGGAGCAGTGCTCTGTACTGTTGATGCAGGGATTATCGTCCGATTTGGTTTTAGGCCTTCCCTGGTTGCAGTTGCATAATCCCACGTTTGACTGGAATACTGGGGAGCTTACCAAATGGGGGTAATGAATGTTTGACGTCATGTTTTTCTGTTAATTCTATTTCTCCCCCTGAGGAGGTGAACACGCTACCTGAGTTTGTTCGGGACTTCGCTGATGTTTTCTCTAAGGAGGCCTCCGAAGTGTTACCTCCTCATAGAGAATACGATTGCGCTATCGAATTGGTACCAGGAGCTAAGCTTCCTATGGGTAGGATATTTAATCTTTCTTGTCCCGAACGTGAAGCCATGAGAGAGTATATCCAGGAATGCCTGGCCAAGGGTTACATTCGCCCCTCTACTTCTCCGGTAGGTGCTGGCTTCTTCTTCGTAGGGAAGAAGGATGGTGGTCTTAGACCATGCATTGACTACCGTAACCTGAATAAGGTCACTGTAAGGAACCAGTATCCCCTTCCTTTGATTCCTGATCTCTTTAATCAGGTTCAGGGGGCCCAATGGTTCTCTAAGTTTGATCTACGGGGGGCGTATAACCTTATCCGCATCAAAGAGGGGGATGAGTGGAAGACTGCGTTTAACACGCCCGAAGGTCATTTTGAATACCTCGTCATGCCCTTTGGGTTGTGTAATGCGCCGGCGGTCTTCCAGAATTTCATAAATGAGATTTTGAGAGATTACCTGGGGATATTTCTTGTAGTGTACCTTGATGACATACTGGTGTTTTCCAAGGACTGGCCCTCCCACATTGAGCATGTCAGGAAGGTGCTCCAGGTCCTTCGGGAAAACAAACTGTTTGCAAAAACCGAAAAATGTGTGTTTGGGGTACAGGAGATACAATTTTTGGGTCAAATACTCACTCCTCATGAATTCCGCATGGACCCCGCCAAGGTTCAGGCTGTGGCAGAATGGGTCCAACCTGCCTCCCTGAAGGCGTTACAGTGTTTTTTGGGGTTCGCTAATTATTACAGGAGATTCATTGCTAACTTCTCGGTCATCGCTAAGCCTCTTACGGACCTCACTCGCAAAGGTGCTGATCTCCTCCACTGGTCTCCAGAGGCTGTCCAGGCATTTGAGGTCCTTAAGAAGTGCTTTATCTCGGCCCCGGTGCTGGTTCAGCCCAACCAAATGGAGCCATTTATCGTGGAAGTTGACGCATCCGAGGTGGGAGTGGGGGCTGTCTTGTCCCAGGGTACCAGGTCCCTCACCCATCTCCGCCCCTGTGCCTACTTCTCCAGGAAGTTTTCGCCCACTGAGAGTAACTATGATATTGGCAACCGCAAACTCTTAGCCATTAAATGGGCATTTGAAGAGTGGCGCCACTTCCTGGAGGGGGCTAGGCACCAGGTAACGGTCCTTACTGACCACAAGAATCTGGTTTTCCTAGAATCTGCCCGGAGGCTAAACCCGAGACAAGCTCGATGGGCGCTATTTTTTACCAGATTCAACTTTTTGGTTACCTATAGGGCTGGGTCTAAAAATATTAAGGCCGATGCACTGTCACGTAGCTTCATGGCCAGCCCTCCTTCGGAGGAAGATCCTGCTTGTATTTTGCCTCCCGGTATAATCATTTCTTCTATTGATTCTGATTTAGTCTCTGAAATTGCAGCTGATCAAGGTTCAGCCTCCGGGAACCTTCCTGAGGACAAGCTGTTTGTTCCCCTGCAATACCGGCTAAGGGTACTTAGGGAAAATCATGACTCCGCACTATCTGGTCATCCAGGCATCCTGGGTACCAAACACCTCATTGCCAGAAACTATTGGTGGCCTGGGTTGCCTAAAGACGTTAAGGCCTACGTCGCCGCTTGTGAGGTTTGTGCTAGGTCCAAGACTCCCAGGTCCCGACCAGCGGGCTTACTACGTTCGTTGCCCATTCCCCAGAGACCTTGGACACATATCTCCATGGATTTTATCACCGATTTGTCTCCATCCCAAGGCAAGTCGGTGGTGTGGGTGGTAGTAGACCGCTTCAGTAAGATGTGCCACTTTGTGCCCCTCAAGAAACTACCCAACGCCAAGACGTTAGCTACCTTGTTTGTCAAACACATCCTGCGTCTCCATGGGGTCCCTGTCAATATTGTTTCGGACAGAGGGGTACAATTTGTTTCTTTGTTTTGGAGAGCCTTCTGTAAGAAGTTGGGGATTGATCTGTCCTTCTCCTCTGCTTTCCATCCTGAAACCAATGGCCAAACTGAGAGGACTAATCAATCTCTAGAACAATATTTAAGGTGTTTTATCTCTGACTGTCAATATGATTGGGTCTCATTCATTCCCCTCGCTGAATTTTCCCTTAATAACCGGGTCAGTAACTCGTCAGGGGTCTCGCCCTTTTTCTGTAATTTTGGGTTTAATCCACGGTTCTCCTCCGTTTCAGCTGGTAGTTCCAACAATCCCGAGGTAGAGGTCGTTCATCGGGAACTGTGCACAGTCTGGGCCCAGGTTCAGAAGAACCTAGAGGCGTCCCAGAGCGTACAAAAAACTCAGGCTGATAGAAAACGTTCTGCTAACCCCTTGTTTATGGTCGGGGATCTGGTGTGGTTATCATCTAGGAACTTGCGTCTTAAGGTCCCGTCCAAGAAGTTTGCTCCCCGGTTTATTGGGCCGTATAAGGTCATTGAAGTCCTCAATCCTGTCTCCTTCCGGCTGGAGTTACCCCCATCTTTTCGTATGCACGACGTGTTTCATGCCTCCCTCCTTAAACGCTGCTCCCCGTCCTTGGCTCCCTCGAGGAAACCTCCTGTTCCCGTTCTCACCCCTGAGGGGGTGGAATTCGAGGTGGCCAAGATTGTGGACAGCAAGATGGTCCAAGGCTCCCTCCAGTACCTGGTCCATTGGAGAGGATACGGGCCTGAGGAGAGGACTTGGGTACCCACCTGGGATGTTCACGCTGGGGTATTGGTCAGGAAGTTCCACCTTCGTTTCCCCAGTAAACCAGGTCCGCTTAGAAAGGGTCCGGTGGCCCCTCATAAAAGGGGGGGTACTGTAAAGGATCTGCCAGGCACAGCTTCAGGGTTAACTTCTTTAGGTAATCAGTCTTCACCTGAGTCTATCTCTCTGAGACTGACTCCAGCTTCCACCACTCAGGCTGGCAGGCTTAGGAGTGGGAGAGCCTATCGCAGCCCGGCCAGACGGAGCTAGCTCCCGCCCTCTGTCTATTTATACCTGCCTTTCCTTTTCCTCCTTGCTTGTGATTCTTTCCGTGTGGTTTCCTGGCCCAGCTACAGCTCCTAACAATTTGAACCTGCTCCATTCTGACCCTGGCTTTCTGACTACTCTTCTGCTCTGCGTTTGGTACCTCGTGCTCTCCTGGTTTGACTTGGCTCGGTCACCACTCTGTTGCTCACGGTGTTGCCGTGGGCAACTGCCCCTTTCCCTTTGCTTTATATTCCCTTGTATGTTTTGTCTCGTGCACTTACTGAGCGTAGGGACCGCCGCCCAGTTGTACCCCGTCGCCTAGGGCGGGTCGTTGCAAGTAGGCAGGGACAGAGTGGCGGGTAGATTAGGGCTCACTAATCCGTTTCCCTACCCCTATCATTACACCTGCATAGAGTGATGATGGGCACAGCTATAAGTAAGATTATTGTGGGTGTTCACACTTTCTCTTATGTTGTGTCACTTCTTTCAGTCATCACCAGGCACACAAAGACATGCTATGTGTTATAGTTTTACTATTGTAAGATATGTGATTTAGTGTATATTAAACTTGGATACATCATTTGATGGAATGAAAGTAGATGTCAATGGAGCTTATTGAACTATTTTGTCCATATACATACCCAACCGTCCTGGATCCGACGGGACAGTCCCGGTTTTTCACCGCTGTCACGCCGTCCCGGGTGGTCTGAACAATGTCCCGCCCTGCCCCGGACACTCCCTGTTGCCAGCCACGACCCCCCCCCGCAATGACGCTGCCTGCGCTCAGTAGTGAGCCTGGAGCGGGGGGAGCAGAGCGTAGCAGACACACCGGAGCAGAGCACTGCAGAGAAAAGAAGCCACAGGACAGTCAGTTTTTATTTAGTGCCTGGAAACACTAGCGGTTCTAAAATCATAAAATAAATGACATTATTTTATGATTTCAAAAACTCTTGTGTTTCCAGTAGGGATGTCACGATACCAGAATTTGGACTTCGACGCCGATACTTCGTTTGGTATTGCGATTTCGATTACCAAAACGATACTTTGCCAACAGTAATAAAAAAAAAAGTTCTTCCGTTTTCTGATGTGAGGCGCGAGGTGTGATGATGAATTTTGAATGTGCCTCACAGTAATACGAATATGTGTATGTTTTATGTATTGAGAGTTATTTTAATGTTTATTGTAAAAAAAGGTGTATGTTTATTTTTTTTTAATTTAACATTACTTTATGTTTTTACTTTATTTTTAAACTTTAATGTACTGGCATATATCTATATGCCAGTACATTAGCCTGTGTACAGATAGTACACAGGCAGTTGTTAGGACATGCCTAAATGTGCCCTAACAGGAAATATGGTAAGACAGCCCTGGGGTCCTTCAACGGACCCTGGGCTGTCTGCCCATATATGGTATGTCCCTCAATCGCGTCACAGGGATTCCTGTGATGCGATCCAAGGGGCATCCCCCCTTCTCATTTCCTCTTGAATGCTGCAGTCAGCTTTGAGTCAGTTCAGGACTAGCGCGTTGTACTGGCTCAGGCTGCGCCTGCCGTATCTCTGTGATGGAGTTCATCATGTTAAAGTCTCTTAGTTCATGTTTACTGGCACTTGCTGGGGACCCCCAACCCTTATCAAGTGTTAAAATAAATGCTAATCTGGTGATAACATCATCTACGTAATATAAAAGTTGTCCTAAGTACATACAATAACAATGTCAGGCCCTTAAACTAAATCAAATACACACCTTTATATAAGAAAAACTTCTCTGTCCCAATGGACAGGGCACCTAGAAGATGTGTAGTTACTGGGTACATTGTATTTGCACTGGGTGTTACGCTTTTCAGCAGAATTTGTGCCTTATTCTGAGCTGATTACCTGGAACAGTTTCTACTCACAAAAATATTCACAGATACCACATGTTTATCTGACAGATGTCACAAACCAATTTTTCTTACTCTGATTTCTATTGCCTGGGAAGGCCTCTCTCAAGGTCTCTTCTCTTCGTGGGAGGCGGGTATGATAGGGTTGGCACCGGTCTGCCAGGACTGTTCTGTAGGCAAATCAAACAGCACTAACAGATTTCAGCAGCAACAGCTGTAAAACCTGGGACATACCGATTAGATATTCCCACATCAATCCTTGCAGTCTTGGGGCATATGTGAGGTCACACACTATCAATACAAGTGCCATCAAGAGTGCCTTGATGCTACCGGTTTACCTTCCTTATCCGTCCACATTCTGTTAGAATCTGGTTTTCACGCCTTCCGCTCCCAGTTGGACACTTCCTGTGGAGAACTATCTTTTTCATCGCATAATCATTAATTGATCTTAATCAGATAATTCAATTGAAGAAAAACATTAACAAATAACATCTTTACATTAAACATTCACATTGAGCAGTAATTAGAAGTTATACATGCAAACTAATTTTTCTTCTTTATATATATATATATATATATATATATATATATATACATACTGCACAGAATTTTCTGCTCTAAAATTTTCCTTTCACAACAAAAACATTTTTTTCAAATGGGAATATCCCACTGCTGTACCTTTTATCTGGCGCATGCCTCCAATAGTCCAATGCTGTTGCACGCTGGTCTAGAACTTTACATAAAACTCAACCACAGTTTTTACTTCTTGAATACAGTTAAGAATACAGAATGCAAACTAACTTTGGAATAACATCTGGAGAACTGCTGACATCTTATCATTGTACAAACACCAGTTCAATACTTTGGATAAAAACGATTCCCCTGTCACTACACACAACTTCTGCAGTGGGAAAGATACAGGCCAGGCTTCAGGCCACCCTGAGAAGAGGTCTACACATACGAGCATATATTCATACACATCTACCTCGGGTAGTTATATGTTCTGCAGTAGGTGGGACGGATAATCCGGCCGGGGTGCACTTTTCATAGGTACCTCTGCTGTTTTACCTATGCCATGCCATGCGCACATCATGCAGGCTGCTAATGGTGGCATTATTGTATCCAGGGACAAGGCAATTTACTGACACCTGGCTACACATACTCTTATTGTCAGGTGTGTCATCTTTTGCTCTCTCAATTGGCTTACCCGATGATCCAACAAAAGTTCCTACTACCAATGGGCCCATAATTGTGGGCGATGCCAAAAGCGTACCTAGAGTCAGAGTAAACGTCGGCCATCTTACCTTTTGTCAGGTTACAAGCCTCTGCGAGCACCTCCAGCTCCGCTTCTTGAGATGAACAAGAAGGTGAGAGTGGTTTCTGGGTAATTTACCTCGTGCCTCGTATCCTGTCTTGTACATACTGTATATGATGAAGTGTCTCTACATTACAAATTTACATTGGAAACCCATGTCACATATAGATAGATCATTTCAAAAGGATGGAGTTTTATTTTTCCACATTCATCTGATGATCCAGAACACTTGTAAAACCCAATCCTCACCAGGTCCTGTAACTACCTGATTAATACAAAAACAAACAAATTATTTTACTGAAATCTGGCATAAAATGAACAATGTTCAGACAATCTTTTTTTGTTTTGCCTTCTCCCCCATCTAAATCTGTAAAGACTCATCTGTGAGTGACGTCACCTTGGCCCCCTGTGCAGATTTTCTGATGGGGGATGGTCTCTTACACAATACCTCATATTGGGTGGAGACTACAGCACGGCATACCCGGTGCCATATTTACCGTTCTGGAAGGATATGGAACCATCTATACAGAAAAAACTCAAAATTTAGGTTACTGTCATTCACATTTAATCTGGATTACTCATTGGGGTCTCATACACATTTTGTAGATCTCCTAGAACCAATTCATTAATTCAAAACAAAATAAAATACAAAACAAACCTGTACCTGATCAGTCCCCTCACTACTCCCTCCTATTTGGATTCTGCGAAAGTAATGTAGCAGGGTTCAAAACCACATATCTCAACATAATAAGAGTGGGCACTCTATCTGGGGGGCACTAGTTTGGGCCCCTGTAATAAACAATAGCCTGGAACAAAAATTACTTTCTCATGACGAAAATACATTTTATCTTTAAAATAACTTGCAACCATTTACCTGTAAAACATCATACATTTTCAAAAATAACATTTAGGCAGCACTATACCATGTGCCTGCATGTGTGAAAACAAAAACAAAACAATTGTAATTATTTATTCAATAAAACAGAAAATAATATATCTGCTAATATTAATTACTGCAAACCAAAAAACTATATATAAGAATAGGGAACAGTGGGGGTACATACATTTTCAAGACCCCATGTCTCACAATATCTGTATTTTAATTCATTTGAATTAACATCAAAACATTCCAACATTAAATCTCATGACATCATAACACATAAATATGCAATGTAACTTTTATCTTTTTGCAGACAAATCCAGCCGGTTGTAATATTTTTCTCACTTGGTATTTACGGACAACAGCGCATGCGCAAAGATAAGAAACATTCCTTTACACAGAGGAGAGGAACTGATTTTAACCCCATACACAAGACACTAAAATTTTTAGACATTAATGCTGTTAAAAATAAGAGCATACAATATAGATCTGCTTTATTGTGGCCACTAGTTTCACACATGTTACATTACAAAAGTCTCACACATCACACAGATGTCACATCACACCCGTTCACATTACACTCCCCCCGTTCTGACCCACGTGAATCACTGCAATGTCCCCGGCTGCTCCGTATTCTTCACTCTTCCTATTAAAATTTACACCTGTATTCAAATTGTTCTTTCTCACATCAACTTTCTTGTAACCACCTGTAATCACTTACTTTGTCAGTTTAACTCCCTTTTTCAACTAAAGCCCCAGCTCCTTTTGCTAATTCTACTATAATGATGGCCAGGACCCATGCCCCAAGGTTGTCCCACATTTTTGTCTCACTTTCTCCTGACCCCATGGTCGGAGAGCAGTAGGGTGATCTCCGGTAAATCCCCCACCTCCAGGCAAACTGGCCACGTTTGCCGACAGATATCTCAGACCAGTCTATCTCCTAGACTGTCTTACCAATACGATATCAAACGTCGTTCCTCCAGACATTCTAGCAGTAGGGTCGCCTTTCCTCTGATCCTTCACTGTATTGAACATCAAGAACAGACAAAATGCTGCCAATCAACAATTGCAAGAGCAAATTCTTCAACACAATCGACATTCATGAACCTCCATTGAATCAAACAGGAGTTGGTCACATTCATTTCAAACATCTACAAACCCCTCACTGCCGGGGTATAGCTTTTGGTTAATACAGAAGGACCTTTACACACAGTATTACAAGCTCGTAGTGTGTGCTAAAAGTGTATCAATGATTATTCAAAACTACATTCAAAGTTTTCCCTGTTGCACAGGATTCTCCATTATCAGGACTTAACCATTGAAACCCTTGTGGTTGTAAAGGATCTGCCAGACACAGCTTCTGTGTCGACGTCCGTGGTTAATCAGTCTGCACCTGCTCCTAGGTCTGATAGAGTGACTCGATCTTCTACCACTCAGGCTGGTAGGCTCAGGAGTGGGAGAACCTATCACAGCCTGGCCAGACGGAGCTAGCTCCCGCCCTCTGTCTATTTATACCTTCATTTCCTGCTTGTCTTTGCCTGTGATTCTTTCTTGTTTCCTGGCTCTGCTGCTCCTGCTATTACTATTGACCTCTGCTTCATATCGACCCTGGCTTTACTGACTATGCTCCTGCTCTGCTTTTGGTACCTCGTACACTCCTGGTTTGACTCGGCTCGTTCACTACTCTTGTTGCTCACGGTGTTGCCGTGGGCAACTGCCCCATTTCCCTTAGCTTCTGTGTACCCTTGTCTGTTTGTCTGTTGTGCACATATTGAGCGTAGGGACTGTCGCCCAGTTGTACACCGTCGCCTAGGACGGGCCGTACAAGTAGGCAGGGACTGAGTGGCGGGTAGATTAGGGCTCACCTGTCTGTCTCCCTAACCCGACATTACAGTGGTACTGCAGGATATTACTCACAAATATCCAACTGTCACCTACAAACAGTCAGTACCTCCAAACTATAATCCCAGAGCAAACAGGTAACAGAATAACTATTAATCCTCAACGATTTTACACAACAACTAAATAAGAAATGACACACTACAACAAAACAGCACAAGTTTTGTTTCCTTACTGTCCAGACTACAATCCTTTCATTTCAAAAACTCCACATGTGAGTTACAACTTCTCTCCGCCATGCGCTACATCATTCCAAGGGGGGGATGTCCTACACTTCTCACAATTTTTTCTGGTTAACAATATAATTGCTGGCAAAAATTCTCTTATGTCTTTCATATCAACAGTTCAAGATCACATACGCACCTGCAATCTTTCATCACACAAAAAGTTTCACCATACCTTTTTGCATCCATCTTTCATACCACTGCTGGATAAAGTGCCCCGTCCAGAAGATGTGACATTATGACAGCTAAATTCTGAGGCTTACGCAATACATGTGTGAATGGTGTAAGAATAAGCCCCTTACCTGCCGCGTTTTTTTTGTAATTCACAGATGTAAAGCCACACCTCTCTAGCGACAGCAATCAGACGAGCAATCTCCTGTGTTTTTTCGGCACCATTACTGTCGTGGAAGTCAATGGCTCAAAATATATTAGACTGAAATTTAGACGAGTGTTCCAACAGACACTCATGCCAGGAACTTTATGCAGCATCCTAATCAGTAAATTTCATACCGATATATATCAAGAGAGGAGAAATAACACACAGACGCTGCTGGTATGCTCAAAAATACTCCTCTGGGGGTTTATTTCCAAACTCAATTACAATACTATCATTCAGAAGGGGTGTAGGCTTGAGGTTAACCAATCAGAGACAATGTGGCAATATTTCTTATTCAGCCAATTACAGACATACGATACATTGCAGATATATCATTTTAATTCTTCACACATCAGGTTTGCAGGTGGCCTTATCTCTCTTGTCAAGAATGTTCCTGTAAGGTGGGGGAGGCCTTCCCACATGCATATTTGCCACCCTCCCATCTCACTCACTGTCCCTTCTCTGCAAGCTTCGTATGGGAACCAAGGTCAAAGATAACTAACTAAGAAACATACGAAATCAACATTAATATACTTGTCTTAAAGGAACAATGACTTTCTTATTTACTACAAAAGAACCAAGATGGGAACTCCAGACAAGATGACCGCTGCACGAATTTAAATAATTTAAACATTATTATAATCACTTCCACATAATACATATCTTAGTAATTCGGCATCCTGCTTGATAATTCATAATGTAATTTCATACAGAGAACATAAGCAAATAATCCATCCTTCACACTATCTATCTATCTATCTATCTATCTATCTATCTATCTATCTATCTATCTATCTATCTATCTATCTATCTATCTATCTATCTATCTATCTATCTATCTATCTATCTATCATCTATATCATTTCTATCTATCTCATAGCCCCCAACCGTCCTGGATCCAGAGGGACAGTCCCGGTTTCTCACCGCTGTTCCGCCGTCCCGGGCGGTCTGAAAAATATCCCGCTGGTTTCCGCAGCACTCCGGACACTCCCTGTGGCCGGCCACGCCCCCAATGACATAATACCTGCACCCAGGTATGACATTATTTTAGGATTTTGGAAACACTAGTTTCTCCAGGCACATTCTTTTTATAGTGTAGCTAAACGTTTAACAAACTTCTGACATGTCATAGCGCTCAGCTGCTTCGTGTCTGTTTGGCTTTTTCCGGAAATCAATGTATCGGAGGATTGGCTCAATACAAAGTCTATGAGGCCGTACTCTGATACCTCGACTTTCCGGAAAAAGCCGAACAGACACGAAGCGGCTGAGCGCTCACACGAGTGCTTCAGCTGCTTCGTTCTAGCGATTGGTGGGAGTCTCAGTGCTCCGACCCCCACCAATCCAAACTTCTGACATGTCACTTTGACATGTCAGAAGTTTGTTAAAGAGACTCTGTCACCACATTATAAGTGGCCTTTCTTGTACATAATGTGATCGGCGCTGTAATGTAGATTACAGCAGTGTTTTTTATTTCGAAATTATGACCTATTTTAGCTTTATGCTAATGACTTTCTTAATGCCCAACTGGGCGTGTTTTACTTTTTGACCAAGTGGGCGTTGTGGAGAGAAGTGTATGACACTGACCAATCAGTGACCAATCAGCGTCATACACTTCTCTCCATTAATTTATTCTTCGCATAGTAATCTTACTAGAACACTATATACACACAAACTAACACTACTCAAGTGTCCTGACAGTGAATATACATTACCTCCAGCCAGGACGGGATGTGTATTCAGAATCCTGATACTTCTGTAGCGGTTGTGGTTGATTAACATCGCAGCAGGCATAGTCGCTGTAAATGACAGTTTACAGCATAATCTCACGAGACTACGCCTGCTCTGCTGTAAATCTCACAGAAACGTTACAGAAGTATCGAGATTCTGAATACACATCACGTCCTGGCTGGAGGTAATGTATATTCACTGTCAGGACACTTGAGTAGCATTAGTTTGTGTGTGTGGCTGCATATAGTGTTCTAGTAAGAACACTATTGCAGCGTAAATTAATGGAGAGAAGTGTATGACGCTGATTGGTCACTGATTGGTCAGCGTCATACACTTCTCTCCACAACGCCCACTTGGTCAAAAAGTAAAACACGCCCAGTTGGATATTAAGAAACTCATTAGCATAAAGCTAAAATAGGTCATAACTCGGTCAAAAATTATCGTTTTTCTAAATAAAAAAACACTGCTGTAATCTACATTACACAAGATAGGCCACTTATAATGTGGTGACAGAGTGTCTTTAAATGTTTAGCTACACTATAAATATAAAAATGCTCCGTATGGAGTAGGGGTTATTCAGTCCCTAAAAATGTATGACCTATCCTCAGGATAGACCATCAAAAGATTATGGGTCGGGGTCCGACTACCAGGACCTCCACTGATCAGCATTTTTGAAGGGGGTGCACAGCTCGTATGAGCGCTGCTTCCCCTTCATGTTTTTCTTGCTCACTGTGAATCTCCGACACAGATGCAGCGCCGATTCACAGTATTGCAGCCTCCTAACATTGAAATGAATTGGGAGAACAGGCTGAAATACCTGTGAATCGCCGCTGCATCTGTGTTGGAGATTCACAGTGAGCAAGAAAAAAAGAAGGGGAAGCAGCGCTCATACGAGCGCTGCACCCCCTTCAAAACAGCTGATCGGCAGAGGTCCCGGGATTCGGACCCCGACCCATCAGCTATTGATGGCCTATCCTGGTAGTAGGCCATCAATTTTTAGGGATTGCAAAACCCCTTTAAAGGGGTTTTCCCACAAGCACATGTATCCCCTATCCACAGAATACATGTGTGATCGCTGGGGGTCTGACCACTGTGACCCTCAGTGATGAGATCGGGGGACTGAAATTCCCCCGAAGTGCTCCATGAGAATGGAGTGCTAGTGCACTTGCTCGACCATTGCTTCATTAATTTTTCTGGAGCCGCCAGAGACAGTGGTCCCCTAAGTCCCTAGAAATGAATGGAGTGCTGGCCACTTTGGGGGACTTTCGGTCCCCAGCTCTCATCACTGTGGGCCCCAGTGGTCGGACCCCCAGCGATCACACATGTATCCCCTATCCTGTGGATAGGGGATACCTGTGTGTTATGGGGAAAACCCTTTTAATTAGTAATATATGACGTTTCAGAAGTTCATTGATGTCTAGTTTATATTGCGTCACAGGGGAGATGACAGAAGTCACTGAAGGTGACTATAAGATTTTTTATTTTTCATATTACTAACTTTATATTTTTGTTTTGCAGGTTCAGCTGGACTGTTTTGAATACGTCGTAGATTTGTTGGACTACTGCGATCTACGTTTTTGTTTTTTTTTCTTTAATAAAAAGGGTGAAAGAGGATTATGTGGGGAAGTCCTTATTTCAATAAAAAAATATTTTCTTATGTGTCTGTGTTTTCTTTAATACTTTAATAGCGCCTTAGTAATGGCAGTAGTCTGATTGACAACGTCTATTACTAAGGTGGGGCTTGGTGTTTGCCAGTCAAGGGTGCTGGGAAGAGCCGGGTATGATTCATTACCCGACCATCTGTAGTGATGGTCGGACACTGGGGCAGCCGCAAGCTGGTATTATGAGGCTGGAAGGGCCAAAAACCGTGGCCCTTCTCACCCTGGTAATGCTAGGCTGCTGCTGCTGTGTTGTATCTGGCTGGTTATGAAAAATAGGGGGGACCCCACGTCGTTTTAAGAAAAAAATCAAGTAAATGAAGAAAACGACATTGCGTCCCCTCCATTTTCATAAACAGCCAGATACAACATAGCAGCAGGCAGTATTAGCAGGGGGGGGGGGGGGGGGCACTTTCCCAGCCTTTTCCTAGGCCTTTCCCAGCCTAATAATACCAGCCTGCAGCCGCCCTAGTGTCCGCCCGTCACTACAGATGGTCGGGTACTGGATCGTACCCGGCTCTGTGGTGGTGGGTAACGGGGTAATAATGGAGGGGTTAGTTGCAGCATTTTTACTGGCTAACACTAAGCCCCACCTTAGTAATGGACGCTGTCAATCAGACTACTGCCATTACCAAGGCGCTAATAAAGGTTTAAAAAACACAGACACATAAGAAAATATTTTTTATTGAAATAAGAACTCCCCCACACAACCCTCTTCGACCATTTTATTTAAAAAAAACGTAGATCATCGCATTAGTCCAACGAATCTACGACGTAGTCCAAACAGTCCAGCGGAACCTGCAAAACAAACAAAAAAAAAGGTTAGTAATGTGAAGAATAAAAAAACTTCTCCTCACCTCCTGCAACTTCTGTCTTCTTCCCTGCAATAGAGACTAGACATCAATGAAAAATAATTCCCCTTCATGTAACTCTTCTACCTGCCAGCTGAAAAGTCATCCACAACAGGGTCTCCCTCTTGACTTTCATTGTTCTCAGCCTTTAGGTTTGTCCTGCAGCTGCTGCCGTGATGAGCAAATGTTATACCCAAGATAGGAATAGTAACACAAAGACGATATAACCTGAAATATAATATCTGTGATATCCAGACAGTCTAGAGATCCGCAGTGAGAATGTGCGCTTGTTATTTGCAGAAGGATCTGGCCATGATTTGATGTGCTTATACGAGATCTTCGGCGTGGTTAGGGGGCGTGGCTTAAAATGTCACTCTTTTCCGAATTCAAAAGTTGGGAGGTATGCATATACACTTTATACTATACCAAACCCCATACATTTCCTTAAGATAACCAATGTATTTTCATTCTATATCAGGGTTACTAAATGAGACATAGCCGCTGTATCGTGAGAAGCAGAGCTACAACCCTGAAGCCTTCTTTTGCTGGTGGCCCTATTATCAGATATTTTTTCTGATATGTTAGATCTCTCCTATAACTGAGTAGCTCACCAGATCTTTTATTCCCTCTCTGAGCAGAGAACTTTAGAGCTGGATGGATGAGGCTCTGTCTCTGTGTTGATGGTCAGGCTGGGACCCTCGTCTGCACTGTTGCTCTCGCTTGGTCTTTCTTCTTTGAGCTCACTGACTTTCCTCTTACCCTTCTCCTCCCTGGGTCTCTTGGACCAATCAGCGTCATACACTTCTCTTCATTCATGCCCAGCTTGTTTCACAGCACAGCGTGATCTCGCGAGATCACGCTGTGATGGGAATTTCTCCCATAGGTCCTTCACCGGAGCGACGGAAGAGTCAACAGACATCACCGCCAGCCGTGCCAGGATGTTTATCCGAATCTGCAGGGACTGGAGGCGATGTCTATTCAGTCTTCCATGGCTCCGGTGAAGGACCTGTGGGAGGAAGTCTAGTCACAGCGTGATGTCGCGAGATCACACCGTGCTGTGAAACAAGCTGGGCATGAATGAAGAGAAGTGTATGATGCTGATTGGTCAGCGTCATACACTTTTCTTTACAACCCCCACTTGGTGAAGAGTAAAGAAACGCCCAGTTGGGCATTTAGAAAAAATTTGCATTAGGGGGGATTCACACGAGCGTGTATTCGGTCCGTGCGGGCCGCGTGGTTTTCACGCGGCACGCATGGCCCAATACAAGTCTATGGGGCAGTACAGACAGTCCGTGCTTTTTGCGCAGCGGTTGTCTGCTGCGCAAAAAGCGCGACAGGTTCAATAACTCTGCGTATTTCGCGCATCACGCACCCATTGAAGTCAATGGGTGCGTGAAAACCACGCAGGTTGCACGGAAGCACTTCCATGCGAACCGACTGAAACAGCGCACCAGCTGTCAAAAGGATGAATGTAAACAGAAAAGCACCACGTGCTTTTCTGTTTCCGAACATCCAAACGGAGTGTCTTTGCGATGAGCGAAGCCGGACAAGCGAACCGAACTTCACCGGGTTCGGCCGAACTCGTTTTGGCCGAACCCGGCAAAAAAATTATCGGTACGCGACGTCAGGAGATAGTCACTGTCCATGGTGCTGAAAGAGTTAAACTGTTTCAGCACCATGGACAGTGACTACCGATCCCAAAAAACATGAACCTGTAAAAAAAACGAAGTTCTGACTTACCCATAACTCCCGGCTTCTTCCTCCAATCTGACCTCCCGGGATGACAATTCAGTCCAAGTGACAGCTCCAGCCAATCACAGGCCAAGCAAAGGCTGCAGCGGTCACATGGACTGGCGCGTCATCCAGGGAGGTGGGGCCCGATGTCAAGAGAGGCGCGTCACCAAGGACGCGTCACCAAGGACGCGTCACCAAGGCAACGGCCGGGAAGTTCTCAGTAAGTACGAACTTTTTCTTTTTTTTCAACAGGTTTTTCGATATTGTGTTCGGCATTCACTGTCGAGGGTGCTGAAAGAGTTAGCTCTTTCAGCACCTTGGACAGTGACGGCCGTCGACTAGCCTCATCTCTATGATGGCGGCTGCGCGAAAATCACGCAGCCGCGCATCAGACACGGATGACACACGCAGCTGTCAAATGGTTTTTGCGTGCGCAAAACGCCGCGTTGTTTGCGCGCGCAAAAACGCAACGTCCGTCTGTATCTGCCCTTAAACAAAAAATGATCAGAACTTTGTCAAAAATAAACGTTTTTCAAAAAAACAAAAACTGTTGTTATCTACATTAAAGTGCCTATTAGATTAGGTACGAGATAGGGCACTTATAAACAGGTTACAGAACCTCTTTAAGAATATAACCGACTGGGGCACATTTATAAAAAGTATAATTATGCTGGATGTACAGTAAATGCACAAGATTGGTGCTTAGGTGTAAAAGAGGTTAGTTCTATATGTTGGAGCATGTCCTCAAAATTCTGAAATTTCACAAAATATATAAAATGTTGCATCTATGCTTGGTCTGAGCCGGCATGTGCTGTCCACATTTTTTTTCATAGAAATTGTTACGTGTGCGATTACCATAAGGAAAGCCTGCATAAAATGGTGACTGGATGCTTTATAAATATGATGTGTGCACTTACCTTTTTACGCCGCCCTCTACACTTGTGAAAAAGGAATGGGGTTTTCTAAAAGGGGTCAGACTACAACAGCGGAAGTTTAATCAGAAATCTACACCAACTCCTAGCTCCGTCAAATATCTTCCCCTAGAAGCAATGCTTCCAGTGGAGAATACCCCCTAATACAGCATCTGATGGAATATGGCACACTTTTTTTTCTGTCGGATTCCGTATGGAATTGAAGGCATGCGGAGGAACAGTATGACCTTATAGAAGTCTTTGGGATCTATATTAGGGCTCTGTACAACTCAGGGGTTGCATGGAGCCATAATACGGTCATAGGCATAAGAATATAAATTCATTAACTCATTTATGACCGCCCACTGTCTTTTGACGGCGGGCAGTGCAGTTTCTTAGTCTACAGGGGAAAAGGCTGTAGAAAAGTCTTACGATTGTTTCAGTGAGCACTCATTCTCTCAGCAGGAACTGTTACTAACAGCTCCTGTACTTAGATACGCCGACCCCAGCTGTTTAACCCTTGCCGCGATACATGTCCATGACATGATCAAATAGGACTCTCTTCCTCGATTGTGCGGAGACTGCGGAAACCCTCTACAGTTAGCCCTGGAGACCTAGAAAGGATCCTAGGGCTATTAGTTCAGCATGCCTGCTGTTAGGGCACAGTATGTGTTGCCCTAACAGCAGCCGGTGACATGGTGCAATGTCTTAGCATACAGGATTATGCTAATACATTATAGGTAAAAAATAATGTTATCCCTTCATGGGATTAAAAAAAAGAAATGTAACAAAAAAAATAATAATAATAAAGAAATGTCCATAAAAAAAGTGTTATTTAGTATAAAATATATTTTATTGCCCATACATTACATAAAAACAAAAAAACTACAAATTTTAGGTGTCTACACGACCGTAATAACCTGAAAAATTAGTTTAACAGGTGATATAGCGTAAAACGTGAACGAGATAAAAAATAAACAAAACAACAATACCGAAAATCTATTCCTGCATAAAAAAATGCTTATACAGCCACGTCAGTGAAAACATAAAAAAGTTATGGCAACTAAAAGATAGAGAGGCAAAAAGTGAAAGCGTTTAGCTGGTCATTAAGGCCTTTACAGGGCTGGTCATTAAGGGGTTAATATTTAGTATTTAAGTATTTTTATTTTTTTTTGTTTAACCAGGATCTGCAATATGCACAGGTATTGTAATAATAATTACAATAATGCAGGTCCCGCCGCCAAATGTTGCGGAATTATTCCTCATCCCATTGACCTCAATGGGAGGTTCGGGCAGAATCCGTACGAAGATAGCTAGCGGGAAAAAGAAGCGTCCGACTCCTATTGAAATTAATGGGAGGCAGAATTTTGCGGCAGATTCCACCACAAAATTCTGCCTCCCATTCATTTCAATGTCTAGCTCCAATATGTGGGTCCTTTGTGCATAAGACCTGATATACGACACTACTATCCACTCATTGACTGTTGATCAAGTATTATCCGTTTGCAATGCTGTAGTTCAGTTTAATGTCAACAAGGTTGGGTGGCATTACTATAATGAATGCTAGTTATATCCTATAATAATACCACATAACATAAGCAGAAAATGCATTACATAGCTTTACTTTAGGAGGTGTAGTCAGGACGACAACTAGAAGGCACAAGCCTTGTTTTACAAGTGTGCTAGGTTAGTTCATCCATTAGTAGAACAGAATAAGTAACAGGACATGCAGTCTAATATTCTCATTCACAAAAAATGGATGAGTTCATATATTTTATTAAAATTGCTGACTTTAATAACTCAAGTTTAACCACATAGTGTTTACAGGTATGTGTATTTAAGCATTATACAGAAAAATAAAAACAAAATTCACAAGTGCTTTACAGAGGATAAAAAAGCGTGTGTGTTTGTGTGTGTGTGTATGTATATATATATATATATACACACACACATATATATATATGTATGTATGTATGTATGTATGTATGTATGTGTGTGTGTGTATATATATATATATATACATATACACACATATATATGTATGTGTGTGTGTGTGTGTGTGTGTGTGTGTGTGTGTGTGTGTGTGCGTGTAAACACATACACACACAGTTTTGATACAGTATATATACAGTATAGCGCCAAGAAAATCATCATGTAAGCATGTTCCTTAAAAATCTTGGTTGCACTCTTATCCATTTTGTGTAATAAGCATCTGACAATCAAAGATGTACAATAAAAAAAATTACGTTTTGTTTTATATAAATACATTGTCACTTGTAGAAAAGTATATGCAAAAATATAAATATATATATTATATCTAGTTTTTAGTTCTAACTCGGTCTTTGGAGTGGAACAATACTCATAACCTCTAGATGACTAATTCTATCTATAAAACTACTATCTTCTGACCACGGTCAACAGTTTAAATAGCCATTCTGAATATAGTCCATTACTTACATGTCCGTTGATTCAGAAACCATTGGTTCAGTGGATTTAAGACACATACAATATACATAATATTAATGGACATATAAATTCCACTTCACCTAAACCATTGTTCATCTTTACATATTTATGATGTGCAAATACGTTAAAGGGTAACTAAACGTTCAACAAACTTCTGACATGTAATAGTGACATGCCAGAAATTTTGATTGGTGGGGGTCCGAGCACTGAGACCAGCACCAATCGCTAAAACAAAGAGGCAGAAGTGCTCGTGTGAGCGCTGAGCTGCTTTGTTTTTGTTCGGCATTTCTCGGATAGCCGAGTGAGCAGTGTACAGGCTCAATAGAAAGTCTATGAGTCTTTGCCTACATATTGCACTACTTTCATTTTGGTTATTGTGCTGTCACTTGCCATTAGATGTTGTTATTTCCTTCCTTTTTATTTTTGATGTTTGGGAGGCTACCTCCTACCATTGTTCTTATGTCTCTGTAACATTTTCTACAGCTTGAATTTATTGCACTGCGTGCAAACTTTTGACATTTCGTGAGCTGTTTTATATGCTCTGTTTTATATTCGAGTAAAATTGTTGATAAGGAAAAAAAAAAAAAAAAAAGAAGAAAGTCTATGAGTCCGTACTCCGATACTTGGGCTTTCTGAAAAAAGCCAAACAGAAACAAAGCGGCTCAGCGTTCACACGAGTGCTTCCGCCGCTTCGTTTTAGCGATTGCTGGGGGTCTTAGTGCTGAGACCCCCACCAATCAAAACTTCTGACATGTCACTATGACATGTCGGAAGTTTGTTGAACATTTAGTTACACTTCAAGGATAGGTGGCTTTTGGCACAAAAGCTCATTCTGTAGACTTTTGGAAAAGATTATTGAAGATGTAGGTTAAATCTGGTAAAGAATTTATTTGTTGTATAAAATAGAATATTTCTTCATTTTATTTGCTGTTTTTGCATAGTAAAGAACAGCATTGCCTTCTTAAATAATTACAAAACGGGATATAGTCAACATTTTTACGTTGAGGTCTAACAAATAAATAACTTAGGCTATATCAGTCCTAGTAAGTCTGCATAGTTGGCCACAGGTTCCAAAACATTATTTGATTAAATCTACTACATTCTTGTAAAATAAAGTATAAACCCCTTTGGGGAGATGTATTAAGATTGCAACAGTCTTAGTAAAAAACAAGTTGGAGTAAAATGTGCCAAATTTATTAAGAGGAACGCTCCTGCTAATAAATTTGTTGCATCATTAGCTATCTGTGTCCGTTTCTGGCGTAACTTATACCTCAGCTAAGCTCTGCCCATTTTGAAAAGTTTGCAACATTTCTACACGAGAAAATTGGCGTTGAAACATTGTTAACTTTCCCCCTTGTCTTTTTTATTTGTGATGAAAGTAATGACATTTAAACAGCTTCTCTTTAAAGAAGGCAATGTTGTACTTTATGGGCTTTCAGTGTAAGGCTTTTTGGTCCCTTTTCTACACCTTAATCTTACTGGTTATCTTGTATGGTAATGTTATAAGTCCCGAAATTCACTTGTAATTAACTAAGCCAGCTCCAAGTGTGTCTGGGCTCTTAGGAGTCACAGTGGGCCTCATGTCTACCCCTATCTTGACTTGAAAAACATGTTTATCCAAATTGCCAATGACTACCCAAGTTCAGACATTGGCATATGCACAAGTTTGCCTGGTGCTGGCCATAGTAATGTCTTTGAACACTTAAGCTTATGTTTAATGATATAGGTCAACAGGAATGGAAAGAATAGCAAATGAACCACAGTATTTTTACACTTGAAGCAGTATATCCCATTTGCTCATTTATTTTCCAGAGTCTTTGAATATGAATCTGTTCAAGTGAGTTGTACATTTTGAAGGTTGAGATAAAATATAGTAAAGAAAAAGGTAGATCAGATCTATGCAACCATACTAAATGTTCTCATGAGCGCTGAGATTTTTTAGCTTTGCCTAATGTAATTGAGCATGCGTTATAATTATAGTGTAAGCCACAAATTAAAATTAGAAGAACACTACTACTTTGAATCTCCCCTTAAAGGCTATGGACGACTTTGAGGGAATTTTTTTTTAATAAGTACATTAGTCAATGTGTTTAGTGTAACTTTGTAATTAGTCTTTATTAAATAATCGTACATAACTTAGATGTAATCGATTACAGGTGGAGCCTGCGTGTCAAGGACACACAGGACACGTCGACACTGAACTTGTCAGGTCCGCGGGACTGACGGATTTAGTGTAAAATGAGTGATACAGCTGTTCTGTATATGGAATACAGAACAGCTGTATCTCCAAAAGTAAAAGTTTTTTTTAAATAAAAAACTATTTCCAAACTACACCAAACACACGGACTAATCTATTTATTTTTTAAAAAATGCCCTCCAAGGTGTTCATAGCCTTTAACAGAGTCAATAATGGATATACAAAACAGATATCATCTGTTTCTCAGAGAATCATGCCATTGTACTTCAACAAAAATAATATTTAATAAGTTGTTAGAATTGGAGCCATGTTTGATTTTCCTTTTTCCTGAGACATACCAGAAAGAGTAACAAAAAAGTTCATAACTGTTTCGTACAGTTAACTTCTACAGTTCTCTTCTCAATCTCCTGATTGCTTATGAATATAATACCCGCATTCTGGGTTGCCTAGGGAACCATCTTCATGGTAACTACACAATTCCTCAAGTTAGGATTAATTTTCATGTCTTTTAGTAGTGATTTTTTTTTTAAATCCCACATTTTTCTGGGATTGGCTCAGACTCTTTACTTTTACAAGGAGTTGTGTTTTCTGTTCCGCAGTCAGAGAGCACAGGCTTTGACTCTTCCACAGTTCCAGTACCTTCTTCTACAATTGTTGGAACATTTTCTTCATCTGGGGCCTTTGGAGATTCACTTGCTGGTTTAGTTTCCTCAGGAGGCTCTACTGGTACCTCCTCCACTTTCTCACTTGAAGATTCATCTTGGGTTTTGACACTCTCTTCACTTTTGCCACTGGTGGCCACTTCTGAGTTTTCTTTCGTAGATGTCTCAATGGTTTCTTTGGGTTCCTCTGGGACTTTTTGGTCTTCTTTGATGCAGGCACATTTGGTTGGAGATTTAAGGTTCTGTGCAGCATTGAGGATATCAGCTTGTAGCTGTTTTGTTGAGTCTACTACTTCTTCCGTTTTAGAATCTTGTGCTTTTTCAGGAATCTCATTAAAGGACTTTACCCCTCCATTTCTGTCATTATGGTTCACATACTCTTTATGGGAGAATGAGGAAGGGTAGTAGGCAGATGCTTTGTGTCTATGACTCATAACCACCGCTGCACACACTATAAATATCAGCAAGATGACCAAAGAACCCACCACGATTATGAGCAACATGTACTCTTTTATAAACTGAGTTACACAATCCAAGAAATTTGTGGCTGTGCCATTCCCATTTTTTACAGAGTTTTCTGTTGCATGTGTAAACAGGTCAAGGTTCTGAGTAGGAGAAACTAAAGTTGTGCCTTCTTCTCCACTTCCAAATTCAGACTCTGTGGTATATCGAGCCAATGTCATGGGACAAGAGACAGCGAGCACAAGACATAGGGTTATGAGGAATCCCATGGTTATACTGTGGTTCAAGTCTCTGTTGAGAAAATGATTGACTGTTAAAAAGTTGAAGTGATAGCAAATATAACAATTTTCAAAGCATAAAAATAGCAAATATGTAACAATACTTAATTTAAAATAATATGCAAATAAGACAGATGTCAACAGCCACACTAGTCCGGAGAGTTTCTCTACTATATGAAAACCAAGTGCAGTTTTGTATTCTAAGGGTATGTTCACACACCCTATTTACGGACGTAATTCGGGCGTTTTACGAAAATATGGCTCCAAACATCTGCCTATTGAAATCAATGGGGTTACGATGCTCTGTGCACACAGGCTTTTTTTTTTTAAGCGCCGCTATCAAAAGACGGCGCTTAAAAAGACACCCGCGTCAAAGAAGTGCATGTCACTTCTTGAGACGTAATTGGAGCCGTTTTTCATTGACTCCATTGAAAAACAGCTCCAATTACGTCCGTAATTGACGCCGCGAAAAACGTGAATATGAGCAATTACGTCTGAAATTCAGTAGCTGTTTTTGCCTGAAAACAGCTCCGTAATTTCAGGCGTATTGGAAGCTGCCGTGTGAACATACCCTAAGATGTAACTGAAATGAACTGTTGTAACCTAAATGTATGCAACTTTCCAAATGTAACTGTGTTCTTTAGAAATTATCTATAAAGTTGTGTCTTACTTGTATCTTATTTGTGTCATTTGAAAACAATTTTTTTTTAAATTGTCTAAAAATATTGGATGTGTTCTTCTAAACCAGTTGTGAACTTTTTAACCTTTCGAACAAAGAATTAATGTGGAACTGTTCTACTGCAAACATAGTAATATTATTATTTCTGGTATGTTCTGGAAAGAAAGGGTTAAACCAAGATTACTCTGAAAATTCAATCATTGGAAGTTTCGTTTGGACTCTGAGTTGTAGATTTATTATTAATCTATAGTGAAAGGTATGAGGGCTGGATAGCCTTATTGCAAAGTTATAGACCATAAAATCAATAAAACGTCTGTCGAATCAACTTACAAATCCTTTGAGCAAAATATTCCAACTCAAATACATTTGAGTAGAGGAGCAAGCCTCAAGATTGTAGCCCTGCCTCCTTTCGAATGCTCTGTGCCTACCACATCTGGGCTCCGTCTGCCCTTTTGTTGTAAAGTACATTCCCCAGGGACTCCAGATCCCAGGCTCGCTGGTTAGGAAGGAGAAAATATTCCACATCTGGAGGAAGCAGCAGTATATGGGAGGAGCAGCTAACATTTTAGTGCAGCTTTCGGATTTAGAAACCAAAGGTTCTGTATATACCTAACAGAGTTTATAAGCTTTTTGTTTTCTACTCATAGTCCTTGGACTCAACAGATTCCTGTATGGCTTTGGAGAAATGATTAATAACAATGTATCATTAATGTAAATGCTCTATCCCGCTCTTAGCAAAAACTAAAGAACAAGTTTATGCATTTAAGTTAAGAAGCATTCTTATTATGCAGCTACATAGTAAGGTTGGAAAAAGACATTCGTCCATCAAGATAATCTATACATTGATGTAAAAAAAAGTTTGGACATATAAATATTTCACTCTAACAGACAATGTATACATACTATAATGATCCAATCGATACATTTTTAATTTCTGGTTTAAAATGAGTTTGCAATGTGATATGGTAAATTATACCAATAATTCAATATTAGTGACAGCCAAGAAAAGCTAAGACTCTGTTCACATTACCGTATTGTTACGTTCTCTTGGGGTTCTGGTGCTTTTTTAATGGCAAGAATAGAGTAGTCTGCAGTGTTATTTCTGCTGTCAAAAACACTGGAAGCAGACGGAAACATAATGGACCCCATTATAAGTCTTAGGGATCCATCAGGACTCACTGGGATCCATTTAAAAAATAAATCCGTCATACTAGTCATGGCTCCATTTAGAATGTAAGGCATGGCAGTAGTGTGAACACAGCCTCAGACACAAAGCACAGTGTCTCCAATATTTTTGACTACGACAAATAGTATGAAAGAAATATATATTTGGATATTATGATTTTGATTATATTAAAACGTAACACTTCCAAACATACAAATTTAAACAATCAGAAAAAACAGTATGATACAATACCAATTATATGTTTGTTGTGCATGGGGTTGAAGTATAAGAAATTGGTTCACCCATAGCTACACAAGCATACCTTGTACTTTCAGGAAATACAGCATATAATGGCTCTTAAAGGATGTTTAGTGCACAGTAAAACAAGTTCACTTACCAAAGGCTTTTAAATTCCAGATAATAAAAAAAAAATTGCCTACAAGCCACACGCCAGCTGTGTTCTAGGACGAGTACTTGTATGCTGTTATGCTGTTAAATATATACAGACATATCCCTAGCCCTATGGCCATGTGATGAGTTACAGTCTTGAAGTCAGAGGAGAGAGAGCTTGATAACTTACTGTATGTCTGTCTTGTAATTTCCTGCAGACTCTGCTGCTATGATAGCCGGTCTCCCAACTCCTTCTAATGCAGACTGTTTTCATTAAGGGAAAGCAAAGGGAGGGGGAGATATAAGCTCAGCCCTTGAAAAAAAAAAGTCCTCCTGCCTTTTCTGTGCATCCTTCTGGATCCAGAGGCGGAGACGTTTAACCCCTTTGCAATGAAAGGGGAAATAGAACTCATTTACTATGTCCTTAGTTTGTACTGAGAATATTTACCCCTTGGGTCAGGATTTTATTATATTCAGTAATTAACTCTGCAAACCATAACTTTTAAATGTCCTCGACTGTAAGGACTCTTGGATGATATGTGATATTTTATTTAAATGATTATTCCTACCTTATAACGTGATGGCATATTGTAAGGATATAGACACAAAAAGCGGAGAAAGGCCATTTTGTCGAAACATCGCTGTTTGGTAATTTTTACACATGCCAAGAAAATAAACGCTAGGTTTTAAAAGAACCCGGTGCCTTGGAACCCCCTTTTTTTTTTCCTTTTTTGTCTATACGGTAATGGTGAACTACCGCACCAAAGAGCACAGGATTTATAAAGGGAGTGGTGTTAAGGACTTCTGTTTTTTCTTATATTGCTAGGATATGCAATTACTTTATGTTTTGTGGGTCCGACCTCTGGGAACAGGCTGGAGCACCGCCGTGAAGGGAAAAACAGTGAAGCGGACGCAGCTTTGCGGCCCCTTTATTCTCAGAATGAGTGGGGCTTCCAGAGGTATGATCCCCACCGATCATAAAGTGATGGCATATCCTAGCGATATGTCATCACTTCATAAGATGGGAATGCCCCTTTAATGCACAGAAATAAAGTTTTACAATACACATAGTCATAGTCTCAGCTAGGAATTGAATAAAATGACTGGTTTATTAAAAATTACATACAATGAGAGAGCAAACAAGTAAAACAGAGCATCATATCAGTATAATTAGAAATATCTACTAAGTAGATGATGTGTCAGTCTACTTCAAAGAAAACAAGAACACAGCTATATACATTGAGTTACCCTATATACACCTCTGGAAAATACATTTGTATGGTGAATTTACACAGTTTAAAGTGTCCACACACACATTGAATTAAAGCCAAATTACAAAAAAGTCCTGCTCCTATTTGCGTTAGTTCTTTTCTGTCAGGTTTCTGTTGCAAGGAATTTAGAGAGACCCTATTAGTCAATGGGGTCAAAAAGGATCATAATGTCATGATGTGAACATAAACAGAGCTGAAAACTACATGTATATCCTACCAGTATTGACTTTGAGGTTGTATTTTGTTATTTAGTGAGTTATTTTGTCCTTTAGCACATAAGTCTAAGTAAAAGCAGTACTTTGGGTGGACATAGACAGAGGATTGCCCCTTGCCGTCAAAAAACTAATTTGTGGAGAACTCATGGCTCTGTAGAAGATCCCCTACCAGTGTGCCAAAATTTCTGCTGGATGACATTGGAGCTATCGATATCATTAGCGCAATGCCCTACATGCAATCTGGTAGACAATAGAAAGCACTATTATTTTCAAGTGAATGGCACTCTTGCCTGGGGGCACAGGTGGTAAGTCTGCCCTTGAGCAGTACATGGATATCCATTGTATTAGACTATACTGTGCTGTTACACTGTTGCCAATAAGACAGAAGTACACTGAATATTTATGTAGAAATTAAATTTCATCTGGCCTTGTAAACTACTGCCGAAAATCTTCTACGTGCCTTTCCATGTCATTTTGTAGCAGCTGTTCTACAAGTTAAAATCAGGCTTTCCATGGAAAATATGTCGCTGGCTCAATCTACTAAGCCTTGGGGAAAATGCAAATGCAGCATTTCTTCTTAATCAAGACCAGGTTATACAGTATGTTAGTGTGTCTAGTGTCTTGTATGAAGATTTCCCCGACCTAGCACCTAGCTCTGAATTATAATACATACTCATAGTAGGGTTATGAAGCATTTCATCCAGTGCGGATTATCTTTTCATCTAAAGCAATGCAAGTGCTATAAGATTTGTATAGCAGCACTATTGTACACATAACATTTTTATGGTCTAGACCAGAGTTTCCCAACCTTTTCAGGCTCGAGACACCCCAGGAAAAAAAACCATCAGCTCCCCACTCATAGTAATGACCATCAGCCCCCCACTCACAGTAAAATGACCATCAGCCCCAACTCACAGTAATGACCATCAGCCCCCACTCACAGTAATGACCATCAGCCCCCCACTCACAGTAATGACCATCAGCCCCCCACTCACAGTAATGATCATCAGTCCCCCACTCACAGTAATGACCATCAGCCGCCCACTCACAGTAATGACCATCAGCCCCCACTCACAGTAATGACCATCAGCCCCCCACTCACAGTAATGACCTTCAGCCCCCCACTCACAGTAAAATGACCATCAGCCCCCCACTCATAGTAATGACCATAAGCCCCCCACTCACAGTAAAATGACCATCAGTCCCAACTCACAGTAATGACCATCAGCCCTCCACTCACAGTAATGACCATCAGCCCCCCACTCACAGTAATGACCATCAGCCGCCCACTCACAGTAATGACCATCAGCCCCCACTCACAGTAATGACCATCAGCCCCCCACTCACAGTAATGACAATCAGCCCCCCACTCACAGTAAAATGACCATCAGCCCCCACTCACAGTAAAATGACCATCAGCCCCCCACTCACAGTAATGACCATAAGCCCCCCACTCACAGTAAAATGACCTTCAGCCCCCCACTCACAGTAAAATGACCATCAGCCCCTCACTCACAGTAAAATGACCATCAGCCCCCCACTCACAGTAATGACCATCAGCCCCCCACTCACAGTAATGACCATCAGCCCCCCACTCAAAGTAATGACCATCAGCCCCCCACTCACAGTAAAATGACCATCAGCCCCCCACTCACAGTATAATGACCCCTCAGTAAAGAGACCATAAGCCCCCTCCAGTAAAGTGACCATCAGCCTCAGCCACCCCAGTAAAGTCACCATCAGCCTCCGTCCCCCCCAGTAAAATGACCATCAGCCCACTCCAGCAAAGTCACCATCAGCCTCAGTCCCCCACCCCCCTCCCGATAAAATGACCATCTGCCCCTCTAGTAAAGTGACCATCACAGAGAGAAAGTGTGCTTACTCCTGGGGAAGGAATAAATCAGGAGGTATAAGAACAACAACTCCCAGCATGTCCAGGCTATTATGTGATATCAATGGACATTACAGGGAGGAGATATAAGAGGAGAGAACTACAACTCCCAGCATGTCCAGGATGTTATGTGATATCAGAGAAAGTTTACAGGAGGAGGAGGTATAAGAGGAGAGAACTACAACTACCAGCATATCCAGGCTGTTATTATGGGATATCAGAGGACATTACAGGGAGGAGGTATAAGAGGAGAGGACTACAACTACCATCATGTCCAGGCTGTTATTATGGGATATCAGAGGACATTACAGAGAGGAGGTATAAGAGGAGAGAACTACAACTACCAGCATATCCAGGCTGTTATTATGGGATATCAGAGGACATTATAGAGAGGAGGTATAAGAGGAGAGGACTACAACTACCAGCATGTCCAGGCTGTTATTATGGGATATCAGAGGACATTACAGAGAGGAGGTATAAGAGGAGAGAACTACAACTACCAGCATATCCAGGCTGTTATTATGGGATATCAGAGGACATAACAGGGAGGAGGTATAAGAGGAGAGGACTACAACTACCAGCATGTCCAGGCTGTTGTTATGAGATATCAGAGGACATTACAGAGAGGAGGTATAAGAGGAGAGAACTACAACTACCAGCATGTCCAGGCTGTTATTATGGGATATCAGAGGACATTATAGAGAGGAGGCATAAGAGGAGAGGACTACAACTACCAGCATGTCCAGGACGTTATTATGGGATATCAGAGGACATTACAGAGAGGAGGTATAAGAGGAGAGGACTACAACTACCAGCATGTCCAGGACATTATTATGGGATATCAGAGGACATTACAGAGAGGAGGACTACAACTTCCGGCATTCTGGCTCCATTTCTCACACAACTGCTAACAGAGTAAAGAAAAAAATACTTACACTGCCCAGCGTTAACGGCTCCTCTCCCTCCGTCAGGCTTCTAGTGGGAAGCGGTGGGCGGCACTCGTAACAGACGTCCGCGCGTCACGTCTGCTACTGGGGCGGAGCTTGCAGTAGATGAGCTGAGTGCCACGGCACCCCTCGCGGCACCCCGGTTGGGAACCACTGGTCTAGACAATTTAGGAACGTGATACTTTTGGCTCAGTCAAAAAAATCAAACATCTCATAGCCTAGATGGCACCTTTAGACAGACTAGAATATTTTTTCTTCGCTTAACTGTGGCGTAGAGAAGTGAAGTGACAGCCAAGAACTGCTGTGCCTACCACACTATTGCTATATGCCATGCCCGAGTACAAATTCTAGGTCCTGCTATTTGGTCATGGTTACTTCAGCACTGAGCCCCTTTTTGTACTTCTATAATCTGCATCACTGCCCAAGAGCTGTTGAACTTGGGTGGTGAGAGGAGGAAGGTCCACTGGGGTCTGATTCAGGTACCCAGGTGGTGTCATAATTCGGGAAGTGACCAACAGGAAGGGTAAACACAAGGAAGATATACAGAGTACCCAACCTGCTATTTGACTTTGCTGGTGATCACATTTTTTTTCCACATGCCCATTTGAATTATTCATACCGGGCTGTTTATCCAACATATATATCTCCTCACTTACCCGCCCCACCAATATAGAATATATTGGACTCAGTACCATAATTGTATTATCCGATGCTGCATTGTAATAGAACATTTTAATAGTACAGCAGTAAGACTGATAGGCATCACCAGGACAGTTTTCCATCCTGTTGTTTTCCCAGGGGAACTGCATAGCATCCTCCTTGCTACAGATAAGAGGCAGAAGATCAGATAATAAGGAGAGAGTTTGTTCTTGGGAAAATAAAAGAGAGGAAATGGTAAATGTAGAATAATTTAGGCTCACAAGTCTTAAGAGGAAAAAATATCTTGTGATCTTCAAAATAGTTTTCTGTACTTCTGTGATTTACTTCTTAGAAATCTTTCTCTTTGAAATCCTAAAGAACAAGACACCAATAAAATAAAATATAAAATCAGGTAAGCAGACCTTAGCCAAGACTGGTCTAATAACAGTTTGTTATAGTAGTATTATATGTTCACATGTAACTATGTTATGGAAATTTTGTGGAAAGCTGGATTCACACACAGCTCTGTTTTTCGTGGAGCCAGATCATAGTTGAGTAGAGAATCCTTGGATGATGTTTAGTTATTTCATCAATAACATATACATTTGTCCCATATGATAGAAGGTTACATCATATAAAGATTTATATAATTTCCATAGTGCTTCTTCCATTTGATAAAATTATTGCTAAATTTTTCATTTATTTCAAGGACACTTTCTGTTTTTTCATAAGAATATGACAAAGCACAAATATGAACATGTTTAGGTGCAGAGTATGTAAACCTGGAAATGCTCTGTCTAAAAGAAGATTTTACTGCTAAATCTGAAGACAATTAGAAGGACACAGGTTATGTGTCTGCCATCTTAGCATTATAGATCTAATCCTTTATACATTACGCTACAAAGTATGTTGTTTATTACATACTGATATTGCAATTGACAGTCAAATATTGTGCCCTTAGTATTTATCTGCTGATGATAAGCTGATCATATGTGTCAAGCTGCTGAAACCTGCCAGTTGCCAACGTTGCCTTGCACTCAATGTACAACTATGTCATACATGGTCACACGAGCCCTCAACTGGACATGATTGCCTAATAGGGCATATGGATAAGGTTCTGAGGGCTTATTTTTTTTAGGAGAATGCTTTGTTTGTTTTAAGGGCACAATTTTGGGGAACTTTTATAAATCTGTTGGGGAGGAATGGAAAAAAATGTTGCCATAGTTTTTGGGATTTTTTTTTACGGTGTTTACCGAGAGTTATAAATAATCTGTTAATCTTAACCCTTTAATGATGCAGCCTAATTTTAGCCTTAAGGCTCCGAGCCCATTTTTCAAATGTGACGTGTCATTTTATGTGCTAATAACTCTGGAATGCTTATACCTATACAAGCCATTCTGAGATTGTTTTCTCGCGACACATTGGACTTTATGTTAGTGGTAAAATTTGGTCAATATATTCAGTGTTTATTTGTGAAAAATAGTAAAATGTATAGAAAAATTTGAAAAAATTGCATTTTCTGATTTTAAATGTATCTGCGTGTAAGACAGATTCCGCACAAAATAGTTACTAGTTCACATTTCCCATATGTGTACTAAATGTTGGCATAATTTTTTTAACATTCTTTTATTTTTCTAGGATACTACAAGGCTTAGAACATAAGCAGCAATTTCTCATATTTTTAAGTAAATTTCAAAAGCCTTTTTTTTTTAGGTACCAGTTCAGTTCTGAAGGGGCTTTGAGTGGCCTACATATTAGAAACCCCCATAAAACACCCCCATTTTAAAAACTAGACCCCTCAAAATATTCAAAACAGCATTTAGAAAGTTTCTTAACCCTTTAGGCGTTTCACAGGAATTTTAAGCAAAGTAGAGGTGAAATTTACAAATTTCATTTTTTATGCAGAAAATCCTTTTTATTTCTTTTTTTTTCTGTAAAACAGAAGGTTTTACCAGAGAAGCGCAACTCAATATTTATTACCCAGATTCTTTTAAGAAATATCCCACATGTGGCCCTAGTGTGTTGATGGACTGAAACACAGGCCTCAGAAGCAAAGTAGCACATAGAGGATTTTGAGGCCTCCCTTTTATTAGAATATATTTTAGGCACCATGTCAGGTTTTAAGAGGTTTTGTGGTGCCAAAACTATCGAAACCTCCTAAAATTGACCCATTTGGGAAACTACACCCCTCAAGGAATTTATCAAGGGGTTTTGTGAGCATTTAGACCCAACAGGGTTTTTGCTGCATTTTGTGGAATTAGGCTGTGCAATTGAAAATCACATATTTTTCAGATAAAAGGTACACATTTTAAATTTTTACAAGGAATAAAGGAGAAAAAGCACCCCAACGTTTGAAAAGCAATTTCTCCCGATTACGGAAATACCCCATATGTGGTCATAAACTGCTGGTTGGACAAACGGCAGGGCTCAGAAAGGCAGGAGCGCTATTTGGCATGTAGATTTTGCTACATTGGTTTCTGGGCGCCATGTCGCATTTGCAGAACTTCTGAGGTACCAGTACAGGGGAAACCCCTTAAAAGTGACCCCATTTTGGAAACTAGACCCCTTGAGGAATTCATTGTAGTTTTCATGGGGTGCATGCGACTTTTTGATCAGTTTTTATTTTATTTTTTAAGAGGCGTGCTGACTAAAAAACAGCAATTTTACTATTGTTTTTTATCCCTTTTTTTTACAATGTTCACTGTGTGCTATAAAGTACATATTCACTTTATTCTGCGTGGCGATACGATTACGGCGATACCATATGTTTATAGTTTTTTTTATGTCTTTTACTTTTTGTGTTGCCTTATTCTAAGAGCCAGAACTTTTTTCTTTTTCCATGAAGAAAGCCGTACGAGGACTTTTTGATCTCTTTTTATTCTATTTTTTGGGAGGTGAAGTGACCAAAAATTGTGATTCTGGTATGGTTTATTGTTGTTTTCTTTTACAGCGTTCACTCTGCGGGATAAATAAGCAAATAGTTTTGTAGTTCAGGCCTTTACGGACGCAATGATACTAATTATGTATAGTTTATTTATATATTTTTTTAATAATAAGATAAGGGAAAAAGGGGGATTTTTACTTTTATTACTTATGACCTTTTTTTTTTTTTATACTTCTTTTTAACTTTTTTTTTTGTCCCACTAGGGGACTTCAGGGCAGGAGGCCCTGATCGCTATTCTAGTACACTGCACTACATGCGAAGCGCAGTTTATTAGAGCTGTGAGCTACTCACTGACAGCAAGCGTAGTGGGTCCTGACTTTGTCAGGACCCACTAGGCTTCCGTAGATGTCATAGCCGGAGGCCATTATTAGGCCTCCGGTTGCCATAGCAACCATCGACACCCGCGATCATGTCGCGGGACGTCGATGGTGTTTTAACCCCTGAGAAGCCACAATCGCTATTGAACGCGGCATCTAAGGGTTAATAAGCGGGAACCACCGCAATCGTTCCCTGATGAAGGAGCTGCGGCAACTGCTATACGAGACAGCAGTCGTCACAGCTCCTGTATACGCCGGAAGGGGGGCCAATATGGCATTTCCTCCCGTCAAGGTACTATTAGGTCATCATGACCTAATAGTACGTCCAGGAGCGACATTGCTCTGATTGGTCCATGAAAAATCACGGACCAATCAGAGCGATCACCGAACCAGGACTTATTGGTCCCGGGACGACTAGCTCCTGCCTTTCTGAGCCCTGCCGTTTGTCCAACCAGCAGTTTATGACCACATACTGTGTGTACGGAGTTTATCATGTGGGAGGAATAACCTGTTAGTTTTTTAGTACAGGTTATTACAGAAGCGGCGATACCAATTATGTGGATTTTTTATTATTTAAAATTTTTTTCAATAATAACACAAAACAAGAGAAAAACTTTTTTTGTTTTGTTTTTTACTCTTATTTATGATTGTTTTTTCTGTAAACTTTATTTGACTTTTTTTTCAATTTTGTTTAGTCTCATTATGGGACTTGTCCATTTAATCCTTTCACTTTACACACAGTAATAATGTCCCCTTTGTGTCCCATACAGTAACAATGCCTCTTTTAGTGCCCCATACAGTTATGATGCCACTTTGTGCCCCCATACAGAAATAATCCCCACTAAAGCGGCCTCATATAGCACTAATGCCACACAGGGGCGTAACTAGGAAACACTGGGCCCCATAGCAAACTTTTGACTGGGCCCCCCTCCCCTGGGTGCCACACACAGCCCGCCCTTGTAGATAGTGCAACCTATTAGTAGTGCTATACAGCCCCCTCCTGTAGACAGTGCTACACAGCTTCCCTGTAATCAGTGCTATACAACCCCCCCCTGTAGACAGTGCTATACAGCAAGTAAAAATTATACAAGAAATATTGGTCCGCTCACCACCCATTCGAAGTAAAGACGCCACATTCCATAATTATTCAGTGCACAGGCAAGAGAGCTATGTCAGGAGTAGATAGAAAACCAAGGGAAAAAATTAGAGGTCTAGCACACGATATGATGTGAAAAAATAGAAAACGGCTTATTTAAGTCAAAATTAAAACAAGAAATTAAAAAATCCCGGGAGAGAATGCCTACGCGTTTTGAACTTTTCAGTTCTTAATCATGCCCCCCATAGCTGCCCCCACAGTATAATGCCACCCATAGCTGTCCCCACAGTATAATGCCCCCCATAGCTGCCCTCACGGAATAATGCCACCCATAGCTGCCCCCACAGTATAATGCCCCCCATAGCTGCACCCACAGTATAATGCCATCCATAGCTGTCTGCACAGTATAATGCCCCCCATACAGTATAATGCCCCCATAGCTGTCTCCACAGTATAATGCCCCCACAGTATAATGCCGTCCATACAACATAATGCCCCCATATAGTAAAATGCTCCTATAGCTGCCACAGTATCAGCCCCCCTTCCCTACCCAGTATAATGCCCCATAGTACCTAATAGAAAAATAATAACATAATTACTTTCCTATCCCAGTTCCCAGGATGGGTGGCGGATCCTTCTCCTCCGGTCTGTGCTATGAGTGTCTCGGCGCAGACAGGCGCGATGACGTCACAACATCACGCTCATTGCTCCAATATTTAGAAAGCGGGACCAGCGCGGTCAGCGCTGTGTGGCTAAAGGGGGCCCAGTTACAGTAGCCTATGGCAGAGCAGGGAGATACCTCCCTGCTCTGTCATAGTGTTTAATAGCATCTGAGTCCGAAGGACGCAGACACTATTGAATGTGGCGTCGCTACCGCTGTAGCAGCCATAGCGGCTGCTAGTGGAGCCTCTGGGCATGGAGGGCCCGTTCCGCCTAGCGGCATGGGCCCCCTTATGCCACGGGCCCCGTTGCAGCCGCTATGGCTGCTACAGCGGTAGTTACGCCACTGATGCCACACATGACTGTGCATGACACCTTTCCATCAAATCCTTGGGAGTTATGGAAATCCTTGTAATAGCTGGTGTAGTTTCCCAGGTGCCAGATCCCACTAATGTGACTTTTTAAATCATCTGAAATGTCATAAAAGTGTCTCCTTTGTGCTCTAATATAGTAATATTGCCACCTTTAGTGCCCCCATACAGCAATAATGCCTTCTTCAATGCCCCACGCAGTAATAATGCCTCCTGTAGTGGCTCCATACAGTAATAATGCCTCCTTAATGCCCCCTTCCTGCCCCATAAAGTGAAAATGCATCCTATATTGCCCCCTTTGTGCCCCCATACAGTAACAATGCATTTTTAGTGCTCGCATACAGTAATAATGCTTCCTTTATTACCTCCACACAGTGATAATGCCTCCTTTATTGCCCCCACATAGTAACAATGCTTTTTTAGTGCCCCGCTTGTGCCCCAATATAGTAATAATGCCTCCTTTATTGCCTCCACACAGTGATAATGCCTCCTTCATTGCCTCCACACAGTAATACTGCCTCTTTTAGTGGGCCCCATACAGTGATAATGCCACCTTTAGTGCCCCATTTGTACCCCCGTACAGTAATAATGCCCCTTTTGTGCCCCCATACAGTAACGATTCCTCTTATAGTGCCCTTTTGTGCCCCTATATAGTAACAATGCCTTTTTAGTGCCCCCTTTGTGCCCAATACAGTAATAATGCCTACTTTTTTGCCTCCACACAGTGGTAATGCCTCCTTTAGTGCCCCCTTCGTGCCTAAATACATTAATAATGCCTCCTTTAGTGTCCCCATACAGTAATAATGCCTCATTTATTGCTCCACACAGTAATAATGCCTCCGTTAGTGCCCCATACAGCAATAATGCCTCCGTTAGTGCTCCCATACAGTAATAATGGCTTCTTTAGTCTCCCAATACAGTTAAAATGTCTCCTTTTATGGCCATATACAGTAATAATGCGTCATTTGTGCCCCCATATAGTAACAGTGCCTCAAAATGTGCCTCCTTTGTGCCCCACATAATAATAATGCCGCCTTTATTGCCTTTACACAGTAATAATGCCTTCTTTATTTAATCCACACAATAATAATAATACCTCCTTTATTGCCTTCACACAGTAATAATACCTCCATTAGTGCCCCCACACAGTAATAGTGCCCAATTCGCTGAAAAAGAAATGAAAAAACACAAACCTGAAATTCAGCTAAACACTGTTTCCATGAGGAGCGTCAGGGTGCTCTTCCTGCTCTCCACTACCTGGCGCAGGTGGCATGATACAGTGATGTCATCGCGCCACCTGTTCCGAGATGCTGACGTCCTCTGCGTTTGGGCTCCTGGAAAAAGATCAGCCTGCTGCCACCAGCGGGCCTCCTTCGGGCTCGGTTGCACCCACTACGACCGCGACAGGTCCCAGAGGGGAAATGGTCCTGCCAGCAGGCTAATCTCTTTACACCACTGGCAGTGGGCCCATGTAGGATGGGGGTTCTGAGTAATTGCCCAGTTTGCTAACTAACGCTGGCCATACGTCACAGGTCCATCAATGAGCAAGCGTTTAGCCTGAACTTATTTTTATACATAAGGTTCAATATGTATAACATTGTGGCCAAAATGTAAAACATATTTATCCAAAAACCATTACTAGTGTAAACTTTTGTAGAACTAAACAATATCTGGTACCTCATATAATGTGCTGACCCATATGAGGTTTCAAATACAATGCTATCACTATATGTACAGCAAAGTATAAAATCCACAACCATATCTGTTTTTATTTTGTATTAATTAGACAAGTGATCAGATTTGTCTAATTGGGGTCAAGCAGCTGGGACCCCACCAACGTGGAGAACAAATTAAATTTCGGTGTTGATTTTTTATAGGCAGATGACTGTGCATGACACCTTTCCATTAAATCCTTGGGAGTTATGGAAATCCTTGTAATAGCTGGTGTCGTTTCCCAGGTGCCAGATCCCACTAATGTGACTTTTTAAATTATCTGAAATGTCATAAAAGTCATTTATTGGAAAACCCTTTTAACTTACATACTGTTTCCTATCCCACTCTGCATAGGACCGGGTAGAGGAAGCACCTCAGGGAACACACTGCAGCTTGGACCATTTTCTGTATTGTGTCTGCTTATGCTGGCCGTATACTCTCCTGACTTCCCTATAAACATGCAGGTTAATGTCGGCAGAGCATACAGTTTTGTTTCAATGGGGAAAGTGGGATAAGCCACTATTAGATACCTTTGGCAGCGGCTTATCTCTAGGGGGAACAAAGGATAAGACGTGTTGAAATTAAACATGGCTGATCCTTCTTTCCCCTGTCAGCAGATGTGAGCAAGAGTCAGGCTGCCCCTACACACACTAACACATTATGTCAGCATATGCTGCCAAAATCTGCGGGTTCGGCCGACATTTCTCTTGGGCAACCTTTTTTTATTTTACAAAAGATCCTCTCTTCTGCTTTTATTTATTTTCTCGTTAGTTGCATTTTGAGCTTTTATAGTAGAATAAATGTTTTGTAGCTGTGTAAAGCAACCACAATATACAGAAATCATGGTTTGCACACCTGTTTACTCATGTACTACTATTTCTTTTCTTGTATGTCTTACTTTTAGCATAACTTGACTACAGAGAACCCTCAGTATAAAAACGTTTAGTCCTTCATTTGTTTTAGGCCTCAGCGTGACGCCCAAACATCCAGACCCTTCATTTTATAAAACAGTCAGACTTTAATCTGGGCTGTAGCAAATTGCTAGAATTTGTGGCTTAGGACATGATTCAATGACAACCTGCAACAGGAGGAGCTAGTATTTCAAAGTAATGTCCTTATTTTATCCAGGAAAATTACAGAGTAGCGACCAGGCAACACAGTCTGCTCAGTGTCAAAATAAGGAGCTGTGCAATGCCACAAGGCAGCATAATATATACTGTGGATAAATGTAGTCTGTATAACTCAGTTATATACAGATATAAATATTCCAGATATCTGGCATTTCTTAAATCCCTCTCTGCTGGAGAAGTCAGCAATAAACTGAAAATAGGTATAGGTCAAATGGAAGGTTTACGATTAACATCCAAAATAGGCATAAAGGTGTAAAGGCACAGCATACTAGAAATACATGAGATGGGTTCATATATATATATATATATATATATATATATATATATATATATATATATATATATGTATGCCTTGGTCAGCTATTAATATGATCTTGGGCCCTGGGCTGTACATAAGCTATGGGCCCCCACCACACCAGCAACACTACACATTGGATGAATGTCATCCAAACCCACTGATTTTGGCATGACCAGCTGACTATCTAACGTTTGTTGGGGTGTCCCGACGGCAGATGTCAAGATAATAAATGGTCGGACATATTAGATTTAAACATACCCCTCAAAAAAAATAAAAAAAAATGACATTTATAACACATGACAAGGTTAGACGCAGCACCTTAGAAGTTCACTGTCTCTGGATATACTTTAGAATGAAAATCAGCATTGTGGGTCTAGACATAATTTGTCTCTTCAAAAGCACTAATCTATGTATGATAATGTAGCTTTCAATAATACAGTCATAGCACCACTATATAAGAAGCAAATATCACCATGCTGTTACTGAATAAAAACCAGTATACCAAGGCCAATATTACCAATGATACCACCATACAAGGGACAAATAATACCACTCTACAAGAAGCAAATACTGTATTATCACCATACATATTACCATCATACTGTTACTGTTAGGGATCTGCCAGGTACTTCATCTAGGTATACTCCTGGGATTAATCAATCCACACCTGAGGCCAGACCTGTTCGACTGACACCATCTCCCACCAACCAGGGTGGCAGGCTCAGGAGTGGGAGAGCCTATCGCGGCCTGGTCTGTCGGAGTTAGCTCCGCCCCCTGTCCTTTATTACCTGCCCTGTTCTCTCCCTCAGTGCTTGTAATTCTTTTGGATTCCTGGCCCCACTGCTGCTTGCTCCAGCCTGCTTCTGCCGTGCTTCTGCCTTGCTGCAGTTCTGCTTGACCTGCTTTGCTTTGCCCCTGGCTTGCTTCTGTCTCCGTGCCCGCTCGGGTGTACTCACTTCGTCCTGGTCCTGACTGTTCGTTCGCCGCCCCGTTTCCTCGTGGCGTTCCGTGGCTACTGCCCCTTCCCTTGCGTGTTCCCTGTTTGTTGTCCTGTGCACTTAGACAGCGTAGGGACCGCCGCCCAGTTGTACCTCGTCGCCTAGGGCGGGTCGTTGCAAGTAGGCAGGGACAGGGCGGTGGGTAGATTAGGGCTCACTTTCCCTTCACCTCCTTCCTGCCATTACATAATTACAAGCCCTTACCTAGTCTACCATTTCTCCTACGCTGACGCTATCATGGACCCCCTTGAGACCCTGACCCAGCAGATGCAGGGCCTCTCCCTACAGGTCCAGGCCCTGGCCCAAAGGGTCAATCAGGGTGACGCTGCTTTAGTAGTACCCCTCACCTCACCTCTAGAACCCGACCTCAAGTTACCTGACCGGTTTTCAGGGGACCGTAAGACGTTTCTCTCCTTCCGGGAGAGTTGCAGACTGTATTTCCGCCTAAAGCCCCACTCCTCAGGTTCCGAGAACCAGCGGGTGGGTATCATCATATCCCGACTCCAGGAAGGGCCCCAAGAGTGGGCCTTCTCCTTGGCTCCTGACGCCCCTGAACTTTCCTCTGTTGATCGTTTTTTCTCTGCCCTCGGACTCATTTACGACGAGACTGACAGGACTGCTTTAGCCGAGAGTCAGCTGGTGACCTTACGTCAGGGTAGGAGACCGGTTGAGGAATACTGTTCTGATTTTAGGAAGTGGTGCGTAGCTTCTCAGTGGAACGATCCGGCCCTAAGGTGCCAGTTTAGGTTAGGATTATCTGACGCCCTGAAGGATCTGCTGGTTAGCTACCCCTCGTCTGACTCCCTTGACCAGGTTATGGCCCTAGCAGTACGACTTGACCGACGTCTCAGGGAACGTCAGCTAGAACGCTTCAGTGTGCCCCCCTCTGACTTTTCTGCGATCCCCCCCGAGGTCCCGTCTCCTCGCCCCCCCAAGGGAGACTTGGAGGTACCTATGCAACTCGGGGCCTCCATGTCCCCTCGACAACGTAGGGAGTTTCGCAGAATGAATGGTCTCTGCTTCTACTGTGGGGACGACAAGCATCTACTGAACACCTGTCCCAGGCGCAAGAATAAGAAGCCGGAAAACTTCCGCGCCTAAGTGATCATCGGGGAGGTCACTTGGGCGCACAGGTATTTCCCGTTAATGTGAAACGCAATAAAATTTTGCTTCCCTTTCAGGTCTCGTTTGCTGGCCGGTCTGCCACGGGCAGTGCTTTCGTGGATTCTGGCTCATCTGCTAATATCATGTCTGTGGAATTTGCTATGTCTCTAAAGATGCCTTGTATTGATTTACCTTATCCTATCCCTGTAGTAGGAATCGACTCAACTCCCCTTGCTAATGGTTATTTTACTCAGCTTACTCCTGTTTTTGAACTCCTGGTTGGCTCCATGCATTTGGAGCAGTGCTCTGTACTGGTGATGCAGGGATTATCGTCTGATCTGGTTTTAGGCCTTCCCTGGTTGCAGTTGCATAATCCCACGTTTGATTGGAATACTGGGGATCTCACCAAATGGGGTAATGAATGTCTTATGTCATGTCTTTCTGTTAACTCTATTTCTCCCCGGGAGGAGGTAAACACGCTTCCTGAGTTTGTTCAGGACTTCGCCGATGTGTTTTCTAAGGAGGCCTCCGAGGTGTTGCCCCCCCATAGAGATTACGATTGCGCCATCGATTTGGTGCCTGGTGCCAAGCTTCCTAAGGGTAGGATATTTAATCTTTCATGTCCTGAACGTGAAGCTATGAGGGTGTATATCCAAGAATGCCTGGCCAAGGGTTTCATTCGCCCCTCGACTTCTCCTGTAGGTGCTGGCTTCTTCTTCGTGGGGAAGAAGGATGGTGGTCTTAGGCCGTGCATTGATTATCGTAACCTGAATAAGGTCACCGTAAGGAACCAGTACCCACTTCCTTTGATTCCTGATCTTTTTAATCAGGTTCAGGGAGCCCAATGGTTTTCTAAGTTCGATCTACGGGGGGCATATAACCTTATCCGCATCAAAGAGGGGGATGAGTGGAAAACTGCGTTCAACACACCCGAGGGTCATTTCGAATACCTGGTCATGCCCTTTGGGTTGTGTAATGCCCCTGCTGTCTTCCAGAATTTTATTAATGAAATCCTGAGAGAGTACCTGGGTAATTTTCTTGTTGTGTACCTTGATGACATACTGGTGTTTTCCAAGGACTGGTCCTCCCACGTGGAGCATGTCAGGAAGGTGCTCCAGGTCCTTCGGGAGAATAATCTGCTTGCTAAGACTGAAAAATGTGTCTTTGGGGTACAGGAGATACCATTTTTAGGGCAAATCCTCACTCCTCATGAATTCCGCATGGACCCTGCCAAGGTTCAAGCTGTGGCGGAATGGGTCCAACCTGCCTCCCTTAAGGCGTTACAGTGTTTTTTAGGGTTCGCCAACTATTACAGGAGATTTATTGCCAACTTCTCGGTCGTCGCTAAGCCTCTTACGGACCTTACCCGCAAGGGTGCGGATGTCCTCCATTGGCCCCCTGAGGCTGTCCAGGCCTTTGAGACTCTCAAGAAGTGCTTTATCTCGGCCCCCGTGCTGATTCAGCCCAACCAAGAGGAGCCATTTATTGTGGAGGTTGACGCTTCCGAGGTGGGAGTGGGGGCCGTCTTGTCCCAGGGTACCAGCTCCCTCACCCATCTCCGCCCCTGTGCTTACTTCTCTAGGAAGTTTTCGCCCACGGAGAGTAACTATGATATTGGCAACCGCGAACTTCTAGCCATTAAATGGGCTTTTGAGGAGTGGCGGCACTTCCTGGAGGGGGCCAGACACCAGGTAACGGTCCTTACGGATCACAAGAATCTGGTTTTCCTAGAATCGGCCCAGAGGCTTAATCCTAGACAAGCTCGGTGGGCACTATTCTTTACCAGATTTAATTTCTTGGTTACCTATAGGGCTGGGTCCAAGAATATTAAGGCTGATGCTCTGTCACGTAGTTTCATGGCCAATCCTCCTTCCGAGAAGGATCCTGCTTGTATTTTACCCCCTGGTATAATCGTCTCTGCCACGGATTCTGATTTAGCTTCTGATATCGCGGCTGATCAGGGTGCAGCTCCCGGGAACGTCCCTGGGGACAAACTGTTTGTTCCCCTGCAATACCGGCTGAGGGTACTCAGGGAAAACCATGACTCCGCTCTATCTGGTCATCCTGGCATCTTGGGCACCAAACACCTCATTACCAGAAACTATTGGTGGCCTGGGTTGCCTAAAGATGTTAGGGCTTACGTCGCCGCTTGTGAGGTTTGCGCTAGGTCCAAAACCCCTAGGTCCCGACCTGCGGGCCTACTACGTCCCTTGCCCATTCCCCAGAGACCTTGGACCCATATCTCCATGGATTTTATCACCGATTTGCCTCCATCTCAGGGCAAGTCGGTGGTGTGGGTGGTAGTCGACCGCTTCAGCAAGATGTGCCACTTTGTGCCCCTTAAGAAGCTACCTAACGCCAAGACGTTAGCTTCTTTGTTTGTGAAACACATCCTGCGTCTCCATGGGGCCCCAGTCAATATCGTTTCTGACAGAGGGGTACAATTTGTTTCCTTATTTTGGAGAGCTTTTTGTAAAAAGTTGGAGATTGATCTGTCCTTCTCCTCCGCCTTCCATCCCGAAACTAATGGTCAAACGGAAAGGACCAACCAATCCCTGGAACAATATTTAAGGTGTTTCATCTCTGACTGTCAATTCGATTGGGTCTCATTCCTTCCCCTTGCTGAATTTTCCCTGAATAACCGGGTCAGTAACTCGTCAGGGGTCTCCCCGTTTTTCTGTAATTTCGGGTTTAACCCAAGGTTCTCCTCCGTCTCCCCTGGTTGTTCCAATAATCCTGAGGTAGAGGATGTTCATCGGGAACTGTGGACGGTCTGGGCCCAGGTTCAGAAGAACCTAGAGGCGTCCCAGAGCGCACAAAAGATTCAGGCGGATAGTAGACGTTCTGCTAACCCCCGGTTTGTCGTCGGGGATTTGGTCTGGTTGTCGTCCAGGAACTTGCGCCTTAAGGTCCCGTCCAGGAAGTTTGCTCCCCGATTTATTGGACCTTATAAGATCATTGAAGTCCTCAACCCTGTATCCTTCCGTCTGGAGCTCCCCCCATCCTTTCGCATACATGACGTCTTCCATGCCTCCCTCCTTAAACGCTGCTCCCCGTCCTGGTCCCCCTCGAGGATACCTCCTGTTCCCGTTCTCACCCCTGAGGGGGTGGAATTCGAGGTGGCCAAGATTATGGACAGTAGGATGGTCCAGGGCTCCCTCCAGTACCTGGTCCATTGGAGAGGATACGGGCCGGAGGAGAGGACTTGGGTACCTGCCCGTGATGTTCACGCTGGGGTATTGATCAGGAGGTTCCACCTTCTCTTCCCCACTAAACCGGGTCCCCTTAGTAAGGGTCCGGTGGCCCCTCATAAAAGGGGGAGTACTGTTAGGGATCTGCCAGGTACTTCATCTAGGTATACTCCTGGGATTAATCAATCCACACCTGAGGCCAGACCTGTTCGACTGACACTATCTCCCACCAACCAGGGTGGCAGGCTCAGGAGTGGGAGAGCCTATCGCGGCCTGGTCTGTCGGAGTTAGCTCCGCCCCCTGTCCTTTATTACCTGCCCTGTTCTCTCCCTCAGTGCTTGTAATTCTTTTGGATTCCTGGCCCCACTGCTGCTTGCTCCAGCCTGCTTCTGCCGTGCTTCTGCCTTGCTGCAGTTCTGCTTGACCTGCTTTGCTTTGCCCCTGGCTTGCTTCTGTCTCCGTGCCCGCTCGGGTGTACTCACTTCGTCCTGGTCCTGACTGTTCGTTCGCCGCCCCGTTTCCTCGTGGCGTTCCGTGGCTACTGCCCCTTCCCTTGCGTGTTCCCTGTTTGTTGTCCTGTGCACTTAGACAGCGTAGGGACCGCCGCCCAGTTGTACCTCGTCGCCTAGGGCGGGTCGTTGCAAGTAGGCAAGGACAGGGCGGTGGGTAGATTAGGGCTCACTTTCCCTTCACCTCCTTCCTGCCATTACAGTTACTCAGAAAAACCTAGTATACCAACATTACCAATAATAACACTATAGGGGTAAATAATATAACCACATCATGACCACATGTTACCACCACATAGTGACTAAATAATACCACCATATTGTTACTGCATAATACTGTCACACCATGACCACATATTACCACTACATAGTGACTGAATAATACCACCATACTGTTACTGAATAATACCTCCACATTATGACCACATATTACCACCACATAGTGACTGAATAATTCCGCTATACTGTTACTGAATAAAACCTCTGCATCATTTCCACATATTACCACCACATAGTGACTGAATAATACCACCATACTGTTACTGCATAATACTGCCACACCATGAGGACATACTACCACCACCACATAGTGACTGAATAATACCACCATACTGGAACTTCATAATACCTTAACATCATGGCCACATATTACCACCACATAGTGACTGAATAATACCACCATACTGGAACTTCATAATACCTTAACATCATGGCCACATATTACCACCACATAGTGACTGAATAATACCGCCACACCATGACCACATATTACCACCACATAGTTACAAATTATTACCACCATACTGATACTGAATAAAAACCACCATACTAAGGCAATAATAACCACACAGTGACCATATAGTGGTAAATACCAGTTCTACACAGGCGCTCTAGACCATAAAAGTGATTACAGTACAGTTACATCTAACGACTCCCAAGTGATGTCTTCTCTGACTGGAGTTGTTTCCTTTTCCTTTTCTGCTTCATCCGGCCATGACCTCCACCTTGGCCCCCCCCCCCTCCCCGGCTATGACTTGTCTCTGCAGAATTTGATACAAAGACATGTTTGGCTCCTAGCTTTTCCAGCATGCTCCCCACATATTCCCTATCTCTACACAAACTTTCCACACATAGTGCCCCGGACGGTGATAATGCTACCTATGGTGCCACACACAGTAATAGTACCCCATTTGTGCCTCCTATAGGCCCCACACAGTAGGTATCGCTTTTAGATCCTGAACACAGTCATAGTGTTCTCTTTAGACCCCACCCAGTGATAGTACCGCTTTTAGTGCCCCTTACACAGCATTAGTGCCGCTTTTATGCCGCACTCAGTAATAGTGGCCTCTTTTATGCCACACTTGGTAATAATCCCCCATTTTAAGTCCCCATTTAATAATACTGCCTCCTTTTATGCCCCCACCGTAATAGTGCCCACTTTTATGTCCCCACTCATTTCTTTGATGCCCTCCCCATTTGCACCATTGAAAAAGAAATTGATACTAATCTCATAGGCTACTAACCGGGATGGACGTACTGCTTCCTATGAGTTCATCAGTGTGCTCCCGATTCCTTGTAGGCTGCAGGCCTAAACCAGGCTATGGCCAATAAGAGCAAACAGCTCCCTGCACCACCAATGTTTGGCACATTTCAGTGGCGGATTTTGACCCGGACGGTCGCCCCCATCTGCCTCTATGGTAATCCGCCACTGAGCTGGGTGTTTTTTCTGTTTTGTTGCATTACAATCTCGAATTAAAATGGATTTTAAGTTTGATTCTATGTAATGGACCAGACAAAATAGTCCAAATTATTACAGTGTAATGTTGTATAAATCAAATGGTACAAATCCCCCAAAAATCCATTTTGATTTAAGGTTGTAATTCAACAAAACAGGAAAAACACCAAAGGCAAGGCACTATATATATATATATATATATATATATATATATATATATATATATATATATATATATATATACACACAAAAGTATAGGTATGTGTATAACAGACAAATAAAGAAGACGCTCTAACATTACAATTGAACTTGGCACGAGTATAGTTTGAGAAGTGGCCATGTGCCATTAGTCTCCATCCTATTCAATGTGAGAGTTTACTTTTATAAAGAGTAATAATAATTATAAGTACTCTTGCCAGACCTTGTCCCCAGCTCTGATGCAGACAGCAGGCTTGTGAGCAGGATCTAGCCAATGTAATTTCATTTCAGTGTGTTCAGCACAAAATGAAGCATTAAAATGACTTCCCTGCTTCTTTCTCCCAAGGGAATTTCTCCTTCGCTCTTGATGTCTCTCTGTAGTTGAAATAATAACAATTTCCTGACTGGCTTTGAATTGAGTCTGAAAGTCACCACATGGCCATATCTAGACTGTTACTCACCCACAGTACTTCTAGCCATGGGTCTCAGCTAACAGAATATTTTTTTGCCGCCATATGGGACAATAGGTCATAATTTACAGAAACACATATTCACCGTTTCATGATTGGGGTGTTTTGGGCCTTCATGACCCGGGCAAAATTTCACCTTTTGGAATGCAGCATTCAAAAGTGGAATCTGTTTTAGGGAAAAATGGCCAGGAACAGGAAAAAAAAATACTGTTTTTCCTCACTTTTTCATGCTATGTTTGTCACGGCGCGGGGTATGGACCCACTGGGCCGTACCGCGTAGCGGGGTAGCAGCTGGCCAAAAAGATACAAAACAATGTCTATAGTTCGGAACGGGTACCTGAGGCAATGTAGACAGTAGCGGAAGCAGGACTTGACTTTCTCAGCAGGTAGCACCGTGGGTGCAGCGGAAGACTCGACTTGACTTTCACTGTAGATACGATAGCACGGGATACAGGGTACAAGCAGCAGCAACGGGTAACACTGGGAACTGGAAAACACTGGGAGACCATTTGCAAGACAAACTTAGGTATACAACAACGCTCAGGCAAGGAACCAGTGGGCAGGGCCCCTTTTTATAGTCCAGCAGCCATTTGGGCTAATAATTGATGGATGACAGCTGGAAGCGTACTGGCCCTTTAAGGCCGTGCACGCGTGGGCGCGCGCGCCCTGCGGGAATCAGTCCGAGGACCCTGAAGTGAGTGCCGGCGTCTCCCTGAAGGGAGCTGACGCCATGAAGAGAGATGTCCATGGCCGGGGCCGTCAAGGGGTAAGTCTGAACGACGACCCCCGACCATAGCTGTTACAGTATCCCCCCTCTTACGCCCCCTCTTCTTGGGACCAGAGCGGGAAAGAAATTTCTTCACAAGGACAGGAGCATTGATGTTCTTCTCTGGCTCCAAAGACCTCTACTCTGGATCAAATCCCCTCCAATCCACCAAATAAAACGTCCTTCCTCCTACTTTCTTGTTGGCCAGGATCTCCCTCACATCGAAAGTTCCGGATGAACCGCCAGGAGCCACTGCGGAACTAGGAGTCCTGGAGTAGCGGTTCAGGACTACGGGTTTTAGCAAGGAGATGTGGAAGGAGTTAGGGATCTTGAGGGTAGGAGGCAGTCGAAGCTTATACGACACAGGATTGATCTGTAGTAGAATCTCGAAGGCTCCAACGAACCTGGGAGCAAACTTGCAAGATGGCACCCTCAGCCGGATATTCCTGGAAGACAGCCAGACCTTTGTACCTGGAAGAAACTGGGGAGGTTCTCGTCTTCAAGTGTCTGCCTTTCTCTTCATGCGGTCCACCGCCAGCAGAATAGAAGATCGTGTCTGCTGCCATATCTGCAGAAAGTTCCTGAAGGTAGAGTCGGCTGCAGGCACCTGGGACATAGTAGAGCCAGGCAGGGGTATTCGAGGATGGACGGGTGCACGGGAGCAGCTGCACCCAGTCATCATGACGTCTGGAGACAAAGTGCCGCAGATAGTTCTCCATAATTTGGTTAACCCTTTCAACTTGTCCATTGGACTGAGGATGGTAAGCTGAGGAGAAGCCCACCTTTACACCGAGTAGGCCGCAGAGTGCTCTCCAGAACTTTGGGGTGAACTGGACCCCTCAATCCGAGACAATATGCAGGGGTAATCCGTGCAGACGGAAGATGTGTTGCATGAAGAGATTAGTCAGTCGAGCAGCAGAAGGCAGGCCAGTCAGAGGAACAAAATGAGCCATTTTAGAAAAAACGATCCACCACCACCCAGATCACACTGCATCCCGCAGAGAGAGGCAGATCTGTGACAAAGTCCATAGCAATATGCCGCCAGGGGGCATCGGGCACAGGCAGTGGTTGGAGGTCTGGTCTGGAGTTGGCAACTTTGTTTGCTGCACGCACTGTACAGGAGGAGACAAAGTCCATGACGTCTTTGGGCAGCGTGGGCCACCAGAACTGATGGGCAATTAGGTCTCGGGTCTTACGGGCACCCGCGTGACCTGCCAGCTTGGAACTGTCACCCCAGCGAAGGATTCTTCCTCTGTCTGCCAGACGTACAAACGTTTTTCCCGGAGGAATGTCTCTAACCTGCAGAGGGTTAACAGAGTAGATGCAGGAAGGATCGATAATATTCTGTGGGGACTCCACAGTGTCCTCTGTCTCAAATGACCTAGACAAGGAATCGGCCCTCACATTCTTGTCGGCAGGTCGGTAGTGGAGTTCGAACCGGAACCGTGCAAAAAACAATGACCACCTGGCTTGACGAGGATTCAGCCGTTGAGCCGTCTGTAGGTAGGTCAAGTTCTTGTGGTCCGTGAAGACCAGGATAGGATGGGCTGCGCCTTCCAGTAGGTGTCTCCACTCCTGCAGGGCCAGCTTGATGGCCAGTAACTCCCGATCTCCAATCGAGTAGTTGCGCAAGCGCCACGAATTTGTGATGCGGATGCACAGCAATTCACAGTACAATACATGTGGATAGGGTTTTCAAAACCCCATCCATACAAAGCCGAAAAATTCCATGTGGAAATATGGGCATGCAGTGGATTTTCATATCTGCTCATTATATTGCAAAGGAATAGGGTACAATTTTTGCTGTGGATTTGTAGCAGAAAAACTCAGCCATGTCTGAACATACCCTAATGTTTATGTCTAGTAAATCATGTTAAGGCCAGGATAACACACTCAGATTTGATGCAATTTTTGTAGCAGTTTTTGGCTAATTTTTTTAAGCAAAACACAGAAGTTCACAAAAATGAAAGGAGATCATCAGTCTCTTTATACCTTTCCTTCAGTTTGGATCCACTTCTGGCTTTGGCTCAAAAAACGAGCCAAAAACGGCATCAAAACTTTGTGTGTGATCTTGGCCTAAAGACAATACATATGTCGAAAAGATATCAGCTTCCTTTGCACAAAGCACAAATAATGTCTGTAAGTCTAGACTTAGGCCTCTTTCACACGACAGTGAAAAATGGCCATCCTTTTAACGGCTTTCACATGGCCGTTTTCAGAACAATGATATTCTATGGGTGCATTCACACGGCCGTTTTTTTAACGGCCCGTGAATAATGGCCGTCAAAAAATAGGACATGTCCTATTTTTGGCCGTTTTAACGGCCTGACGGCCCCCATAGAAGTCAATGGATCCGTTTTTAACGGCTGTCAATACATGTAACAACCGTTAAAAACTGATCTGTTACATGGGGATTGGCAAGGGAACTACTAGTTCCCTTGCTGGCTATCGTTGGCATACTCACGTTTGCGGCGCTTCTTCAGGTGTGGCATCTACAGGCAGGCTGGTGTGGCATCTACGGGCAGGCTGGTGTGGCATCTACAGGCAGGCTGGTGTGGCATCTACAGGCAGGTTGGTGTGGCATCTACAGGGAGGCTGGTGTGGCATCTACAGGGAGGCTGGTGTGTCATCTACAGGGAGGCTGGTGTGGCATCTACAGGGAGGCTGGTGTGGCATCTAAAGGGAGGCTGGTGTGGCATCTACAAGGAGGCTGGTGTGGCATCTACAGGGAGGCTGGTGTGGCACGATCTACAGGGAGGCTGGTGTGGCACGATCTACAGGGAGGCTGGTGTGGCACGATATACAGGGAGGCTGGTGTGGCACGATCTACAGGGAGGCTGGTGTGGCACGATCTACAGGGAGGCTGGTGTGGCACGATCTACAGGGAGGCTGGTGTGGCACGATCTACAGGGAGGCTGGTGTGGCACAATCTACAGGGAGGCTGGTGTGGCACGATCTACAGGGAGGCTGGTGTGGCACGATCTACATGGAGGCTGGTGTGGCATCATCTACAGGGAGGTGTGTGGCATATACAGGGAGGCGTGTGGCATCATCTACAGGGAGGCGTGTGGCATCATCTACAGGGAGGCGTGTGGCATCATCTACAGGGAGGCGTGTGGCATCATATACAGGGAGGCGTGTGGCATCATCTACAGGGAGGCATGTGGCATCATATACAGGGAGGCGTGTGGCATCATCTACAGGGAGGCGTGTGGCATCATCTACAGGGAGGCGTGTGGCATCATATACATGGAGGCGTGTGGCATCATCTACAGGGAGGCATGTGGCATCATCTACAGGGAGGCGTGTGGCATCATATACAGGGGGCGTGTGGCATCATATACAGGGGGCGTGTGGCATCATCTACAGGGAGGCTGTAAATAGTGTCTAGGTGAACATGTGACCTTCCTTTGGTTGTTTTCAGGGGGTTGGGACAAAAAAAGCCTGACCAATGAAATTCATCAGTTTTTTTAACGGCCATGAAAAACTGATGCAAAATGGATGTCAAACGGCCATTAAAAACGGACAGACGGACTTGAAATGGATGAAAATTTAGAGACACACTGATGCAAAATGGCCATGAAAAACTGACAGTTGATCAGTTTTAAATGGACATTTTTTTTCACTGTCGTGTGAATAAGGCCTTAGGCTATATTCACATGACAGTGAAAAAAAAATGGCCATTAAAAACTGATCAACTGTCAGTTTTTCATGGCCGTTTTGCATCAGTGTGTCTCCAAATTTTCATCCATTTCCAGTCCGTCTGTTCGTTTTTAATGGCCGTTTGACATCCATTTTGCATCCATTTTTCATGGACGTTAAAAAAACTGATGAATTTCATTGGTCAGGCTTTTTTTTTGTCCCAACCCCCTGTAAACACCCAAAGGAAGGTCAGATGTTCACCTACTCACTATTTACAGCCTCCCTGTTTATGATGCCACACACCTCCCAGTATATGATGCCACAGACCTCCCTGTATATGATACCACACACCTCCCTGTATATGATGCCACACACCTCCTGTATATGATGCCATACAGCCTCCCTGTATATGATGCTACACACCTCCCTGTATATGATGCCACACACCTCCCTGTATATGATGCCACATACCTCCTTGTATATAATGTCACATACCTCCTTGTATATAATGTCACACACCTCCTGTCTATGATGCCACACACCTCCCTGTATATGATGCCACACACCTCCTGTATATGATGCAACACACCTCCTGTATATGATGCCACACACCTCCTGTATATGATGCCACACACCTCCCTGTAGATGATGCCACACAGCCTCCCTGTAGATGATGCCCACAGCCTCCCTGTAGATGATGCCACACAGTCTCCCTGTAGATGATGCCACACACCTCCCTGTAGATGATGCCACACAGCCTCCCTGTAGATGATGCCCACAGCCTCCCTGTAGATGATGCCACACAGCCTCACTGTAGATGATGCCACACACCTCCCTGTAGATGATGCCACACAGCCTCCCTGTAGATGATGCCACACAGCCTCCCTGTATATGATGCCACACACCTCCCTGTATATGATGCCACACAGCTCCCTGTATATGATGCCACATACCTCCTTGTATATAATGTCACACACCTCGTCTATGATGCCACACACCTCCCTGTATATGATGCCACACACCTCCCTGTATATGATGCCACACACCTCCCTGTATATGATGCCACACAGCTCCCTGTATATGATGCCACATACATCCTTGTATATAATGTCACACACCTCGTCTATGATGCCACACACCTCCCTGTATATGATGCCACACACCTCCTGTATATGATGCCACATACCTCCCTGTAGATGATGCCACACAGCCTCCCTGTAGATGATGCCACATACCTCCCTGTAGATGATGCCACACAGCCTCCCTGTAGATGATGCCACACAGCCTCCCTGTAGATGATGCCACACAGTCTCCCTGTAGATGATGCCACACAGCCTCCCTGTAGATGATGCCACACAGCCTCCCTGTAGATGATGCCACACAGCCTCCCTGTAGATGATGCCACACAGCATCCCTGTAGATGATGCCACACAGCCTCACTTTAGATGATGCCACATGGTCTCCCTGTAGATGATGCTACACAGCCTCCCTGTAGATGATGCCACAGAGCTTCCCTGTAGATGATGCCACACAGCCTCGCTGTAGATGACGCCACACAGCCCGACATGAATGCCCTACTGTAACGTCTATGGCCGAGGGCCGTCTTTCAAACTTACCCTCTGACGGCCCTGGCCATGGACATCTGTGTTCTTTTGGCGACATCTCCCTCCAGGGAGATGCCGGCACTCACTTCCGGGTTCTTGGACTGTTTCCCGCAGGGCGCGCGCACAGCCTTAAAGGGCCAGTACGCGTCCAGCTGTCATTATTCTATAATTAGCCCAGAATGCTGCTGGACTATAAAAAGGGCTCTGCCTACTTGATCCTTGCCTGAGCATTGTTGTATACCTAAAGTTTGTCTTGCAAATGGTCTCCCAGTATTTTCCAGTTCCCGGTGTTACCCGTTACTGCTGCCTGTACCCTGTATCCCGTGCTATCGTATCTACAGTGAAAGTCAAGTCGTGCCTTCCGCTGCATCCACGGTGCCACCTGCTGTGAAAGTCAAGTCCTGCTTCCGCTACTGTCTACATTGCCTCAGGTACCCGTTCCGAACTATAGACATTGTTTTGTATCTTTTTGGCCAGCTGCTACCCCGCTACGCGGTACGGCCCAGTGGGTCCACACCCCGCGCCGTGACAAACATAGCATGAAAAAGTGAGGAAAAAGAGTATTTTTTTCCTGTTCCTGGCCATTTTTCCCTAAAACAGATTCCACTTTTGAATGCTGCATTCCAAAAGGGGAAATTTTGCCAGTTCCCAGTGTTACCCGTTCCTGCTGCCTGTACCCTGTACCCTGTATCCCGTGCTATCGTTTCTACAGTGAGAGTCAAGTCGTGTCTTCCACTGCATCTCCTGTGCCATCTTCAGTGAGAGTCAAGTTGTATCTTCCGCTACAACCACTGAGCCATCTACAGTGAAAGTCAAGTTGTGTCTCCGCTACTGTCTACATTGCCTCAGGTACCCGTTCTGGACTATAGACAATGTTTTGTACCTAGTTGGCCAGCTGCTATCCCGCTACTCGGTACGGCCCAGTGGGTACACACCCCGCGCTGTGACACTTACATACTCACCGATGCAGAGCTGTTTTCCTCAGGTATGGTCTCTCTTCTTTACGGGATCTGCGAAGGCGACGTGATGACACTCTCCGATGCAGCGCCGTTTTCATGTGTGGTCTCTTGTCTTCACGGGATCTGCGAAAGCGGCGCGATGACGTCATCTCCTTCGCAGAACCCGTGAAGACTAGCGACCACACCAGAAGAAGACGGCGCTGCATTGGTGAGTATGTCATCGAGCCGCCAATAGCCAGCAAGGGAACTAGTAGTTCCCTTGCCAATCCCCATGTCACAGATTCGTTTTTAACGGTTGTTACATGTATTGACAGCCGTTAAAAACTGATCCATTGACTTCTATGGGGCCGTCTGGCCCTGAAAACTGGCAAAAATAGGATATGTCCTATTTTTTGACAGCCATTATTCATGGGCCATTAAAAAAAAACAGCTGTGTGAATACACCCATAGAACATCATTGTTCTGAAAACGGCCATCAAACACATACTACCACAGTGCCCACATATAAAGTGACATAATGCCCACATATAAAGTGCCAGTGCCCACATAGTACCACAGTGCCCATTGTAGATAGTGCCACAGAACCCACATAGTGCCACAGTGCCCCTGTAGATAGCGCCACAGTGTCCCCTGTAGATAGTGCCACACCCCCCAAATATCACCGCCCCCTGTAGATAGCACACTCACTGTGGATAGCACCCCCCTTGTAGATACCACCCCCTCCCCTGTAGATAGCACCACTGTTGCTCCCTGCAGGAGTGGAAACCCCAAGGGATTCCTCATAGACGGAGCCCCTGACATCTCTGTCCATGTATGGACAATGACGTCAGGGGAGCGGAATCTCCTGCCAGTGCGGGCCAGGGATTCCGCTCATAGACGGAGTACCTGACGTCACACGGCCCTTTTTCACTGACGTGTGAATAAGGCCTCATTCAGGATTTTCCAACAGCGACACTGCAGGCTCTGTTGGACCCACTAAGATAGGCTATATTCACACGACAGTGGGAAAAAAATGGCCATTAAAAACGGATCAGCTGTCTGTTTTTCATGGCCATTTTGAATCAGTGTGTCTCTAAATTTTCATCCATTTCCAGTCCGTCTGTCCGTTTTTCATGGCCGTTAAAAAAAAGGATGGATTTAATTTGTCAGTTTTTTTTTTGTCCCAACCCCCTGAAAACACCACAGTGCCCATGTAGATAGTGCTGCAATATCCCTGTAGATAGTGCCACAGTGCCCACTGTAGATAATGCCCACATAGTACCACAGTGCCCACATAGTACCACAGTGTCCACATAGTGCCACAGTGCCCACTGTAGATTGTGCCACAGTTCCCACATATAAAGTGCCAGTGCCCACATAGTACCACAGTGCCCACTATAGATAGTGCTACAGTGCACACATACTACCACAGTGCCCACATATAAAGTGACATAGTGCCCACATATAAAGTGACATAGTGCCCACATATAAAGTGCCAGTGCCCACATAGTGCCACAGTGCCCATTGTAGATAGTGCTACAGAGCCCACATAGTGCCACAATGCCCCTGTAGATAGCGCCACAGTGTTCCCTGTAGATAGTGCCACAGTGCCCATGTAGATAGCGCCACAGTGTCCCCTGTAGATAGTGCCACACCCCCCAAATAGCACCGGCCCCTTGTAGATACCACCCCTCCCCTGTAGATAGCACCACTGTAGCTCCCTGTAGGAGTGGAAACCCCCGGGGATTCCTCATAGAAGGAGCCCCTGACATCTCTGTCCATGTATGGACAGTGATGTCAGGGGAGCGGAATCTCCTGCCAGTGCGGGCCGGGGATTCCGCTCATAGATGGAGCCCCTGACGTCTCTGTCCATATATGGACAGTGACGTCAGGAGAGCGGAATCCCCTGCCAGAGCGAGCTGTGGATTCCGCTCCAGGAGTAACACATTGACTTCTCTGTCCATATACGGATAGTACAAAACGAAAAGACTCCACAGCACTGGACTGCAAATGGGTGCACGCCTCAATTGGACCTGGTCCACGGTCCTTGGTATCAAGCAGACAAGAAATGGACAAAAAAAATGCTTGAAAAAAGTCCTGTTGGACTGAAACGTTGCACGGGTGAATAAACAGCTTATGCTTTTTTGGAAGTGCTGCCTCTGTCCATTTCTTGTCTGCGAAATACGGATAGTGACGCTGGGGACTTCTCCAGGAGCGGAATCCCCTGCCAGAGCGGGCCGGGGATTCCGCTCCAGGAGTAACCCCTTGACGTCTCTGTCCATATACGGATAGTGATGCCGGTGGCTTCTCCAGGAGTGGAGTCCCCTACCAGAGCGGAGTCTGGCTGCCGGGGATTCCGCTCCTACAGGGAGCTGCAGTGGCGCTATCTACGGTGGATGGGGGGTTGCTATCTTCAGGCAGGGGGGTGCTATCTACATGGAGGGATGCTATCAAGAAGGCAGGAGTCCCCGGCCAGAGATCTTGCGATGCTCTGGCTGGGGATTCCATCGTTGAAAGCCCTGATTTCACTGTCCTTATATGCAGGGGCGTAACTAGGAAAGACTGGGCCCCATAGCAAACTTTTAACTGGGGCCCCCCTCCCCTGGGAGTCGCACAACCCCCCTTGTAGATAACGCCATACAGCCCACCTGTAGATAACGCCATACAGCCCCCTTTGTAGATATCTACAGAGGGAGCTGTATGGCGTTATCTACAGGGGGGACTGTATGGCGTTATCTACAGGGGGGACTGTGTGGCGTTATCTACAGGGGGGACTGTGTGGCGTTATCTACAGGGGGGACTGTGTGGCGTTATCTACAGGGGGGCTGTATGGCGTTATCTACAGGGGGGACTGTATGGCGTTATCTACAGGGGGGACTGTATGGCGTTATCTACAGGGGGAACTGTATGGCGTTATCTACAGGGGGACTATGGCGTTATCTACAGGGGGGACTGTGTGGCATTATCTACAGGGGGGCTGTATGGCGTTATCTACGGGGGGGACTGTATGGCGTTATCTACAGGGGGGACTGTATGGCGTTATCTACAGGGGGAACTGTATGGCGTTATCTACAGGGGGGACTGTATGGCGTTATCTACAGGGGGGACTGTATGGCGTTATCTACAGGGGGGACTGTATGGCGTTATCTACAGGGGGGACTGTGTGGCGTTATCTACAGGGGGCTGTATGGCGTTATCTACAGGGGGACTGTATGGCGTTATCTACAGGGGGACTGTATGGCGTTATCTACAGGTGGACTGTATGGCGTTATCTACAGGGGGGGACTGTATGGCGTTATCTACAGGGGGGGGCTGTATGGCGTTCCCTGCAGGGGGTGTGCTGTATGGCGTTATCTACAGGGGGGGCTGTATGGCGTTATCTACAGGGGGGACTGTGTGGCGTTATCTACAGGGGGGACTGTGTGGCGTTATCTACAGGGGGGACTGTGTGGCGTTATCTACAGGGGGGACTGTGTGGCGTTATCTACAGGGGGGACTGTGTGGTGTTATCTACAGGGGGGACTGTGTGGCGTTAGCTACAGGGGGGACTGCTAACGCCATACAGCCCCCACTGTAGAGAACGCCATACAGCCCCCACTGTAGAGAACGCCATACAGCGCCCCCAACCCTGCAGGGAACGCCATACAGCGCCCCCCCCCTTGCAGGGAACGCCATACAGCGCCCCCACCTGCAGGGAACACCATACAGCGCCCCCCCTGCAGGGAACGCCATACAGCGCCCCCCCCCCTTGCAGGGAACGCCATACAGCGCCCCCCCTGCAAACCCCCAAAAAAATGCAACCTACAGTGTTGTAGTGTCCTACAAATAACATGCATCCCATATCCACAGGATAGGGGATACATGTGCGATCACTGGCATTGATAGGGAGAACGGGGGACTGAAAGTCCCCCCAAGTTCTCCATGACTAACCTCTGACTTCCGGCGTCTGTGTCGGCAGCTCAATCAAAATTAAAGGAGTGCTGGTCATGCATGCGCACAAGCGCGACCGGCGCTCCATTCATTTCCACGGAGCTGCCGACACAGAACCCGGAAGTCTGAGGTTTGTGATGGAGAACTTCAGGGGAATTTCAGTCCCCCGTTCTCCCTATCAATGCCAGAGATCACACATGTATCCCCTATCCTGTGGATAGGGGATACATGTCTTTTGTTTAATGGCAGAGCGGGGAGATACCTCCCTGCTCTGCCGTAGTGATCAGTGGTGTCCCGCTGTAGCAGCCATAGCGGCTGCTAGCAGAGGCTGCATTCATGGTGGGGGCCCATGCCGCGGGCCCCGTAGCAGCTGCTACGGCTACTACGGCGGTAGTTACGCCACTGCTTATATGTCAAGGGATTCCCTGGGCTCAGCGCTCAAAGTAGCGCTGCGTGTGTAGAGTCCTCGGCCAGGATCCATTGACTTCTATGGGAGTCGTATGGCCGTGCAAACAGACAAAAATAGGACATGTCCTATTAAAAATGGCCTATTAAAAAAATGGCCATTTGAATACACCCATAGAACTTCATTGTTCTGAAAACGGCCGTGTGAAGTCCATGCTGGAAGCAAATGGCTCCGGTCACGGAATAGCGGCCGAGCTGCAGTACTGCAGCTCTGCTCCTTTTCAAGTGAATAAGATCAGAACTGCAGTTCTGCAGCATGGCCGCTATGCAATGTACAGCGCCAACTGCTTCTGGCTCCGTACATTGCATACTGTGCAGTGACATCCAGTGCCCGCAGGCAGCCGAAGCAGATAATCGTTGTGGGTGTCGGACCCCACTGATCATATACTCATGACCTATCTGGTGGATAGGTCATCAGTATACATAGAGAACATATATAGTACATAGCGAGCATATATAGTACAAGCAGCCATAATCCCTAAATGAGAACATAAAAACAAAAAGCATGGCGCCACATAGTGCAGATCAATTAGGTTTAGGTGAAATGTCAAAAGCAAATTATGCTCACCCAGGTAGTGCTTGGAAAAGGTAATCAGAAAATCCACAAATGCTGCTGCCGAGATCCACACCGGTAAACCATACGGTCACCGCTTGTTAGAATATATGAGAGTAATTGAAAAAGGGAGGATCCTGCAAGGCGCTGCTGCGTGGCTGCTTGTGAAGTATTTGACAGTGATAAACGAAATAATAAATATATGTTTATTGTAAAACAATGGCGGCTACGCGTTTCAACGCTAGTACAGGTAAGGTCATCCAGCCCGCTTTATATATACACCTTGAGACTGCGTCTCCGTGCAACTTTTAACCATTTTTTCAATAAAATTGGGAACAATTTTCCTTTTTAATCAAACACAGCGCTGGATTTTTTCTTTCTTTTTCCTGATATACCCACCGCTGGCCGTAGCGGGGATCTGTGCGAGGTGTCTGGAGACGCAACTACTGGTGAGCTGGAGGTTTCCTCCTTTCTTTACTATAACATAGTTACATTTTACCTATACTGTAAAAAACAAACACAGGCTGGGAGGGCAAAAACACTTAATTTTAAGAAGGCCTATTTCCCCAGGATGAGGGCTGCAATTCAGGATATAGACTGGGAAGAACTAATGTCAAATAGTGGTACAAATTATCAATGGGAGATTTTCAAATCCACTTCGGGTAATTATAGTTCAAAATTTATTCCTATAGGTAACAAGTATAAATTACTAAAATTAAACCCCACATGGCTTACACCTTCTGTAAAAAGGGCAATACATGACAAAAAAAGGGCATTTGAAAAATACAAATCTGAGGGTACAGCTGTAGCCTTTGTCAATTATAAAGGGCTTAATAAAATTTGTAAAAAGGTAATAAAATCAGCAAAAATACAAAATGAAAGGCAGGTGGCCAAGGATAGTAAAACAAATCCCCAAAAATTCTTCAAGTATATAAATGCAAAAAAGCCAAGGTCTGAACATGTAGGACCCCTAGATAGTGGTAATGGGGAGTTGGTCACAGGGGATCAAGAGATGGCAGAGTTACTAAATGGGTTCTTCAGCTCTGTATATACAACAGAAGAAAGAGCAGCTGATGAAACCACTGCCAGTGCTGTTAAAGGGTTATTCCCATCGACAAAAATCGAGCTATTAAGCTCACCCTTCTAAAGTTAATAATTTTTCTAATTACCTGTCTGTAGCCCAGCGATGTTGTTTTCGTGATATTCTTGATTGAAGTCGCTGTCAGTCCCTCTTTGTTTGTAGCTCATTGTCTAGGGATCCGGCCACCACTATTTACCTTTAGAACCGATAAAAACACAGGGACATATACAAAACCACCGAAAAAGGCCATACTTACAAATGGACACAGCCAGGCCAGAAATGCTGATGAAAGGGCGAGCAGGTGCTTTAAATAATAATAGCCACTCCCACTAGTCTTGAGGGGAGTGGTGTGTGGTGCATGGGATGTGTAGTAAGAAATAATAAATGAATAGTGTGTGTGCAAGTGTAATACTATAAGTGAAATATAGGGGGCAGTAATAAATGAAGTGCCTCAATAGAAATAAATGGATAATGGGGTGCAAGTGAGTGAAACATGGAGGGATAGTGTGTACGTCATGAGGCACAACGTGTATAGCCAGGTAGAAGCCTATTTGTGACGCCTTGATAATTCATAGAGCGGGCTACCCTGCTTGCTATGCCAAACAACAACACACCATGCTCTCCCAGCATCAAAGACCCGGCTGTGTCCAAGAGAAGCGAATATACATAATAATGAAAAATACCTGGGGTATTGGTAATCATTTTGGCCAAAAGGACGCAAGCTCGCAATCCACGACAAGGATCCCCAGACTTGCGAGTCCCTAACTCCTAAACTGGAACAGAACGTTCCTGATGCACAAACAGAACCGATAAAAACACAGGGACATATACAAAACCACCGAAAAAGGCCATACTTACAAATGGACACAGCCAGGCCAGAAATGCTGATGAAAGGGCGAGCAGGTGCTTTAAATAATAATAGCCACTCCCACTAGTCTTGAGGGGAGTGGTGTGTGGTGCATGGGATGTGTAGTAAGAAATAATAAATGAATAGTGTGTGTGCAAGTGTAATACTATAAGTGAAATATAGGGGGCAGTAATAAATGAAGTGCCTCAATAGAAATAAATGGATAATGGGGTGCAAGTGAGTGAAACATGGAGGGATAGTGTGTACGTCATGAGGCACAACGTGTATAGCCAGGTAGAAGCCTATTTGTGACGCCTTGATAATTCATAGAGCGGGCTACCCTGCTTGCTATGCCAAACAACAACACACCATGCTCTCCCAGCATGTTTGTACATCAGGAACATTCTGTTCCATTTAGGAGTTAGGTGCCAGGGCACAGAGTCCCAATTTCCCAGCCACCAGTCGACTAGTCGATAAATGTCAGTAAAGTCAGTTAAAATATAAATTTTATTATGTATCAAACAGACAGACAACACTAAAGAGTTAAAATTATATCAAGAGACGGCCAGTGTGTGTCAAGGAGTCAGTGTGCATGTACCCAGTACAACGCTGGACGCAGTGGGAGAGACTGATTCGGCAGCTGCAGACTGCCGTGCATAGAGACAGTCCCCCACGGGTATAGGCAATGACTAGACCGTCAATGATGGATTAAGATGGCGTTAGCCCCCCCGACATGTTTCGCTGCAGAAGCAGCGTCCTCAGGGGATAACACGGGGCTAATGAGCGCGCGTTTGAAAAACTGCTCCCTATAAAGGCTCGTGTATATGACGTCCGCATGACGTGTCGCGGCAAACACCCTCCTCTGGGCCAATCAGATAATCACAAATGACAAGCCCCCACGCCAAGATGAATGGCATGGCAGCAAGCCAATGGGACGCCGTGGTCAGGCATCCAATCACCACGAGAGCTGGGCGCAAGCGCACACCAGTCAAAACGGGTGATAGTCATACAGAGAACTAAATATACGAGGAGACTGACAACAAGGGCAGCCAGTAAAGAATGCAGAACGGCTCCCAATCAAAATATATAAATCCAAACGAGTGGATAACGCTAAGAGCCTCAATCGATAGTGGCAATAAATGTCAAGTACCATATAGAACAGTATAAACGTCATGATAACCACAGGGAGAGCATAAATCCAGCTGCACAACGTAGCATGCAGAGTCAATGCACACAAGTGCATGATACTATATACACATACATACGTCCAGTGGACAGAACCAAAAATAAGAGAGCAGGGATCAAAGCAAGTCGTGTGTTGTGTCAAATAACAGCATCAATGATAATTAAAGTGCTTATCAAGCATTAGTATAGTATAACTAGATATACATCAAAACTGTATATGTGGTGATCAGTGTATCACATAACTGTCAAACCGACAGAAATATCACAAGAAAAAGTATGTTCAGCAGGAACGATTAATTCAGCAAAAAAGGTTTCGCAAAAAGGTTTATGACAACAGAAGAAGAGGGTTCAGTACCTCCTACAGAAAAGCCATGAAGGTGAACCCCTCATTTAGGCCATTAGGACTCAGAGAACTGAGCCTATGTATCCATCGTGCCTCCTCCTGCAGTAGCCTCCTATCCAAGTTACCGGCCCTAGGTCCAAGTTTCAACTGCGTAATGCCCCAAAATTGAAGGACCCTGGAGTCGCTCCCATGGAAAGATCTCACGTGTCTAGAAATAGAGGTGTCCTCTTTCATATTAATACTGCTAACATGTCTAGAAATTCTTCTCCTGAGTTGCTGGGTGGTCTTGCCAACATACAGTTTGGGGCAAGGGCATCTGGCGACATATACAACGCCAGTAGTTTGGCAGTTAATAAAGTGTTTGATGGAAAATTGACAACCATTTAGGGGGTTGGTAAAACACTTGGTTTTGGGCATATATGTGCAGAAGGAGCACCTACCACAGGGGAAGGATCCCACCGTGGGGGCTGAAAGCCATGTATCACGAGGGATAAGTGATCTAGAGTAATGACTCCGCGTGAGAAACTCACGAAGGTTCCTACCGCGTCGAAAAGTCACATTTGGAATGTCAGAAATAGCATCCGCTAAGTCAGGATCAGACCGCAGAACAGCCCAATGCTTCCCTAAAATCTTAGATATCTGAGTGGAACAGGTGTCAAAGTTGCCAATACACCTAATTTTGGAACCTACAGATCTTTCCTCAGCATTAGTTTTTCTGCCATAAAGCAGTTCCTCTCTAGGAGTGGCCTTGGCTCTGGCATAAGCTCGATGTAGGATTTTTTTGGGGTAGCCTCTTGCCAAGAATTTGTGGAAGAGGGCATCACATTCTAATTTGAAAGTGTGTTCCTCGGAACAGTTCCTTCTGGCCCTGAGGTACTGACCAATAGGTATCCCCCTCTTAAGTGCTGGCGGGTGAAAGCTACCATATTGTAAGAAACTATTGGTAGCAGTCTTTTTTCTAAAGACATTAGTGTGGACACCGCCACCAGAATCCAGAGAGATCTGAAGATCAAGAAAATCAATGGTGTTTTTGTGTATGTGGTGAGTGAATTTCATGCCAATATCATTGTGATTAAGTATATCCATGAAATCATGAAAGAGTGTAGTGTCACCATCCCAGAAGACCAGTATATCATCAATATACCTCCCCCAGAATAGTATATGACACGTGAAAAAAAGTAAATCTTCATTAAAAATTAAAGTGTCCTCCCACCACCCTAAAAATAAATTTGCATAAGTAGGTGCACAAACTGTGCCCATTGCTGTGCCCTTTACCTGGTGGTAGAATTTACCGTCAAATAAAAAATAATTGTGAGTTAATAGAAATTTAAGAAGTGAAAGTATCAGAGTGTTGTGTGCCTGGAATTGTATTCCCTTGGTATTCAAAAAATACTGGACCGCCTGTAAACCCAAATCATGCTTGATATTAGTGTAAAGTGATTCTACATCAATAGTGGCGATTAAGGTAGTGTCAGTGACATTGATCCCCTGGATTCTGGTGAGGGTGTCCTTGGTGTCTCTCAGGAAAGAGGGTAAGGCCTTAACAAAAGGTGCCAACATTTCGTCAACATATGTGCTGATGCCCTGTGTCAGGTTGTCATTTCCAGAGACAATGGGTCTCCCAGGAACTGGTCTTGTAACCTTGTGAATCTTTGGGAGTGCATAGAAAGTTGAGATAGTCGGAGTGGAATTGTACAAGAATTTAAATTCGTCTGAAGTGATAAGTTGTCCAGACTTAGCATCATCCAATAGGGAGCATAGCTCAGATGTAAAAAGATTTGTAGGGTTCCTTTCAAGGATGACATATGTAGATCTATCATCAAGTAATTTGTGGACCATGGATGTGTAATAAGTACGATCCATGACAACAATATTACCACCCTTGTCTGAGGATTTTATAATAATTTCATCGTTATTACACAGTGTGTCTAGTGCATCCTGTTCCATTTTATTCAAATTATGATTAATGCCATGTTTGTTGGCTTTGAGTTTCCCCAATTCGGAGCTCACCAGTTTAACAAAGACATCGATATGTGCGTATTGTGCAAAGGGAGGGGTCATCCTAGATCGAGGTCTTAAAGAAGAGAAAGGGCCAGTAGCTGAGCTGATGCGATGTTCGTTTTCATCAGACAAGTCCTCAAGGGCCTGTAGGGTCCTGCGTTCACTAAAGTCCATTTGATGTTCATCATTGGTCTTGGTCTTAAAATATTTATGCAATGCCAGCTTCCTGGCAAAAAGATGAATGTCCTTAACCCAAGAGAACTCGTCAAAGGCAAATGTAGGGGTATAAGAGAGACCTCTCCGTAAAAGCGACTCCTGATGGGGGCTTAACTGTACAGAAGAAAGATTGTAAATCTGTAAATCATCTAAGGTGTCAGTAACAGATGTTATTTCGGTTGGTTCCATGGGGTGTGATGTGTCCCTAAAAAAGGAAAGGCATTCGGGGGACCACTCATCAGGGAGCTCGTGGCCGATGTAGATATAGGGTTTCTCCCCAGAACGTCTACACTTGAAATTGTCCCCATGATGTTTGGGGTTGATGGAACATTTGTGGTCATAGTCGTGAAGGAGGGACGAGCCAGAGAGGAGACTGATGGTGTAAAAGAGGTAGAGGAAATAGGATGTTGTCCACTGCGGGGAGAACATGGTGCAGAGAATTTTTGAGATGCAATGGGTGCTCTCTTGGAAGGATTGTATTTGTTGCCTCTAGTTTTACGTTTTGCTCCCAACCTATTGTCATCAGAAGATGGTCTTGAGTCGTCTGTTCCAGATACGTCAGACTCTGAAATGTCCCCTGGTCTGTATGTACGGTTAGGGAATGAAGCAGCTGGAGTACGAGAGCGATAGGTATACACCTGCCCTGTGTCAAAATCCCTGCGATCACGTATATATTTTCGGTGTTTTCTTTCCTTTATCTCTTTTTGTAGATATTCTATATTTTTTTGTAATTTAAGCTCACACTCTGCAAACTCAGGAGTTGAACTGAATGTTCGTATTTCTACAATTTCTTTCTCCAATTGTGTGCTTATTGTGCTAAAGTCTCTTTTTTCAAACTCCAGCAGATAGTGTAACATACGAGATGAACAGTCACTCAAAATCTGCTCCCATCCCTTCCTAAAAGTGTCATCATTACGGTATGAATTTGGAATAATATTGATGCGCAGTCCCCTATAGATGATTTTCTGTTGGATGTATGTTTCTAGGCTGGTTATCTCCCAGCAGGAGCGGACATATTGTTTATAAGTTTTCTGTAAATCTCTAAAGGCTGACTGCACATCACACTTATTCAGAGGAATATTTTCAGTGGAAAAGACAAAAGCCGCATCCGATGATAAAACATCAGGATTTAGCTCTCTGGACAAGAAACCGGCCATAGCAGATAGGAAACAGCGGAGAAGAACCTTTGATTATGCTGAAAATGGCTAGAAGATAGTCAAAAAAACTACTGATGTATATCATAGAGTAAAGTACCAGAGTACCACGTCACAGGGTCAAATATACGGGTGATTAACCCAATTCAATATGAAAAGGCAAAAAGGAGACCCTCTAGTGGCTGGCAGGGATAATTAGACAATGAAGAGAAATGTGCCAGGGCACAGAGTCCCAATTTCCCAGCCACCAGTCGACTAGTCGATAAATGTCAGTAAAGTCAGTTAAAATATAAATTTTATTATGTATCAAACAGACAGACAACACTAAAGAGTTAAAATTATATCAAGAGACGGCCAGTGTGTGTCAAGGAGTCAGTGTGCATGTACCCAGTACAACGCTGGACGCAGTGGGAGAGACTGATTCGGCAGCTGCAGACTGCCGTGCATAGAGACAGTCCCCCACGGGTATAGGCAATGACTAGACCGTCAATGATGGATTAAGATGGCGTTAGCCCCCCCGACATGTTTCGCTGCAGAAGCAGCGTCCTCAGGGGATAACACGGGGCTAATGAGCGCGCGTTTGAAAAACTGCTCCCTATAAAGGCTCGTGTATATGACGTCCGCATGACGTGTCGCGGCAAACACCCTCCTCTGGGCCAATCAGATAATCACAAATGACAAGCCCCCACGCCAAGATGAATGGCATGGCAGCAAGCCAATGGGACGCCGTGGTCAGGCATCCAATCACCACGCTCTCGTACTCCAGCTGCTTCATTCCCTAACCGTACATACAGACCAGGGGACATTTCAGAGTCTGACGTATCTGGAACAGACGACTCAAGACCATCTTCTGATGACAATAGGTTGGGAGCAAAACGTAAAACTAGAGGCAACAAATACAATCCTTCCAAGAGAGCACCCATTGCATCTCAAAAATTCTCTGCACCATGTTCTCCCCGCAGTGGACAACATCCTATTTCCTCTACCTCTTTTACACCATCAGTCTCCTCTCTGGCTCGTCCCTCCTTCACGACTATGACCACAAATGTTCCATCAACCCCAAACATCATGGGGACAATTTCAAGTGTAGACGTTCTGGGGAGAAACCCTATATCTACATCGGCCACGAGCTCCCTGATGAGTGGTCCCCCGAATGCCTTTCCTTTTTTAGGGACACATCACACCCCATGGAACCAACCGAAATAACATCTGTTACTGACACCTTAGATGATTTACAGATTTACAATCTTTCTTCTGTACAGTTAAGCCCCCATCAGGAGTCGCTTTTACGGAGAGGTCTCTCTTATACCCCTACATTTGCCTTTGACGAGTTCTCTTGGGTTAAGGACATTCATCTTTTTGCCAGGAAGCTGGCATTGCATAAATATTTTAAGACCAAGACCAATGATGAACATCAAATGGACTTTAGTGAACGCAGGACCCTACAGGCCCTTGAGGACTTGTCTAATGAAAACGAACATCGCATCAGCTCAGCTACTGGCCCTTTCTCTTCTTTAAGACCTCGATCTAGGATGACCCCTCCCTTTGCACAATACGCACATATCGATGTCTTTGTTAAACTGGTGAGCTCCGAATTGGGGAAACTCAAAGCCAACAAACATGGCATTAATCATAATTTGAATAAAATGGAACAGGATGCACTAGACACACTGTGTAATAACGATGAAATTATTATAAAATCCTCAGACAAGGGTGGTAATATTGTTGTCATGGATCGTACTTATTACACATCCATGGTCCACAAATTACTTGATGATAGATCTACATATGTCATCCTTGAAAGGAACCCTACAAATCTTTTTACATCTGAGCTATGCTCCCTATTGGATGATGCTAAGTCTGGACAACTTATCACTTCAGACGAATTTAAATTCTTGTACAATTCCACTCCGACTATCTCAACTTTCTATGCACTCCCAAAGATTCACAAGGTTACAAGACCAGTTCCTGGGAGACCCATTGTCTCTGGAAATGACAACCTGACACAGGGCATCAGCACATATGTTGACGAAATGTTGGCACCTTTTGTTAAGGCCTTACCCTCTTTCCTGAGAGACACCAAGGACACCCTCACCAGAATCCAGGGGATCAATGTCACTGACACTACCTTAATCGCCACTATTGATGTAGAATCACTTTACACTAATATCAAGCATGATTTGGGTTTACAGGCGGTCCAGTATTTTTTGAATACCAAGGGAATACAATTCCAGGCACACAACACTCTGATACTTTCACTTCTTAAATTTCTATTAACTCACAATTATTTTTTATTTGACGGTAAATTCTACCACCAGGTAAAGGGCACAGCAATGGGCACAGTTTGTGCACCTACTTATGCAAATTTATTTTTAGGGTGGTGGGAGGACACTTTAATTTTTAATGAAGATTTACTTTTTTTCACGTGTCATATACTATTCTGGGGGAGGTATATTGATGATATACTGGTCTTCTGGGATGGTGACACTACACTCTTTCATGATTTCATGGATATACTTAATCACAATGATATTGGCATGAAATTCACTCACCACATACACAAAAACACCATTGATTTTCTTGATCTTCAGATCTCTCTGGATTCTGGTGGCGGTGTCCACACTAATGTCTTTAGAAAAAAGACTGCTACCAATAGTTTCTTACAATATGGTAGCTTTCACCCGCCAGCACTTAAGAGGGGGATACCTATTGGTCAGTACCTCAGGGCCAGAAGGAACTGTTCCGAGGAACACACTTTCAAATTAGAATGTGATGCCCTCTTCCACAAATTCTTGGCAAGAGGCTACCCCAAAAAAATCCTACATCGAGCTTATGCCAGAGCCAAGGCCACTCCTAGAGAGGAACTGCTTTATGGCAGAAAAACTAATGCTGAGGAAAGATCTGTAGGTTCCAAAATTAGGTGTATTGGCAACTTTGACACCTGTTCCACTCAGATATCTAAGATTTTAGGGAAGCATTGGGCTGTTCTGCGGTCTGATCCTGACTTAGCGGATGCTATTTCTGACATTCCAAATGTGACTTTTCGACGCGGTAGGAACCTTCGTGAGTTTCTCACGCGGAGTCATTACTCTAGATCACTTATCCCTCGTGATACATGGCTTTCAGCCCCCACGGTGGGATCCTTCCCCTGTGGTAGGTGCTCCTTCTGCACATATATGCCCAAAACCAAGTGTTTTACCAACCCCCTAAATGGTTGTCAATTTTCCATCAAACACTTTATTAACTGCCAAACTACTGGCGTTGTATATGTCGCCAGATGCCCTTGCCCCAAACTGTATGTTGGCAAGACCACCCAGCAACTCAGGAGAAGAATTTCTAGACATGTTAGCAGTATTAATATGAAAGAGGACACCTCTATTTCTAGACACGTGAGATCTTTCCATGGGAGCGACTCCAGGGTCCTTCAATTTTGGGGCATTACGCAGTTGAAACTTGGACCTAGGGCCGGTAACTTGGATAGGAGGCTACTGCAGGAGGAGGCACGATGGATACATAGGCTCAGTTCTCTGAGTCCTAATGGCCTAAATGAGGGGTTCACCTTCATGGCTTTTCTGTAGGAGGTACTGAACCCTCTTCTTCTGTTGTCATAAACCTTTTTGCGAAACCTTTTTTGCTGAATTAATCGTTCCTGCTGAACATACTTTTTCTTGTGATATTTCTGTCGGTTTGACAGTTATGTGATACACTGATCACCACATATACAGTTTTGATGTATATCTAGTTATACTATACTAATGCTTGATAAGCACTTTAATTATCATTGATGCTGTTATTTGACACAACACACGACTTGCTTTGATCCCTGCTCTCTTATTTTTGGTTCTGTCCACTGGACGTATGTATGTGTATATAGTATCATGCACTTGTGTGCATTGACTCTGCATGCTACGTTGTGCAGCTGGATTTATGCTCTCCCTGTGGTTATCATGACGTTTATACTGTTCTATATGGTACTTGACATTTATTGCCACTATCGATTGAGGCTCTTAGCGTTATCCACTCGTTTGGATTTATATATTTTGATTGGGAGCCGTTCTGCATTCTTTACTGGCTGCCCTTGTTGTCAGTCTCCTCGTATATTTAGTTCTCTGTATGACTATCACCCGTTTTGACTGGTGTGCGCTTGCGCCCAGCTCTCGTGGTGATTGGATGCCTGACCACGGCGTCCCATTGGCTTGCTGCCATGCCATTCATCTTGGCGTGGGGGCTTGTCATTTGTGATTATCTGATTGGCCCAGAGGAGGGTGTTTGCCGCGACACGTCATGCGGACGTCATATACACGAGCCTTTATAGGGAGCAGTTTTTCAAACGCGCGCTCATTAGCCCCGTGTTATCCCCTGAGGACGCTGCTTCTGCAGCGAAACATGTCGGGGGGGCTAACGCCATCTTAATCCATCATTGACGGTCTAGTCATTGCCTATACCCGTGGGGGACTGTCTCTATGCACGGCAGTCTGCAGCTGCCGAATCAGTCTCTCCCACTGCGTCCAGCGTTGTACTGGGTACATGCACACTGACTCCTTGACACACACTGGCCGTCTCTTGATATAATTTTAACTCTTTAGTGTTGTCTGTCTGTTTGATACATAATAAAATTTATATTTTAACTGACTTTACTGACATTTATCGACTAGTCGACTGGTGGCTGGGAAATTGGGACTCTGTGCCCTGGCACATTTCTCTTCATTGTCTAATTATCCCTGCCAGCCACTAGAGGGTCTCCTTTTTGCCTTTTCATATTGAATTGGGTTAATCACCCGTATATTTGACCCTGTGACGTGGTACTCTGGTACTTTACTCTATGATATACATCAGTAGTTTTTTTGACTATCTTCTAGCCATTTTCAGCATAATCAAAGGTTCTTCTCCGCTGTTTCCTATCTGCTATGGCCGGTTTCTTGTCCAGAGAGCTAAATCCTGATGTTTTATCATCGGATGCGGCTTTTGTCTTTTCCACTGAAAATATTCCTCTGAATAAGTGTGATGTGCAGTCAGCCTTTAGAGATTTACAGAAAACTTATAAACAATATGTCCGCTCCTGCTGGGAGATAACCAGCCTAGAAACATACATCCAACAGAAAATCATCTATAGGGGACTGCGCATCAATATTATTCCAAATTCATACCGTAATGATGACACTTTTAGGAAGGGATGGGAGCAGATTTTGAGTGACTGTTCATCTCGTATGTTACACTATCTGCTGGAGTTTGAAAAAAGAGACTTTAGCACAATAAGCACACAATTGGAGAAAGAAATTGTAGAAATACGAACATTCAGTTCAACTCCTGAGTTTGCAGAGTGTGAGCTTAAATTACAAAAAAATATAGAATATCTACAAAAAGAGATAAAGGAAAGAAAACACCGAAAATATATACGTGATCGCAGGGATTTTGACACAGGGCAGGTGTATACCTATCGCTCTCGTACTCCAGCTGCTTCATTCCCTAACCGTACATACAGACCAGGGGACATTTCAGAGTCTGACGTATCTGGAACAGACGACTCAAGACCATCTTCTGATGACAATAGGTTGGGAGCAAAACGTAAAACTAGAGGCAACAAATACAATCCTTCCAAGAGAGCACCCATTGCATCTCAAAAATTCTCTGCACCATGTTCTCCCCGCAGTGGACAACATCCTATTTCCTCTACCTCTTTTACACCATCAGTCTCCTCTCTGGCTCGTCCCTCCTTCACGACTATGACCACAAATGTTCCATCAACCCCAAACATCATGGGGACAATTTCAAGTGTAGACGTTCTGGGGAGAAACCCTATATCTACATCGGCCACGAGCTCCCTGATGAGTGGTCCCCCGAATGCCTTTCCTTTTTTAGGGACACATCACACCCCATGGAACCAACCGAAATAACATCTGTTACTGACACCTTAGATGATTTACAGATTTACAATCTTTCTTCTGTACAGTTAAGCCCCCATCAGGAGTCGCTTTTACGGAGAGGTCTCTCTTATACCCCTACATTTGCCTTTGACGAGTTCTCTTGGGTTAAGGACATTCATCTTTTTGCCAGGAAGCTGGCATTGCATAAATATTTTAAGACCAAGACCAATGATGAACATCAAATGGACTTTAGTGAACGCAGGACCCTACAGGCCCTTGAGGACTTGTCTGATGAAAACGAACATCGCATCAGCTCAGCTACTGGCCCTTTCTCTTCTTTAAGACCTCGATCTAGGATGACCCCTCCCTTTGCACAATACGCACATATCGATGTCTTTGTTAAACTGGTGAGCTCCGAATTGGGGAAACTCAAAGCCAACAAACATGGCATTAATCATAATTTGAATAAAATGGAACAGGATGCACTAGACACACTGTGTAATAACGATGAAATTATTATAAAATCCTCAGACAAGGGTGGTAATATTGTTGTCATGGATCGTACTTATTACACATCCATGGTCCACAAATTACTTGATGATAGATCTACATATGTCATCCTTGAAAGGAACCCTACAAATCTTTTTACATCTGAGCTATGCTCCCTATTGGATGATGCTAAGTCTGGACAACTTATCACTTCAGACGAATTTAAATTCTTGTACAATTCCACTCCGACTATCTCAACTTTCTATGCACTCCCAAAGATTCACAAGGTTACAAGACCAGTTCCTGGGAGACCCATTGTCTCTGGAAATGACAACCTGACACAGGGCATCAGCACATATGTTGACGAAATGTTGGCACCTTTTGTTAAGGCCTTACCCTCTTTCCTGAGAGACACCAAGGACACCCTCACCAGAATCCAGGGGATCAATGTCACTGACACTACCTTAATCGCCACTATTGATGTAGAATCACTTTACACTAATATCAAGCATGATTTGGGTTTACAGGCGGTCCAGTATTTTTTGAATACCAAGGGAATACAATTCCAGGCACACAACACTCTGATACTTTCACTTCTTAAATTTCTATTAACTCACAATTATTTTTTATTTGACGGTAAATTCTACCACCAGGTAAAGGGCACAGCAATGGGCACAGTTTGTGCACCTACTTATGCAAATTTATTTTTAGGGTGGTGGGAGGACACTTTAATTTTTAATGAAGATTTACTTTTTTTCACGTGTCATATACTATTCTGGGGGAGGTATATTGATGATATACTGGTCTTCTGGGATGGTGACACTACACTCTTTCATGATTTCATGGATATACTTAATCACAATGATATTGGCATGAAATTCACTCACCACATACACAAAAACACCATTGATTTTCTTGATCTTCAGATCTCTCTGGATTCTGGTGGCGGTGTCCACACTAATGTCTTTAGAAAAAAGACTGCTACCAATAGTTTCTTACAATATGGTAGCTTTCACCCGCCAGCACTTAAGAGGGGGATACCTATTGGTCAGTACCTCAGGGCCAGAAGGAACTGTTCCGAGGAACACACTTTCAAATTAGAATGTGATGCCCTCTTCCACAAATTCTTGGCAAGAGGCTACCCCAAAAAAATCCTACATCGAGCTTATGCCAGAGCCAAGGCCACTCCTAGAGAGGAACTGCTTTATGGCAGAAAAACTAATGCTGAGGAAAGATCTGTAGGTTCCAAAATTAGGTGTATTGGCAACTTTGACACCTGTTCCACTCAGATATCTAAGATTTTAGGGAAGCATTGGGCTGTTCTGCGGTCTGATCCTGACTTAGCGGATGCTATTTCTGACATTCCAAATGTGACTTTTCGACGCGGTAGGAACCTTCGTGAGTTTCTCACGCGGAGTCATTACTCTAGATCACTTATCCCTCGTGATACATGGCTTTCAGCCCCCACGGTGGGATCCTTCCCCTGTGGTAGGTGCTCCTTCTGCACATATATGCCCAAAACCAAGTGTTTTACCAACCCCCTAAATGGTTGTCAATTTTCCATCAAACACTTTATTAACTGCCAAACTACTGGCGTTGTATATGTCGCCAGATGCCCTTGCCCCAAACTGTATGTTGGCAAGACCACCCAGCAACTCAGGAGAAGAATTTCTAGACATGTTAGCAGTATTAATATGAAAGAGGACACCTCTATTTCTAGACACGTGAGATCTTTCCATGGGAGCGACTCCAGGGTCCTTCAATTTTGGGGCATTACGCAGTTGAAACTTGGACCTAGGGCCGGTAACTTGGATAGGAGGCTACTGCAGGAGGAGGCACGATGGATACATAGGCTCAGTTCTCTGAGTCCTAATGGCCTAAATGAGGGGTTCACCTTCATGGCTTTTCTGTAGGAGGTACTGAACCCTCTTCTTCTGTTGTCATAAACCTTTTTGCGAAACCTTTTTTGCTGAATTAATCGTTCCTGCTGAACATACTTTTTCTTGTGATATTTCTGTCGGTTTGACAGTTATGTGATACACTGATCACCACATATACAGTTTTGATGTATATCTAGTTATACTATACTAATGCTTGATAAGCACTTTAATTATCATTGATGCTGTTATTTGACACAACACACGACTTGCTTTGATCCCTGCTCTCTTATTTTTGGTTCTGTCCACTGGACGTATGTATGTGTATATAGTATCATGCACTTGTGTGCATTGACTCTGCATGCTACGTTGTGCAGCTGGATTTATGCTCTCCCTGTGGTTATCATGACGTTTATACTGTTCTATATGGTACTTGACATTTATTGCCACTATCGATTGAGGCTCTTAGCGTTATCCACTCGTTTGGATTTATATATTTTGATTGGGAGCCGTTCTGCATTCTTTACTGGCTGCCCTTGTTGTCAGTCTCCTCGTATATTTAGTTCTCTGTATGACTATCACCCGTTTTGACTGGTGTGCGCTTGCGCCCAGCTCTCGTGGTGATTGGATGCCTGACCACGGCGTCCCATTGGCTTGCTGCCATGCCATTCATCTTGGCGTGGGGGCTTGTCATTTGTGATTATCTGATTGGCCCAGAGGAGGGTGTTTGCCGCGACACGTCATGCGGACGTCATATACACGAGCCTTTATAGGGAGCAGTTTTTCAAACGCGCGCTCATTAGCCCCGTGTTATCCCCTGAGGACGCTGCTTCTGCAGCGAAACATGTCGGGGGGGCTAACGCCATCTTAATCCATCATTGACGGTCTAGTCATTGCCTATACCCGTGGGGGACTGTCTCTATGCACGGCAGTCTGCAGCTGCCGAATCAGTCTCTCCCACTGCGTCCAGCGTTGTACTGGGTACATGCACACTGACTCCTTGACACACACTGGCCGTCTCTTGATATAATTTTAACTCTTTAGTGTTGTCTGTCTGTTTGATACATAATAAAATTTATATTTTAACTGACTTTACTGACATTTATCGACTAGTCGACTGGTGGCTGGGAAATTGGGACTCTGTGCCCTGGCACATTTCTCTTCATTGTCTAATTATCCCTGCCAGCCACTAGAGGGTCTCCTTTTTGCCTTTTCATTTAGGAGTTAGGGACTCGCAAGTCTGGGGATCCTTGTCGTGGATTGCGAGCTTGCGTCCTTTTAGCCAAAATGATTACTAATACCACAGGTATTTTTCATTACTACATATATTCGCTTCTCTTGGACACAGCCGGGTCTTTGATGCTGGGAGAGCATGGTGTGTTGTTGTTTGGCATAGCAAGCAGGGTAGCCCGCTCTATGAATTATCAAGGCGTCACAAATAGGCTTCTACCTGGCTATACACGTTGTGCCTCATGACGTACACACTATCCCTCCATGTTTCACTCACTTGCACCCCATTATCCATTTATTTCTATTGAGGGGGATTTCTTATTTCAATAAAAAAATTGGATTTGTGTTTTTTTTTTAAACTTTATTAGTGCCTAGATAATAGCTGTTGGCTGATTGACAGCGTCCATTATTATGGCGGGGCTTAGTGTTAGCCGGTGCAGAGGCTAGTCCTAACCACCCATTATTACCACGGTACTCACCGACACCAGGGGTGCCGGGAAGAGCTTGGTACGATCCAGTACCCGAAATCTGTTGTGATGGACGGGCACTGGGGTGGCCGCAGGCTGGTATTATGAGGCTGGGAAGGGCCAAAAACAGTGGACCTTCAAACCATGGTAATGCCAGGTTGCTGCTGCTGTGTTGTATCTGGCTGGTTAGGAAAATGGGGATGACCCCACATTTTTAATAACCAGCCAGATACAACACAGCAGCAGCAACCTGGCATTACACGGATGGGAAGGGCAACTGGTTTTGTCCATTCCCAGGCTAATAACACCAGCCTGCGGCCGCCCCAGTGATTCACCATCACTGGATCGTACCAGACTCTTCCCGAAAACCGTAGTGGAGGTTGATACCGGGGTAATGGCGGTTTACTGCTAGCCTAATGGACGTCGTCAAAAAGACAACTGTCATTATGCATGCGCTGATAAAGTATAAAAACATAGATATTCCCCAAAAAATTTATTGACATAAATGATCCACCACAGAATCCTCGCTAACCATTTGATTTAAACAAAAATCGTAGATCATCGCAGTAGTCCACCGAATATACTACGTAGTACAATAGGTCCAGCGTAACCTGATTAAAATATATAAATTGGGCCTGAAGCATTCTTTTGTGAAATGATTCCTTGTGCTATCCCTTTTTTTGACGTTTTTTTTTCAGAATACAGCAAAAACCGTAAAAAATATTTCTATCAAATCTCAGTTTTTTTAAAAATGATTATTTGGTCACTACACTTTTCCTTTAAAAAAAAAAATTGTGTTACTAATGTAGTCCTCGAATCCAACTTAGTCAAGCAACCAAAACATTCTAAAAAAACAAACACACACAAATACAAAATGTATAATACATGGGGTAGGCATACATACAGGGTACATGGGTGACACTGTCTATTATATCAAGTATCTAAGCCAACAAAAAGTTAGGCTTAGATACAAGTGCACAGCAGACACAAATCTTATACTGTATAAGATTACTGTCTGCTGTGCCCCATTACATAAGGCTACTATGGGGTATGTATGCCCCCCATACAATATAATGCCCAACATAGCTGCCCCATCTTTTTACAGGTTCGGTTGTTGGACTAAGTTGGATTCAAGGACTACTTAGATGACGGCGCTTTCTTCTTGTGTTGGAGGTGCTTTATTTCAATAAAATTTAGTATCTACAGTATATCTGTGTATTTTCCTTCAAAGTTTTATTCCTACTACTTTAGTAATGGACGCTGGACAACGTCCATTACTAAGGCGGTACTTAGTGTTAGCTGGTGGAGAGGCAAAGACTAACCCCCATTATTACCCTGCTACCCACCGCCAACAGTGTTGTTGAGAAGAGATGAGTACGATCCAGTACTCAACCATCTGTAGCGATGGTCGGGAACTGGGGTGGCCGCAGGCTGGTATTCTTAGACTGGGAAAAGAAAAAAACAGTGGCACTTCCCACCGATGTAATGCTAGGTTGCTGCTGCTGTGCTGTATATGGCTGGTTATGATAAATAAAAATAAATAAATAATAAAATGACGTGGGGTCCCCCCCATTTTTCATAACCAGCCAGATACAAAACAGCAGAAGCAGCCTAGCATTACAAGGGTGGGAAGGGCCACTGTTTTTGGCCCTTTCCAGCCTCATAATACCAGCCTGTGGCGGCCCCAGTGCCCGACCATCACAACAGATGGTCGGGTACTGGATCGTACCTGGCTCTTCCCAGAACCCCTGGTGGTGGTGAGTAACGGGGTAATAATGGGGGTTAGTGTTAGCCTCTGCACCGGATAACACTAAGCCCCACCTTAGTAATGGACGTTGTCAATCAGACTGATTACTAAAGCGGTAGTAATAAAAGTTTAAAAGAAAAGACAACGATATAGATAAAATATTTTATTGAAATAAAGCAGCCCCAACACAACCTTCATTAACTATTTTATTGTAGAAAAAAAAGAGAAGTCATCAAAGTAGTCCTCGAAACCGATGTAGTCCAACGACCAAACCTGTAAAAAAACACAAACATAATAAAAGTGAATAAAACATGTCGTAGGCTTAGATTCAGGCCCATGTGTGATACTGACTGTTATACCATGTATAGAAGCCTACCACAAAGTTGGCTTAGATACAGGGCCCCAGCAGACAGTATCATACATGGCCATACATATATACATGCATACATACATACAGTGAAGGAAATAAGTATTTAATCCCTTGCTGATTTTGTAAGTTTGCCCACTGTCAAAGACATGAACAGTCTAGAATTTTTAGGCTAGGTTAATTTTACCAGTGAGAGATAGATTATATAAAACAAAAAAAAGAAAATCACATAGTCAAAATTATATATATTTATTTGCATTGTTCACAGAAAAATAAGTATTTGATCCCCTACCAACCATTAAGAGTTCAGCCTCCTCCAGACCAGTTACACGCTCCAAATCAACTTGGTGCCTGCATTAAAGACAGCTGTCTTAAATGGTCACCTGTATAAATGACTCCTGTCCACAGACTCAATTAATCAGTCTGACTCTAACCTCTACAAAATGGGCAAGACCAAAGAGCTTTCTAAGGATGTCAGGGACAAGATCATAGACCTGCAAAAGGCTGGAATGGGCTACAAAACCATAAGTAAGACGCTGGGTGAGAAGGAGACAACTGTTGGTGCAATAGTAAGAAAATGGAAGACATACAAAATGACTATCAATCGACATCGATCTGGGGCTCCATGCAAAATCTCACCTCGTGGGGTATCCTTTAACCTGAGGAAGGTGAGAGCTCAGCCGAACACTACACGGGGGGAGCTTGTTAATGATCTCAAGGCAGCTGGGACCACAGTCACCAAGAAAACCATTGGTAACACATTACGCCGTAATGGATTAAAATCCTTCAGTGCCCGCAAGGTCCCCCTGCTCAAGAAGGCACATGTACAGGCCCGTCTGAAGTTTGCAAATGAACATCTGGATGATTCTGAGAGTGATTGGGAGAAGGTGCTGTGGTCAGATGAGACTAAAATTGAGCTCTTTGGCATTAACTCAACTCGCTATGTTTGGAGGAAGAGAAATGCTGCCTATGACCCAAAGAACACCGTCCCCACTGTCAAGCATGGAGGTGGAAACATTATGTTTTGGGGGTGTTTCTCTGCTAAGGGCACAGGACTACTTCACGGCATCAATGGGAGAATGGATGGAGCCATGTACCGTCAAATCCTGAGTGACAACCTCCCTCCCTCCACCAGGACATTAAAAATGACCCGATACATACAGCCAAGGCAACAAAGGAGTGGCTCAAAAAGAAGCACATTAAGGTCATGGAGTGGCCTAGCCAGTCTCCAGACCTTAAGCCCATCGAAAACTTATGGAGGGAGCTGAAGATCCGAGTTGCCAACAACAGCCTTGAAATCTTAATGATTTACAGATGATCTGCAAAGAGGAGTGGGCCAAAATTCCATCTAACATATGTGCAAACCTTATCATCAACTACAAAAAACCTCTGACTGCTGTGCTTGCCAACAAGGGTTTTGCCACTAAGTATTAAGTCTTGTTTGCTAAAGGGATCAAATACTTATTTCTCTGTGCACAATGCAAATAAATATATATAATTTTGACAATGTGATTTTCTGTTTTTTTTTAAATATATTCTATCTCTCACTGGTAAAATTAACCTAGCCTAAAAATTCTAGACTGTTCATGTCTTTGACAGTGGGCAAACTTACAAAATCAGCAAGGGATCAAATACTTATTTCCTTCACTGTACATGCATACATACATGCATACATACAAACATACATACAAACATACATACATGCATACATACAATCTTGCATATATACATACATACATGCATACATACATACATACATACAAACATACATACATACATACAAACATACATACATGCACACATACAAACATACATACAAACAAACATAGATGCATACATACATACATACATACATACATGACCCCATATAGTAGTTAGTTCATTCTCTATACTCCCAGGTTTGGTGACTTCGCTCCAATGAAAAGAAAAAAGAAAAAAAACCTCACATAAGTTGTTCCCACGAAGATCTGAACGGTCCCGTCACTTTTCTTCTTACTGCTCCCATTCACAATAAGGGTATGTTCACACGCACTAATTATGGATGTAATTCGGGCGTTTTTGCCCCGAATTACGTCCGAAAAAAGCGCCTCGATAGCGTTGACAAACATCTGCCCATTGAAAGCAATGGGCTGACGTTTGTCTGTTCACACGAGGCGTATATTTACGCGCCGCTGTCAAATGACGGCACGTAAATAGACGCCCGCGTCAAAGAAGTGACCTGTCACTTCTTTGGGCGTAATTGGAGCCGTTATTCATTGACTCCAATGATTAGCAGCGCCAATTACGTCCGTAACTGACGCGGCGTTCAAGCGCCTGAACATGCCGTTACGGCTGAAATTACGGGGATGTTTCCTCCTGAAAACATCCCCGTAATTTCAGCCGTTACGGACGCTGTCGTGTGAACATACCCTAACAAAGCAGTGGGCGCAGATGACGTAATCACGTGAGCGTGATATGATTACGTCATCTGCGCCACAACGCATTGTTACTGTGAATACTAGCGGCGCCAAGTAGCAGTAATATGGAAAGTGATGGGACCATTCAGATCTTCGTCGGGACGTCTTAGGTGAGGTTTTTTTTTAAATATTTTCTGTGGTTCGCCGGGTGCTGATGCAGGACCGGTATGGCGACTAAACATATTACATGGGGGGGGGGCAGTTTAGCTAGAAGGGGAGAAGTGGCTTGCTGCAACTGAGTGAAGAGTGTTTCAGAGAAGGTTTGCGTGCTGTTGAAATTCACGGTGTGTTCGTCTCAACCAGGCTTACCATGCCTGGTTGAGACGAACATTCTCCCGATGCTGCTACAGTATCTAGCAACGTCGGGAGCGCGCACACTGCAGAGCGGCTTGATTGACATCGAGCCACACACGCCCCTTTTTTATAAAAAATAACCAGCACTAGCTAAGTTATCAAGTTTAAAAAAAAGGGAGTTCGGGAATTAATTTTTAAGTTTTTTTTTTAACAGGAAATGATTTTTTATTGAATTTCAGCTTAGAATGTCTAAAAAAAAATTTTTTTTACTTAACTTGGGAATAACCCTTTAATATATCAGTTGATATACTGGATGAATGTACATATGGTCCAAGCTAAATAAAATAAAATAAATGTACACAAGGCCCCGGGACCAGATGGGTTACACCCTAGAATTCTTAAAGAGCTTAGTTCAGTTATTTCTGTCCCACTCTTTATAATAGTTATAAAGAAAAACCCAAAAGCACTCCAAAGATATTCGACTGTATTGAATTTCCAAGGAAAAATTATTTATTTTCATTTATTCCAAAATTGGCAATTTGTACAAAGCAGAATTTATGCAGTGCAAGCGATAAGCGTTTTGAGACGTTTCGGCCCAACACACTGGAGTGCATCCTTACTGTTTCTATTTAAATATTACCACTCTTTATAATATTCAGAGATTCTCTAGTGACTGGTATAGTGCCAAGGGACTGGTGCAGGGCAAAAGTGGTACCTATTTTCAAAAAGGGCTCTAGGTCTTCACCGGGTAATTATAGTCCAGTAAGCTTAACATCCATCGTGGGGAAAATGTTTGAGAGGCTATTGAGGGACTATATACAGGATTATCTGACAAAAAATAGTATCATAAGTAACAGCCAGCACGGTTTTACTAAGGACAGAAGCTGTCAAACCAACCTGATTTTTTTTTATGAAGAGGTGAGCAGAAGCCTAGACAGAGGGGCCACTGTGGATTTAGTGTTTTTGGACTTTGCAAAGGCATTTGACACTGTCCCTCATAGACGTCTAATGTATAAATTAAGGACTATAGGTTTAGAAAGTATCATTTGTAATTGGATTGAGAATTGGCTCAAGGACCGTATCCAGAGAGTTGTGGTCAATGATTCCTTCTCTGAATGGTCACCGGTTATAAGTGGTGTACCCCAGGGTTCCGTGCTGGGACCACTATTATTCAACTTATTTATTAATGATATAGAGGATGGGATTAATAGCACTATTTCTATTTTTGCGGATGACACCAAGCTATGTGGTAATGTTCAGTCTATGGAAGATGTTCGTGAATTGCAAGCGGATTTAAACAAGCTAAGTGTTTGGGCATCCAGTTGGCAAATGAAGTTTAATGTAGATAAATGTAAAGTTATGCACCTGGGTACGAACAACCTGCATGCATCATATGTCCTAGGGGGAGCTACACTGGGGGAGTCACTTGTTGAGAAGGATCTGGGTGTACTTGTAGATCATAAACTAAATAACAGCATGCAATGTCAATCAGCTGCTTCCAAAGCCAGCAAGATATTGTTGTGTATTAAAAGAGGCATTGACTCGCGGGAGAGGGGTATAATATTACCACTTTGTAAAGCATTAGTGAGGTCTCATCTAGAATATGCAGTTCAGTTCTGGGCTCCAGTTCATAGAAAATATGCCCTGGAGTTAGAAAAAATACAAAGAAGTGCAACGAAGCTAATTAGGGGCATGGAGAATCTAAGTTATGAGGAAAGATTAAAAGAACTAACCCTATTTAGCCTTGAAAAGAGACCACTAAGGGGGGACATGATTAACTTATATAAATATATTAATGGCACATACAAAAAATATGGTGAAATCCTGTTCCATGTAAAACCCCCTCAAAAAACAAGGGGGCACTCCCTCCGTCTGGAAAAAAAAAAGTTCAACCTGCAGAGGCGACAAGCCTTCTTTACTGTGAGAACTGTGAATCCATGGAATAGTCTACCGCAGGAGCTGGTCACAGCAGGGACAGTAGATGGCTTTAAAAAAGGCTTAGATAATTTCATAGAACAATAAAATATTAGCTCTTATGTGTAGAAATTTTTTACTTCCCTTTTCCCATCCCTTGGTTGAACTTGATGGACATGTGTCTTTTTTCAACCGTACGAAGTATGTAACTATGTAACTACGTAACCTTTCTTCGAAGGATGTTATTCCTCTGTTATTCCTCCTAAAAATGTATGAATAAATGAACAACTGGATGCTACCATTCCCCTTATCAATAGGGTATTTCCCTAGACAGTGTGACACCGTCAGCACTGATTGTAATACGTCGGGAGAGCTGACAGGTCCTCTTTAAGCAAAAAAGATATTCAAGATCTCTACACCTAAATATTATGTTCTTTGGAGAATGGCTTAGACTTGGTTCACATCTGCATTGGAGGTTCCGTTCACATGCTGCGATTTTTCCTCTGGTAAAATTACAGACACCATGACGGAAACCCGATGAACCCCGTTAAATCATTAAAGTGCAGCTAAACGTTTGACAAACCACTGACATGTCATAGTGACATGTCAGAAGTTTGGATTGTGGGGGTCCGAGCACTGAGACCACCACCAATCGCTAGAACGAAGCAGCTGAAGCGCTCATGTAAGCGCTCAGCTGCTTCGTGTCTGTTCGGCTTTTTCCGGAAAGCCGATGTAGCGGTGTACGGGCTCATAGACTTTCTATTGAGTCCGTACAGCGATACATTTATTTCCGGAAAAAGCCGAACAGACACGAAGCAGATGCTTCGTACTAGCGATTGGTGGGAGTCTCAGTGCTCGGACCCCCACCAATTCAAACTTCTGACATGTCACTATGACATGTCAGATGTTTTTCAAACGTTTAGCTACACTTTAAGGTCTATCAGGTGCCGTTAGTGTCTGTCATGTGACGGATCTGTCACAGCTTTAAATTTTGTTTTTCTGCACCTACAATGAAACAGAAAAACTGAATTCTTAGCGCAGATGTGGACAGAGCCTTATTAGTATGAAATTAACCACTTCTAATCCAGAAAAAGAGTTGTCAGCACCAAAGAACAGCACTGTACAAAAAAGGACTTTACAACATAGTGTATTCTGCCTCCTCATCTGTATTGAAACCGCAGGGTTTTGAAGTAGATAAAAATAGCATTAGAGGAATGCATGACGGTTTGGGATTGAAGCTGTGAAGTTACTGCTGTCTGTAATTTTTAGGGCTTTGAACTCCATGCTGTTGTTTCAAGCAAGAGTCTTGCATTATTGGTTCAGTAGAAGTTAGTGTTAACTTCATCTGTCCATGGAGTTGACAACATCAGACACAGAACTGAATCATCTAATGGAAATAATGTCCCACTGAACGGAAAGAAGACTTGATAAATTCAATAAACTTGCCTTAAGCAATCTGCAAAGAGAGTAAAAGATATAATCTGAACATAACGTAGCTGTAGTATGAAATAAAGCCTCTCCTAGTGGTCACAAAAACAAAGCAGACATCTTGATTTTAGTGCCACAATCATGTTGGTTATTGTTAGTTAAGTGTGAATTGAAAAATACATCATTCCCCTATTAATATGTTTATTTCATTGAATGGAATTAAATGGGATAACAGAACAAGACAAGGACCTGGGTATTGTGGTAACAAATAAGCTAAGCAGCATACAATGTCAAGCAGCAGCTGCAAAAGCAGATAGGAATTTAGGGTGTATAAAAAGAGAGATAAAAACCTGTGATTCAAATGTAATATTACCCCTGTATAAATCCCTTGTAAGGCCACATCTTGAATATGGAATTCAGTTTTGGGCTCCACATTTTAAAAAGGACATTGAAGAACTGGAGAGGGTTCAAAGGTGGGCAACTAGAAAACTTGTTTTCGGCGTATCTCTTGAGGGCAAATTGCATGCCACCAAGAGAAACCTAGGGCAATTATCGACAATGAGCGTTCTATGAACGCTTGTCTGCCCGATAATTGCCCAGTGTAAAAGGGGGACTTTTACCAGACCACTTTACACGCTTTGGTAGATGGGGACAGAGAACACACACACGGGTATGTATATGGCAAAAATTGATTGTCAATAAATTTATATGCTTTATTATATTTTCTGTGTCTATAGACTTTTTTGCCATATACATACCCGTGCGTGTGTTCTCTGTCCCCATCTACTGTAGTCTTTAAAGGGTATGTGGCAACATATGAGCGGTGCCCACTGGTGCATTTTTGTCACTTTACACGTTTTCACAAGTTTACACAGTATCACAATAATTCTTTCACTATGTACAGTGGGAATATAGAAACCTGTGTAAAAGAGAAACTGTCTTTGTTGCCCATTGTAAACAATCACAGCGCAGCTTTTTTTAAATATTCTACTCTTGAAAAACGAAAGCTGTGCTGTGATTGGTTGCTATGGGCAACAAAGACAGTTTCACTATTACACAGGTTTTATAGCCCTGTTTCTTCAAAAACTACAGTTTTCAAGGATATTTATATAAATAATGTATAAATATGATGCATGTCCTGAAAGTGTTTAACTGGTTGCCGACACAGGACGAGAATACTCGTCCTGAGCGACGGGTACTTGGCTCATTAGGACGAGTATTCTCGTCCTGTGTGACAGTCAGTGTTCGCGAGCCATGATGAGCAGGGCAACGGCTGTAATACACAGGCACAGCCCTGCTCTAGCAGCAGAGAGAGGAGAAACCTCTTCTCTCCACCGTTAACCCCTTCAATGCTGCGATCAAAGCTGATCACGGCATTCAAAGCAATACTGAGAAGAGAGACTCCTCTTTGATTGCATCACAGGAAATCCCTGTGATGAGATCGATGGCTATACCTGGTATGGGCAAACAGCCCAGGGTCCATTGAACAACCCCAGGGCTGTCTGACCATATTCCTTGTTGTTAGGACATACTGAGGTATGTTGGCCTGTGTACAATCAATGCACAGGTGATGTACTGGCATATAGATATATGCAAGTACATTAAAGTTCAAAAATAAAAATGGAAAAATCCCTTTATGGGATTTTAAAAAAAAGTAATGTTAAATAAAACAGAATTGTAAAAAAAATACACAGAAACACAATTTTTTTACAATAAATAAACTTTTCAAAATATAAGTCCCATAACATGAAATAATATACTTGGTATCGCCACGTCCATAACAACCTCTACAGTAAATATGTATAACCTTAGTTATGATGATTGGTATATGGTGTAAAAAAAATAAATAAAACTGCAGCAGAACTGCATTTTTTTCTACATTTTTGCCAAAATAAAAATGTAGATAAATTAAACGATAACGTAAATGTACCAAAAAATACCTACATAAAGTACAACTCATCCCGCAAAAAACAAAGTCTCATACAGCTACGTCGGACAAAAAATTCAAAAGTTATGAACGCCGGGATGCAAAGAGGGAAATATAAAAAAAATTGTTCAGTCTTCAGAGACAAAATTGGCCCAGTCCTTAAGGGGATAAAACAGTAGACTCATTTCCGTGCAAAACACACGTATCACATTGATTCTTTACAGAAAAATCAATGAATCTGGGGGTGTAGTGTATTAATTAGCAGTAGTGTATCTTGCATTTCCATCTCAGAACTGTGTCTGATAAGTATAGTAAAAAACGCACAAAAATCTGCAGCATAAAATATGCACCTGTTTCCGCATCAAAATGTAAAATCTGCACCTAAAAACGCATAAAAAAACCTGCAATATTGAGTGCAGATTTTACCTGTGGTTTTGACGCCAATTTTCCACGTTTTGGGGGGGATGGTGACCAAAAAATAGCGATTCTGGCATTGTTGTTTATATTATTATTTTTAATTTTTACCGTGTTCATTGTGCGGGAAAAATAACATGATAGTTTTATAGTTTGGGTCATTACAAACGCGACGATACCAAATACGTATACTCTTTTTAATGTTTTCATTTCTTTTCTTATAATAAAATACTTATTATGGGTAAAAAGGCAGTTTTTGTTTTTTTAACTTGAAACTTTTATTTTTATTCTCTTGTACAACATTTTTATTTACTTTTTTTTACCTTTTTTTTTGTCCCACTAGGGGATTTCAAGGCCTGCATCACTGATCTCTATTTTAATACATTACACTACCTACGAAGTGCAGTGTATTAGAGCTGTCAGGCTGGGTTCACACGACCTATTTTCAGGCGTAAACGAGGCATATTATGCCTCAATATACGCCTGAAAATACGGCTCCAATACGTCGGCAAACATCTGCCCATTCATTTGAATGGGTTTGCCGACGTTCTGTGCCAATGACCTGTAATTTACGAGTCGTCGTTTGACAGCTGTCAAAAGACGACGCGTAAAATTACAGCCTCGTCAAAAGAAGTGCAGGACACTTCTTGGGACGTTTTTGGAGCCGTTTTCTCATAGACTCTATTGAAAACAGCTCCAAAAACGGCCGAAAAAACGGCACGAAAATGGCGCGAAAGACGCAGCGAAAAACGTGAGTTGCTCAAAAAACGTCTGAAAATCAGGTGCTGTTTTCCCTTGAAAACAGCTCCGTATTTTCAGACGTTTTTGGCTCAGCGTGTGAACATACCCTCAGTGTCACTTTGACAGCAAGCCTATTAGGTCCTGCCTCCTCATTTCCGTCCTTGGCAGACCAGGAGGGCATTGTTGGGCCTCCGGTTGTCATAGCAACCATCGGCACACCCACAACCGCGTCGCGGAGGTGCCGATCGGCTACAAACCACCTAGATGCCGCTGTCGATTTTGACGGCGGCATCTACAGGGGTTAATGGCGGGGATCTGAGCTAGCTCTGGTCACTGCCATTACAGAAGGGTGTTATATATAATATTCAGCTGACTAGTGATTTTTCGGGCTCTGTCACGAACAGTTACGTGATGTTGCGCTGAGTCCTTAGCTGCAACGACGTAACTGTATGTGACATATTGTTAATGGGTTAATATTATTATCCAATTAATATGCCATAAATATTGGTAGTGCGAGAAATCTCTTTTGTACTTCAAGGGGTTTGGGTACTGCATGTCCCGAGACTAGCGATTCCTTACTTCATTGCCATAGAACCCCATAGTTTTCTTTTTTTTTACTCCCAAAGGAACCCCTGTGTTCATACCTACCTCAACGAAGTTTGGTGTATGAGAAGGTAAAACATTCTATAATTGTTGCGCACAGCTATCTTTATTATGGCCCAAATTTGTTGACTGTTTTACAAAGCATCTTTGAGCAGGATGAGTCAATTTCTGCTGTAAAAGTGACTGGTCTTCCTTTTCCTATCTACGGGAGAACCCCTGACCAGGTTCCTAGAAATCTCAAGGTTCCTGGTTTAGATACACTGAATTACGAAGTTTAAGGCCTCATGCACACGACCGTAGCCATGTGCACGCCCGTGATTTTCGGGTCGGCCGGCAGCGGAGTGTCACCCGCGAGCCACCCACAAATCGCGGTCCGTGCACATGGCCGCGTCCATTCTTTCCTATGAGCCGGGACCGCAGAACACGGCCGTATTAAGACATGTCCGTTCTTTCTGAGGTGCGGGCTCCTGGGCCATGCACGGTCTGTGGAAATCACGGTCGTGTGCATGGCCCCATAGGAATGAATGGGGATGCAATTCTCCCGTGGATTTTCGGGGGAATAGCGGCCGCAAAAGCACGTTCGTGTGCATGGGGCCTTACACTATCCATCAGTGCAGAATGTGGGGGAAAAATGCCTGTCATTCCCCAATGCTGGAGCAGAATTTATTAAGTGTCTAAATATAAAAAAAAAATTTAATGCTTTGGTTTGCTTGAGAGGGGGAGGGGCTGGGAGAAAAGACATTGGCCCACATGTATCAATGTATTTGAGACATTTTGTAGGTGCATTTTGCTCCAAAATAGTTTCTACTGTGTGGCATATTTATTAACTATATGCATCCACTTTTAGAAACTGATGTGCATGGCACCAATGGCTCTAGATTCGAAAGAGTCAAAAGTAGGTGTAGCTTACTGCGTGGCCAGGATTTAGACACATTTATGAAATGTGACCTTTTAGAAAGTCACAAAAATAGTAGCAAATGAGAAAAAAAAAGTTGCAACCCTGCTCCACACAGATTGGTCGAACAAAAAGTGCCATCAATGTAGCCAGTTTGAAAGTTAGGGTATGTTCACACGCACGGTTTTCAGACGTAATTCAGGCGTTTTACGCCTCACATTACGCCTGAAAAAACGCCCCTAATACACCTACAAACATCTGCCCATTGCTTTCAATGGGAATTACGATGTTCTGTTCCCACGAGCCTTTATTTTACGCGTCGCTGTCAAAATACGGCGCGTAAAATGACGGCTCGTCAAAAGAAGTGCAGGACACTTCTTGGGACGTTTTTGGAGGCGTTTTTCACAGACTCTATTGAAAACAGCTCCAAAAACGGCCGTAAAAAACGCAGCGAAAATGCCACGAAAAACGCAAGTTGCTCAAAAAACTTCTGAAAATCAGGAGCTGTTTTCGCCTGAAAACAGCTCCGTATTTTGAGACGTTTTTGGTCACTGCATGTGAACATACCCTCAAAGGGAACCTGTCACATTGAAAATGCAATTCGATAATTCATGTTCAGTTATTGAACATTTTATTAAATATTTTTGTTGGCAAAGTATAAGAACCTGTCTTTTAGAGAATATTGTGGCATTGCTTCAACCAAACCCTTTTGGTAACTTGACCAGTCATGCAAATGGAATTGCTGCCACTCATGGATGTTGGTGGGCACTTCTGCATAAACAGTTTACTTCAGGCCATGTACCAAATATGCAAAAGCTTCCAAATCCTGTGGCAACTCACTTGTTTAGGGCCATTGTCTTGCTGCAACCTTCTTTTCAGATAAACTATAGAATATGCTAATACAATCCAATAACTCTATCGATGATGGCATCTTGACATGACATCCTAGTCCTTTGGTAACAAAATAGCCCCAACCTATGCTACCGCCACCATGTTTCATAGCTGAGATCGGATTATTATGTTGGAATGCTGCATTTGGTTTTCACTAGAAAGAACATTGCTCATTTAAGTGAAAAAGATCAGTTTTCCCTTTACAGAACATTTTTCCATTAGCTCATTCATGTGATCTTTAGCAAACTTTAAATGGGCGACAATGTTCATCTTAGAGAGTAGTCGCTTTATCCTTCCATGCTAAGGCTACATGCACATGACCGTGCCCGTAATTACGACCAGTAATTATGGGCACGGCCGGCCGCGGACAGCCGTCCGTATTTATGGGCCGTTCTCCCATTATAAAGTATGGGAGCACGGTCCGTAAAATAAAAAAAATAGGACATGTCCTATTTTTTTCGGCAAGTTTCTACAGCACGTACACTTTCCCGTAAATATATGGGAAGGTGTCCGTCGACCATAGAAACAAATGAGCCTGTAATTACGGCCCATAATTACGGCCTGTAATTACGGCCCGTAATTATGGGCGATTTTACGGTTGTGTCCATGGGGCCTTACTGTTCTCGTTCACAGTTTGCAAGATACTGGAGCCTTAAAATTGTATCTTCACATTTGCTTGTTTAACCCCTTCTCGACATCCGCCGTATATATACAGCGCTGTCGGGCAGGGCTTCCCGCAAAGCGCAGTACCATTACGTCGCGGTGATAGTGCGGGCTCAGGAGCTGAGCCCGCACCCTCACCGCCAGGTGCCAGCTGTATGTTACACCCTGATGTAACGGCCAGCACTGGAGCTAGCCTCCGGTCTGGCCGATTAACCCCTCAGATGCTGCGTTCAATAGAGATTGCAGCATCTGAGGGGTTTTTAGCCGGCTCAGCTTCCGGCTCAGAATGTATGTATGTAACAGCGGACTCCAAGCTGTAACAGCAGGAACCGGAGCTAGCTCCGATCCCTGGCATTAACCCCTTAGATGCATCGATCGAAAGCGATCGCTGCATCTTAGTGGTTTGTAGCAAATCGTGAGCCCTGCTGTAAAAAAATTAAAGTTGTAAAAATTAAAATAAAAGTTTCAATAGAATAAAACACAATAGTCCCTTTTACCCTTATCAAGTCATTTATTATTGATAAAAAAAAATAAAACATACATATTTGGTATCGCCGCGTCCGTAACGACCTGAACTATAAAAATATTATGTTATTACAGTGATCGCCGTAAAAAAACAAACCTAAAAAATACTGACAGAATTGCTGTTGTTTTGGTCACTTTGTCTTCCAAAAATTTAAATAAAAAGTGATCAAAAAGTCGCATTTATCCAAAAATGGTACCTATAACCATAGCTCGTCTCGCAAAAAACAAGCCCTCATACAGCTCTGTCAACGAAAAAATGTAAAAGTTATGGTTCTCACAACATGGCAACTGAAAAAATACATTCTCTTTACAAAAGTAATTTTATTGTGCAAAAAGTTGTAAAACATTAAAAAGTGCTATAAATTTGGTATCGCCGGAATCGGACTGACCTGCAGAATAAAGTTAACGTAATTTATGACGCGTGGTAAACAATGTATAAGAAAAACTTTAAAAAACTACCGTATTTTTCAGACTATAAGACGCAGTTTTTAGCAAGAATAAATCTTGCTAAAAATTCCCTGCGTCTTATAGTCGCCAGTCACGGGGCCCGGCAGAGCCAGGCCCCCTGACCGCTTCTTACTTAACCCCTTCCTGACCCATGATGTCCCAGCACATCATGGAGCGGGGATGGGATGATGTTTGGAGCGGGCTCACGCTCTGAGCCCTCTCCATACACTGCAGGTGTCCGCTCTGTTTTACAACTGACACGCTGCTCTAACAGCCAGGAACAGCGATGGTGCTGTTCCTGGCCGTTTAATTAGTTAAATGTCGCGGTCAATAGCGACCGCGGCATTTATAGGGGTTTTCCCATAAATGTCAAATAGTTGCGGGTCTCACCTCTGGGGCCCGCACCTATCTCTAGAACAGGGCCCCTAAACCCCATTCTAGCTTACTCGCTCTGCTGTCTCCCGGCCACTTCCTGGTTAGGTGGTTGGGAGTTACGGAAACAGCCGAGTGCTCGCTGAGCTACGCTGTTTCCGTAACTCCCATAGAAGTGAATGGGAGTTACGTTAACAGCGTAGACCGCGAGCCACGCTGTTTCCGGTACTCGGTAGCTCAGAAAACAGCATACATGATCGAGTTACGGAAACAGCGTAACTCGCTGAGCTATACTGTTTCCATAACTCCCATAGAACTGAATAGTAGTTACGGAAACAGCGTAGTATGCTACGTTGCTTCTGTAACTGCCATTCACTACTATTGGAGTTACGGAAACAGCGTAGCTCAGCGAGTTACGTTGTTTCCGTAACTTATCCATGTATTGCAGTGTATTGTACCAGCGATCGAATAATCCTAGGGGAACTAATAATATGTGTAAAAAAAAAAAAAGTTAGATAACTTTTCAGGAGTGTAAAAAAATATTAAAAGTAAAAAAAAAAACTTTTCCCATTTTCCCCCAAGCACAATGTAAAAAAGAGGAATGAAATAAAAAGTGGTAAAAAAAATCATATGTACCAAAAAATGGCTCTCAGAATGTGGTGAAACAGAACAAATTATTTTTTTTAACAAATAGTTGTTACTTTGTAAAAGTAGTAAAAATTTTTACTATTTTCTGTTGTCTAAAACCTGGGTGCGTCTTATAGTCAGGTGCGTCTTATAGTCCGAAAAATACGGTATATCAGAATTGCTGTGTCTTGGTCACCTTGTCTCTCAAAAAAAAAGAATAAAACGGTACCAATAATAACTACAGCTCGTCCCGCGAAAAAACAGCCCTCATACCACTACGTCTATGAAAAAATAAATTAGTTAAGGCTCCAATAAGTCAGGAAATAAAAATATGCGGTTGTGCAGGCCCGAGGGGAACATTTCTTATGTTTCAAGTGGCGATTTATCAAGGCCCTAAAATTAGAGAACCAGGAAGGGGAGGACTCAAACATATCTTCTGGAAGCGAGGGTGCCCGTATTATACCAGGACAACACTTCCCAGAAAGATTCCCCAAACTGCAAAGGTGCCGAGTGTGCACCAAAAGGGGGATAAGAAAGGACACAATTTATCAGGCGACACTGGCATGTGCATGAAGGATTCTTCACATCGTAACACACATCTATGGATTATTTTACCCCATTATTATACCACCGGACTATGCCCCTGATGTACTCTGCCCAGCTTACATGTACCCCCACATTATAAACTAAAATACCAGTAAAACTCCAAACAAAACTACTACCAAGCAAAATCCACGCTCCAAAAGAAAAATGGCGCTCCCTCCATTCTGAAGCATGCCCAAACAGCAGTTTACTTCCACATATATGGAATCGCCAAACCAGGAGAACTCTTTTAACAATTTTTGGGGGGTGTGTCTCCAGTGGCACCAGCTGGGCACGACATATTTGCCACCGAAATGATATATTTGGGAAAAATTGCTATTTTTAATTTGCACCATCCGCAGTGCAATCATGTATGGAAAAGACCTGTGGGGTGAAAATGCTCACTACACCCCTTAATAAATGCCATGAGGGGTCACTTGTCAGGGGTTTCTTTTAGCATTTCACATCCGAGTCTCTGCAATTGTGAACCAATACTTTGTAAGTCGCAAAATTAGGCCTCAATTTCGCATGGTACTCTTTCACACCTGAGCCCTGTCGATTGTCCAGGCAAAAGATTAGTGCCCCATGTAGGGTGTTTCTAAAACCGGTAAACACAGCATAATAATTAGAGAACTGTTTTGTTATGGTGGCACAAGCTGGGCACCACATATTGGCATATCTATGGAAAAATTCCTATTTTCACTCTGCAACATCTAGTGCACACAAATTTCTGGAAAACACCTGCAGGGTTAACATACTCACTACACCACTAGATGAATACCTTGAGGAGTATAGTTTCCAAAATGGGGTCACTTGTGGGGGGTTTCCACTGTTTTGATCCCACAGGGGCTTTGCAAATGCGACATAGAAACCGATCCAGCAAAATCTGCACTCCAAAAGCCAAATGGTGCTCCTTCCCTTCTGAGCCCTGCCGTGTGCCCAAACAGCAGTTTATGACCACATATCGGGTATTGCCGTACTCGGGAGAAATCGCTTTACAAATGATGGGGTGCTTTTTGTCCTTTTATTTGTTGAGAAAAAGACAATTTTTTAGCTAAAGCTACGTCTTATTGGGGAAAAATTTTTTTATTTTCTCTACCCAATTCTAATAAAATCTATGAAACACCTGTGGGGTCAAAATGCTCACTACACTACTAGATAAATTCCTCAAAGTGTGTAGTTTCCCAAATGGAGTCACTTTTGAGGAGTTTCCACTGTTTTGGTCCCACAGGGGTTTTGCAAACGCGACATGGTGCCAAGAAACCAATCCAGCAAAATCTGTGCACCAAAAGCCAAATAGCGCGACTTCCCTTCTAAGCTTTGCCGTGTGCTCAAACAGCAGTTTATGACCACATATGAGGTATTTACATACTCTGGAGAAGTTGCTTTACAAATGTTGGGGGGCTTTTTCTTCTTTATTCCTTGTGAAAATAGATTTTTTTTTAGCTAAAACGACATCTTATTGGAAAAATTTAAAAAAATGTATTTTCACGTCTAAGTTCTAATAAAATCTATGAAACACCTGTTGGTTCAAAATGCTCACTACACCCCTAGATGAATTCCTTGTGGGTGTAGTTTCCAAAATTGTGTCTTTTTTGGGGGAGTTTCCTTTGTTTTGGCATCACAAGACTTCTTCAAACCTGACATGGTGCCTAAAATATAATCTAATAAAAAAGAAAGCCCCAAAATCCTGTGCTTCAGTCCATTATCACACTAGGTCCACATGTGGGATATTTCTAAAAACTGCACAATCTGGGCAATAGATATTGAGTTGTTTTTCTCTTGTAAAACCTTCTGTGTTACAGAAAAATGAATTAAATTTAATTTCTGCAAAAAAAATGAAATTTGTAAATTTCACCTCTACTTTATTTTAATTCCTGTGAAACACATAAAGTGTTAAGAAACTTTCTAAATGCTGTTTTGAATACTTTGAGGGGTGCAGTTTTTGAAATGGGGTGATTTATGGGGGATTTCTAAAATATAACCTTTTGAAATTGTCTTGAAAATGTGAGAAATTTCTGCTAAAGTTCTAAGCCTTGTAACGTCCTAGAAAAATAAAAGGACGTTCAAAAAACTATGCAAACATAAAGTAGACATGTGGGAAATGTTAACTAGTAACTATTTTGTTTGGTATTACTATCAATTTTACAAGCAGATACATTTAAATTGAGATTTTTGCAAATTTTCTCTAAATTTTGGTGTTTCTCACAATTAAATATTGAATTTATCAACTAAATGTTTTCACTAACATAAAGTACAATATGTCACGAGAAAACAATCTCAGAATCGCTTGTATTGGTAAAAGGATTCCGAAGTTATTACCACATAAAGTGAAACACATCAGATTTGAAAAATCAAAAGTGGTCAAAGCTGGAAGGGGTTAAGAGCCTTAGATGCTGCTCTAGAAATCATTATGATATTGCGGAATATTATACGTGAATAGTAAAGTGATGGCACTAACAATTCTGCTAATTGTCAGCACTAATCCCATTTACCAGCTCCTATGGTGGTAGTTCTACCCTGTTTTAATGTAATCTATGAGTTAATTTATTTAATACAAACTGAAGGATGGGCTTCACAGTTATATATAGTGCTTTATACTATAACAAAGCATGATGCATAATTGCTTCCAGATTTATTGTTTCACATGTGGCATTGGAAGGCTATTCTATTTTCATTCCATAATACTGTTTGAATAATTTGTTATTATGATGGCAGTAAATCCAAAAATATACTCAACATAAATCTAACAAATCTATGCACCCCATCTCTTTTTCACATCCTATTTTCTTATGAGAAGCTCCGAGGAACGATAACTACCCGTCTCTTAATATGTCTCAGGAGATAGAAAGGATAGGATTCTCTGCCCCCACTTGAGTATAGTCTCGCAGGTGGGTACCTTATTTCTTTGCTCCATCACTAAAAGAGTCTATGGTAACAATTTAAGTTTGACCACTTCAGAGGTAGTGACATTACCACATAGGCCTAAATCTTAATAAAACTTTCTTGTGTATCCCACCCAGCCAGGCGGGAACCCATCTCTCCCTGTGGCCAATTCCTAATTAGAAGCATGTACGTACATATCTGTAATTACATTCAGGCGTCTTCTTTTGGAACTGTAATCCTCCTCCTCTGCAACCCTTTCTATGCTAAAGAAAAGTGTGTCTGGCAAAGCAGGTGTTAAGTGCCGCTATTGCTAACAGCAGTTGACTTGGAGGCTTTGCTCAGCCCACAAAGCATGCTGGGAGTCTTCTGGCACGTATCAAATTTAGCCGTTGATATTCCCAGTTATTGGCAGGAAGACAACATGTAAATATATCCTTACTAGGCGGTAAACTGGCTAACAAGCTTTACTGGACAGTGTGTGGCGGATTTATAGCTTCCACTTCATGCTTTACAAAAGTGCAAAAACACACACATACATATACGATTTAGGCAGACTACATGAAATGTGTAAATAACTCATTTAATATTCCGTTTTTTACATTTTATCAGGTTTTTTAGTTTTTACCAGTTTAGTATAATGTAACATTTAGCCCTAACAAAAGCAATGCTGCATGTAATAATGCTATAATCATAAAAAACGTATATGCCATGATCCAGTGCTGCTCCATACGGCCGGCCAGAATAACTGCCGGTGATAGTATATAGGTACTGTTTATCCCTCCCTTTGTGCTTTCCCGAACTAGACCGTCTAACCTCTGAATAATGACAAGCCATGACTCCCCTCCCCCCAAGTCCCATGATTTCTTACCTGCATTCGCATCTCCCTCCAGTTTGTGACCATACCTCCCAAGTATCCCTCTTTTGGAGGAACTGTCCCTACTTTTGACCCATGGCCCATGGCACATCTCTACTATATTGCTTCGGAAAGCATCTGTCTGGTTGCATAATAGACCACCATTTGTATATTCATGAGCTGATGCAATTTGAGCCTTTAAAATGTCTATATTCAGATGATTTTTGTGCTGATGTGTACATGATAAACAATTCTAGCTTATAGATATGCATGGGAAAAAATGGATCTTCCACACAATGAAATGTATCCCTCTTTGACCATCTGAAATGTTGGGAGATATACCTTGACTACAATACTATCTTTAGATTCTGTACTATGTGCTACTGCCTGCTGATGACCGGGCCTGACGACAGAGTCCTGGTGACCCAAACGTCTAAGGCTGGGTTCACACGACCTATTTCCAGGCGTAAACGAGGCGTTTTACGCCTCGAATTACGCCTGAAAACACGGCTCAAATACGTCAGCAAACATCTGCCCATTCATTTCAATGGGTTTGCCGACGTACTGTGCCGACGGCCTGTAATTTTACGCGTCACTGTCAAAAGACGGCGCGTAAAATAACAGCGTCATTAAAGAAGTGCAGGACACTTCTTGGGACGTAATTTGAGCCATTTTTCATTGACTTCAATGAAGAACAGCTCCAAATTACGGCCGTAATTGACGCCTCGCAAAACGCGAGAACGAGCAATTACGTCTGAAATGCAGGAGCTGTTTTCTCCTGAAAACAGCTCCGTAATTTCAGCCGTAATTGTCGATATCGTGTGCACATACCCTAAGGGAAAAGAGGTTGCTTTAGGTAAAAAGTGTAATTCACCGAGACCAAGGACCCCAAGCATGTTCCCACAGGCAGTATACATAAAATCTGCAGCTTTTACAGTAGCAACAAAGTGGATTTGATTTTAACCAATCTCATCCCCACACTGCGGTTAAAAAATGGGCATAATATGGGTCGAAATACAGCTGCGGTGCAGCTTTATTTTCTGAAGCATGTTAATTTATGCTGCGGATTCTGAGTGGAGATACTGCATTTTTTACCCTAAATATTTGTATGGGAAGCATAAAATCTGTAAAAATACCAAACTGTGTTTGGTTGCAGTTTTTACAGCGATTCCGCTTCAGTAAAAAACCGCCGCTACATTGCCATTCTGCAGCTCTATGGGCAGGAAAAACTCAGTATTTGCAATGGATTTACCTGTGGAGATTCCGCTGAAGATTTTCCATTGTGGAAAATCTGCAGCATTTTAAAGAGGCTCTGTCACCAGATTTTGCAACCCCTATCTCCTATTGCAGCAGATCGGCGCTGCAATGGAGATAAGAGTAAAGTTTTTATTTTTTTTTAAAAACGAGCATTTTTTGCCAAGTTATGACCATTTTTATATTTATGCAAATGAGGCTTTCTAAAGTACAACTGGGCGTGTTTAAAGTAAAAGTACAACTGGGCGTGTATTGTGTGTGTTACATCTGGGCGTTTTTACTTCTTTTACTAGCTGGGCGTTGTGAATGGGAGTGTATGATGCTGACGAATCAGCATCATCCACTTCTGTTCGTTAACACCCAGCTTCTGGCAGTGCACAGACACAGCGTGTTCTCGAGAGATCACGCTGTGACGTCACTCACTTCCTGCCCCAGGTCCTGCATCGTGTCGGACGAGCGAGGACACATCGGCACCAGAGGCTACATTTGATTCTGCAGCAGCATCGGCGTTTGCAGGTAAGTCGATGTAGCTACTTACCTGCAAACGCTGATGCTGCTGCAGAATCAACTGTAGCCTCTGGTGCCGATGTGTCCTCGCTCATCCGACACGATGCAGGACCTGGGGCAGGAAGTGAGTGACGTCACAGCGTGATCTCTCGAGAACACGCTGTGTCTGTGCACTGCCAGAAGCTGGGTGTTAACGAAGAGAAGTGGATGATGCTGATTCGTTAGCATCATACACTCCCATTCACAACGCCCAGCTAGTAAAAGAAGTAAAATCACCCCGATGTACACACATAATACACGCCCAGTTGTACTTTTACTTTAAACACGCCCAGTTGTACTTTAGAAAGCCTCATTTGCATAAATATAAAAATGGTCATAACTTGGCCAAAAATGCTTGTTTTAAAAAAAACAACAACGTTACTCTTATCTACATTGCAGCGCCTATCTGCTGTAATAGGAGATAGGGGTTGCAAAATCTGGTGACAGAGCCTCTTTAAAGTCTTTTCTGACTGGTGCCACCCCTAGGGGGTATAAAGCAGAAATAATTTGTCTGGCAATGCAAATATTTTGCCAAATAAATTATATTTATGTCCGACATAAATTATCACAACTAGCAGGTATGTCAGTGTTTATAAAATCAGTCATAATTATGGCGCTGCCCCATTGATGTATAAACACTGCCTTAACGCAAAGCAGGCAATGCAGTGGATGACTACCGGCGTATATGGAGTGCGTGCCGTCTGTATGAATTTAGTTACATAAATATAGATCACCCTCTTTTACCATCATGAATTTCTTCATCTTTCCTATTTTGTTCTAAACAGGGAAAGGCCATAAAATCAAGTAAGACGAATAAATATTTGTCTTTCCTTATAAACAAGAAATATTTAAAGCTTAGATTAAAAATGACATACAGTATCTTTGGCTAAACAGGAAAAGAGGGTAAAAAAAATCCATATGTTTGAGGAATGCAGCCTATAGTTCTCAGGGAAATGACACTATGTGCACGACATTGTTTACATCGGGTTTCAGGCTGCTCGTAATTGCACACGCTGTTACTTTTGTAGCGGCTGTGCATGGTATTGCAACGCTGTTCCATTCAAGTGAATAGCTCACACAGCAGCGATATCCTACACTTACATATGATGTCATTTTTGCCATTTTAGTAACCAGAACATGATTATATTAGTTCTTTGTCACATTAGTAGGATCAAGTTGCCACAATAACAGCCTGCTCTGGATAATTGCAGTATGCTATTGGAACTACCCACTAAAATATACAGATTGTAGACCCAAAGGATGTAAAAAGGAGTTGTTGGGAAAACACCATGTAAGGGCTAAAATGTTCTAATATATTTGCTTCCAAAATGGGGAGCCAAGAATTTGGGGGCCTGAATTGTCTTAAAGACTGATTGTTTAGTGATTATATATTTGCACTATTCATACTTCTACTTATGCAACATGTCCAGAGCAGGGCCGATTCTAGCTGTTCTGCTGCCTGAGGCGAAAATTGAAATGCCCTCCCCCCCAGATCTTGATTGACATCCCCCTGGTTGTTCTACATCACTAGCAGCCTCACAAAAAAAAAAAAAATCATACCACCCATTATCTCGCTACAGATCATACAGTGACTACAGTACTGATTAGAGGCAGAATAAACATTTACATTAAGTGACTCACAGGTGACGTCTCCATCTGGTCCAGACCTCTATGATGACTTCTCCCGGCCATGGCCCATTTCTGCAGTTTTCCACTCAGATGTCTTCAGCTTCTCACTTTTCAAACATTTCTGCACCTATAAACGAAGATAAAATTCTCATGGTGCCACATACAACGTCCCTAAATATAATAGTGCCATACACTGCACCTCTAATTCTAATAGAACCATACACTGTGTCCCTGATTATAATAGCACCATATACTGTCAAACACACACAGTGACCCTTGTAGATAGTGCCCCCCATAGAGGCCCCTGTAGACAGGGCCCCACATAGAGCCCCCTGTAGACAGTGCCCCACATACATAGTGCCCCCTATAGAGCCTCCTGTAGATACTGCCCCATAGAGCCCCTGTATATAGTGCCCCCTGTAGATAGTGCCCCACATACAGCCCCCTGTAGATAGTGGCCCACATATAGTCCCCCCTGTAGATAGTGCTGCACATATAGCCCCCATAGATAGTGCTCCACATATATTCTCCACCCCCTGTAGATAGTGCTCCACATACAGCATAGCCCCCACTCCCTGTAGATAGTGCTTCACATGTAGCCCCCACCCCTTTAGATAGTGCTCCACATATAGCTCCCCCTGTAGATAGTGCACCACATATAGTCCCCCTGTAGATAGTGCTCCACATATAGCCCCACCCTCTATAGATAGTGCTCCACATATAGCCCCCACATACAGCCCCCGGTAGATAGTGGTCTACATATAGACCCACCCCTGTAGAAAGTGCTCCACATATAGCCCCCACATACAGCCCCCTGTAGATAGTTCTCCACATATAGCCCCCACCCTCTGTAGATAGTGCTTCACATATAGCTCCCCCTGTAGATAGTGCTTTACCTATAGCCCCCCTGTAGATAGTGCTTTACCTATAGCCCCCCTGTAGATAGTGCTCTACATATAGACCCACCCCTGTAGATAGTACTACACATATAGCCCCCCATACAGCCCCCCTGTAGATAGTGCTCTACATATAGCCCCACCCTCTGTAGATAGTGCTCCACATATAGCTCCCACATACAGCCCCCCTGTAGATAATGCTCCACATATAGCACCTCACACTTTTAACAAAAAAACACCAGAACTTTACATACTCACCTAAAACCATTCCTGTGCTGTCGTCTCTTGCAATGCAGGCCTGCTCTCTTCTGAGCAGGTCTGCTGTGGCTGAGTGACGCAAGCGGCACGATTACATCATCGCGCCGCTTGCGTCATTAAAAGGCGCTGAGTGGCAGGGCAACTCATTTTTCCCGACCAATAAGTACCTTTACACGTTGCGTCATTGAAAGGCATTGATTGGCAGCGTGCCTTGCCCTGTCATCCAACGACGCAAGCGGCGCGATGATGTCATCACGCTGCTTGCGTCGTTAAAAGGCGCTGAGTAGCAGGGAAAGTCATTCTGCCCAGCTAATCAGCACCTTTCAATTTTGCCTCGTTGATAGGTGCTGATTGGCAGGCTGCCTTGCCATGTCATTCAACGATGAAAGCGGCGCGATGATGACATTGCGCCGCTTACTTCATTAAAAGGCGCTGAATAGCGAGGCACGTTCCTTGCCCCGTCATTCAGCGCTAATGCATTTAATTGTATCTGCATCCTGTAGAGGCAGGTACAATTATAATGCAGGAGGGGGAGGCGGTGGCTCGTCTGAGGCGAAGATGCTCATCTCGACTCATGAACGGTGCGCCCCTGGTCCAGAGCAAATCATCTGGAAAAAACGGAACCCCTGAAAAAAAACACATACTTGCTTAACAAGGATTCCAAGGCTGTCTGGTCATTTTGCTACCTCTGTACTTATTAGTACACAAGCTAATGTACTGGCATTTATATGTATACCAGTAAATTATAGACCGGAAATAAATATCATAACTGAATATTCCCTTTTAAGATTACACATAATATACACATATTTGGTATGCCTACAACTGTAACAACTTGTACAATAAATGTAGAACATCACTTATGATGTTGATACGTATCGTAAAAACAAAATAAATAAAAACAGTGGTGGAATTGCTTGTTTTGCTTTTCTCACAATATAAAAATTAATTTAAATGAAAGCTTATTTAAATGTAGCTCTAAAATTACAACTAAAGAAAGAACTCGTCCCGCAAAAAAATAAATAAAAAAAAAAGGCCTCATACAGCTAAATTGACCTATAAATTTAAAATAGTAATAATCGTTGGAGTGGCTGGATCTTTGACCATAAAAATGGATTAATCCCATTAGGGATTATAACCCCCGTATGTGGCTCCTTCCTTATGCTTCAGTAGTTTCAGCAGGTGGGCAAAATTAGAGCTAGGTTGGCACAACAGCTGATTTTGCTATTTAAAGGAAAGGTGTCATGAATTTATTTTAATTATTATTTGGGGTTTTTATTTAATAAAATATTATATTTATATATTCACATAAAATGTTATTTTTTTATTGACACTTTTTTACTGTACTTGGGGCTGCCATTATTATTTAATCTGTGTATGTGTCTTTTCACGACACATACACAGATGAAATATGGCAGCTACAGGGCATAGGAGATAGGAAAGGCTCCTATTCCTATCTCTTGTGCTTCTGCCTTCTAACTCTGTGCAGCGCATGCTCTGTGGCATGCACAGTTCAGAGCGACCCAGCATAGAAACTGGTTTTTAGGGGTAAAGCTGGCGCCATTTTGATAAAAAACCGTCTGCACTGCAGGTAAGGAATGTTTTGCATGTTTGTGTGGGAGGGTTTGTGTGTGGCGCGGTTGCATGTTTGGGGGGGTTTTTGTGTGTGGGTGGAGGTGCGTGTGTGTGGGGGGCTTTGTGTGTGCGTGGGGAGCGGGTGTGTGGGGAGGTGTTGTGTGTGGGAGTTTGTGTGGGTAAGCGGGGGTGCATGTGGGGGAGTGTGTGTGGGCAATGTGTGTGGCGGTTTGGGGGAGTACGTATGGGGTACGTGTGTGTGTGTGTGTGTGTTTGTGTGTGGGGCGGGGCATTGTTTTTTTTTCCAGAGCGGCTGCATGTTTGGGGTGGTTTGTGTGGAGGAAGTGCATGTGGGGGGGAGTACGTGTGTGTTGGGGGTGGTGTGTTTTTCATTGGAGCGGCTGCATGTTTGGGGAGGTTTGTTTATGTGTGTGGGGGTTTGTGTGGTGGGTGGGTTTGGGGGGGGATTTGTGTGTGTGCGGGGGTGCGTATGGTGTGTGGGGGAGTAAGTGTGGGGGTGATTGTGTGTGTGTGGGGGGGGTAGGTGTGAGCGCGCGTGTTTGTGCCAGGTACGTGTGTGTGTGTGTGTGTGTGTGTGTGTGTGTGTGTGTGTGTGTGTGTGTGTGTGTGTGTTCGTGACGGTGCGTTGGGGAATGGTGTGGGTTTTTTTTTTGGAACAGCTGCATGTGTGGGGGAGGTTTGTAATGGGGAGCTCCGTGATGCGCCAAAATTATTAATAACTATTAGGCTGGATTCACACGAGCGTGTGCGTTTTGCCAAGTTTTTTGCGCGCGCAAAAGGTCCGCAAAAACTCAGTGTGTCATCAGCATATGATGCGTGGCTGCTTGATTTTCGCGCAGCCGGCATCATTATGACACTGTTTTTATGTTTGTAAACAGAAAAGCACGTGGTGCTTTTCTGTTTTCATTCATTCATTTTACTACTGTTGCGCGAATCACGCGCGTCACACAGAAGTGCTTCCGTGTGCCGAGCCCGATTTGCACGAGCCTATGTACTTCAATGGGTGCGTGCAGCGCGAAACACGGCCATACGCTGCGTGAAATTCACTGACAGTCTGAACGGCCCCATTCATTAACATAGGTCCATGCGACGCGCGTGAAAATCACGCGCGTAGCACGGACGTATTATACGTTCGTCTGAATATGCCCTCAGGCTGGATTCACACGAGCATGTTCGGTCCGTAAGGGACGGAACGTATTTCGGCCTGCAATTCCCAGACCGAACACACTGCAGGGAGCCGGGCTCCTAGTATCATAGTTATGTACAATGCTAGGAGTCCCTGCCTCTCCGTGGAACTACTGTCCCGCATTGAAAACATGATTACAGTATGGGACAGTTGTCCCGCAGCCAGGCAGGGACTCCTAGCGTCATACATAACTATGATGCTAGGAGCCCGGCTCCCTGCAGTGTGTTTGGTCCGGGACTTGCGGCCGAAATACGTTCCGTCCTTTACGGACCGAACATGCTCGTGTGAATCCAGCCTTAATATTTCTGCTGGATCTATAGTTCCCGCCCCAGTTAATTGACCTCTATTTTCTTTTGCAGCGCACGGGAGAAGACAGTCGTCTGCTGTAGGTGAGTATATAAGTATTTTTATTTTTCATATTAATAACTTTATTTTTTTTGTTTTGCAGGTTCTGCTGGATCTATTGGACTACATCATGGATTCGTTGGACTACATCGTAGATTCGGTGGACTTCTTCGTTGTTTTTTTAATAAATAAAATGGTTAACAAGGGTCCTTGTAGGGGAGTTTTTATTTCAATAAAAAAATATTTTCTTATGTATCTGCGTTTTTTTACTACTTCATTAGCGTCCTAGTAATGGCAGTTGTCTGTTTGACGACGTCCGTTACTAAGGCAGGGCTTAGCATTAGCCTGTAAAAAAGCTAGCAGCAAGCCTACATTATTACCCCAGTACCCACCGCCAAAAGGGATATCGGGAAGAGCTGGGTACAATCCAGTACCCGATCATCTGGAGTGATGGTTGGGCACTGGGCCGGCCGCAGGCTGGTATTATAAGGCTGGGAAGGGCCCAAAATAGTGGCACTTCCCACCCTTGTAGTGCTAGGCTGAGACTGCTTTATTGTATCTGGCTGGTTACGAAAAATGGGGGGGACCCCACGTCGTTTTAAAAAATAAAAAATAAATAATTGACGAAAATGACGTGGTGTCCCCCCATTTTCATAACCAGCCAGATACAACAGAGCAGCAGCAGCAGGCTAGCATTACCAGGATGGGAAGGGCCCACCGTTTTGGCCCTTCCCAGGCTAATAATACCAGCCTCCGCCGCCCCGGTGCCCGGCCATCAGTACAGATGGTCGGATACCGGATTGTACCCGGCTCTTCACGATACCCCTGGTGGCGGTGGGTACCGGGATAATAATGGGGGCTTACTGCTAGTCTTTTTACTGGCTAACACTAAGCCCCGGCTTAGTAATGGACGTCGTCAAACAAACAACTGCCATTAGTAAGACACTAATAAAGTATTAAAAAACAGACATAACTCCCTGTTCACACAGATATTTTTGGTGCGGAAACCGCGTCGGAATTAGCGCCATAAAACCCCAGAAATTGGCCATTATTGATTTCAATGTGTTGCAGAGGCGTCTTCTTCCCGGGCGGCTTTAGGCCGCTCGTGGGGAAAAAAAGCATTGTCCCCTTCTTTGGCAAAACCCGCGGCGCTAGTTTCTGAGTGTTTTTCATGGCGTATTTTGCCCGCAGTCTTTGCATTGGATTTAATGGCCGTGGGCAAAAACCGCGAACAAAAAAGCGCAGGCAGTTCATTCCAGGAATTCTGAGGCAGAGTTTTCTCTGCCTGCAAAAAAACTCTGTGTGAACAGGGCCTAAGGGTGTATACACACTGTGCAGTTTTGCCATGTTTTTCCCACGTGGCCGAAAAGCACATAGAAAAATGCATGCGTTTTCACCGCAATTTTTTTTTATGCGGTTTTCGGTCACATAGCCAAAATGCAGCAAAAGCACACTGTGTGCATACACCCTAAGAAAATATTATTTTAGTGAAATAAAAACTCCCCCACACAACACTCGGTAAGCATTTTGTTTTTAAAAAAAACAACAACAAAAAACAACGTAGATCGAAGTAGTCCAACGAATCTACGACGTAGTTCAATCGGTCCAGCTGAACCTGCAAAACCAAAAAATTAAGTTAGTAATACGAAAAATAAAAAAACTTACCTACAGCAGACGTCTGTCTTCTCCCCTGCAGCGCAATACAAACTAGACGTCAATGAAAAATACGTGTTTGACGTGTAAACATGTCAAATACACAAGCGTTTCTTGTGAAGCGCTTTTTAAAATACAGGCGTTTTTCGCATGCTTTCTTATGCATTTTGTGCGCGCTTTTTGCACGTTTTTTGGCGCATAATTAGGACTTCCACTGACTATGGGAACATTTGGAGCATTTTACGCACCAAAGAATTGACTAGACGCCCCTTTTTACTCAACACTTTTTTTTAAGTGCTCGCGTAGAAAAGCGCATTGTATGTACTACTGGCTCGCTTTCCCATTGATGCAAAGGGGAAGCTTAATCAAGTGGTTTTTTTTAGCGTTTTTGCACTTTTTTGACGCATTTTATGCATGCTTTTTGCATATTTTTTGGCGCGTAATTAGGACTCCCATTAACTATGGGAACATTGGGTGTGTTTTGCGTGCCAAAGAATTGACCCAACGCCTCTTTTTTTCCGCAACGCGTTTTTTAACAACGCTCATGTAAAAAAGCGCATTGTATGTACTAACTGCACGCTTTACCATTGATGTAAATGGGAAGCTTAATCAAGCCTTTTTTTACGTGTTTTTGGCAACATAAAATGCGCCATAAACCACGTAAAATACACACCGTGTGAACCTGTCAACTTAAAAGTCATTAACCAAAGGGTCTTGCCTCTTGACTTTCATCATTCTTAGCCTTTTGGTGTATCCTATAGCTTCTGCTAACTGTCATTTGTAAAATCACTCCCAAAATGGGAGCTGGCAACTGCTTGACAATATGAAGACACCTCTTCCTGGCTTGTAGCCAAAAATAAGGAGGGAGGGTGAGACATTTACAGCAGCCGTGAGTCAGGTTGCTTTACCTGATTCATCTTGTTGTAATTCTGGTGGCCAAAATTGGAAAACATGTCAAATTATTATTGAATTATTTAATTTTTAATACTTCCTACCTTGTGGAAAAAAAAAAAAAGAAACACAAAAAAATGTTAAAAAAATAAGTAACATGCTTAAAATTTTTTTTACATTTGCGACACATTCTCTTTAAGGAGCAGTCCTGGAGTTGGGAGCTGACCTTTGTACGTGGACAGATAGTTGGTGACTGGGGTTAGTCTGAGTTTATGGCTGAACTATGATTTATTTATTTATTTATTTGACAGACTGATATGTTGAGTTAAAACTATTTATATTATCTTTTAAAGGGTTGACCCAGTATTAAATTTTAGATCAGTATAATTCATCATTAAAATTTAAATCGATTTTGTTTTGTTATTTACATTATGTTACAAAAATTATCCAGTTGCAAGATATTCCATTTACTTCAATATTATGGCGCCCCCTGGTGTTCAATCTGTATAGTAATATACACGTCCTCTGAACTGAATGAGGAAGGACGCACATGCTCAATTCCACTCTCCAACTGCCACCAGCCAATAGAAAATGTTTTCTCTGCTTGTTAGGGCCGGTTCACACCTGCACTTGACATTCCATTGTTCTGCTCCGTTACCCATAGCAACCAATCAGATTCCACCTTTTATATTGCAGAGGTCCTTTGGAAGATTAAAGTAGAAAATATATTGGTTGCCATGGGCAACTACTCCACTTTCCTTTGAACCAGTTTTGATAAACCTCACCGAAGGCCACACGTTTACTACATAAGGACTCTATGGGCATTTTTAATTGATATGGGTAGATTTTAATGTTTGTTTGTGAGTAATATTAAAACTATGTTTATGCCCTTTGAAGCTGGGATGGCATGCTGCGCTATGATATCTGGATTGTCAGTTGGCAGTTCCTCTAAGATTGTCTTTTGAGTCCTGTTCCAGAGATCCCAGTAGCTGAACAGCTCTGCTAGCATTTATCCGGCTGATCTCCAGGATGAAGGAGTGTCTGTCCCTTTGTAATGATACCTTTGCGGTACCGAGCACACCAGATACTGAATACTTTGTGAAACATAAATAATACTGCAATGTTTCTTTTACTTTTATGCTAAAGCCATTTAATATAAGTTTTTACAGCCTTTATATATTGTCTACACATATACAATTGCCAGTGACATTACACATATAACACAATTTTAAAAAGATAGGATAGGAACTTTTTTTTCATTATTTGATTGGATGAGGTATCAGTAGGTATGAAGGTGCCCTTGAGCTTCATGGGCTCATGTGAAAATTGCATAACATATATTATTCTCTCTTCTGCAGGACACAATCAAGGATTTGTATTTATTTTTTTTATAGCTCATGCTGCCACCTAGTGGCAAATATAATTATCATCACAAATTAATTTTTTGCTTCCATGGTCATAAAATATAGCAAGATACATAAAGATGAACATATGCATAAGGTTATGCAGGTATACACTATTCTGTTCTTTATTCTTTCTTCAATGCTGTATAATTGAAAGTTTATGAACTGCACATAATGGAGGAGATGTATTAAATCTGGTGCAAAATAAAAGTGGAGTAGTTACCCATGGCAACCAATCAATCAGATTCCACCTCTCATTTTTCAGAGGCCTTTTGGAAACTGAAAGCAGCATTGGTTGGAATGTGCAACTACTCCACTTTTCTTTTGCATAAGTTTTATGTTTAATTTGTTTTTATTAAGATAATACGTGAAGCTCATATTAACATAACATTAAAAACATTTGAAAAGAGAACAGCAAGATCTTTTACACCAGTTTTTTTATATTCCTCCCAATGTATAGATATTTGAGTACCTCTTGAGAAAGCGATTAAACGCAAAACGCGTGTCGGGGCGCTACACTTGGGCACACGGTCTACTTAGCACATATGGGTAACTCATTTCATTAGGATTTTCTATCTACTCTAATATTTTATCATATATTGTCTTTGTATGTTGTATTGTTTTTGTATAATATATACTGTAAATGGGAGTTAAAACTGTAAATCAACTGTAAACCAATTTCCCTTTGGCGATAAATAAAGTATCTATCTATCTATCTATCTATCTATCTATCTATCTATCTATTATCTATCTATCAATCTATCTATCTAAAAGGAGGTGGGGTTACCATTTTATATATACAGTATATATATATATATATATATATATATATATATATATATATATACTTTTTGATAGGATGCCAGACTATTGCAGTCAATTTTGGCTGTTTTAGTACATTTACTCCTTTGATGCCATTTTTCTCATGTGGATATATATCAAAATTCATTAAATATTATTCTATACCCATTGTGCATTCTTTTGCGGACATGGAATACACCATTGTTTCGCACTGTATTAAACATCTACGTGTAGCCCATGTATAGCTGTATATTAATGGGATCCTCTGTTATTTTATCCTGTATGTTTTGTATAATAAAAGATTTGATATTTTTCCTATTTATACTAAATAGTGCATGACTCCTTGTTTCTCTTGTGTCTACAAATTATTCTGTGGAGTTTCTATTTGTCACTTTCAATAATTTTGGAGGTGAGATACACTTTTTTGAATCACCTAGCCAAAGTGTTACTTGCTCTGGGAGATATATGTTTACAATGTATAGATGAGTTGTATCTTACACTATGGGGGGAATTTATTAACTTTTCTCTGCCAGTTTTCAATAATAGAAAAGTTGCAAACTACACAAAAGTCACAATTGAAACTTATGTGCCATGTTTTTTGCCGCTCACAGAGCTCTTCTTATAAGTAGGTGGAGCTTAGCAATAGGGGTGGGGACACTTGCAGCCCAACAAATTCATCATAATGTACTTCAGAAACTGGTGTAAATTGATGCGCAAATACACCTTAGCTCATGACTGGCATAGCTTTCCCATTCTGGTGCATGGACGGCCAGAGATGCATGCGCCTAATTTATTAAGAGGTGTGCGCCTCTAAATAAAATAGGCGTATTTTACTCCAACTTTCTTTATATTGAAACACAGTCTTAATAAATTCCCCCTATGTCTCAGAGCTTTGTTATTTAGTTCTCTTAGATTAGCAAATGTAAGGGATTATGTCAAATTTTGCTTCTATGTGTTGTCAGTTAGACATGATATAAAAGTCTGATTGGTGATGGTCTAGCTGCTTGGACCCCATGCAATTTACCTACAGGAGCGTAACCCATAGCCCCCTAACCAGATTGGACCCACCCCACCCTCTTCCGATCGCACAAAAAAAAATAATAATAAATTTACTCACTGCTCCACTCAGTCTGCCACATCAAGCCACAGCGCATACAAGGTCCTGAAGCCGGGCAGTGCCAGGACATCACAGGTGACGTAGTGCTTGATCTCGTTGTGTGCTGTGTCGCATACCTGGTGTCACGACCTTGTATGAGCCATGGCACAGACCTTTGCTGGGTCCCGATATGGCAGCCTGAGGGTAGCTGGGACAGGCCCGGTCATGGTTGCACCCCCTGCAACCCCGTTTGCTACACTGAAAGCCATGCTATGACTATGCATGAATGAAATGGTGCTGATCATGTTCCTGTGCATGTGTGGTCATTTTAGGCTTTTAGTCCAGCTTCTTATATACATTTTAAAGCCGATGGTTGACTCTTCAGATTTTTGCTTTTATGTTGATGCATTTACAATCAATAAAGAAGCATGATGATCATTCTAGTGGTAACTTTGACTCATGTATTTAGTGTACCACAAAGTATGACTAGGTGGAGCCTCACAACCTAGTATGCAGTCCTGGTGCACATTTATAGCCATTCAAATCAAAAATAAAATTTTAAGAACAATTTAAGAGTTCTCCTTTTTTAGAGAATGATTGCAGCCCCTCTCTATGAGGACTATGATGGATGAAGATGGGAAGCTGAGGTCAGCAATACAACAGAAATCTTTCGTTTCTTCATACTGATTGTACAGTACCTCAAGTTTGGAAGCAAAGATGTTAATATATTATATATTAACGGTGACCACAATGTGAGTCAGGAGGACTCCCAAACCCTGATGCCAAACAAACGTTCATTGAAACATTCCTGGATTTCTGGCATTGTCCTGGAACTTAACACAAACGTGATCCTTTAGCTTACTTTTCTTCTCCAATAGTGACCTCTGCAATGCCGATTCCCGCTAGCGGAGAAATGCAGGACCGTGGAGGAGATCAATGTGTTTTATTGGGCACAATGGTGAGGGCACAATAGTGGGGAATAGTTGGCACCACTCTAGATACTCTGTGTTCCTAGTGAGTGTATAATTTGCTGTGAGAGGTACTATTTTTAACAATTCAGTTGAGTAATTTGCATCACTAGCACAGGCTGAGAACACAGGGTTGGTTTAAGGTTGTAACTACGCTTGGCTTTGTAGTTGTAGTCAAGATAATAAGAGGTTGGGTTAGATATGTTCTTACATCTGAACATTTTTCGATGCCTCTTTCTTTTATGCTTCCATAATTAAGGCTTCTGAATGGCAGCGAGCCAGTACTGTAGCTCCCAAAAGACAGTTAGCTGGGCATCCATGTTATAGTATACTATTTATCTTCAAATCGGGGGTAAATATAAAAAACTGTATCTCCTATTTTGCATAAAAAACCTTAAGGGTATGTTTAAACGGAAGAATTTTGCAGGCGGAATCCGCCAGGGATTCCGCTGCAAAATTCCGCCCTCCATTCATTTCAATGGGAGACAGACGCTTCTTTTTCCAACCAGCTTATTATTTCAACTAGCGGGAAAAAGAAGCGTCCTGCTTGATCTTCGGGGGAATTCCACCTGAAGCTCGTATTGATGTCAATGGGAGGGAGGAATCTTCCTTCCATTGGCAGGAATAGTTCTGCGGCAGGACCCACCACGCAAATCCGCCATATGAACTAGCCCTAAATGCTCCCAAGAGCACTATGCTACTATGCATGCATAGTGTGAGTTCTGAGTCTAGCTTATTTGTGAGCTGCGGACCTTCCCCTGCCCACCAGCCTTTGATTATCAGCTTATGTGTACATTACCTTATATATGTACATTACCTTATATACCTTTATGGGGTTTTTACAGGACGTTGATGTCCATAGGATTTACCATCAATATCACAAATGTATGACACAGCTGTATATGGTAAACAATGAAGGGTGCGACCGCCGTGGCCCCTTCAGTGATATGATCTATGGGGGTGTCAGGAGTAGATCCCCCATCGATTTTATATCGGTGGCCTATCCTAAGGTTAAGTCCCCAAAAAACACCTTTAACAGGTAAATAACTACGTTATTTCTCATTTATTCGGGTAAGGCCTCATGCACACGACCGTAATTTTTCCCACCCGTAAATACTGGCGTAAATACGGGTCTGGTGTCACACGTATTCGACCAGTATTCCACCCGTATTTACGGGCACGTTTTCGATGCAAAATTGCACTGCAGTAATCGGCAGCCCCTTCTCTCTATCAGTGCAGGATAGAGAGAAGGGGCAGCCCTTTCCGAGGTAAAAGTAAAAGACATTCATACTTACCCGGCCGTTGCCTTGGTGACGCATCCCTCTCTTGACATCCAGCCCGACCATCCCTGGATGACGCGGCAGTCCATGTGACCGCTGCAGCATGTGATTGGCCTGTGATTGGCTGCAGCGGTCACATGGGCTGAAACGTCATCCAGGGATGTCGGGCCGGATGTCGATAGGGACGCATCACCAAGGCAACGGCCGGGAGACCGGACTGGAGGAAGCAGGAAGTTCTCGGTAAGTATGAACGTCTTTTTTTTTTTTTTACAGGTTGCTCTTTATTCTGATCGGAAATCACTGTCCAGGGTGCTGAAAGAGTTACTGCCGATCAGTTAACTCTTTCAGCACCCTGGACAGTGACTATTTACTGACGTCGCCTAGCAACGCTGCCGTAATGACGGGTGCACACACGTTAGCACCCGTCATTACGGGAGCTCCATAGACTTCTATGGGCTGCCCGTGCCGTTATTACGGCCTGAAATAGGACATGTTCTATCTTTTTCAACGGCATGGGCACCTTCCCGTAAGAAAACGGGAAGGTACCCGTGGCCAATAGAAGTCTATGAGCCCGTTATTACGGGTCGTAATTACAATAACGGGAGTTTTTACGGTCGTGTGCATGAGGCCTAAGCAAAACAAAATTTAGATCACTAGAAATTGCAATGTGCCTACTCATAAGAACATGAAGCAATTAGTATGTCTGCAGGCTGAAGAAACATGTTTCAGCTTGTACTGCCTAGAAGTGATCAACACAAAGACATACAAGCGAGATTGTTATAACCATACAGGCATCTACTTCTGGTCAGCTACCTGGTGACGTTTTATCTTGTTTGAATAATAAAAAGAAGAAATGAAGAGGACCTACCAGAAGAAATTGATCAAATAAAACGTCTTAAGTGTTCATTAATAATGTTAAACAAAATGTATGAATGTCTTATTCTTTGCTTAAAGAGACTCTGTCACCACATTATAAGTGCCCTATCTCCTACATAAGGAGATTGGCGCTGTAATGTAGGTAATAGCAGTGCTTTTTATTTAAAAAAACGATCTATTTTCACAGCGATTTTGGTTTATGCTAATGAGTGTCTTAATGCCCAAGTGGGCGTACTTTTACTTTCGACCAAGTGGACGCTGTACAGAGGAGTGTATGACGCTGACCAATCGGCATCATGCACTCCTCTCCATTCATTTACACAGCTGAATCGCGTTCTTACTAGAACATGATCTACAGCCACATACACAGCGATTCTGCTTGATTAACGTTAATCAAGTGTCCTGATAATGAATACACATGACCATCCAGCCTGGACGTCATGTGTATTCAGAATCCTGACACGTCTGAATCTTTTCTGTGAGATTTACAGCAACGGAAACGAAATCTCGTTCACCTCCGTAATCTCGCGAGATTTCGTATCTGTTGCTGGAATCTCACAGAAAAGATTCAGAAGTGTCAGGATTCTGAATACACATGACGTCCAGGCTGGATGGTCATGTGTATTCATTATCAGGACACTTGATTAACGTTAATCAAGCAGAATCGCTGTGTATGTGGCTGCAGATCATGTTCTAGTAAGAACGCGATTCTGCTGTGTAAATGAATGGAGAGGAGTGCATGATGCCGATTGGTCAGCGACATACACTCCTCTGTACAACGCCCACTTGGTCGAAAGTAAAAATACGCCCACTTGGGCATTAAGACACTCATTAGCATAAACCAAAATCGCTCCCAACGTTGTGAAAATAGATCGTTTTTTTAAATAAAAAGCACTGCTGTCACCTACATTACAGCGCCCATCTCCTTATGTAGGACATAGGACACTTATAATGTGGTGACAGAGCCTCTTTAAATACAACTACTGTACTTGAAGTTACAGGCCCAAAGCCCAAGGCTGCACTACTGCAAGGTTCTGAAGACAACAACTCCCTATCTAATTTCAGGTGCAGTGTTGTCATGGAGAAACTGGGCCTTTTTTTCATAACAGAAAAACTGACCTTACTAGCAACATAACTAAGGAATTTTTCCATGGCAGTTCTGATTGGACAACATGTTTTCTCTGTTCTGTAATGGTTTTCATCTATGAGGCCCAATGTGTGGATTGAAATGACCATCCACATCAATGATGGACATATCCACATTCAAGCTTTTCAACCAACGATGAGCAGAAACATTCAGAAAGTGCCGCCCTCCTCCATGTCCCAGCTCAATGCTATTGACTAGGATAAGGCTGAGCTTCAGTACCAGTCACAGTGGCAAGGACATGGACAGCATTTTGTTGGGTACTGCAGCGAAGGGGCCGCATGCTCCAGCAGGCACCAAAGTCCCTTCACTCTGCTGACTGATGAGAGTCCTTTGTATACACATTTATATATCCTTGCAAATCCCATTAACCCCTTGCAAACATTTGACAAAGGGTTACGTTATAGACGGCAAGGGCAAGTATGGAGAGGGCCACTCCATACTCAGCTGTATGAGACAGTAAAAAACACAATATACTGCAATACATAAGTATTGCAGTATATTGTGCAAGTGATCCAACAGGCATTACATGAGGGACAATTAGGGTATGTTCACACGGCAGCGTCCATTACGGCTGAAATCACTGAGCTGTTTTCAGGAGAAAACAGCTCCTGAATTTCAGACGTAATGGCATGTTGCCGGCGTTTTTCGCTGCGTCCATTACGGACGTAATTGGAGCTGTTTTTCTATGGTGCCAATGGAAAACGGCTCCAATTACGTCCCAAGAAGTGACAGGTACTTCTTTGACGCGGGCGTCTTTTTTACGCGCCGTCTTTTGACAGCGGCACGTAAAAAAAATGACAGTCGGCACAGTACATCGTAAAACCCATTCAAATGAATTGGCAGATGTTTGCCGACGCTTTGGAGCCGTATTTTCGGACGTAATTCGAGGTTAAAATGCCCGAATTACGTCCGTAAATAGGGTGTGTGAACCCAGCCTTACAGTTCATAAGAAATAAACCTCATAAGTAGAACATTTTAAGAAAAATTTACTGAAAATTGATATACGTGCAAATACATACACAAAGGAATAAAAGTGTAAATGCAGATATGTGAAAGAAACTAGCAAAACCAAATGGATAAGACTCTGTTCACATCTGCGTCGTGGTTTCTATTTATAACAGCAATCACATTGCATTCCCAATTCCTCGTACAATGGATACCACTGGCACCCAACAAATCCCATTTTCTTATAATGGAGTCTGTCAGGGTTTCTGTAAGTGTATCTGTCTTTTTAACAAGAAGAATTTTGCAGCATGTAGCCTTCAATGCAGATGTGACTAGAGCCTATGACCGGCAGTCTCTTAAGCTGGTCATACTAAATTTTTGTCTAAGGAGCTGATCACAACTATTTAGGCAGTTGCATTAACAAAGAAATACTCACTGGAAGACACTAAGGCTACATACACACGAGTGTGACAGATTTACGCACGTAAAAAAAGCGCGTTATATCTGTCCGTGTGCGTTGCGTTTTGCATCAGTGTGCTTTGCGTGTGGCATGTGTTTTTCATGCACTCGCAAGTACTTCTTTTTTTTTTTCAATGTAAATGTGCGTAAAACACGGACAGCACGCGGATGTGCATCCGTGTGCGGTCCGTGGTTTTCACGCACCCATTGACTTCAATGGGCGGCTAGGTGCGTGATAACGCACCAATATAGGACATGCAGTGAGTATCACGCAACGGACACTCGCTGTGTGAAAACTCACGCATGTGTGAATAGCCCCATTGAAATCAATGGGTCCGTGTGCTGTGACACGAACGAGAATCACGCTCGTGTGAATGAGCCCCAATTCCGGGCTTATCTCAATGGCCCCTTTACACCCCCCTAGCCTATTCGCAAAGGATGAAAAGCTGAAACACTATAAAAGTAAGTACAGAAATTGTAACAATTCCTCATACATGTAATGGTTTATCCTGACAGAAGTTTTTTTCCATCCTAACTTGAGGATTTCTGACATGACTTTTGCAGAAAGACACAGTAGAGATCATTCATACATGTGACGATAAAGTACATTTCTAAAAATAATTGTCATTGGTCCTTTCTTAGCATGTAGTACCAGCTTTGTAATTTTTTAATACAGACTAGTCTATCTCTCACTTTCTTTGTATCTAATAACCTGTTATTTCTATAACACTGGAGTTTATGGCCTACTGATGCAAGTACTCCGGTGGGCGGTAATGGAAACTAATGTATACTAAAACGTTCTTATTTCTAAAGGCTTTTTGCAATAATTTTTTTATGGCACAATGCATCTTAAATAATAAATAAAGTAACCTTTCAAATACTTTTAATTAAAAATATCTACAGCTGCTATACAAATATAAGTGTCTCCATGGTTATGCACTACAAAGGAACCGTTACCAGGTATTTAGATGGAAGGCTATAACATGTGACTGCAGGATCAGATTACACACAAGGTTTGTTTATAGTCCGTTACCATAGAGACACATATATCTGCATAGGGGCTGTAGACACAAAAGGATATCTTTAGTCAAAACTATTTTAGATGCACTGGATCAGTTGAAATAATTGATTGCACATGACCGTCAATACTGTATGTCAATTACCTACCCCCTTTTTCAAAATTTCTACTTTACTTTTGACTTTTTCTTTAATTTGAACCTAAAAAAAATGCCAAATCCAGTAAAACAATCTCTACCCACTTTACCAGATGACATTTGAAGCATGTTTATTTGCACATAGCAAATACCATATTACAAGGAGAGGTCCAAGCATAACCCCTTGTCACTACATGGCAGTGATCGTATCCTTTTATTAAAGGAAAGGGCAATTGGTAAAACTAATTTATAAATAGAAATACCTAACTACACTACTTCTAACGTGCAGTCTCTCTTTCTTCAGTGGGACTAATCTACTAATAGATGGAAAGAACCACGTCTTATATTAAATCGCCTTGTTGGACTAATGATCAGGAAGAAAACTGTTGAGAGTGGCGTTATCACCATCACTCTCCTCCATGTTTGTAGCAAAAGTCTTCAATCTTTTAGACTTTGGTTTGTTCTGCTGGTCACTATCTGGCAGGAGAGAAGAAATACACCTCATTTCTGTATAGGTGGCTGGGTGGCGTAGCTTGTTTTTTTGTTTCATAGTAGAAAGTTTTGCAGCAAGAGCTATAGTCGCTATAATAAAGATGGTGCACACAACAGCAAGAATTAAGATAGTAAGCATGCACTGTCGCATTATAGACTGTGTGTGTATTTTTTCTTCTGAAGATGTAGTTACATGTGTTACTGCTGCAGGCTTTGCAGAGGAACCAGAGGAAGCCGAAAACCATACAGTGGCGACATCACGTTCAGTTGTTAGATCATGTGGGATAACTGGCATTATGGTTGGGGAAGCCTCTGGTTCTTTTGGTGATAAGTTAGATGTGACATCATCCAACAATTTCTCATTGGTACTAGTCTGTTGCCTACTTTTGTCTTGACTATCTGTGGAATTAACTTGTTTTACTGTGGTGGCTTTATTATATTTATTGTTTGTTAATGTAGATAACTTTTCAGATGTGGTAGGATTTAATGTTAATTCAGTGACCAAAGTTTCTGACTGTTTTGATTTGCCTACATGTGTGGTTTCATCTTCATTGAGTTTTTGTCCAGTTCCCTTTGTTGTATGCTCTAGATCAGTTAAAACCGTGGTTTCATCTTCAACAAGTTTCTGTCCAGCTCTCTCTGTTAGATGCTCCAGATCAGTTAAAACGGTGGTTTCGTCTTCATCTAGTTTCTGTCCAGCGTCCTTTGTTGTCTGCTCTAGATCAGTTAAAGGGGTGGTTTCATCTTCATCTAAAAGAGGCATGCTCTTAGCTTTTGTAGGAGCGGCAATAGATGCCTTGAGAATGTATGGGGTGGTACCAGAATGGTCTTTTAATGGTGATTCTGTTGTTTGAACTTTTGATAGAACTTTTTCAACCTTCTTATTAGTCTCCTTATATATCATTTCTCTTTTCAAGCGGGCAAACATGGGGGTTCCTTCATCCATTCCATCCTGTGATTGCCATTCCCACTTGTAGTTAAAGCCAAAAGGGGAAATATAAGGCTTCTCTATGGTGTTATCATCATCAGTCAAAAAGGTTCGATCCAGAAAAGGAAGCTTGTAAGCAATGGCAGGGGACAACCACAAACACAATAGGAGTGTCGTTGATGGAAAAGACATTCTACCTGTAACATAGATTTTAAATGTTAGTGAGGGCAAAACAATTGTGCACTAAACACAGTAATACTTTAGTAAATATCATGTTTTAAAATAAGAACATTTACCATAACCGCATGGTTAAAGTGGTTATACGGGGACCAAAAATTGAATTGCAATAATATATTTATGTGAAACTAAGTAACTTACTGTAACGTCCGTGGTCGCTGACCAAGAACTCTTCTCATCCTGCCGATGCCCTTCCCTCCAGAGATGCCAGCACATGCGGCCGTCCTGTCCCGCAGTGACCTCAGTGACCAATAGGGTGCGCGCGCGAGCTCAGCCCAGCCTTAAAGAGCCAGAGCACACACATGTGTGAGATTGAGCTGATTGCTCCCAGATCACCCTGGACTACAAGAGGGACCCTGCCCCTACCTTCATTGCCTGAGCGTTATTTGTACATTCCCGTGTCAGTTTTGCAAATGGTCCCTTGAGTGTTCTCCAGTTCCCAGTGTTCCCGTTCCTGCTACCTGTATCCTGTATCCCGTGCTTCCGTGTTCCTTTGCTGTACAGAGTTGGAGCCGTGTTGTGTCGCCTGCTACACCCGCTGTGTTTCACTGCACCTGTTGTCTGCCTTCTACCACAGTTCCATCCAAGCCTAAACCATCGCTACTGTCTGAATTGCCACAGGTACCTTTATCCGAACTATAGACAATGAATTTGTACCATTTTGCTAGCTGCTATACCACTACGGCGGTATGGCCCAGTGGGTCCACATACCCACAGATCGTGACACTTACTAATATACTTTAATTTAAAATTCTGTACTAAATGGTGCAGTTCAAATCTCGTGAATTGTTCCCGGAAGTCCTGGAGCTTTTCTAATAATGATGACGCTCCGACATGGCCCCACGTGACTTAAGGCTTGCTTCATGTGCTGTTCGTGAACATGACCGCAATGGGTAGTCACATTGCCTATTGCTTGAGTGCCGAGCAGAGCATCAGCTAGTGCTTTGCTCGTGACTCAAGCACTGCTTCCGACGTCCATATTTGGTAAATTCAGGGGTTTCCTATTGCTGGGGTTCCCGAGCAGAGCATCAGCTGATTCTCTGCCTGGGGACTAAAGCACTTTTGCCCACTTTACTGTCACTGTCCATATATGGACAATGACGTCGGCAGCAGTACTGGAGTCCCCGAGCAGAGCATCAGCTGATGCTCTGCCTGGGGACTACAGCACTTCTGCCAACATCACTGTCACTGTCCATATATGGACAGTGACGTCGCCAGCAGTACTGGGGTCCCCAAGCAGAGCATCAGCTGATGCTCTGCCCGGGGACTCCAGCCCTGCTCCCGACGTCACTGTCCATATATGTCCAAATAGGAAAAATGGGCAACACAGTAGAACAACAACCTCCAGGGTAGCAGGGTGCAAGCTTTCAGGAATCCGACTTAGAAATCCCCAGGTTCAGACAAAAAATAGAGATAGAGGCAGCACTCCAAAGGTCATATCAAAAGATTTTTTATTCACCCATCAGTGCAGTAGGATTCAACGTTTCAGCTGCTCAATGCAGCCTTAGACAAGCTTGTCAAAGGCTGCATTGAGCAGCTGAAATGTTGCATCCTACTGCACTGATGGGTGAATAAAAAATCTTTTGATATGACCTTTGGAGTGCTGCCTCTATCTCTATTTTTTGACTGTCCATATATGATCAGTGACTTCAGGGGTTTCCTATCGCTGGAGTTCCCAAGCAGAGCATCAGCTGATGCTTTGCTCGGGGACTCCAGTACTGCTCTGCCAACATCATTGTCCATATATGGACAGTGACAGTGACGTTGGCAGAAGTGAAGGAGTCCCTAGGCAGAGCATCAGCTGATACTTTGCTCGGGGACTGCAGTAGTGCTGCCGACGTCATTGTCCATATATATATAGTGACAGTGACGTTGGCAGAAGTGCTGTAATCCCCAGGCAGAGCATCAGCCCCTCGTGGCCCCCCCCCCCTGCAAACCTGGTGCTTCACGAACTGGACGGGGAAGATGCAGCATGAGAAGCAGAAGCTCCGTGTGGAGATCCCGCCCCCGAGTCAGCTCCTTCTCTACACAGCCGACCGGACCTGCAGGCTGGTGTGAGTTTTTCTCCCCTCTCCATCCTGCTTCCCATTCCTCCTGACCCCACTTGTAGAATATATAAAGTATGTTAAAATGTTTTTTTGTTTTTTTTTTCATTTTCCTAGCGTTTTTTGCCATTAAAAAAAAAACGTTTTTTGCCATTTTTTTTTGCCATTAAAAAAAAACGTCCTTCACACAGACATTTAACACGTTAGTCTGAATAAGCCCTAACTCATGTGAATGGGATTTGTCAAAATCGCAAGCACGTGCAGCAGAAAAAAAAAATCTGCATGGAATTTAGTACGTGCTGCTGATTTATAACCCCTTAACGCAATATCACGTAACTGTACGTGATGAGGATTAGGTACCCCCCCCCCCCCCCCCCGCGGCACGATCGGTTGTTAACAACGGTTGTTATAGCAGCCTGGAGGCCTAATGAAAGCTCCCAGGTTTGCCATCTTTGTACTCCTTTGAACAGGAGACTGTCAGAATCCCGATATGCTGCAATATATTAGTATTGCAGTATATCATGCAGTGGATGATCATTGCAGTGGATCGCTGCTTCAAGTCCCCTAGGGGGACTAATAAAAAATTTAAAAAACAGTTAAATAAAGTTTTTTTATGTTCCAAAAAAAAATAAATAATAAAGTAATAAAATAATAAAGTATTACAATTTAAAAAAAAAAAAAACCTTTTCACATTTTTACCCTAAATGAATGTTAAAAAAAAATAAAAGTTAACATAACTGGTATCGCCGCGTCCTTAAAAGTCAGAACTATCACAATATAGCATTGTTTAACACGCTGGGTGAATGCAGTAGAAAAAATATATAAAACACACAAATTGCTGTTTTTTGGTCACCTTAGCGCTCAAAAAAAGTGACCAAAAAGTCGCATATACCCCAAAATGGTATCGGTGAAAACTACAGCTCGCCCTGAAAAATGTAAGCCCTCACATCGCTAAATTGATGGGAAAATTGAAAAGTTCTGGCTCTGAGAACATGGCGACACAAAAGATTTTTTTAATTTAGCAAATAGTTTTATTTTTTTAAAAGTGGTAAAACATAAAACAAAACATATAAATTTGGTATCACCGTAATCGTATCAACCTGTAGAATAATTGAATATGTCGTTTTTACCGCCTGATGGATGCCGTAAAAACAAAACCCCCCAAAAAATGTCGTAATCACAGTTTTTTGCCCATTTCACCCCACAAATAAAAAAATTTCAGCTTCCCAGTACATTATGCGGTACAATAAATGGTGCCATGAAAAACAACAACTTGTCCCGCAGAAAACAAGCCCTCATATGGCTATATAGACGGAAAAATAAAAACATTATAGCTTTTGGAAGGTGGGGAGGAAAAAACAAAAGTGAAAATCTGAAAAATGGCTGAGGAGGGAAGGGGTTAAATCAGCTGCATGCCTATTATGTTGCAGAATTGTAACGTATTTCATCCTTTACAATGTAAAGGGTTAATTTGCTGTAAATCCCTAGTAAATTCCGTAACGCACACATTGAGGAATTTGATGCACAAAATCTGCATCAAAACCGCAGGTAATTCGTCAGGTAAAATCTGCACCTAATAGTGCGTTTTTGATAAGTTTTTAGGTGCGGTTTTTAAATTTTGATGCGGAAATAGGTGCAGGTTTTATGCTGCAGATTTTTTATTATTTTTTAAACTAGTCAGAAACAATGTATCATAATTCCAAATACGCAACGCAGGTCAATTTAAGTGCAGTAAATGCGACATGTAGATGAGATTTCTTGATCTCATTTACTTTGCTGGTACTGTATTACACTGCGGATTTGCCGCACGAAAATACCCACAACAAATTTGCATGAAATAAGTATCGTGTGCATTTGGCCTAACAGAGTTTTATTTAACTCACACTAAGGCCCCGTTCACACATGTTGGATTTGATACAGATTCCGATGACATGCCAATGATTCTGCATCCCATGCATATGAGGTTTCCGCAACCCAGTTCACACGGTGCGAAAAATTTTCCATGTGTATTTTTGTCCACACCATGAAAAGAAATCCGCCACAGCAATAAGAAGCATGCAAATTATTTTGCATGGAAAAGCCGAGGATGATCAACTTTGAATGAAATGTTCACACAGTTGTTTGCAGGCAGAAAAATCTGCCTCGAAATTCCTTCAGGCTTTTTCTGCCTCCCATTGATGTCAATGGGAGTCAGAGACGGAAATGCCTGAAGAAAGGGCATGTCGCTTCTTTTTCTCGCAAGCGTTTTTTTCCGCTCGTGGGATAATACGCCTTCGCCTCCCGTTGAAATCAATAGGAGGCGATTTCGGCTGTTTTTTTTACACAGTTTCGCGGTTTCCGCTGCAAAGAATGCTGCAAAAAAAACTCTGTGTGAACAGGGCCTTATTCTCGTGCGGACCTGCTACATGCTTGTGGCACATCTGAGTCAGAAATCAAAGGGTAAGCCCCAGATTTTTATGGCAACGTAAGAACGGAGCATTAGTGCTCCTTACATCCTCACAAGCGCTTCCCTCATCCTTAAGGCTCCTTTCACATCATATTATTGCTCTAAGTTTATCGTGTACGTCAGGAAATCTAACTTACACTATAAACAACGTAGACGATAATTCACAGGGCTACGTTATCTGCTTTTAGCCTATGTCGGGCTGGTAGATGTCGGTAAACCTTATTTTTGAAGGATGGAATAGCGGAGTAGACTTTGCTATTCCGGAGTCCCCAGGCACAGCCCCTTGAGAAAGCTGACGGCGAAATGCGCGTCAGGGGCGTTTAGTGTGGAGATACTTTGTGTGTGACTCACCATGCAATCTACGGGTTTGTACAGTTCTCTGAGCCTTTGGTTTGGGCTATTCCTTCTGTAATCTATATAATTCGATTTTGGATCTATCCATATATCTGTGCACATTTCTATGTGGTACTGGTCAGAGGTGCAGTTCATTTTTTATGGCTTTTTTGCCCTGTGATTTGAGTGTATATATATTTCTTTTGGATTCATTTTTCTGTACTTTACCGCATCACATAATGTTCATATGATACTAGCATGTTATTTGTGTAGTCCTCCTCGTATCTTCACACTACCTTTTAATTTGTCTGTATAATGGATTTTAACTTTTGATGGTCAATATGTTGTTATGTTTTTTGTAATAAAACTCTTCTTATATTTTAATGGTACAAACCTTGTGCTGTGTGTTATTCATTCAGTTTTGGATACATTATATGTCCTCACACATCTTTATAGGTACTTATTATTGTTGTTTTGTGATATGTGCGGACGCTTAATTTTTGACGTTTGTCTATGATCTATATCTGTATAGGTATTTACTTCCTTTTAGCCTATGTCGGGCTGGTAGACGTCGGTAAACCTTATTTTTGAAGGATGGAATAGCGTAGTAGACTTTGTTATTCCGGAGTCCCCAGGCACAGCATCACGAGTGCTCTACCCGTGGACTTTGTCCCTGGGGAAGCTCCTGACATCACTGTCCATATATGTAAAGTGACGTCAGGGGATTCTCAAGGGCCGGAATACCTGGCCAGAGCGTTGCCGACGCTCTGGCCGTGTACTCAGGCTTTGCAAAGCTTCGAATGTCAGTTAATGCATATAATGTACAAACGTGAGTGCCACACTTTCCGTTGCCCACCCCCGGTAATGGAGGGGGGCCTAGACATCTTGGCTGTATGGGGCCCAGAAATTCCTGATGGTGGCCCTGTCTGTTGCTATAAACTCAGCCACATAAAGAACTTGGCCTAGCGGAACAGAGGCAAACTGAAACAAACAAAATACCATTGAAATCAATCGTATTGCAAACGGAAACGATACTTTCCATTTGTCTTTCCGTTCATTTGTTCCTCTGACGGAAAAGATGAACAGGAAGCCAAACAGAAGGCCAACGCTGATGTGATCAGCCCCTTAGAAATAAATCAGAAATATATCTTATCAATGGAGAGCAGCAGTGACTTATATAATTTAGTAATATATCTTATATATGATGTACTAATGTCATTTTAACGGCAAAACTGATATTCAAAATGTTCACTATTGAGACATGTAACTGTCAGTGACTAGTATGTATTGCTCCTGGGAAGGATTGTCAGACCTTGCACCTCTACTTTCCATTCCTTAGTGTTTTTTTGGCAATGAGTTTAGACGTATCTGTTTCCATTTGTATGCATTGGGCAACAAAAGGAGGAGCAAATTAAACCCATGTGCATAAGTGACACGGGATCCACAATACTGAAGGTATACAGTACATTATCTTAGAAAACAATGAAAATATAATGGAATAAAACAATGAAAACTGAGTGGGCATGCGCAGGGTACATCTCTACAGTCCTAACAAGCTATACTACCATGCTACAGCAGAGGCTCTGCTCCTTCCCTGACAAGCAGGGCGGAAAGCTATATCTATTTGCTGCTCTGCAGTAAAGAGAGGATCCCTATGCAGAGAAATGGCTATGGGGAGGGTGACTGAGCATGCCTGTTCCCCAGCGCTCAGCTCAGTAGGTAGATGTGCACATTGCTATACACTATGCATACCAAGTGGCACCACACTATGTAAGTGAATGTCATAACTCTTCACTGGAAAGAAAATGTAACAGCATGTAAATGGCAAACACGGTTCATTTTTTTATGTTCTATGCAATGAATATGATATGAATATGATATTTAATAATGGGTCAACCCCTTTAAGGTCAGCACCAATCAAGAAACAACATAGCTAGGTTTGTGCACTATATGGGTAAGTGCACACAGAGCAGATACGCTGCTTAATGGTACCCAACCTATCCACCCTAGCGGCTGCAGTGCATTCCAGCTGAAAAACTGCACCAAATTGTCATGCAGTTTTTCAGACGGAATATTCGCTGTGGAAAATAGAAGAGAAAAAACCCCTGCATACTTACCCTCTAACGTCCTGCAGACAAGCCTTCAGGGATGACGTTTCATCCAATGTGACCACTGCAGCCTGGGCGAAGTAGCACAGAATTCTGTATAAAATTTGTTTTCTTTTCTGAGTTGCGATTTTTGCTGCTGCAAAAGTCGCAACATCTGCTATTTGTTGCGGGTTTTATCACTCCATTGAATTCAATGAGGATACCCGCAATAAAAAAGCAGCAATTATGCAAATACAATTGACATGCTGCGGATTAAAAAACGCACGGCAGGTCAATTTCTAAGCGGTTTTTTTCCACTTATCATTTACAGTACGCAGTGTGTGGATCAGATCTCATCCACTCTATTATGCTTCGGATATTACCCAACTAAATCCGCAGTATTTATGCTACATGTGAGCCCGGCCTATAAATATCAGGAAGCAAAAGTAATTGTATATTACTACTCAGTCCGCAATGGAACAGGTACTACTGAGTATAGGATAGGACAAAAAAAGATTGAATACTGTATACACAATATAGAAATCTAATTGGGTACCAGCAGCTTTTGTTCTGTGCATACTATGCATACTGTGTACTACTTTGTATATATCATTAGGAACCGATTACTAGATTCTTCTGCACTACTCTCCAATCTGTGACGCCACAGCTGTGTGGCTCCCGGCCAGTGGCGTAACTACCGCCGTAGCTGCCGTAGCAACTGCTACGGGGCCCGAGGCATGAGGGGGCCCATGTCGCCTGCCGGAACGGGCCCCCACCATGGCCGGAGGCTCCGCTAGCAGCCGCTATGGCTGCTACAGCGCGACGCCACTGAACACTACGGCAGAGCAGGGAGGTATCTCCCCGCTCTGCCATTAAACAAAAGACATGTATCCCCTATCCACAGGACAGGGGATACATGTGTGATCGCTGGCATTGATAGGGAGAACGGGGGACCGAAAGTCCCCTGAAGTTCTCCATCACAAACCTCGGACTTCCGGGGTCTGTGTCGGCAGCTCCGTAGAAATGAATGGAGCGCCGGTCGCGCTTGTGCGCATGCGTGACCAGCGCTCCTTTCATTTTTATTGAGCTGCGCAGACTCCGGAAGTCAGAGGTTAGTCATGGAGAACTCCGGGGGACTTTCGGTCCTCCGTTCTCCCTATCGCTGCCAGCGATCACACATGTATCCCCTATCCTGTGGAGAGGGGATACATGTCTTTTAGTAGGACACACTGTAGTTCAGACTTTTTTGGGAGGGGCGACGCTGTATGGCGTTCCTTACAGGGGGGGGCTGTATGGCGTTCCCTGCATGGGGGGGGGCTGTATGGCGTTCCCTACAGGGGGGGCTGTATGGCGTTCCCTACAGGGGGGGGGTGGATGTATGGCGTTCCCTGCAGGGGGGGGCTGTATGGCGATCCCTACAGGGGGGACTGTATGGCGTTCCCTGCAGGGGGGCTGTATGGCGTTCCCTACAGAGGGGGGGGCTGTATGGCGTTCCCTACAGGGGGGGCTGTATGGCGTTCCCTGCAGGGGGGGGGCTGTATGGCATTCCCTACAGGGGGGGCTGTATGGCGTTCCCTACAGGGGGGGGCTGTATGGCGTTCTCTACAGGGGGGCTGTATGGCGTTAGCGCCATACAGCCCCTTCTGTAGATAACGCCATACAGCCCCCCTGTAGATAACGCCATACAGCCCCCTGTAGATAACGCCATACAGCCCCCTGTAGATAACGCCATACAGCCCCCCCTGTAGGGAACGCGATACAGCCCCCCCCCCCCGTAGGGAACGCCATACAGCCCCCCTGTAGGGAACACCATACAGCCCCCCCTGTAGATAGCGGCATACAGCCCCCTGTAGATAACGCCATACAGCCCCCCCTGTAGGGAACGCCATACAGCCCCCCCTGTAGGGAACACCATACAGCCCCCCTGTAGGGAACACCATACAGCCCTCCCCTGTAGGGAACGCCATACAGCCCCCCTGTAGGAAACGCCATACAGCCCCCCCTGTAGATAGCGCCATACAGCCCCCCCTGTAGATAGCGCCATACAGCCCCCTCTGTAGATAGCGGCATACAGCCCCCCTGTAGATAGCGCCATACAGCCCCCTCTGTAGATAGCGCCATACAGCCCCCCTGTAGATAGCGCCATACAGCCCCCTCTGTAGATAGCGGCATACAGCCCCCTCTGTAGATAGCGGCATACAGTCCCTCCTGTAGAGAACGCCATACAGCCCCCCCTGTAGAGAACGCCATACAGCCCTCCCCCTGTAGGGAACGCCATACAGCCCTCCCCCTGTAGGGAACGCCATACAGCCCTCCCCCTGTAGGGAACGCCATACAGCCCTCCCCCTGTAGAGAACGCCATACAGCCCCCTCTGTAGATATCTACAGGGGGGGCTGTAAAAAAGGCACTATCTACAAGGGGGGGGGGTTGTGTGAGACCCAGGGGAGGGGGGGCCCCAGTCAAAAGTTTGCTATGGGGCCCAGTCTTCCTAGTTACGCCCCTGCTCCCCGCGTGTGGGCATGGTAGGAGTTGTAGTTTTGCAACAGCTGAAGAGCCACAGGTTGGGGAACATTGTTCTACTGTATATATATATATATATATATATATATATATATATATATATATATTACTGGGCACTGCTAATGTGCATATTTTGTAGCTCGATACTAAAGAGATTTGACAATGTGTTGTCTTTACGATCTTGGTTGCTACTGTCGCTTTTTTTTTATATAACTAAATTGAACTGAAAGCATGACACATAAAATCTTTTACAACTGAAGTGAAAAATGGAAGTCTATGAAAAAGATTCTGACATCCTGAGGAAGTTAAATGTATCAAGCTCACAAAAACTACAGGACAGGGGGTTTCTTTTATCAAAATTGACTAACAGAAACACTGGCCTTGTTGTCCATAGCAACCAATCAAAGCTGAGCGTACATTTTTTATATTGCTTTGGAGAAATGAAAGCTGAGCTCTGATTGGTTACTTTGGGCAAAAAGGCCAGTGTTTCTATTAAACAGTTTTAATAAAGGTGGCCCATTTTGTGACAGAATATGAAGGTGTTGCACATAACAATCAACCAGATTCTATTTTTACATTTTTCAGTGCATGTTAAAATCACGGCCAGCCTTAGGTTGGATGGTGCCCTGTGCGGGATTCTGTATTGCTGCCCTTCACAAACCAAAAATTAATCACATATATAGACACAAACATACTGGAACATATATACTGTACATACATAGAGGGACATATTTAGACAAACAGGCAAATATATATATACACATTCTGGAATATATATGTATATATATATGTATATATACATATATATATATATATATATATATATATATATATATATATATATATATATATATATATATATATACATATATATATATATATATATACATGTGTCAGGGATCATTACCATGTATATTGTTTGGAAAATATTATCCTTACTTATATATATATATATATATATATATATTCAGTATATTACACAAAGAGATTGGATTCATGGAGCACAAAGAGCCTGCATAACACGCCTATGGAAGACACCGCCCCTGGAATGCAAAGAGGAGTGTGCAGAAGAATGTATAGGAAAACTTACAGCAGAGGAGCCAATTGGATTTAAGCAAGTCCCACATCTATAGGGAGGGGCATGTGTCTTCTCTGTGTGTGTTTCTTTGTTCTGAATAAAGTTCAGTTCCTCCTGGCTGACATTGAAGCTGTACCTCAGACATTTGTGTGGTGTACTTCTCTTCAGGCATGCCTTCAGCTTTCAATTTACAGAGGTGGTTATTCGGTGTGAAATACGGACCTGACACATGTACATAAAGGTAAATATATAGACATACACAAAGGGAAATAAATAGACATACATACACATACTGTATATACAGACAGACACACATAAATGACCGGAACAAATACAAATACATAAAAGGCACATATATACAAGCACAAACACATATTCACATACATACCCATAGACTTTGTGCACAATTATTAGGCAAGTTGTATTTTTGAGGATTAATTTTATTATTGAACAACTGCAGTGCTGTCGGTCAATCCAAAATGTTAATAAACCTCACCTGAATATTTAAGAAATAAAAGTGAGGCTTTGGCTTTCTTAGTTATTGGGTGCATAGTTATTGGGCAACAATTAGGGCTTGTCTACACACAACGGAATTGCTACAGAAAATTTCTGCAGCAATTCCATTGAAAAACACAGACATTCCGCTGCGGCAAAAACGCACCATTTCCTGTGGTTTTTACGGCAGAAAATGGTGCGTTTTTCTCAATGTTGGGAGATGGTGGCATCTCCTCTGAAAAACACAGCAATTCTGGCAACTTTCCGCAGCAGGAATTGACATGCTGCGGCTCGAAAAATACGCACCGCAGGTCAACTTCTGCTTGAATTTTTTACGCAGCATGTAGATGAGATTTGTTAAATCTCATCCACTATGCTGCTACTGTATTCTGCTGCGTTTTTTCTGTCCGAAATTCCAGGCGGAAAAACCCGGCAATTCCGTGTGCAGAATTATTACGTAACTAAATGAAAGGAAAATTTTCCCATCTCACTTGTTTATTTTCATCTGTTAAAGTGAGAATAATAAACAAATAACTCAAAATGTACAAACTGCATTTCAGTGACCAATATAGCGCCCCCCCCCTTCTTTTCAAAAACGGTCATAAGCCTTCCATCCATGGAGTCTGTCAGTTTCTTAATCTGTTGACGATCAATTTTTTGTGCAGCAGCCACAGCCTCCCAGACACTGTTCAGGGAGGTGTACGGTTTTCCTTCACAGTAAATCTGCCGTTTAAGAAGGGCCCACAAGTTCTCAATAGGGTTTAGGTCAGGTGAGGAAGGGGGCCATGTTACAATTCTTTAATCTTTAAAGAGGCTCTGTCACCAGATTATAAGTGCCCTATCTCCTACATAATCTGATCGGTGCTGTAATGTAGATAACAGCAGTGGTTTTTATTTTGAAAAACGATTATTTTTGAGCAAGTTATGAGCAATTTTAGATTTCGTTTCTTAATGCCCAACTGGGCGTGTTTTTACTTTTGACCAAGTGGGTGTTGTAAAGAAGTGTATGAGGCTGACCAATCAGTGACCAATCAGTGTCATACACTTCTCATTGTTCCAGCACAGCTTCTTTCACTGCACAATCTCACTGTGCTGTGGATCATGCTGGGCTGGAACAACGAGAAGTGCAGGACACTGATTGGTCACTGATTGGTCAGCCTCATACACTTCTTTACAACGCCCACTTGGTCAAAAGTAAAAACACGCCCAGTTGGTCATTAAGAAACTAAATCTAAAATAGCTCATAACTTGCTAAAAAATGATCGTTTTTCAAAATAAAAACCACTGCTGTTATCTACATTACAGCGCCGATCAGATTATGTAGGAGATAGGGCACTTATAATCTGGTGACACAGCCTCTTTAAGGCCTTTACTGGCTAGCCATGCAGTGGAGTACTTCGATGCATGGGATGGAGCATTGTCCTGCATGAAAATCATGGTTTTCTTGAAAAATGCAGACTTTTTCCTGTACCACTGCTTGATGAAAGTGTCTTCTAAAAACTGGCAGTAGGTTTGGGAGTTGATTTTTAGTCCATCTTCAACAAGAAAAGGTCCAACTAGCTCATCTTTAATAATACCAGCCCATAGCAGTACCCCACCTCCACCTTTTTGGCGTCTGAGTCGAAGTGGAGCTCTGTGCCCGTTACTGATTCAGCCACGGGCCCATCCATCTGGTCCGTCAAGAGTCACTCTCATCTCATGAGTCCATAAAACCTTTGAAAAATCTGTCTTCAGATATGTCTTGGCCCGGTTTTGATGTTTCAACTTATGTGTCTTGTTCAGTGGTGGCCGGGTTTCAGGCTTCCTTCCCTTGGCCATGTCTCTGAGCGCTGAACACCTTGTACTTCTGGGCACTCCAGGGAGGTTGCAGTTCTGGAATATGACAGCACTGGAGGATAATGGGTTCCCGATTGCAGTTAATTTGCGTTTTTTTTCTCAACACGTTTCTTGCGACCCTGTTGACTATTTGCAACAAAACATTTGATGGTTCTGTGATTACGCCCCAATATTTTAGCAATTTCAAGAGTGCTGCATCCCTCTGAAAATCTTTTAACAATTTCCCAATTTTTGACTTTTCAGAGTCAGTTAAATCAGTTTTTTGGCCCATTTTGCCAGAGGAAAACAAGTTGTCTAATAACTATGCTCACCCTGATATAGGGTGTTGATCTCCTTAGGCTACACCCTCCTTTATTACACAAATATACATCACCTGATATGCTTCAATCCAATAAGGGCCTGTTCACATCACCGTCTGTGTTCGGTTCAGAAGTTTCTTCGGAAGTTTCCGACGGGTTAACCCCTCAGTGGAAAGGCAAACGGAAACCTAAGCTTCCGTTTCCCCCACCATTGAACTCAATTGTCACGGAAACCCAGCTAATGGTTTCCATTTGTCACCGTCGTGACAGGGTTCCGTTGTTTTGACGGAATCAATAGCGCAGTTGACTGCACGCCCCTAAGGCCGGCCCTGGTTATAATATAAAATACATTCCTCCACTTCTTTCTGCCATATGTGTATTTACTTAGGATTACTGCTAAATACTACTGTTTTTATGTCGCTGCATTTAATTTTTTCTTTGGTGTAGCTTTATAGGGGCTTGTTTTTTGCATGACAAAACATGTTTTTTTAATAGAACCATTGTGGGTTACATATAATTTATTGGTAATCTTTTATGAAAAAAATTCTTGGGAATTAAAAAAAAATAAATAAAAAAAAACAATTCCACCAATGATTTTTTGGGGGAAAAAATGGTTTTGTTTTATTTTTACTCTGAATATTTTTTTTCCTAATAAAGTTTATTAAACCTTAACTATTTCTTTAGCTCCTTCAGTGGACATCAAAATGCGATCTATAATGCCATGCGATCGGGGCACGGGTGGGGTGGAAGAGGTAGCCACTTAGGGCCATCTAAGGGGTTAAACGGCTGGCACCTGCTGCGGATGGCGCGGGTACAGCTCCTCCACTGGGTGTACGATTACGCAATATTGTGGTCCATAGACCGCAATTTTGCGCAAATAGGTTAATATTAGTGTGGTCATTAGCATACCTCCAAACGTTTAAATCCCCATTTGCAAAACATTATAAGGGACCGCCCCAGATTCACCCAGAAATCCTCACAAATTCACCCAAAAAGGGTAAAAATATATAAGACCCACCCCTCTGTGCTCAGTTTCCTGGGACAATCTTGTGAAAAATAGGACGGTTGTGAGGTATGCATTAGTACTAAAGTTTACAGTATATGTCACCTGACTAACCTTTTAATATTATGGTATCTATAGAATTTTCTGATAATAATATGTTAGTGGGTAAATCTGCACTCACTAAATACCCTCATTATTCTCTGATAGTGGGTTAAAAGTTTACAGCCAATCAGAAGCACCGAGCAGAGCTCCTAGACTCAAACTGCCCTAATAATAAATAGTCTGTCTGGTGGTGATGAATACCCTAAAAAGCTGTGGCAGTATGACTGTGGATGAAGAGACTGCATAGTTTAAATAACAAAGATATGAATATTAAACGTGAAAAGCCCGAGTAATATCAGGCTATGTAAAGCCACAGCAATGTACAAACCTGACTATATGGACATGTTCAGACATGGCTTATTTGTTGTGGATCTTTGGTGTGAATTTCTACAACAAAGCATAGTTTACAAAACCCCATTCACATGTGGTTGAAATATTTGTGATCATGCAGCGGGTTTTCAAATCCACAGCATGCCCTATATGTCAAATCTACAAACAATATGCTGGAGCCCAAAACTCTATAAAATAATACACCTTCAGGGGCGCAAGCAGGAGGGTTTCCAGTTGCCGGAAACACCCCTGCGACCAGGGCCAGATTATCATTGGAGCTCCAGGCTCCAATATCCCCCTGTCTCAGGAGGGCGATCCCTGCTGGCTCGGTAGGCCCTCTGATGCAATTGGATTCAATTGTATTAGTGTCCTTAGGAAGCAGATACCATTGACAGCACTGGTGAGGCAAGGGAACCATCAGTTCCCTTCCCTGCCATTTGATGCTATGCAGGCGGTGCGATGACGCCTGTGGCACTATCTACGTGGGCACTGTAGCAATATATACACGGGGCAGTGTGTGGTATTATCTACAGGGGGCAGTGTGGCACTAGCTACAGGGGGCAGTGCGGCACTATCTACACAGTTTTTTACGATACGAGTAGTAATCAGCACATATCCACTAGCCCTTTATATTAGAGCTTGTAATATAAAGGGCTAGACTGGTGGATGTGTGCAGACCAATACTCGTAGCATAAAACCAGAGCGTAGCGGCAGCATGGCGAAAACAACTTGGTTTAAAAAGTATGCATTTGGAAAATCCCTTTAAAAATCCTGCATTTGCCGCTGACTTTTATGAATAATTTTTTTAAAATACATACACTACCGTTCAAAAGTTTAGGGTCACTTAGAAATTTCCTTATTTTTTAAAGAAAAGCACAGTTTTTTTCAATGAAGATAACATTAAATTAATCAGAAATACACTCTATACATTGTTAATGTGCTAAATGACTATTCTAGCTGCAAACGTCTGTTTTTTATTGCAATATCTACATAGGTGTATAGAGGCCCATTCCCAGAAACCATCACTCCAGTGTTCTAATGGTACATTGTGTTTGCTAACTGTGTTAGAAGGCTAATGGATGATTAGAAAACACTGAAAACACTTGTGCAATTATGTTAGCACAGCTGTAAACAGTTTTGCTGTTTAGAGGAGCTATAAAACTGACCTTCCTTTGAGCTAGTTGAGAATCTGGAGCATTACATTTGTGGGTTCGATTAAACTCTCAAAATGGCTAGAAAAAGAGAGCTTTCATGTGAAACTTGACAGTCTATTCTTGTTCTTAGAAATGAAGGCTATTCCGAGCGAGAAATTGCCAAGAATTTGAAGAAATCCTACAACGGTGTGTGCTACTCCCTTCAGAGGACAGCACAAACAGGCTCTAACCAGAGTAGAAAGAGAAGTGGGAGGCCCCGCTGCACAACTGAGCAACAAGACAAGTACATTAGAGTCTCTAGTTTGAGAAATAGACGCCTCACAGGTCCTCAACTGGCAGCTTCATTAAATAGTACCAGCAAAATGCAAGTGTCAACGTCTACAGTGAAGAGGTGACTCCGGGATGCTGGCCTTCAGGGCAGGGTGGCAAAGAAAAAGCCATATCTGAGACTGGCTAATAAAAGGAAAAGATTAATATGGGCAAAAGCACACAGACATTGGACAGAGGAAGATTGGAAAAAAGTGTTATGGACAGTCGAACTTTTGAGGTGTTTGGATCACACAGAAGAACATTTGTGAGACGCAGAACAACTGAAAAGATGCTGGAAGAGTGCCTGACGCCATCTGTCAAGCATGGTGGAGGTAATGTGATGGTCTGGGGTTGCTTTTGGGCTGGTAAAGTGGGACATTTGTACAAGGTAAAAGGGATTTTGAATAAGGAAGGCTATCACTCCATTTTGCAACGCCATGCCATACCCTGTGGACAGCGCTTGATTGGAGCCAATTTCATCCTACAACAGGACAATCACCTAAAGCACACCTCCAAATTATGCAAGAACTATTTAGGGAAGAAGCAGGCAGCTGGTATTCTATCTGTAATGGAGTGGCCAGCGCAGTCACCAGATCTCAACCCCATAGAGCTGTTGTGGGAGCAGCTTGACCGTATGGTACGCAAGAAGTGCCCATCAAGCCAATCCAACTTGTGGGAGGGCCTTCTGGAAGCATGGGGTGAAATTTCTCCCGATTACCTCAGCAAATTAACAGCTAGAATGCCAAAGGTCTGCAATGCTGTAATTGTTGCAAATGGAGCATTCTTTGACGAAAGCAAAGTTTGAAGGAGAAAATTATTATTTGAAATAAAAATCATTATTTCTAACCTTGTCAATGTCTTGACTATATTTTCTAGTCATTTTGCAACTCATTTGATAAATATAAGTGTGAGTTTTCATGGAAAACACAAAATTGTCTGGGTGACCCCAAACTTTTGAACGGTAGTGTAATAATGTGGATAATTCGAAAACACTAGAAGTCGTTTTTCACACACACTTTATAGGTGGCGCTTTTTCGGGAAATTGAAGTTTTTTAGTAAAGTGGTACATGCATTTTTTTATGGTGGTTTTTGTGGCGTTTTTTTATTTTTAAGTAGTGTGTTTTACTACCTGCATTTATTAGGTGGAGTTTTTCACATTGCAAATCATGTAAATCAAAGATAATGTGAAAAACGCAACACACATTGACACTTTTTTGTAGTGAGATAATTCGCTCTAGCCTAATACATTCCTATAGACAGCGATTTATCACTCACTACAAAAAAAAGTTTATGTTTAGCCCCACACTAAGTGACCTAAATTACTATGCTAAAAAAAACATGGCTGCCTAGGAGGGTATAACGTTTAGTCATTAAAGCATACCTTAAGGCCCTTTTATATGGGACGAAAATTGTACGAACGCTCTCGTTCACGATCATTGCTCTGTGTAAACAATGTGCAAACGCTTGTTTATCAGCTAAGCACATTGTTTATGCCGCCAAGAAAATAGTTGTTTGTCGGCAGCACATCTTCCCATGTAACCAGGGATGCAAGATGCAAAATGTTTTGGGATGAACGATCCTATTAATGAACGTTCGTCCCTATACTCCCAATCAAAGCTCCATGTAAACGCAACAAACAAACACTGACATGCTGGTATTGACGATCGGTGCTCGATACAAGGCAGAAAATCTGCCCGTGTAAAACCAAAGTAGTAATGTGCAGGATATTGTGTTCAGTGTCGCCCGAACACGCATTTTGCTACGGCTTTGCCAGCTATATGTAGCAGATTTGTTTTAAAAATTTTCTGCAGATTTCACACTTTGCCATGCAAAATCTGCTGGAAAATCTGCATGCAATAAATTTCTGCCACATCTGGACATGGCCTAATAGATTAAGACACAATGTGAAAAATGCCAACAAAGTGGTTGAGCAAACCTCTTACAACATGTCCTTTTTGTCCTGCACTCATCCAGGAAATGATGCCTTTTGTTCTTACTACTGATTTTGAAATTGTTGCTGTCGCTAAAGTTTTTGAAAATGTTGTGACTCAAGAGCTTTACAGTCAAAAGTGTGACAAACAATGCCCAAAAACCAAAGCAAGAAAGCAAATAATGAAAGTTCTAAAAAAAATAACTAAAGTAATGTCATGTTAAAGGAAAGCAATTCTTTATGGTCTCCTTAATACACTGAAAGCTGAAACAATACTATGTAAAATGAGACACAGACCAGTTGATACTCCATTGCATGAAGAGGTCTAACAATGTGTATATGAGAAGTTCACACATATCCTATATATCTGTAATATGTGCAATGCAAATTATAATAGTCATGCACAATCAATTAGAGATAGATAGATAGATAGATAGATAGATAGATAGATAGATAGATAGATAGATAGATAGATAGATAGATAGATAGATAGATAGATAGATAGATAGACATAAATGACTTAGTGATCAATGTGCCCCTTACCGTAAATAATCTCTCCCTGCCAAGTGTAGACTTTAGCGCAGAAGATGATCTGGTCTTTTCTCTTCCAGAAGCATTACAGGGCTGCAACCTTTAAAATATGTACCTGAACAAGACAGGAAACATAGAGGAGGGTGTGGAGTTTTTAATAAATAAGGAAGGACAGGACCGCAGGCTGTGGTTTCTTCAGAGGCGGGGAGCGAAAGATAGAGTGTATGTGAAAGAATACAGTTTTGTTAAAAGGAAAGGAGTGACAGATAGAGGCATAGATTAGACAAGAAAGAAGCAAATATACATTAAGAATAATATGATATGCTATGTAACCCACAGTGCAAGCAGGGAGTAGGGTTGGAAAGAAGGCAAAGGATGAGAACACAACTATGCAGACATGATTTTACATGCTAGAACTTACTTGCTCCCGGGCATCATCTCCATAACCCTAGAAACACATTGTTGTTTAGTGAAACACTAATTTGAACATATAGTTGCAAACATTTTTTAATGGATACCACAAATCCACCGATACGGGGTGCCAGGTGAGTTCTGCAATAAAAAAAAACAAAAAAACACCAAAGTTCAGTTTTAAAGGAATGCTATGGAAATGGTATTATCTACTGTAACCGTGCACAGGTACTTTATGCCATTTTTATCATAACATTGATGGGCAACTAAATCAGATTTTTTTATTGTTTACCACTCAGCAGGCCAGACAGCAGACTGTCTATGGTAACCATAAATTTGGTGTATTTAGAAATGACCACCCACAGTCCCTATAAGTACACCCTGTCCTATCTGGAGAGCCCCTTCTTAGAATGAAGCCGCCATGATAAACAGCTGATTGACGCCAGTGGCTGCCCGAATTCCTGACCCTGATTAAGCACTGACCACGCTCTAAAATACTTTTTAGAATATCAGTTTAAGATAAACTTCCAGTTTGTTGCACCGACTTTAAATTGAATGGTCAAGGTGACGGGTATAAAAAAAACACACATTACAATCCAATCATTTAGCTCACAGCCCAATAATGAAATAACTCTATCATGGAAATCTGACTAAAGTTCCAGGAAGCATTATATAATTATTGTTAGGCAGCCCAATGCTACATCCCAAAAAGTAAAAAAAAAAACCTGTAAAAGTAAAGTATATACATAGTAGGTGGGAAAAAATACAAGACAGCACAGTATAGCAAAGTGACCTCCGTGTCTGGAATAGGCCTGTTGGCCCCTTTTTAAAATTGATATTTGCCATTCTATTATTTAGTCTCATACTGTAAAAATATATATTTAATGACTTGATTCTAAGAAAGATTCTATTATAGCTTGTTTAAGATAGATGTGTTTTAATAACTTTCTTCTGTTACCATTTACAGGCCTTCTTATGTGTTCTGATGGCCCCATAACAACACTTCCTGCCCTGTACTAGGGCAGTTCAAGGACATTCTGTGGGTCCAAATTACTAGCTACATCAATGTCCCCATCTCAACTGACTATACAAATTGTACTGATGAGCATGTGTGTGCCGATAGATAACATTGAACTTGCTTTATCACAGAAGTGAAGTGTTTTCACCAGACCCAGGAGCTGCAAGCATTGGATTTGTAAAGAACTGATAACACTTATAATAAGTATATCTACAGTAAAGGGCCTTTTATAAATTACTTCTGATAGTTTTTGAAATTTATGCCATTGTCCTCAAAATGCTGCTGTCACTTCTGACTGCTAAGCTATTTTTTTCCTCTCAAAAGCCTATGGGAGAATTTCTTAGCCTTTCTACGCCAGTTTTCTGGAGTACAAAAAGAGCTGGTGTATATTTTAATCTGTGGGGCATAGCAAGATAGAGGCCCCATAACCCCCGCCCCCCTATCAGACAATTAAATAAAAAAAATAAAAAGAGTAAATAAAAAGAAAATGAATGTTCACCTCACCGCTCCCCTTCTCCCCTTTGGGTCTCCTCAGGTTCCCTCAGCATTTTGCATCTCATATAAGGTCCTGACGCCGAGCAGCGTCAAGACGTTGTATGTGACACTGCACTGTATACGTAGAATGCTGTGTGGCCTATAAAGCCCTGACGCTGCTCACAGCGGTGAGGTGAGTATACTATTTTTTTTTTATGGCCGATGGAAAGGGAGGAATGGATGGCGCATGGCCGCAATCACTGTGCCACAATTGTGGCACACGGTCAGCCGAAAAATGTGACATTTATTAAGAGGCAAAGTTCCCCTTTTAATAAATGTGTTGTAATGTCTCTCTATTACGACTGGCGTATGAAAATTTTCCCCTACACAGTTAAAACAACACATTTCTGTATAATGTAAAGAAGTATATTTATATATACAGTACCGTTCAAAAGTTTGGGGTCACCCAGACAATTTTGTGTTTTCCATGAAAACACACTTATATTTATCAAATGAGTTGCAAAATGACTAGAAAATATAGTCAAGACATTGACAAGGTTAGAAATAATGATTTTTATTTGAAATAATAATTTTCTCCTTCAAACTTTGCTTTCGTCAAAGAATGCTCCAATTGCAGCAATTACAGCATTGCAGACCTTTGGCATTCTAGCTGTTAATTTGCTGAGGTAATTGGGAGAAATTTCACCCCATGCTTCCAGAAGCCCCTCCCACAAGTTGGATTGGCTTGATGGGCACTTCTTGCGTACCATACCGTCAAGCTGCTCCCACAACAGCTCTATGGGGTTGAGATTTGGTGACTGCGCTGGCCACTCCATTACAGATAGAATACCAGCTGCCTGCTTCTTCCCTAAATAGTTCTTGCATAATTTGGAGGTGTGCTTTGGGTCATTGTCCTGTTGTAGGATGAAATTGGCTCCAATCAAGCGCTGTCCACAGGGTATGGTATGGCGTTGCAAAATGGAGTGATAGCCTTCCTTATTCAAAATCCCTTTTACCTTGTACAAATCTCCCACTTTACCAGCACCAAAGAAACCCCAGACCATCAAATTACCTCCGCCATGCTTGACAGATGGCGTCAGGCACTCTTCCAGCATCTTTTCCGTTGTTCTGCGTCTCACAAATGTTCTTCTGTGTGATCCAAACACCTCAAACTTCGATTCGTCTGTCCATAACACTTTTTTCCAATCTTCCTCTGTCCAATGTCTGTGTGCTTTTGCCCATATTAATCTTTTCCTTTTATTAGCCAGTCTCAGATATGGCTTATTCTTTGCCACTCTGCCCGGAAGGCCAGCATCCCGGAGTCGCCTCTTCACTGTAGACGTTGACACTGGCGTTTTGCGGGTACTATTTAATGAAGCTGCCAGTTGAGGACCTGTGAGGCGTCTATTTCTCAAACTAGAGACTCTAATGTACTTGTCTTGTTGGTCAGTTGTGCAGCAGGGCCTCCCACTTCTCTTTCTAGTCAGGTTAGAGCCTGTGTGTGCTGTCCTCTGAAGGGAGTAGTACACACCGTTGTCGGAAATCTTCAGTTTCTTGGCAATTTCTCGCATGGAATAGCCTTCATTTCTAAGAACAAGAATAGACTGTCGAGTTTCACATGAAAGCTCTCTTATTCTAGCCATTTTGAGAGTTTAATCGAACCCACAAATGTAATGCTCCAGATTCTCAACTAGCTCAAAGGAAGGTCAGTTTTATAGCTCCTCTAAACAGCAAAACTGTTTACAGCGGTGCTAACATAATTGCACAAGGGTTTTCAAGTGTCCATTAGCCTTCTAACACAGTTAGCAAACACAATGTACCATTAGAACACTGGAGTGATGGTTGCTGGAAATGGGCCTCTATACACCTATGTAGATATTGCATTAAAAACCAGACGTTTGCAGCTAGAATAGTCATTTAGCACATTAACAATGTATAGAGTGTATTTCTGATTAACCCCTTAGTGACCAACAATACGCCTTTTCACGTTCGTCACTAAGGGGCCTTAGGCTAGGCTGACGCCTTTTCATGTGAGCCTAGTCTAAGTCCTGCACGGGTCTCCCGTGCAGGCTGGAGCCGGTGCTCAGCTGTCTGATGACAGCTGAGCTCCTGCTCCAACGCCCGCGATCAAAGTTTACTTAGATCGCGGCCATTTAACCCGTTAAATGCCGCCGTCTATAGCGACCGCGGCATTTAACTTGTTTACAGAGGGAGTGAGCTCCCTCTGTCACCCATCGGCGGCCCGCAAATGCAATCGCGGGTCTCCGATGTGTTGTCATGGCAGCCAGGGGCTTGATAAAAGCCCCCAGGTCTGCCCTGGACATATGCCTGTTAGGACGCGCCGGAGGCACGTCCTAACAGATTGAATGTCAGATTTACACTGACAGGCAATAATGCTCTGATATACGAAGTATACCAAAGCATTATAGCAGCTTTCTGAAGATCGCACAGTAAAGTCCCCTAGTGGGACTAATGAAATAAATAATAAATCTGAAATAAAGATTATTAATAAAAATTACAGTAAAAAAATAAATAAAAACATTTTTTTCCATAAAAAGTGGTTTTATTTAGTAAAAGTGCAAAAAATAAATAAAAGTACACATATATGGTATCGCCGCGGCCGTAATGACTCCATTAATAAAGTTAATATGTAATTTAAACCACAATGTGAACACCGTAAAAAAAAACGCAAAAAACAATGGCGAAATTGCAATTTTTTTCCATTGCCCCCCAAAAAAGTCATAATAAAAATGAATCAATAAGTCCCATGCACCCCAAAACAAGCCCAAAAAATCACTACATTGATGGAAAAATAAAAAAGTTACGGCTCTTGGAAAGCAGCGATGCAAAAACAAATAATTTTAGTTCAAAAGTGTTTTTATTGTGCAAAAGTCGTAAAACAGAAAAAACCTCTACATATGTGGTATCGCCGTAATCGTACCGATGCATGGAATAAAGGTAACATGTTATTTACGCCGCACAGTGAACGGCGTCAATTTAAAAACGCATAGTACAATGGTGGAATTTCAGTTTTTTTTATAATCCCCCCAAAAAAAGTTAATAAAAGCTAATAAAAAAATTATATGTACCCTAAAATGGTGCTATTAAAAAGTACAACTAATCCCGCAAAAAACAAGTCCTCATACAGCTATGTAGACAAAAAAATAAAAAAGTTATAGCTCTTTGAATGCGACTATAGAAAAACAAATAAAATAGCTTGGTCATTAGGGCCTAAAATGGGCTGGTCACTAAGGGGTTAAGAGGTTCTATATGTTAACAGTGATTGTGTAATACAAGTTTGCATATGCAGGGCTGCCACTGCATATGCTAGGGTCATGCATCTGAAAGCTAGCCTCATTGTGAAGCTGTGTAAGCTCTACTAACCAAACCATCTTCAAATTCACCATTCTAGCTGTCAGTTTTGAAGATAGGAAAAATTTCAACTAAGAAAGTTATAGCTCTTTGAATGCGACTATAGAAAAACGAATAAAATAGCTTGGTCATTAGGGCCTAAAATGGGCTGGTCACTAAGGGGTTAATGTAATGTTATCATCATTGAAGAAAACTGTGCTTTTCTTTCAAAAATAAGGAAATTTCTAAGTGACCCTAAACTTTTGAACGGTAGTATATATATATATATATATATATATAGAATCCAAAAATCAGGCAGCACTCCAAGGTATAAGCAAAGTAGAAAAAGGTGCTTTAAGGCTGGGTTCACACGTGGCGGAATTTCACTTGAATTCCGCTGCGGACACTCCGCAGCGTTAATCCGCAGCGGAGCCGTTTCTCCATTGACTTCCACTTAAATTTAGAAGTGTTCGTTTAGACGATGCGTAAAATTCCGCTGCGGAGCATAGGCTGCGGAGCGGAATTTGGTGTCCGCAGCATGCTCTGTCTGTTGCGGAGCAGTGGCGGACTGGTTGCGGACTCATGGCGGAATTTCTCCATTGACTTCAATGGAGATTCTAAATTCCGCAATGAAGTCCGCAGCTGTCATGCACATGTTATATGTGCTGCGGATGCGTCTTGCTTTTTTGACATGACATTTCTTCATTCTGGCTGGACCTATGTATTTCTAGGTCTACAGCCAGACTAAGGAAGTCAATGGGGCTCCCGGAATTACGGGAGCGTTGCTAGGAGACGTCAGTAAATAGTCACTGTCCAGGGTGCTGAAAGAGTTAAGCGATCGGCAGTAACTGTTTCTGCACCCTGGACAGTGACTACCGATCCCAATATACAGCAACCTGTAAAAAAATAGAAGTTCATACTTACCGAGAACTCCCTGCTTCTGTCTCCAGTCCGGCTTCCCAGGATGACGTTTCAGTCTAAGTGACGGCTGCAGCCAATCACAGGCTGCAGCGGTCACATGGACTGCTGCGTCATCCAGGGAGGTCGGGCTGGATGCCGAAAGAGAGACGCGTCACCAAGACAACGGCCGGTAAGTATGAAATTCTTTTACTTTCACTGGGGAAAGTGCTGTCCCTTCTCTCTATCCTGCACTGATAGAGAGAAGGGAAGCACTTTTTCCGCAGTCCGCAGCAGCTAGTCCGCATCAATTTACTGCACATTTTGGGCAGATCCGCAGCCGTAATCCGCAACCCGGATTAGGTGCGGCATTGATGCGGACAGTTGCGGAGGAATTCCGCCACGTGGGGGCATGCCCTAAGGGTTCATATACACACGACGTTTCAGCTTAACACAGGAGCCTTTTTCCCACTTGAAAAAGGCTCCTGTGTTGAGCTGAAACGTCGTGTGTATATGGACCAATAAAGCACCTTTTTCTACCTTGCTTATACCTTGGAGTGCTGCCTGATTTTTGGATTCTACTACAGCAGGTCTGTTAGCCCTGACCTGGGCAGGTCGGCACCCACCTATGATTTACAAGGCTGTGCGGCTGACATTGTATTTGGACTTTTATATATATATATATATATATATATATATATATATATATATATATATATATATATATATATACTCATATATATATACTGTACAGTGCATATCTTTACGATCACACTAATTTTCCATTTAACGTTCTGTTGGTCTTGTTCGTATTGTGCAAATTCGTCCTCACAGATTTTTGCTGATCACTGTAGTTTTAATTCCTTGACATATTCATATCACATGCCAATGATATATTTTGCAAGCCAAAATCTCTGCCTGAAGTAACTCTTAAGGGAAACCCTTTCCTGCAAACAATTATATAAAATAGTCCTGTTCCTGTGTATACATATTTCACCGGGTAATCAATATCTAGTCTCCAGACTGACCACAACACACCATTATACTGCACGGCAAACAGGATTCCCTCTATACACACGCACAGATGACCTGCCGTCTAGGGATTAAATCCCGTGGTTTCCAAGCTGCATTTTGCCTAGTCTTTTACAATGTATTAATCTCAGACTCTCGGCATATAGGCAATGAACACAGGATTGATGGCTTTTGTTCACAGGTTGTGTAATTTATAGAAACATTTCTGATTCTAAAAAAAATTATGAACATATAGGAAATTACTTAAATTGCATTACCCCAGTATAGTGAAATAAGTGGAATCGCTCGTGGCAAATCAGTGGAATACCTACCATAGAGAAAAGGTGCAAAATTACTGGGTGGCAAATCTCCCACTTCAGAAGCTTGTTAGTAAAAGTTGGTATTTGTAATACTTTTGTGGTTAGACAAACCAATCTGTTGTTCGTTAAATGAACATTAAAGGGGTTGCCCAGTCCTAATAAATTGATAGCCTAACCTCAGGATAGGCCATCAATATCTCATCGGTCAGGGTCCGACTCCAGGCACCCCGGCTGATCAGCTGCTTTAACCCCTTAAGGACGCAGCCTAGTTTGGGCCTTAAGGCGGGATTCACACGACCGGGTCGCGTCCGAGCCAGAGTGCCGGCCGGTAAAATCGGCCATTCTGCCCGGCCGGTTTGCATAAAGTTATGCATCCGTGCCGGGCCGGGCAGATCTGGACAGTGACATCAGCGGCAACTCCTGAAGGGGAATCCCCATGTGTTCGGGGATTCCGCTTCAGGAGTTTCCCCTGATGTCACTGCCCAGATATGGACAGAGACATCAAGCGCTCTGTCCAGGAGCGGAATCCCCGAACACACGTGGATTCCGCTCCTTCAAGGAGCTAAAGTGCGGCTAGCACATAGCAGAGCGGGGAGATACCTCCCCGCTCTGCTATAGTGGCGTCGCTACAGTAGTAGCAGCAGCAGCTCCCTTCAAAGGTGTCGCCGGGCCAGGGCGCTTTTAAAACAAGCAGGAGAAGGGAGCCAGCGCAGCGCTCCCTTCCACCTGCTGTACACCCCGGCCCTGCTACACCGTGTACAGCGATGCCATTCGTCAGAATGGCATCAACTCCTCCTCCTCACATGCACTCTGCGCTGTGAGGAGGAGGAGATAGAGCGCAAGAGCCGGAAAACCCGGCCGTCACTCGGGACACATCCCGGTGATGGCCGGGTATTACCCGGCCCCATAGACTTCTATGGGAGCCGGGTGGCCGGGTACCCGGCCGAAAATAGAGCATGTACTATTTTATGACGGGCGGTTTTCCCGGGCCGTCAAAAAATCGGTCGTGTGAATAGCCCCATTAGGGGTCTATTATTCCTAATGCAGCCGGGTGCCGGCCGATTTATGAACGGCCGGGAAACCCTGCCGTGTGAATGAGGCCTAAGGCTCAGAGCCCATTTTTCAAATCTGACATATTTCACTTTATGTCGTAATAACGTCGGAATGCTTAGACCTATCCCAGCGATTCTGAGATTGTCTTCTCGTGAGACATTGGGCTTCATGATAGTGGTAAAATTTGGTCGATATATTCAGTGTTTATTTGTGAAAAATTGCAAAATTTTGAGAAAATTTAGAAAAAATTGCATTTTTCTGAATTTAAATGCATCTGCTTGTAAAACAGACGGTTATACCACACAAAATAGTGACAAGTTCACATTTCCCATATGTCTAGTTTAGATTGGCATCGTTTTTTGAACATTCTTTTATTTTTCTTGGACGTTACAAGGCTTAGAACATAAACAGCAATTTCTCATATTTTTAAAGGAACAGTGTCATCACAAATTATTTTTTTATATGTTAAAGATGTTAGTGCTTTATTAAAAACGTTTATATTCATTTGTGTGTTTGTGTTTTACTTTTTCTTATTTTTACACTTTTTCTTCCCTATGGGGGCTGCCATTTTTTGTTCCATTTCTGTGTGTGTCGATTAACGACACATACAGACATGGAATACGGCAGCCACAGTCCCATAGGGACTGCGAACGGCTCCCGTCCCATTGACTGCAGTGTACGGCATCTGTGTGGGAACTGCGCATGCGCCGCTCCCACACAGTCCTATTCGAAATTGGCGCCGTCCGGCGCCATTTTCCTGTGGACCGGAAGTCGCGGCCGGACAGTAATATTACTACTTCCGGTCGCGGCTTCCGGATTTGTGCACTTGCACCAGCGGCAGCAAACGGAGCGGACGGGCCGGAGGGAGCCGCGGCGGCAGGAGCAGGTAAGAGATTTCAATGTATGTTCGTGTTTGTGTGTGTTTACTACTGTATGTAAACCTACTACACTGTGGGTTAGCTCAAAAAATGGCGACACACAGTGTAGGAGGTTACATCGTTCAAACCCCTCGTTTATCCCGGCACTAGCCAGGATAAAGGAGGGGGGGATGCTGAGAGCTCACTAGAGCGAGGGCTTTTAACCCAACGTTGCAATGCTGCAATTTTGGGAACAGCTCCATCTAGTGACCAAAATTGGGTAGTATTATAAATTAGAAATAATTTATAATATTTCCTGGACTCGTGCAAAAAAATAAAAAAAATTTGAACAATGTTTAATCACCCACACACTAAATGTTTAATTTTTTTTAAAAAAACATGTTTTTCTGGCAACACATTCCCTTTAAGAAAATTTCAAAAGCCTTTTTTTTAAGGTACCTGTTCAGTTCGGAAGTGGCTTTGAGGGGCCTATGTATTAGAAACCCCCATAAAACACCCCATTTTAAAAACTAGACCCTTCAAATTATTCAACACAGCATTTAGAAGTTTTTTTAACCCTTTATGCATTTCACAGGAATTAAATCAAAGTGGATGTGAAATTTGCAAATTAAATTTTTCTTGCTGAATTTAAATTTTATTCCATTTTTTTCTGTAACACAGAAGGTTCTACCAGAGAAACACTACTAAATATGTATTGTCCAGATTCTGCAGTTTTTAGAAATGTCCCACATGTGGCTCTAGTGCGCTCGTGGACTAAAACACAAGCCCTAGAAGCAAAGAAGCACCTAGTGCATTTAGAGGCCTCTTTTTTATTAGAATATATTTTAGGCAGCATGCCAGGTTTGAAGAGGTGTTGAGGTGCCAAAACACTAGGAATCCCCCAAAAGTGACCCAATTTTGCAAACTACACACCTCAAGGAATTCATTTATGGTTGTTTTTACCATTTTTACCCCACAGTTTTTACACAGCACGTATTTGAATTGGGCTGTGAAATTAAAAAAATGTCATATTTTCCAATAAAATTTAATTTTTCATCAACATTTCTTATTTTCACAGGGAACAAAATACCCCATTTTGTTGCCTAATTTCTCCTGAGTGCAGCAATACCCCATTTGTGGCGATAAACTGCCGTTTGGGCCCATTGGTGGCCTCAGAAGGGAAGGAGCGCTGTGTGTTCTTTGGAGTGCAGATTTTGCTGGATTGGTTTTCGGTGCCATGTCGCATTTGCAGAACCCCAGAGGTATCAAAGCAATGGAGTGTTGTGACCATTTAGACCCCACAATTTTTTAACAGAATTTATTTGAATAGGGCTGTGAATTAACAAAAATGTAATTTTTTCCAATGAGATGTCGTTTTGGCTAAAAATTTCAAATTTTCACAAGGAATAAAATAGCCCATTTTGTTGCCCAATTTGTCCTGAGTGCGGCAATACCCGAGTTGTGGTGATAAACTGCCGTTTGGGCCCATGGGAGGGCTCAGAAGGAAAGGACCACCATTTTGCCTACTGGGGATTTTCTGGTGCTAAGTCATGTATGCAGAAGCCCCTGAGAAACCAGTACAGTTTCAACCCCTGAGAAGTTACCTCATTTTAAAAATGACACCCCTTAAGGCATTCATCTAGAGGTGTCGTAAGTATTTTGACCGGAGACATACACCCCATAAACTGTAATGTGGGTTCTCCTGAGTACGGCAATACCCTCAATGTGGCTGTTATCAGCTGCCTGGGCACGCAGCAGGGCCCAGAGGGGATTGACGAGGGAGGATAAGCTGTGCGGAGTGCATCAGGGTAAGTAAAACTGGGGTAGATTCAAAATCAAGGGATGTATGATAAATTTTAAAACACTCTTTCATACAGAGCTCTGGTTTTTCGGGACACGTGTCACATTGATATATTGTGTCCTCCCTTATCCCCCTCTTATAGCAGACTTTGCACCTCTTTTGACTTTTGCCCTTCTTGCCAGTTTGGGGAACTTCTCCTGGAAAGTGTTGCCCTGGTACGATGCGTGTGGCCTCGCTTCCAGAAGTACTGGGTGCCCCCCCTTCTTGGTCCCTAAAGATTAGTTTCTTGATAACCACCTCTTGAAATTCCAGGAAAGTTCCCGTCTGGCCTGCACATCGACGTAGCACATACGCATTGTATAATGTCATCGGTATGATGTACACGGCCAGCTTCTTATACCACACCGCATGGCGCTGTAGGGCTTCAGGGCTTGATCTGACAAGTCCACCCCTCCCATGTACCTATTGTAGTTCAGGATGCCGTCTGGTTTGGGGGTCTCTGTACTGGTACCTCGTACAGGTACATGGGTACTGGTGTGGCATCTCTCTTGTCTTGTACGTGACACACAATATGTTGCTGCTAGAATGTGCCCTGCTCTCACCCCTTCTGAGTGTTTGCCCAAGCAGAGTCTTAGGGAGGCCTCTCAGATTTCTTCTAGCAGTGCCGCATGCCGCAGGACTTCTGTAAGCGAGTCACTTGAAGAGTGGGACGCTGGTATAAAAATTATCTAGGTAGAGGTGGTAACCCTGGTCCAGCAGTGGGTGCCCAAAATCCCACACAATTTTTGCATTAACTCCCAGTAAGGGGGGGGGGGGCATTCTGTGGGCTGAATACTGGTGTCCTTCCCTTCATATGTCCTAAATTTATAGGTATACCCGGATGCACTCTCGCACAGCTTATACATCTTCACACCATACCTTGCCCTCTTACCCGGCAGGTACTGGCGGAATTGAAGCCTCCCTTTAAAATGTACCAAGGACTCATCAATAGAAATACACTTCTCGGGGGTGTATGCTTGGGAAAACCGGGCACTGAAATGGTCTAATAGGGGTCTCCATTTATACAAACGGTCAAAACTGGGGTCATCTCGGGGTGGGCACTGCTCATTAACAGTGTAATGTAAGAAGCGAAGTATTGCCTCATTTTTATTTTTTTTTAGGTTCCAGTTCAGTTCTGAAGTTGCTTTGAGGGGCCTATATATTAGAAACCCCCATCAAACACCCCATTTTAGAAACTAGACCCCTCAAATTATTCACATCAGCATTTAGAAAGTTTATGAACCCTTTAGGTGTTTCACAGGAATTTAGAGCAAAGTAGAGGTGAAATTTTCAGAAAATCCTTTTAATTCCATTTTTTCCTGTAAAACAGAAGGTTTTACCAGAGAACCGCAACTCAATACTTATTGCCCAGATTCTTCAGTTTTGAGAAATATCCCACATGTGGCCCTAGTGCGCTAATGGACTGAAGCACCGGCCTCCGAAGCAAAGGAGCACCTAGAGGATTATGAGAGCTACTTTTTATTAGGCACCATGTTCGGTTTGAAGAGGTCTTGTGGTGCCAAAACAGGGGAAACGCCCCAAAAGTGACCCCATTTTGGAAACTAGACCACTTGAGGAATTCATTGCAGTTTTCATGGGGTGCAAGCGACTTTTTGATCAGTTTTTATTCTATTTTTAAGTGGCGTGGTGACTAAAAAACAGCAATTCTACTATTGTTTTTTTATTCTATTTTTTTACAGCGTTCACCGTGCGCTATAAATGACATATTCACTTTATTCTGCGGGGCGATACGATTACGGCGATACCATATGTTTATAGTTTTTTTATGTCTTATGGCGTTTGCACAATAAAATAAGTTTTGTAAAAAAACATTTACTTTTTCTATTACCTTATTCTAAGAGCCAGAACTTTTTTATTTTTCCATCAAGAAAGCCGTGTGAGGACTTGTTTTTTGCGTAACGAACTGTAGTTTCGATCAGCACTATTTTTAGGTAAATGCGATTTTTTGATCTATTTTTTTTCCATTTTTTGGGAGGTGAAGTGACCAAACAATTGTGATTGTGGTACGGTTTATTATTATTTTCTTTTACGGCGTTCACCGAGCGGGATAAATAACTAAATAATTTTGTAGTTCAGGCCGTTACGGATGTGGCGATACCAATTATGTATAGTTTATTTGTTTGTTTATATATTTTTATTAATAATAAATGACTGATAAGGGAAAAGGGGGGATTTTTACTTTTATCACTTTTAAAACTTTTATTTTCTTATTTTTACACAACTTTTTTTTACTTTTTTTAAAACTTTTTTACTTTGTCCCACTAGGGGACTTGAGGGCAGGAGGCCCTGATCGCTATTCTAATACACTGCACTACATGCGTAGTGCAGTGTATTAGAGCAGTCAGCTACTCACTGACAGCAAGCATAGTAGGTCCTGACTCTGTCAGGACCCACTAGGCTTCCGTCAATGGCGTATCCGGAGTCCTTTGTTAGGATTCTGGTTGCCATAGCCACCATCGCCGGCCGCTATCACGTAGCGGGCCGTCGATGGCGGTTTAACCTCTAAGAAGCCGCGATCGCTATTGAACGCGGCTTCTGAGGGGTTAAGCTGCGGGGACCACCGCGATCGGTCCCTGTACATTGGAAACAGCAGCTATGACAGCTCATGAACGGCGCCGTGTTTCATCCATGACATACTATTATGTCATGGAGCGCGAACGATGCACTTACCATGACATAATAGTATGTCCTGGAGCGTCCTGGAGCGTTAAGAGGCCTATTGAAGCGAATGGAAGAAGGCTGTAATTCTGTGAACCGCCACTACAAGTGTGTCGGCAATTCACAATGTGAGCAGTAAAGGAAATGAAGGGGAAGCAGTGCTCGTACGAATGCGGCTCCTTCAAAACAGCTGATCGGAGGGGGTCCCAGGAGTCAGACGCCGAGAGATGAGATATTGATATCCTGAGGTTATGCCATCAATTTCTTAGGACTGGAAAATTTGTTTAACTCCTTAGTGACCACCAAAACGCCTTTTCACAGCGGTCACTAAGGGGCCTTAGGCTAAGCTGTCAACTTTTCACGGCGGCCCAGTCTAAGTACTGCACGGGTGTCCTGTGCAGGCTGGAGCCGGGGCTCGGCTGTCTGAAGCTGGAGGCAAGTCCTAATAGATTGCCTGTCAGTTTTAGGTTATGTTCACACGCCCTATTTACGGATGTAATTCAGGCGGTTTACGCCTCGAATTACGCCTGAAAAAACGGCTCCAAACAGTCTGCAAACATCTGCCCATTGAATTCAATGGGCCTTACGGTGTTCTGTGCAGACGAGGTGGATTTTTACGCGTCGCTGTCAAAAGACGGCGCGTAAAAAGACGCCCACCTCAAAGAAGTGCATGTCACTTCTTGGGACGTAATTGGAGATATTTTTCATTGACTCCATTGAAAAACAGCTCCAATTACGGCCGTAATGGACGCCGTGAAAAACGTGTGCACTTGTCAAAACGTCTGAAATTCAGGATCTGTTTTCGCCTGAAAACAGCTCCGTAATTTCAGACGTATTTGGCGTTGCCGTATGAACATACACTGACAGGCAATAATGCTTTGGTATACTAAGTATACCAAAGCATTATAGCAGCGATCTAAATTACATTACATTACATTACTAAGCAGGCCACAGGTTTCAAGCAATATGGGAAAGAAAAAGGATCTCTCTGCTGCCGAAAAGCGTGAAATAGTGCAATACCTTGGACAAGGTATGAAAACATTGGATATTTCAAGAAAACTTAAGCGTGATCATCGTACTGTGAAAAGATTTGTGGCTGATTCAGAGCACAGACGGGTTCGTTCAGATAAAGGCATAATGAGGAAGGTTTCTGCCAGACAAATTAATAGGATTAGCAGAGCAGCTGCTAAAATGCCATTGCAAAGCAGCAAACAAGTATTTGAAGCTGCTGGTGCCTCAGGAGTCTCGCAAACCTCAAGGTGTTGGATCCTCCAGAGGTTTGCAAGTGTGCATAAAGCTATTATTCGGCCACCCCTAAACAATGCTCACAAGCAGAAACGGTTGCAGTGGGCTCAGAAATACATGAAGACTCATTTTCAAACCGTGTTGTTTACTGATGAGTGCCATGCAACCCTGGATGGTCCAGATGGATGGAGTAGTGGATGGTTGGTGAATGGCCACCATGTCCCAACAAGGCTGCGACGTCAGCAAGGAGGCGGAGAAGTCATGTTTTGGGCTGGAATCATGGGGAGAGAGCTGGTAGACCCCTTTAGGGTCCCTGACGGTGTGAAAATGACCTCTGCAAAGTACGTAGAGTTTATAACTGACCACTTTCTTCCGTGGTACAAAAAGAAGAACCGTGCCTTCCGTAGCAAAATTATCTTCATGCATGACAATGCACCATCTCATGCTGCAAAGAATACTTCTGTGTCATTGGCCGCTATGGGCATAAAAGGAGAGAAACTCATGGTGTGGCCCCCATGTTCTCCTGACCTCAACCCTATTGAGAACCTTTGGAGCATCCTCAAGCAAAATATCTATGAGGGTGGGAGGCAGTTCACATCAAAACAGAAGCTATGGGAGGCTATTCTGACATCCTGCAAAGATATTTAAGCAGAAACTGTCCAAATACTCACAAATTCAATGGATGCAAGAATTGTGAAGATGATATCAAAGAAGGGGTCCTATGTTAACATGTAACTTGGCCTGTTAAGTTTTTTTTTATTGAAAGAGCTTTTGATTTCTGTAAATATGACTGCCTGATGCTGCAAATTCAACAAATTACCATTTTAGTTCTCTTTACAACCTTTAAAATGTTTTGATCTCTGTTGTGCATAATAATTTGAAACTAAAAAATCTGTAATCATTAGGAGATTTGTTCAATAAAATTCGCATTATACTCCAACGGTTGATACCTTGAAGATTATACTGACTGTCATTTGCCGACTATTTAGGAAAATCAGCGAAAAATAACATTTGCATAATAATTTGGAACGCGGTGTATAGACAGTGAAGCCGAGAGCTTTGCAAAGCCGGAGTGCATGGCCACAGCAACTCTCTGGCTAGGGATTTTGTCCATATATGCACAGTGATGTCGGAGGCTCCCTGAGTTATAAGTTTAACGTATGCCTGTGAAAGATACCATACAGTGGCATCCGTCACCCATAGGCTCCCATGTTAAAAAAACATATCCTACTACGCTATTCCATCCTTCACAAAAAGCTGGTATACCAGCCCAACAGTGGCCAAAAGGGCACTCTTTTAGTCTCTGTCGGGATAATGGAGCTCTATGAACACATTTATCGTGTACGTCGGGATTTTCCTGTATTAGTTTGATGTCTGGGGTCTGTATTTAGGGGGTGTTGTCTGGGGTCTGTATTAGTTTATGGGGTCTGTATTTAGGGAGCCTGGTCTAGGGTCTGTATTAGTTTAGGGGGTCAGGTCTGGGGTCTGTATTTAGGGGGTCTGTATTAGTTTGAGGTCTGGGGTCTGCATTACTTAAGGGAGTCAGGTCTGGGGTCATTATTAGTGGAGGGGGGTCAGGTTTGGGGTCTGTATTTAGGGGGTCTGTATGAGTTTGATGTCTGGGGTCTATATTAGTTTATGGGGTCTGTATTTAGGAGGCCTGGTCTAGGGTCTGTATTAGTTTAGGGGGTCCTTATTTAGGGGTCTGTATTAGTTTAGGGGTTCTGGTCCTGTGGTCTGTATTACTTAAGGGAGTCAGGTCTGGGGTCATTATTAGTGTAGGGCGTCGGGTCTGGGGTCTGTATTTAGGGTTCCGGTCGGAGGTCTGTATTTATTTAGGGTGCTTGTTCTTGGGTCTGTATTTGTTTAGGGGGGTCTGGTCTGGGGAATGCAATAGTTTAGAAGGTCTGGGGTCTGTATGTATTCTATGATCTAGTCTGGGATCCGAATTTATTAGTCTTAGTAAAAGGGGTTGTCCAAGCACATCGATAGGTCATCAGTATAAAAACACCGTTAATGTATGGCCCTGGGCCTTGGTGTCTGAATTTTTGTGTTTCTATAGAGGCTGGAAATGGCTGCAGAAGCGAGAAGCAAAGATTTCTCATCAGGAGAAGTCACCATACCAGTCTGTGTCAGATGTAGAGAAGATGTCAGTTGTGAGTCACTGGATCTATAGAGGGTCTGTCCCCTCTGCTGACATGTCTGTTGTAGGAAATCCTTGTATTCCACATAAAGTCGTCCTGTACCCAGGACTAATAGACAAATGCGTGTTACCGTTCCCATTGTCAAGAGGATATGTCCCTACACAGTGTTATACAGTCAGCGATGGTTGGAGACTGTCAGTATGTAGGGACACAGCCCTTTGACAAGGGGAATCATAACACCCATTTGTCAATGCTCGCACAGAAAGGTGGTGTTCACTATAGACACGGCAGAGCGGCGGTGGGGAAGGGGGGCCCAAGTTTGTGGAACAGCCCAGGGCCTATGGTCTACTTAATCCGCCACTGTCAATAGCTATGGCGGCTATACAAGGGAGAGGGGTCTCTTAAGTAAATGATCATCAGCTCCAGAGACAGAGATCACCGGCACTGACAATTTTAAGAGACAGCCCCGGGCCTAACAAAGGTCCCCTGTTTGGGCATGCTAAAGTTTTCCAATGCATTCAAATAAAAAAAGTAAAATTGTAATGTAACTGTAATGTAACTCCCCTTGTGGAACAAAAATTAACACGAAAATAAAGTTTAATAAGATAATCCGTATAATAAATAGTAAACACGAACACAAAAAATACATTCCAAAATGCAAAAATCAAGACCTCATGCAGCAACCTCAGCAAAGAAATTAAATCGTTATGGAAAGCAGTGAGGTGAACATGGAAAAATGTGCTTGCTCCTGAAAGGGGCTATCCAGTTTTAAATCACTAAATTTTCCAAACTTATATCATTTATTAATTTCCGTTCTCTTTTGAAAATGCTCCGTTTTGCAGTGCTTTAATTTGGTCATGTCATTCTGCCCCCGCTATCTTCGGGGCTGATCAGTGACGAATCGTATTATTGTCATGTGTTGCTTTGCTGTCTAGCAAACTAATCGACATTTTCTACATTCCACCCTCCTAAAGAAGCATCACATGACATGTGACTTTTTGTTCGCTTTTTGAAATGCCCCCACAACCAAACATCACCGATGGCCTCAGCAGGTTTCAGCGCTGTCTAATTTGCATACATTTTATCACGCTGGGAAGGTGCACAGAAGGATTGCAAAGTACTGTAGTGGTCTTCGAGAGGTGGCATCAGTGGTGGGCTATAGTGGGTGAGAAGCATAGAGCAACGGGATGGAGAAAAATCACTAGAGGAAGGGGGAAGAGTCAGAGAGAGACGCAGAGAAGGCTCATGGGAAGTGAAGTTTTCAGGCAAAGCACAGCGAAGAGGTATTGCCCTATTAGAAGAAGCAGTGGGCAAAAGCAACAGTCTGCTGCCGCAGATGTTGCCAAATGGCAAATCCAACCTTTGTGAACATAGCCTTAAAGTAATACTTCCATTGTTACTGCCAAAATAATAATGTACGCTTAGCTGATCCCACGTGTATGTATATCAAGAATTAAAGTAGGATAACTGTTGGGCATCAAGCGTTTGGTCGACAGTTATCTCAAGTGTATGGTTTGCTTTTGTGATTCAGGCCAGTTTCGTTTTCTCTAAGAACTATTAAACACTGTCGCGAAGGGTTCGTGGACCCACTGGGCCGTACCGTCTTGGTGGTATGTCAGCTGGCCAACAGGACGCAGGTCAAAGTCTATAGTTTGTATAGGGTACCTGTGGCAGCTCGGACAGTAGTGAGGCAGGAACTTGGCAGCAGGTGGACGTCAGGTGTGGAGAGGCAGGTCTGGCGTGGAATACAGCACAGCACGGCTACAGCAAGCACGACACTCGATTCAGGAACAGGAAACCACTGGGAGCAGGAAACACTAGGGGGCCATTTGCAAGACAGACTAGGGATACAACAACAAAGCTCAGGCATAGAACTAGGGGGCTGGACCCCTCTTATAGTCCAGAGTACTCACGGGTCAAGGGTCAAGAACGAGGTCCGGTGCGCGCGCTGCCCCTTTAAGAGCGTGCACGAGCGTGCACGAGCGTGCGCGCGCACCCAACGGGATCCGGCATTGGTGAGTAGACGTGAGCGCTGGCTTCTCCTGAGGAGGAGGCTGGGGCCAGCGCTTGCCGACTCGTGGCTGCGGCTGTCAGGGGAGGAACGGAGCTGACAGCCCGCAGCCACGGACATGACAGTATCCCCCCTCTTATGCCCCCTCTTCTTGGGACCAGAGCGAGAGAGACAATTTTTCAGAAGAGCAGGAGCATTAAGGTTCTCTTCTGGCTCCCAAGACCTCTCTTCAGGACCAAATCCCTTCCAATCCACCAAATAAAAGGTCTTTCCTCTCACTCTTTTGGTATCCAGGATCTCTTGAATCTCAAAGGTGTCTGAAGGCCCACTGGCGACAACCACAGGGCTAGGAGTCTAAGGGTATGTTCACACGCACTAATTACGGACGTAATTCGGGCGTTTTTGCCCCGAATTACGTCCGAAAAATGCGGCTTGAAAGCGTTGACAAACATCTGTCCATTGAAAGCAATGGCTGACGTTTGTCTGTTCACACGAGGCGTATATTTACGCGCCGCTGTCAAATGACGGCGCGTAAATAGACGCCCGCGTCAAAGAAGTGACCTGTCACTTTTTGGGGCGTAATTGGAGCCGTTATTCATTGACTCCAATGAAAAGCAGCGCCAATTACGTCCGTAATGGACGCGGCATTCAACTGCCTGCACATGCCGTTACGGCTGAAATTACGGGGATGTTTTCTCCTGAAAACATCCCTGTAATTTCAGCCGTTACGGACGCTGCCGTGTGAACATACCCTAAGTGTAGCGGTTCAGGACCACTGGCTTCAGGAGGGATACGTGGAAGGAGTTGGGGATTTGAGGGTAGGAGGCAGCCGAAGTTTACAGGCGACAGGGTTGATTTGTTTTAGGATCTCGAATGGTCCGAGGAACCTGGGAGCAAACTTGCATGACGGTACTCTTAGTCAAATGTTCCTGGAGGACAGCCAGACCTTTGTGCAAGGAAGAAACTGAGGTGGTTCTCTTCTCCTTGGGTCCGCCCTCCATTTCATACGATCCAATGCCAGCAGGATGGAGGATCGAGTGTGCCGCCAAATTTGTAGAAAGTCCTTGAAGGCCGCGTCAGCAGCTGGTACCTTGGATGAATCAGGAATCGGGAGAGGTATTCGTGGGTGTGGACAAGGACTATGAAGAACAGAGGACTCGCTGGTATGATTGTTGTAGGAGAATTCAGCCCACGGGAGCAACTGTACCCAGTCATCATGTTGCCTAGAGACGAAGTCACGCAGGTAGTTCTCCAAGATTTGATTGATCCTCTCGACCGGTCCATTGGACTGAGGATGGTAGGCCGAGGAAAAGTCCAAATTCACACCTAGAAGTCCGCAGAGGGCTCTCCAGAACCTCGAGGTGAACTGAACCCCCCTATCAGACACAATATGCTGCGGCAAGACGTGCAGGCGGAAGACGTGCTGGATAAACAGTTTGGCCAGTTGAGGAGCAGACGGAAGACCGGTCAGAGGAACAAAGTGGGCAATTTTTGAAAATCGATCCACGACCACTCAGACAGTGCTGCATCCGGCAGAGAGAGGCAGGTCCGTAATAAAGTCCATCGCTATATGCTGCCTGTGAGCATCGGGCACAGGCAATGGCTGGAGCAGACCAGCGGGTCTGGAGTGAGCGACCTTGTTAGTTGTACATACAGAGCAGGAGGAAACAAAGTCCATAACATCTTTGGGCAGCGTGGGCCACCAGAAATGACGGGCAATCAAATCCCGGGTCTTACGGATCCCCGCGTGACCTGCCAGTCTTGAGGCATGTCCCCAGCGGAGGACTCTCCTTCGGTCAGCCATGCGCACAAAAGTTCTCCCTGGAGGGATGTCCCCAACTTGCAGTGGATTGACTGAAACAATACAGGACGGGTCGATAATGTTCTGGGGCATCTCCATAGTGTCCTCCGTCTCTAAAGCATCGGCTCTCACATTCTTGTCAGCCGGCCGATAATGGAGCTCAAACTGGAACCTGGCAAAGAACAGTGACCACCTGGCCTGACGAGGATTCAGCCGTTGGGCTGTCTGGAGGTAGGTGAGGTTCTTGTGGTCCGTAAAAATCAGGATGGGGTGAGCTGCGCCCTCTAGTAGATGTCTCCACTCCTCCAGGGCCAATTTGATGGCCAGTAACTCTCGATCCCCAATCGAGTAGTTACGTTCTGCGGAAGAGAAGAGCTTAGAGAAATAGCCACATACCCTAGACTTGCCCTTGGAACCTCTCTGGAATAGGAGTGCACCAGCACCGACAGAGGACGCGTCCACCTCCAACGAGAACTGTAGGGAAACGTCTGGATGATGGAGGATAGAGGCTGACGTGAAGGCACTCTTCAGGGTATTGAATGCGGACTCTGCCTCAGGAGTCCACACCTTGGCGTTCATGCCCTTCTTGGTGAGGTTAGAGATAGGAGATGTTAGTGAAGAGAAGTTTGGGATGAACTGTCTGTAAAAATTGGCAAATCCCAGAAAGCGCTGTATGGCCCTCAAGCCTTGAGGACGTGGCCATTCCAGGACGGAGTTTACCTTTTCAGGATCCATCTTGAGGGCTCTATTCGAAATGATGTAGCCCAGGAAGGGTAGAGCATCTCTCTCAAATACGCACTTCTACAATTTGGCGTACAGTTGATTCTCCCTTAATCGCAGCAAGACTTCACGGACATGTTTCCGATGCGTCATAGGATCTGGAGAAAAAATGAAGATGTCATCAAGATAGACTACCACACAAACATAAAGGAGGTCACGGGAAATGTCATTCACAAATTCCTGGAAGACCGCGGGAGCATTACACAGGCCGAAGGGCATTACTAGATATTCATAGTGTCCGTCCCAGGTGTTAAATGCTGTCTTCCATTCGTCACCCTGGAGAATCCGGATTAGGTTGTAAGCCCCCCGCAGGTCTAACTTTGAAAAGATCTTGGCATCACGTATACGGTCAAATAATTCTGAGATCAATGGCAATGGATACTTATTTTTCACCGTGATCTGGTTGAGACCCCAGTAGTCTATACAGGGACGAGGAGAACTATCCTTCTTTTTGACGAAGAAGAACCCGGCTCCTGCCGGGGAGGAAGACTTGCGTATGAAGCCCCGCTCCAAGTTCTCGCTAACATAGGCGGACATAGACAGAGTCTCTGGCAGAGAGAGAGGATATACCCCGCCATGGTGAAGGGAAGCACCAGGAACCAGCTCGATAGGACAGTCATACACCCGATGTGGGGGCAGTGTCTCCGCCTCTTTCTTGCTGAAGACGTCCGCAAATGAAGCAAAATGACTCGGCAATCCTGACAGTGACTGAGGCAGAGGAGGCAGAGACAAACGAATCTGTCCCAGGCAACGATTGTGACACTCGGGGCCCCACTGGAGAACCTCTCCAGAGTTCCAGTCCAGGACTGGGGCATGCAATCGGAGCCAAAGCAGGCCCAGCAACAAAGGAGCAACGGCTCTGGGTAGGACATAGAACGACAGCAGTTCAGAGTGGAGGGCCCCTACTTAGAACCTCAGTGGTTTGGTCACAGCAACAACTGGGTTAGGCAGGGGTAGACCATCTACAGAAGCAATTGTCAATGGGCTCTCCATAGGGGTGGTAGGCAACTGAAAAAGGTTCACTAGGTCTCTACGGATGAAATTAGCCGCGGATCCCGAGTCCAGATACGCAGAGACCTGATGCATTCTCTCGCCGGACACTATGGTCGCTGGTATGGACAATTTGGATGAAAGTCCACTTTTACCCAGGGTTGTCACTCCTAGCAACCCTAGGCTTTGGGGCTTTAGGGGACACAGGCGCACAAGATGGCCACCGAGGCCGCAATAGAGACAAAGTCCCGAAGTGCGTCTGCGTTGTCTCTCCTGGGTGGATAGCTTACCCCGGTCCATCGTCACAGATTCCTTAGGAGGATCGACATCTGAGGACAGCAGGGGTTGCTGCAAAGTAGGTCCCAGACTAGGAGGGTCTCCCTCCCGACGAACCTCTTGGAGGCGTTCTTGGATCCGTATGTCAATCCGGGCGGACAGAAGGATGAGGTCATCCAGGGTAGATGGCAGGTCTCGAACGGCAAGTTTGTCCTTAATCTTAGGGGACAGTCCATTCCAGAATGCCGCCGCCAGAGCCTCATTGTTCCACAACAGTTCTCCCACCAGGATAGGACACTGAAGAAAACATCGGTCATGTGCATGAGTCCTTATGAAGAACAATATCTTAAAACAATAAAGGTCTAAATAACATAACTAATAATAACAAAAATTACATTACTTTATTGGTCTTGGTTCAATCATTTATATTTCTCAGTGCCCTAAGTGTAGGGCTACATGATGACATAAAGTAGTTCCTCTATCTGTACAGACAGTTTTTAAATCAGCTGATGGCTGTGGGTCCGGCTTCCCTAACCTCCGGTAATCAGCTGGTAATGCTGGGGAAACTGCGGCGACCACACATTTTATTTGTAGTGGGAATGTAATACATGAGCTCATCTGGTCTGCAAAACTGGGAGCCACGCTGTCTGCTGTGGGACTTACCTCAATGATGTCCAAATGCCCTTAAAGGGCATATGAACACGGATTATCCATATGGGATAGCCACTTTAAAGTTGAATGGGAGTCAAATAAAAGTCACATTACAAATGCGTCCTCTATTATTCCCTATGGGGGAAAAAAAGTTGTAAACCACATTGTGCCTATTGCAGAAATTCCGAAGACTAGATTCAGACTACGTTTTATGCCTACAGTCTGCGCATGAGTTGCGCATTTGCGCGTATTCGGAATGCATTAAAAGGCTCCCAATGGCGCGATCTATGCCAAAAGAGTGTAATTTTGGCATACGTTGGGGTGGTACGTGGCAGCATGCCTTTTCTTTTGATGTTTTTAAAAATGTTGTCAACTATACTTTTCAATACAACCATCCTGCAAAGAAGCGTATATCACACAGCATGGGTTTCTCTCATATCATAGCCTATGGGCGATATATGCAATTGTATGAGCTTTAGGGTATGTTCACACGGCAGCCTCCGTTACGGCTCAAATTACGGAGCTGTTTTCAGGAGAAACCAGCACCTTAATTTCAGCTGTAATGGCATGTGCAGGCGTCTTCCGCTGCGTCAATTACGGATGCAAATGGAGCTGTTTTTCCATGGAGTCCATGGAAAACGGATCCATTTACGTCTGAAGAAGTGACAGGCACTTCTTTGACGTGGGCGTCTTTTTTACGCGCCGCCTTTTGACAGCCCGAATTACGTCCGTAAATAGTGTGTGTGAACCCAGCCTTACAGTCAGCGCACACCTCGGGAGGTTTCCCACAGAGAAAACGAAAAGCGATTAGAGACTAAGATTTCTTATGCCCTGAGAAATAGTACGATTGCGACTTTCATGTGACTTCAGGCCGTTTTGCAACCCTAGCCCCTTAACCCTTTAACGCATTATCAGATAACTGTACGGGATAAGAGTTAAGGGGAAGTATGGAGCGAGCTCACGGACTGATGGTAAAACATAAAACAAAACATATAAATTTGGTATCACCAAAATTGTATCAACCTGTGGAATAAGTTGAATATGTCATTTTTACCGCCTGATGGATGCTGTAAAAACAAAACCCCCCAAAAAATTGCATAATTGCTGTTTTTTTTGCCCATTTCACCCCACAAATAATTTTTTTTCAGCTACCCAGTACATTATGCGGTACAATAAATGGTGCCATGAAAAACTACAGCTTGTCCCGCAAAAAACAAGCCCTCATATGGCGATATAGACGGAAAAAATAAAAAAATTATAGCTTTTGGAAGGTGGGGAGGAAAAAACAAAAGTGAAAATTCGAAAAATGGGTGACGAGGGAAGGGGTCAAACAAAATTTGTTGCAGGGAAGTCACTGACATTAATAATATTCCGTTCTTTCCCCAATGTAAAAAAGATCTATTTCACTTCGCAGTCGAAGCATCCGTACAGAATAAGGCTGTTGTAAACATAATGAAAGTGATAGATTATTTTGCAAACATTTCTCATATGAGAGCAGAGGAATGAGTTGACTTCTACATTATCACTTCCACATCCTGTTAGCACAGCCCACAGGGCTTCAACATTTATCCAATCAATTCTTTGAATTAGTGCGGCTGCAGGGATATAATCATTTTTTTTCAGGCTACAACCCACTGATTTATGCGACGGATATATGACGTAATGAAATCACAAGTCAGGGAACTGTAGTCTTGTATTGTAACAGCTCCAATACAAACAGCCCTGACTAAAAGGGGTATTTTGGTTACTACAAGTTATCACCTATCCACTGCATAGGTTATAACTAATAGATCCGTGGGGGTTTAACCGCTGGGACCCCCACCTTTTGCCAGAATGGGGGTCCCATGTCCCCCACCCTCCCCCAGGTGCCGTTTTCGTCAGTGCCATATACATTGAATAGGCTCATGCTTGACCACCGCTCCATTCAACTCCTACTGGCAGCGGGCTTGCGGCTGGGGGGGACGGGACATGCGATATGGGACCCGTATTCTGGTGATCGGTGGGATCCCTGCAGTTGGACCCCCACCGATCTATTAGTTCTCACCTATCCAGTGCATAGGTGACAATTTGTGGTAACCGGAATACCCCATAAAGTCTTATTCACATGAGAATTTATAAATACACAACTAAACACAGATACATAATAAATGTATCTTTATCCGTGTATTGTGTCCATTTAGTGTTTTCATCCTATATTCCATAGATATGTATAGATCAAACATAGACATGAATACAAATGTAAATACAGATGAATGAGGCTCTGTATAAAAAAAATTGCCATATGAAAAAATGCACTAACATTAGCATGTCGGAGTTTCTAATAATGTAGGCAATAAATAAACTGACTAAGGCCTGATTCACACGAACGTGTTAAACGTCCGTGGGACGGCCTATGAAACAGCGGCTGTCACACGGACCTATGTAATTCAATGTGGCCATTCACACAGCAGTTGTTTCAACGGACCGTGTAAAGAGTCCGTGCGAAAATAGGACATGTCCTATCTTTTAACGCATCACGCATCCCTCCATAGACTCTCAACTATGGTGGATGAGTGACACCGCATGCCTGTGAATCAGGCCTTACCTCGTCATTATATCTCAAGGCTACACCAGTATGAGCGAAAGGCCGGATTTACACGAGCGTGGCGTTTTGCGCGCGCAAAATGTACTTAACAGCTCCGTGTGTCATGATCATATGGTGCGCGGCTGCGTGCTTTTCGCGCAGCCGGCATCATTATGACACTGTTTGTAAACAGAAAAGCACGTGGTGCTTTTCTGTTTTCATTCATACTTTTTACTGCTGTTGCGCGAATCAAGCGCGTCACACGGAAGTGCTTCCGTGTGCTGCGCGTGATTTTCACGCACCCATTGACTTCAATGGGTGCATGATGCGCGAACAACGCACACATAACGGACATGTCGTGAGTTTTACGCAGCGGACACACGCTGCGTGAAACTCACGGACAGTCTGCACGGCCCCATAGACTAACATAGGTCCGTGCGAGGCGCGTGAAAATCACGCGCGTTGCACGGACGTATTACACATTCGTCTAAATAAGCATTTAAGGAAACTGTCGTTTTTATAGCAACTGTTCCTTTACAAGACTACAGTTTCCTGACTTACATGATGTCATATACCATATTTAAGTTTCTGGGAGAATATATGCCTCTCATTCCCCCTCTGCATATGCCACTAACTTCTCATATACAAGATACAAAGCCTGCCAAGATCGAGTCGTAATAAGAAAGCTGTTTTCTGTTTGGTATAAATATCATAAATTCTAAATTTTTATTGTTCTATTTTTTTCCCCAAAGAAAGACGCATATTTTAGTACGATTCATCACTCCTTGCATAACCACACATTACAAATATTTATCCTCGTCTCCCTGGCTACAAACTGAGATACATATTTAAGCACTGACAAATATGAGCACTGAGTAACTTGTGCCCGCGTTCAACAACTGAGATTAAAGTCAGATGAGGCTAAATTTTTTATATTTACATTGACAAAGCGATATGAGGCCTTGTATTTTGAGGGACAATTTTACGTTTTTTGGCTTCATATTGTGATAAATAAATTAGTATTTATTATTTACTAATGGCAGCATGCATAAAAAAAGCTATTACCCCCTTCTGTTTTATTTTATACACTGTTACACCTATTTTTAGGCTTTAGGACCACTGATAACTTTTTTTTATTTTTGCATTAACGCAACAATATGGGGTCTTTAGTTTCCGCAGTTTTGAAGTTGTACTTTCTACACGTACCATTTTCAGGTACGTTTCTGTTTTTTATCATTTAATTTTAGGGGGACAAGAAAAAAAAAATCACTATTCTGACATGTTTTTTTACGTTGTTTATCGCTGGCCTAAAATAAGTGTCAGGGTTGCACAGATAGCATAGAGGACTGGACATGGAAGTACCAGGTACTATCCCATTACTCAACTGAGCACAGTGGGGGACATAGTTCTGACCTTATTAGAACTATAACTTTAAATACTCAAAGGAAGTGGTATACTAAAGCCAATGCAAATAATATTAGTATCTCACATAGTATATCAGAACACATTTCCTAGCTCATTTTCAGTTGAGATCGCTATCTTCATTTCTTGTGTGGAAAAAAAATAAAAGCACAACAGGAAGCAACAGAATTAGAAGTTAAAGAGGGGCCCTATTAGATGAGCACCCGTTGCATGGTTATAGGGGGATCAGAGGTAGCAGTAGCCGCCAAGGCCCTGGTGCCTAAGAGAGACCAAAATCCCCTCTGCCACATAAGTAGATATCAGTATAAATGGCATATGGTAGGTGGGGGTCTTGTTACAGTTTTGCATTGGGGCCCAAGAGCTTCAAGTTACGCCCCCTGGGCTACACTGATTTTTGTCACAGAAAAGCATATCATCATATTTCATAACCATTGCAGGGTCTTGTACCTGTCACTGTAGCAATTCCATGCATAATACCCAACTTTCAAGTATTGCAAAGGGGGACAACCGATGCGGCACACGTAAAGCGGTGCGGCAAATATTTTTCCATTTAAGCCACACCTCTAACCCTGCTGATTCCCCGTCTGTACAGAACCGGTTGAGCCCACACAGTATCATGTTTCCATAGTGCCTCCCCACAGTATAATACTCCCATAGAACCTACACACAGTATAATGCCACTATAGCTGCCCCCACACACACACACACACACACACACACACACACACACACACAGTATAATGCCAAATAGCTGCCCCCACACAGTATAATGCCTCCATAGCTGCCCCCATACTGTATAATGCCCCATATAGTATAATGCCCACACAGATGCCCCCAAACAGTATAATGCCCTGTAGCTGCTGCTCCAATACTGTATAATGCCCCATAAATGCACCCATACAGTATAAAGCCAACACATATACCCCCATACAGAATAATGCCCACACACATGTCTCCTTACAGTATAGTACCCACACAGATGCCCCATACAGTAAAATGCCCAGACTAATTCCCCCATACAGTGTAATGCCCCATACAGTATAATGCCCAGACTAATTCCCCCATACAGTGTAATGCCCCATACAGTATAATGCCCAGACTAATTCCCCCATACAGTATAATGCCCAGACTAATTCCCCCATACAGTGTAATGCCCCATACAGTATAATGCCCAGACTAATTCCCCCATACATTGTAATGCCCCATAGCTGCACCATACAGTATAATGATCCATAAATACACCCATACAGTATAAAGCCAACACAGATACCCCCATACAGAATAATGCCCACACAGATGCCTCCTTACAGTATAGTACCCACACTAATTCTCCCATACAGTATAATGCCCCATAGCTGCCCCCATACAGCACAATGCCCCATAGCTGGCCCACACATTATAATGCTTCATACAGTATAATGCCCACGCAGATGCAACCATACAGTATAATGCCCCATAGTGCCTAATAAAAAAAATTATAAAATAGATACGTAGGCTACATTCACACGACAGTGAAAAAAAATGGCCATTAAAAACTGATCAAATGTCAGGCCTCATGAACATGACCGTATAGGTTTTGTGGTCCGCAAAACCACAGGTCCGTTGCGGTCTGTCGCACTGCAAAAAACCCTTGTGGATCCGTGAGTCCAGATCACAATGGATGCACAACAACAATTCACCAGTATTGGTGAATCTGCAAAACCGGACCGTAAAATTACTTTGCGTTGTTTATGCGGTCCGGATCTGCGGCCTCCGCACCGATCCGTGTAAATCACGGTCGTGTGCATGGGGCTGTAGAAAAGAATGGGTCCACAATTTATCCGCAAAAATGTAGATAAATTCCAGCCATAAAAATACGGTCATGAGCATGAGGCCTCAGTTTTTCATGGCCGTTTTGCATCAATGTGTCTCCAAATTTTCATCCATTTCCAGTTTAACTCGTTAAATGCCGCGGTCAATAGCGACCGCAGCATTTAAATTGTTAGAAAGCTCATCGCGCCCCCCCCCAAATGCAATCGCGGGGTGGCGATGGTTGTTAATGAAGGCCCCCAGGTCCGCCATCTTTGTGCTCCTATTCAGGGCCGGCCTTAGGGGTGTGCGAGCTGTGCAAGCGCACAGGGCGCTGCCCCCTCCAAGCATGTAGGGGGCGCCGCTGGGCTCTGCCTCTACTCTGTGCTCTGTTCTTACACGGAGTAAATAACAGCCGAGGAGCAGAGGAGGAAGCTCCGTCCACAGCCCGTCCTGCACGAAGCCTGTCAGCATGGAGAGATGGTGAGTGTCTCTGTGTATCTCTGCGTGCGTGTGTGTGTGTGTATATACAGTATGTCTCTGTGTTTGTTTGTGTATATGTTACAGTGTGTCTCTGTTCTTGTATGTGTATATGTTACAGTGTGTGTGTCTCTGTGAATACAGTATGTGTCTCTATGTTTGTATGTGTATATGTTACAGTGTATGTGTGTAGTGGGTATATAGTATGTGTATATGTTAGAGTGAGTGTGTGTGTGTGTGTGTGTGTGTGTGTGTGTGTGTGTGTGTGTGTGTGTGTGTGTGTGTGTGTGCGTGTGCGTGTTTATGTCTCTTTGTAAAAGTGTGTGTTCAGTATTAAAGTAGAACAGATAAAACAAAGATATCCGTGCTGCCTCCTATATACCCTGCTTCCCCTATATATCCTGCTGCCACCTATATATTCTGCTGCTCCCTATACATCCTGCTGTCCCTTATACAATCTGCTGCCCCTTATATACCCTGCTGCTCCTTATATAACCTGCTGCCTCCTATATACCCTTCTGTCCATTATATACTCTGCTGCCACGTATATACACTGCTGCCCCTATATGCCCTGCCGCCTCCTATATACCCTGCTACCCCCTATATATCCTGCTCCCCCTATATATCCTGCTCCCCCTTATATAACCTGCTGCCTCCTATATACCCTGCTGCCCATATATATATATATATATATATGCCTCTGTGTGTGTTTATATGTGTCTGTGGGTATAGTTAACTCTCTGAGTACAGATAGTCTTGTAGATGATATCACTGTATGTCTAAATATCTGTCTTTATGTATATATGTTCCAGCGTGTCTATATATGTGGTTAATTTTTCGTTTATGTAGGGGGTGGGAATAGAGAGTCCCGCACAGGGCGCCATTCAACCTAAGGCCGGCCCTGCCCCTATTAAGCCCTGCCTCTGAACTCGTCGATCGGTGCTCTTTACCAGCAAGGAAACCCATGTGTAAAAAAAAAACAAAAAAAAAAAAAACCCTCAGGCTGGGTTCCCACAGTGCAGATTTTGCCTGCATTTTCTCAGTCAAAAGCAGAATTGGATCAAGGAGAGCAGACTTGTAAGGTCTTCTTTTATATATTTCTTCTGTTTAGGTTCTATTCCCTGTTTTGGCTTAAAAACTACATCCACAATCTGCAGCAAATCTGCACTGTGTGAACCCTGCCTTATACTGCACATCTGGGGCTGAAGTATATGAGAGCCCCCAGAGGTGCAGTTTAATAGATAACAGACTACAGGACATCCAGCAGCTCCCTGCTTCTTCCTCCTGACCATAATGTCCTCACCCCTCCTCATTCCTCCCTGGTCAAACTGCTAATTGGACAGGAAGTGTAAAAGGTTGTCTGGTGAGATAAAATTGATGGCCTATTCTCACGATAGGCCATCAATATCTGATGGGTAGGGGTCTGACTGTCGGGGGGGGGGTGTTCTTTTCATGTTTTAACTCAATGCTCCATTGGCAGTTAGTTACATTCTCTATCCTAATGATACTAATACAGCGTTCTGCAGGCGCTGCTTTTAATTGATACATAGTACCGCACTGACCGAGTGCTTCATAGCAACGTGTCATGCAAATTCCTCACTGTCAGTGAGCATTGGCTAACTTTTAAAGTGTGTGTTTTTTTTCTTCTGTCTATTTAGTAATATCTAATAAAAGTTATATTTTAGCTTACACTATTGCAGCCAGCCATAAATTAGGGCCTTTTTCTGCTTAACAGCAAATTAGTTTAAAATTCTTGGGGTCTGACTCTCGGCACCCCTGCCGATCAGCTGCTTAAAGGGGCAGCTTCGCTCTGGCAAGCGCAGCATACCCTTTAATGAATGGAATGTAGGGGACGCAGCACTCGATGGAGCACTGGAGCCCCCTTCAAACAGCTATTACATATGATATAATAGTCACATATTGCTTAATATGTGAAAAAAAGTATTGTTTGACAGCAGTGTCCCTTTAATGGATACATAGAGACCGTTTTATTGGTCTTAACCACTGGACAGAGGAGTAAATAGATCAGGTACAGTTGTTTCTGATGTACCCATTGAGACAGTGTTTCTGAAGCCCTGCCTATTACATGCTGCACATGTATGGGCAGGCGAAAGGTTCCCTGTAAATGGTGTCAATAGAAACTACAACTTCTCCCGCAAACAATAAGCCCTCATACCACTCTATTGACAGAAAAATGAAAACGTTATGGCTCTTGGAAGGCGGGGAGTGAAAAACGAAAAAGCAAAAAAGGATCAGTCTTGAAAGGGTTAATTAATTTCTAATAAAAAAACCATTTATGACCACATGTGGGGTATTGCCGTACGAAATTGCTTTACAAATGTTGTGGTGCTTTTTCTCCTTATCAAAATGAAAAAAATTCTATGTTTTAGCAGAAGAAAAAAGGTAGATTTTCATCTTCACAAACTAATTCCGCTAAATTCTGCAAAAAAAACTGGGGGTCAAAATGCTAACTATACCCCTAGAAAAATGCCTTCAGGGGTGGTTTCCAAAATGGGGTCTCTTTTGGGGGGTTTCGACTGTTTAGGCACCACAAGACCTCTTCAAACCGGACATGGTGCCTAAAATATATTCCTAAAAAAAGGAGGCCATAAAATCCTCTAGATGCTCCTTTGATTCTTAGGCTGTGTTCACACTGAGTTTTTTGCAGGAGGAAAATTCCTCCTGCAAAAACTGCTCCAGACGGTTTTTGCACAGTGGTTTGACAAAAACTCGTCAAAACACTCGTCGAGGTGTTTTTATTTTTTACCCTTTCTGACTGATTGAAATGGGGTTTTGGAGGCGGAAACCACCTCAAGATGGGCCATGTCGCTTCTTTTTACCGCGACGTGTTTTTTTTTGCTCACGGTAAAAAAACTCGTCCAACTCCCATTGACAAAGAAAATCGTCAAAAAAACTCTGTGTGAACAGGGCCTTAGGCCGGTGCTTCAGTCTATAAGCACACTAGGGCTACATGAGATATATTTCTAAAAACTGCAGAATCTGGGCAATAGATATTGAGTTGCATTTCTCTGGTAAAATGTTCTGTGTTACAGAAAAAAAGTGTATTACAAATTAATTTCAGCAAAAAAAAATAGAAAAATATAATTTGTCAATTTCACTTCTACATTGCTTTAATTCCTGTGAAAAGGGTTAAAATACTTTATGAATGCTGTTATGAATACTTTGAGGGGTGCAGTTTTTAAAATGGGCTGACATTGGGGGTTTCTAATATACAAGGCCCTCAAAGCCACTTTAGAACTGAACTGCCCCCTGTAAAAATGGCCTTTTGAAATTTTCTTGAAAATGTGAGAAATTGGTGTTAAAGTTCTAATACATGTAACGTACTAGAAAAATAAAAAGGTTGTGAAAAAAATTATGCAAACAAAGTAGACATATGGGGGATGTTAACTAGTAAATATTTTGTGTGGTATAACTGCCTGTCTTACAAGCAGATACATTTAAGTTTAGAAAAATGGAAATTTTTCCCAATTTTTTCCAAAATGTGACGTTTCTCACAAATAAATATTGAATTTATCAACCAAATTTTTTCACTAACATAAAGTACAATATGTCACGAGAAAACATTCTCAGAATCGCTTGGATAGGTTAAAGCATTCCAAAATTATTACCACATAAAGTGACACGTCAGATTTGAAAAAATTGTCCACAAGGCCAAAACAGGCTCAGTCCTGAAGGGGTTAATCTTACAGGATTTAATGTTTATTTCCGTTGTCTTATCTTGCATCGTTTTCTGTTTGTGGTGGTTAGTTTAAAATGCAGAAAAATAACTGAATATTTATCGGTTTTCAAACTTGTGCTATGGACTTGAAGCAGGAAAATCTCGTTCAATAAGTGGCTACAATTATTATTAAGGCCAGGAACACGCAGTATTGTTTTTTTTTTTTTAGCCAAACTCAGGAGTGAAAACAAAAGAAAGATGATGCATCAGTTTTTTCTTTATACTTTTCATCCTTTTTAATCTATTTCTGGCTTTGGCTCAAAAAAACGATAATCAAAACTGTGGGGCAGATTTACTTAAAGAGGCTCTGTCACCAGATTTTGCAGCCCCTATCTGCTATTGCAGCAGATCGGCGCTGCAATGTAGATAAGAGTAACGTTTTTATTTTTTAAAAAACGAGCATTTTTGGCCAAGTTATGACCATTTTTGTATTTATGCAAATGAGGCTTGCAAAAGTCCAAGTGGGCATGTTTAAAGTAAAAGTACAACTGGGCGTGTATTATGTGCGTACATCTGGGCGTTTTTACTTCTTTTACTTCTCTTCAGAACGCCCAGCTTCTGGCAGTGCAGACACACAGCGTGTTCTCGAGAGATCACGCTGTGACGTCACTCACTTCCTGCCCCAGGTCCTGCATCGTGTCGGACGAGCGAGGACACATCGGCACCAGAGGCTACAGTTGATTCTGCAGCAGCATCAGCGTTTGCAGGTAAGTCGATGTAGCTACTTACCTGCAAACGCCGATGCTGCTGCAGAATCATCTGTAGCCTCTGGTGCCGATGTGTCCTCACTCGTCCGACACGATGCAGGACCTGTGAGTGACGACACAGCGTGATCTCTTGAGAACACGGCTGTGTCTGCACTGCCAGAAGCTGGGCGTTCTGAAGAGAAGTGGATGATACTTCTCGTCAGAAAGCCCAGCTAGTAAAAGTAGTAAAAACGCCCCGATGTACGCACATAATACACGCCCAGTTGGACTTTTACTTTAAACACACCCACTTGGACTTTTGCAAGCCTCATTTGCATAAATACAAAATTGGTCATAACTTGGCCAAAAATGCTCGTTTTTTTAAAAATAAAAACGTTACTGTAATCTACATTGCAGCGCCTATCTGCTGCAATAGCAGATAGGGGTTGCAAAATCTGGTGACAGAGCCTCTTTAAGGCCCCATGCACATGACCGTAAAATCACCCGTAATTACAGACCCATTAGTTTCTAGGTCCGTGCCGTAGAAACTTTATGGGAAAAATAGGACGTCCTATTTTTTTTATTTTATAGACCGTGCTCCCATAATTTATAATGGGAGCGCGGCCCATAAATGCAGACGACTGTCCGCAGCCGTAATTACAGGCACGGTCGTGTGCATGGTGCCTAAAACTGGCATTTCATAAGCCAGTCTTCGCTTAAAGCACACCTCTTAACAAATTGGTCACATCTTCAGCTGTCTGTGCGCCACAGTAAATCTACACCAGCTCCTGATTTCTGCTACAATTTACACCACTCTGTCAGAAAAGTGCCTGGCCACTGGTGGCCCTACCCCTTCCACTAAGTCCCACCTACCTCTTTTTTAAGAAAATAAATATGGCAGAAGCAGCAAAAAAAATGCAAAATTTTTTGTGACTTTTGTGCGGTTTGCGAGTCTTCTACGCAAGAAACCTGGCAGCGGAAAGTTGATAAATTTCTACGTGTGAGATCGAGGCATATCACAGCTGAAAAACTCAGACAATGGGAACTGAACTTTGATCATATGATTCTTTGGTGATCTGAGTTGGATTCCAGAAGTCAGAAAACAGCCTTAGTTTTAAATTTAACGTAGGGCACCTTCACTCGTGTGTGTCACCCTATATTTTATGGAGGGAACGAAGACAGAAAATACAGACTTATGACCACTTGTTGTTGTGTTTGTCCAATTTACAAAATGTGGTAACACATTTCTAAACCCTTGGTATGCAATATCAAGTAATGTTAAGTCAAAACCAACTGGTCATGTTTTGAAACCTTGTTTTGAAGATGTTTCACCACTCAAAGCTTTTTTCCTCATTTCAAAACACATTCACCAAAGGGCATTGTGGGTAGTTTAATCATTTTAAAGCGGTTGTCCCATCTGTACAATCCCTTTCTACACCGGAGTACGGCACACAGCTTTCAGAGATTTTAGCTCTGAAACCAGCAGACCTATGAATTCTGCTCTGGAGTATAAGGCCTTGTTCACGTAGTGCAGATTTTGCATGATTTTTTTTTACTTTTTAAGCCAAAAAAACAGAATTGTATCCAGGAAAGACAACACTTTAAGACCTTCCTTTACATAGTGAAGGCTTTAGGCTACACACACGGCAGTATTTCGGTCAGTATTAGCAAATCAAAACTTAAAGTGGGTCTGAAACATGGAAGTGGTACCAATCTTCCCATTATACTTATATTCTGTTTATGTTCCACTCATGGATTTGGCTTCCAAATAAGACCTAAAGACTGCCGTGTGAAAAGTGAGCTACCACATGAGTCAACGCAGTGGAAGATTAATTCTATATGTAAAACAGAAAACGCTGCTCAAAGGGGAAAAAAAAGCGCTTGTGGTCAATATTGCGGACTCTTTCCTCAATACATATAGGGCTTGGTCTATTTATGTCAAACTATTATAGAAGGAGATAAATCCTTTATAGTCTATTTTCTACGCTGATCCCACCATGCACTGCACTCCCTATTTTTCCCCTAATTTCTGCTCTATGCTCCCTCGTGTTCATGGTCCTAAGTAGGTTTGCTACAGTCCCATAGTTGGACCAGTAAGTTTTTACATGTTGTCACCTACTCTAACCAAATATAAGAAACGAAAATCTGTCTTGCAATTCAATTTGACTGCTTTGCTTTTACACCTGCAGATATTCTCTTTTCCCCCAAGTACAATTAGTTTACATGTACTCCAAAGTATTTAAAAGGTGTACACGAAGACATTACACAATTTGCAGCCATACAATAGACTATGTACATGAATAGTATGGAACCCATAGTGAATAGTTTGTATGCCATAAGTGTCAGATAGGTGCAGGTCCCAGAGGCCCCCTAAACCCTACTCTCTTTTTCGGTGTTCCTGCTGTGCCTTGTAATTTTCAACCATATAAGTAGAAAAATGCTTATAGAAGTGCACAGCCGTTAAAGAAACGGCGTCGCACGCGAGCTACACTGCTTCCGTAACTGCTATTCACGTCTATGGGAGTTGCGGAAACAGCATAGCTCAACGAACAACGCAGTTTTCTACTTACACAATCAGAAATGACTAAATACAGCGGGAACACAAAGATAGAACAGGGTTTAGGGGGCCCCGTTCTAGAGATCAGTGTGGGACACGCATCTATCAGACATTTATGCCATATCCTGTGGATATGCCATAAACGTCCCTGATGGGAAAACCCCTTTAAGGCTCTGTTCACACGTCTGATTTGATACAGATTTCAGCACCGATTCCACACCAAATCCAACAATGTGCATGGGGATTTTCACAAACCCATTTACATGCTACAGAAACTTTCAGCGCTGATATTTGTGTGTATTCCACATTGAAAAGCAGGGGATTGGCCTCAATTGAATGGCAAAGGGACTAATCCTCAGGCAGATCTGCAGCACACCCGTAGTAGAAACAGCCGATCAACAAGACAGCTCCATGATCGGATTTCATTTGCTCCTTTAACAAGGAGCTAGTATGGGGATGAGCGTTTGTTACTACGATCGCTCGTCCCCATCCATTTCCATCTTGTCAGCAGCACATCTCGTTTACACAGGGAGATGCTAGTTTATCAGCTGATCGTTCGGTTTACACAGGGCAATCTTCAGGAATGAACATTCTTTGAACACTCATTTGCCCGATAATTGGCCAGAGTAAAAAAGGTACTTGGCCTCAGATTTCTGCAGAAAATCAGATTTTAATGCAACAAGTAGCCTAAGGCTACTCTACAAGCCCTAACTGAGAATACAGAACTTGCCCTTCCCCAATTTCTATTTAGATTCGGTGGCCACTCAATTAACCTTTGACTTCTGGCGGCTGGCAATAATATAGGCCAATATTACGGCCACAAAGCCCGACTTTGATAATGTACGTTTGGGTCATTAGACCCAATCACACACTCGAGTGAAACTGGCCTTACACCGTGTCCTGGATGTGGACCTGGGTTGTAGGGCAGGTAGACTAGTAGCACATATACCAAGTCAAACTATAACTATGGGCACCTGGAATTCTTTACTCGCTATCTGATTGCGAGCTAATACGGCAACTGACAAGATAAAAGACTAAAGGGCCTATTACACTGGCTGCTGCAGCAAGCGCCGAGCTTCGAGACATGGTTGATCGGTGCTCGTTTGCTCCTGTCTCAGAGCTATGGATGGGGACAAGCGCTCATTACTATGATAGTTTGTCCCCATACGTTACCATGTGGGCAGCACATCTCCTCTACACAGGGAGATGTGATGCAAACGACGATAATATTTTACTTTTTTAAACCGATACGACCAGCAGACGATTGAGCGTTTGCTCGTTCTGCTGATCACTGCCCTGTTTACACAGGGCAATTATAGTCTGCCCGATAATCGCCCAGTGTAAAACCCCCTTAACGGCTCTGCTATCTCAGTGTATGGATCTAGTGTAAGCAGTTGTCTAGGGTCTGATAGCTTTTTTTTTTTTTTAAATCTTTTGTCTTACTCAGTGCATGTCATTTCATTGTAAGAGCCATAGAGACTCCAAGTGCCACCATGTTGTGGAGATCTTCTCACAGACGCAATGCTGAGCCTGGCTGTAAATGAATTCACCACAGGTAACAAGATTTTTTTTTTTCACCCAAGGCAGCCAAAAAAAAAATAAAGAAATATCAGAAAGTAAATTCCAGATGGACATGACATGAGGGGCACATTTTTTTTTGTTACACCCCTCCAGTTAGCTCTGGGACTCATTAACAGCCTATACTTAGGATTGGTGGGGTGGGGGGGGTCTGACCTCTAGGATTCCTGCCGATTAGCACATTGAAAGGTCCCCCTTAGAGTTTACACATGCACAGTACATCACGGCTGTCCTCGGTACTGCAGCTAGTCCCGTAATTGAAAAAAAATAGTGTATTGTCCATTCTCCATAATATAGAAATGTGGGGCTTGCATAACCCTTTAATAACAGATCAGCTTTCAATTGTGTTAAATCTATCAAGGCGGCAACTTTTAAAATGTTATCAGTAAATAGAATTTTTTTTTTCATCACCTTGACAGTCACTTACCCCAGAACCTTTACTTATACTTCTCATATTTTGCCCATTACAGCATCTGTTGTATTTAGTGGCACAGGCAGTAAGAAAGAACACTTTATTCATACAACATTTTTTTCACAAGCAAATAGACCAAACACTGTCACCCACAATGGATAGAACATCAGCTTCCTGTAGATGGGGAAAAAATCTCATTGAACAAACTTGTATCCTTAAATATATAGGTGTCATTTAAGATCCCTTGAGAAAACAGTATATAACACGCAATCTTAATTTCTGCATTACTCCTTCCACTTAGCATTTGCTCAGTCTTTGAGGCGTCTTCCAGCAACACAGAGAAGGGCCACTCTCAACTTCAAAGAATGGGAGTCGCGGACCCAGTTGTATGTGACTGGTGTCATGAGGGTATCACTGGAAAGCCCCTTTACCTGGTTTCTAGGTGTGCTGCCAGATGTGTTTACAAATAAGAAAAATGGAAGATGGTCTATGGCACATAACACTGCAGAGTAGTTTACAAGCATAAAAAAAAAGGCTACTCTCTAACTAAGCTATAGTTATTTCGAACCATACACTGGATTTCTTACAAAGTCATTCTATACCTTAACAAACCGCAGATCACATGGGACAACAGCACCATTCTTCAGATTTGGTTTTTGAGCTTTCCAGAGTGCTGCTAGTTAAAAATGTGGATGAACTTCGCTAACTTCTTGTGATAATCACAATTCCCTACTTCCTTCAGTGAATAAAACAGAAACAAATACATGTAACAAACATTAAAACTAACCCTGAAGCTAAAGCTATGGGGCAATATGGCATATAGTGAGGCTGGCGATCTATTTTGGGTTATTCGGACAAATAGTAGGTGTGGTGTTTACAATCACCTCTGCCAACCCCTCCCTCTCATCGCCCACCTTATCACCTGGTTTGTGACACATGGTCCCTAGATTTACTTGTCTGCCGAGCGGCACAGACTATAAAATGCAGTATATCCTCCAGTTTATCCAACATCGAACTGTGTGAATCCCTTTTCTTTTAAAAAAAAAAAGTGCTGATGCAATCCATTTTAAAACAGGATTATATTAACAAAAAATTGGTACAGCAGCCTTCTTAAACATGGACAGCAATGTGAGGCTGCTACAGGCATCAAGGTGCAGTAAATACAGTAATGCGGACATATCCAATAGCAGCCCAAGCCAATATATTGGCTTTTCACTATTCCCAGATTCCCCTATTTAAAAAACAAACAAAAAAAAACCCAATTAACTTTTAATTTATCTTGGTTTCCCTAAACACAATAGATTATATTTTAAAATGGGAACAGTAATGTATTATAGGATCGAGATAATGTTCGCAAAATGCATCTGGGTGCTAAATTTTTGCTACCGTAACAGTTTCATATTGCTAGATATAATACTGACAGCTCTATAAACACATAAACAGTCCTCAAAATTACAGGACTAAGATGAAAAAGCTGCAAATATACCTTTACCTTCCAAAATTAAATCCCTTTCATCACTGCGGATGACAAGCAAAAGAAAATTTACTGCACACAATAGCAAAAAGATTTATATAAAACTCATGAAGCTTTTATGGGTAATTATTTTCTTGCGATTCCAGACAGTAACACAGTGCTTCCTCCTTTACATTAAAAATACTATACGATGCATGGTCCCAATACATTTAACAAGGTCTTTTTGGCAAGGAGAAAAAAAAAAATAAAAATAAAAATGTGGCATTAGGTCCATCTCATCCATATACACTTCCCTACCCAGATAATTCAGACCAGAACCAAAAGGAAAAAAAAAAGAAATATATATATATACTGATCTTGGAAACAGGAAATATTGTCATAGAACACTTGAAAGATGAGGGTAAAAATCTTGGCTTTTAATTAACAACAAGTTTGTTGGTTTTAAGCAGAGGCTTCGTTTAAATCCTTCCCCCTTTTAAATGAGGCCCACATAAAAGGTTAGGGTATCATATTGTGACACTTCAGAAGTTAAGCAACTGGCAGCTAACTAAACTCCTGAAATGGCACAAGTGCGGAGGCACCTGGTGGAAGGGGATTAGGTGGAAGGTCTCTGTGTTTGAATGGGAATGGTGGATACAGTCTGTGCTGGAATGCTGATCATTGCTAGGACCCGGAGGAGAGTGATGGATGTGGAATGTGATCTGGCAGTGGGCACCTCCAACTCCACTAAGATTTTGCTTATTCTTCAGAAGTATCATTGTTGGTGAGATTGGCAATTAGGTCTTCTAATTTGGAGATACGTTCACCCTGGGATCTGATGAGGTCTTTCATTGAACGCAGTTCCTTCATCACATCATCCAACATTCCATCATTTGCCTAAAAATGATCAATAAAGAGGTTAGTGTGGGAATAAGGAAACGTAAATCAGCACAATAACATAACCATACAATATACGAAAACAAACAGACTACAAATGAGCTCATAAATGATCATATGTTTCGGACTATAAGACGCAGTTTTTAGCAAGAATGAATCTTGCTTAAAAAGTCACTGCGTCTTAAAGTCTGCAGTCAAGGGACCTGGCTGCGCCAGGCCCCCTGACCGCTTCATTAGTTAAGCCCTTCCCGACCCATGACGTGTTGGAACATCATGGAGTGTGGGGGGGGGGGGGGGATTATGTATGGAGCGGTGGGGGGGGGGTGATGATTATGTATGCGCCGAGCCTGCTCAATAAACTGCAGGTGTCAGCTGTGCTTTAGACAGGCTGCTCTAACTACCAGGAACAGCAATTTTGCTGTTCCTGGCCGTTTAAAGGGGTTGTGCCATGAAACACACGTATCCCCTATCCACAGGGGATACCTAAACAGGTATCCCCTGCGGACACAGATACACTTGAAACTGGGACATCAGTGAGTGACTCGCTACCCCCCCCCCCCCCCCCCACCGGAGGTCTTCACATGACCCACAGTTTGGGGGAAACACTTGTCTAGACAACTTGTTAGAAGAGTGATCTCGAACACAATTAGGCTGGGATTATTATGCAAAAATGTAAATTCAGTCATGTCAAACCTCTTTGGAGGATGGCTAATAAGCCTATTGAGAGCCTAAAGAACTAAAAAACAACCTCGAACACGCTACATGAAGTGTCACAAATCAAAACATCCTTCTATGCAAAGGCTGCATAACCTGGATATCACAGCAACACTATTTTTTTTACTTACAGGACTAGAAGATTGTGAAGCCGGCTTGGGGGAGCTGGATGGATCAAACTTCTTTAGCGCAACTGGCTTACTTCCTAAAATATTCTTCCTCACCACATTCAGGTCCCGGTTCTTGCTTGGCATGTACCCATCTTTTAGCGATATCAAAACTGGATCGGCATTTTTTCCCTCAAACCACTCTTCAGCTTCTATAGGGGCCTCTGGGCCAGAAGTATCTGGGTATAAGTCATCTTGGAAAAGATCAGACTTTATATAATAATAAAAAAATAAAAATAATTAAGATTTGAAGTTTAGCAGTAGAAATATGTATATACAGAGGGATACACAGCCAGAACAACTCATTTATATTGGTTGCTACTCTGGACACCCAAGCAATGTCACGGGAAGCCTAGAAGCCAAATAACTTTAGATGTAAATCCACACACATTGGGGAAGAGTTCTCAATAGCAGTGCACAATATGAACTGGGAGGTAGTCTTCCCCAGTGTGGAAGGCAGGTTCATCAACAGGGAGCACAACCGGCTGAATGAACTACTAGCGCTTCATTACTACAGAGTTTAGCCCTTCCGCCAGTTCTCAATGTATTCATGGCAGAATGGTGTAAAGATAACTCTGCCTCGGTGTGTAGGTATTGCTTTACCCCTGTGCTGCATGGCAACATATTGTATCACCATGCGCTGGAATTACTCACTTAGGCCCCATGCACACGACCGTGCCCACAATCACGGCCTGCGATTGCGGGCACGGCCGGCCGCTGACTGACAGCCGCATTTTCGGGCCGTGCTCACATACAAAGTATGGGAGCACGGCCCGCAAAATGCAAAAGAACGGACATGTTCCATAATTCCCGGAACATTTCCACGGCACGGACACCCTTCCGTAGTGCTACGGAAAGGTGTCAGTGTTCAATGAAAGTGAATGGCTTTGTTTTTGGGGACCGCAATTGCGGTCCGCAAAAACGGATGTTTTTTACGGTCGTGTGCATGGGGCCTAAGGGTACAAATTAACACAAATCTGCATGTATTACACAAAAGGGTGAAATCCATGAAATTTCCCAACATAATAAGCATTTGAAAAACCGCAGCATGCTCTGAATTCAGCGCAGTTCGGTTTACAAATTGTTTTGACCGTTAATTCGTTGAAAAGCGGGATGCAAAAATCAAGACTAAAAATATACATCATAACCTACAGACCGTTTCATATTCAGCATGTTAAAAACATTTTTCCCATCTCCTTAATAGAGCGTTTCTCATCATCTTCGGTCCTTAAAGGGGTTATCCCATGAGGGACATTTAGGACATATACTCAGGATATGCCATAAATGTCAAATAGATGTAGGTCCCACCTTCGGCAGCCGAACCTCTCTCTAGAACGGGGCCCCCTAATCCTCGTTCTAGCTTTTTGTGCTCACGCTGCCTCCCTGCCGCTTCTCGAGTAACTAGCTGAACTACGCGGCTTCTGTAACTCCCATAGTAGTGAATGGCAGTTACGGAAGCAGCGTAGTTCAGCAAGCTACGCCGTTTCCTTCTTTATGGTCGGAAATTCACCGGCTTCAGCCTCAACACAGAGCGTCAGAACTGGGTATAAGAGCCTTGATCTAGAGATAGGTGCAGGTCCCTGAGGTGGGACCCGCATCTATCGGACATTTATAACATATCCTGTGGCTATATCATAAATGCCCTTCATGGGAAAACCCCTTTAAGTATCTGGAACAAGTCAGGTTTTTCGTACTAATGCACAGGTCGTGTTACAAGTTATCTTTTTGGGTTTTCCTTAAATCATGGCCTGTTGAGGGTACTTGAGGACTGGTGCTGAGAAACCCTGATCTGGTAAATATAGTATTAGAAATTAAACACTGCAGAGAGTCAAAGACTAAGCTTTAGGCTGGAATCAGACGCATCATGCAATTTTGTGAGCCAAACACAGAAGTGGATACAAAAAGGAGAAGAAAAGTATACGTTTTATCTATAGAATTTTGTTTTTGGATCCACTCCTGGCTTTGGCTAAAATGAAAAGCATTAACCCCTTCCCGACATTTGACGTATCCATACGCCAAAGTCAGGTAGGGGGAAGTATGGAGCGGGCTCACGGAGTGACCCGGTGTCAGCTGTACGTTACAGCCGACACTTCAGAGTAACTAGCGGCATCGCGCTCGATTCCGCTAGTTTAACTCGTTAAATGCTGCAGTCAATACCGACCGTAGCATTTAAAACCGTCAGAAAGAGGGGGGCGACCCCCTCTAACAGCTCATTGCAACCCCCGCAACGCAATCGCGGAGGGGTGATGGTTGCTATTGCTGCCTGGGGGCTTAAAGAACGCCCCCAGGTCCGCCATCTTTGTACACCTATTAAGCCCTGCCTCCTAATAGTTGCCTGTCAGAATCCTGATATACAGTAGTATTGCAGTATATCGTGCAAGCAATCTAAGGATCGCTGGTTGAAGTCCCCTAGGGGGACTAATTTTTAAAAAAAGTAAAAATGAGTTTGTTTTTTGTGTATAAAATAAATTAAAAAAAAATGTAAATTAAAAGTTCAAAAAACTCCCCTTTTACCATTTTCCCGCTCGAGCATAGTAAAAAAAATAAATAAACATAATTGGTATCGCTGCGTCCGTAAAAGTCTGAACTATTACAATAAATATATCATTATTTAACCCGCACAGTGAATGCCGTAAAAAAAACAAAAAACCATTGTAAACGCCAGAATGTCTATTTTTTGTTCACCTAATCTCCCACAAAAAAATGAAGGAAAAAAAAAAAGTGATCAAACCGTTGCATACCCCTCATACCACTTACTCGACGGCAAAAATAAAAACCTTATGGCTCTCGGAATTTGGCGACGCAATATAATTAATTTTTTTTACACGTAAAAAATAGTAAAATATAGAAAAAATTATATATATTTGGTATCGCCATAATCGTATCGACCCACAGAATAAAGTTCACGTGTTTTAATTGCACAGTGAATTCTGTAAAAACGGTGCGCAAAAAAACCATGGAGGAATCGCTGTTTTTTTCATTTTCTACCCCACAAATAATTTTTTTCCCGTTTCCTAGTACATTATACGGCAAATTAAATGGTGCTACGAAAAACTACAACTTGTCACGCAAAAATAAAGCCCTCATAGTACTACATCGACAGAAAAATAAAGACGTTATGGCTTCTGGAATGTGGGGAGGAAAAAACGAAAATGAAAATCTAAAAGTTGTTTACGACGGGAAGGGGTTAAAAAGTTAGCTGGAAAGGTGCTTACTTCAATGGAAAGAAAACGTACTTTCTAATAAAGTGAATGGAGCAGCATTGTTTGCACCTTGTAGGCGCTTCCATTAAAATATTAGAAAACATGTGACGATGCGGGTCCTGAAGACATGGTCCAGTTATCGGATTTGCTCCATTTCAGAGCAGTAGTGTAGGAATAGAAGTTTAATGTGAAAGCCCCCTGACCTCCCTCTGCAGCATACAGGTGACATTCTGTGAATGGAGAGAGCAGGGATTCTCCTTAGCACATTGAGAAATCACAGAATGTAACCACCGTAAACTGTGCCCGTATTCTACAAATTCCTGCACTTTCAGTAAGAAATATAATGCAGCCCTTTGTCTCCAAGGAATAAACAATGAATCCAGACACCAGTCAAAGATGCTCGCAACAAAAATATGACGACTTTACGGAACTTACCTTCCTGGGTACAGTCATGATAATTGGCTCACATTTCCTCTCATGAAGTTTGTAGAACCTCAGGAAAGAAAGACAAAATTATTGGTCAGTACACAGGAAAAATATACTTTACCCTAAGATTTCGATTTGCCAGTAAGTGATTAACCCGATCCCGCTTTGGCCACTTTTGACCTTCCTGACAGAACCTGAAATGTGTCAGATTTGAAAAATGAGGCAGTGTGGTAACATCTCAATGCTTTTACCTATCCAAGCGATTCTGAGATTGTTTTCTCGTGACACATTGGACTTTATGTTACTGGCATAATTTGCTACAATATACAGTATTTAATTGTGAATCGCAAAAATTAGCATTTTTCTCAATTTAAAGTGTATCTGCTTGTAAAACAGGCAGTTATACCACACACAATTGTTGCCAATTAACATCCCCCATAGGTCTACTTTATGTTTGCATCGTTTTTGAACATCCTTTTATTTTTCTAGGACATCACAAGGCTTAGAACTTTAGCAGCAATTTCTCACATTTAAGAAAATTTCAAAAGGCTATTTTTACAGGGGCCAGTTCAGTTGTGAAGTGGCTTTTAGGGCCTCATATTAGAAACCCACAATAAGTCACCCCATTTTAAAAACTTCACCCCTCAAAGTATTCAAAACAGCATTTAGAAGGTTTCTTAACCCTTTAGACATTTCACAGGAATAAAAGCTAAAGTAGGTGAAATGTACAAATATTTTTTTTTGCAAAAATTCATTTTTAATCCATTTTTTTTTTTTGTAACACTGTTTTTCCAGAGAAATACAACTCAATATTTATTGCTCAGGTTCTGCAGATTTAGGAAATATCCCACAAGTGCCCTAGTGTGGTAATGGACTGAAGCACCGGGCTAAGAAGCAAAGGAGCACCTAGTGGACTTTGGTGCCTTCTTTTTATTGAAATATATTTTAGGCACCATGACAGGTTCCCCCAAAAGTGACCCCATTTGGGAAACTACACACCTCAAGGAAATTATCTAGGGGTATAGTGAGCATTTTGACCCCACAGGTTTATTGCAGAAATTATTGGAATTAGCCGTGAAAGTTAAAATCTAAATTTTCTTCAAAGAAAATTTAGGTTTAGCTAATTTTTTCTTCATTTCCACAAGGACTAAAGGGGAAAAAGCACCACAACATTTGTAAAGCAATTTCTCCCGAGTAAAACAATACCCCACATCTGGTCATAAACGGCTGTTTGGACACACGGCAGGGCTCAGATGGGAAAGAGCACCATTTGGCTTTTGGAGACCACATGTAGCAGGAATGGTTTGCGGAGGCCATGTCACATTTGCATAGCCGCTGAGTAGACAAAACAATGAAAACGCCCAAAAAGTTACTCCATTTAGGAAATTACACCCCTTGAGGCATTCATCTAGTGGTGTAGTGAGCATTTTGACCCCACAGGGGTTTCATAGAATTTATTAGAATTGGGCAGTGAAAATAAGAACAATCCCTTTTCTTCAATAAGACGTAGCTTTAGCTCAAAATTTTTTATTTTCTCAACAAATAAAAGTGGAAAAAAACAAAAAACACCACCAACATTTGTAAAGCAATTTCTCCCGAGTACGGCAATACCCCATATGTGGTCATAAACTGCTGTTTGGGCACACAGTAGGGCTCAGAAGGGAAGGAGTGCCATTTGGCTTTCGGAGTCCAGATTTTTCTGGATTGGTTTCTGGTCGCTATTTCGCATTTGCAAAGCACCTGTGGGACCAAAACAGTGGAAACCCCCCAGAAGTGAACACATTTTGGAAACTACACCCCTCAAGGTATTCACCTAGGGTTGTAATAATCACGTTAACCCCGCAGGTGTTTTGCAGAAATTAGTGTGCACTCGAAATGGGACTTTTTCCATAGATATTCCAATATGTGGTGCCCGGCTTGTGCCACCATAACAAGACAGCTGTCTAATTATTATGCTGGGTTTCCCGGTTTTAGAAACACCCTACACGTGGCCCTAATCTTTTGCCTGGACATTTGACAGGGCTCAGGAGGGAAAGCGCACCATGTATTGGTTCACAATTGCAGAGGCTCTGATGTGAAGAAATAAAAGAAACCCCTGAGAAGTGACCCCATTTTGGAAAATACACCCCTTAATAAATGCCTTGAGGGGTGCAGTGAGCATTTTCACCCCGACAGGACTTTTCCATAAGGATTGCGCTGTGGATGGTGCAAAGTAAAAATTTTAATTTTTCCCTAGATATGCTATTTCAGTGGCAAATATGTCGTGCCCAGCTTGTGCCACTGGAGAAATCTAAAAAATTGTTAAAAGGGTTCTCCCAGGTATGGCGATGCCATATATGTGGAAGTAAACTGCTGTTTGGGCATGCTGTAGGGTTCAGAGGGGAGGGAGCGCTAATTGGCTTTTGGAGAGGTGAATTTGCTTGGTAGTAGCTTTGTTTGAGTATTGCTGGTATTTACAATTATAATGTGGGGGCATATGTAAGCTGGGCAGAGTACATCAGGGGCATAGTCAGGTGGTATAATAATTGGGTTATTAAAAATACAAAAAAAAAACGTTAAATAATCCATAGATGTGTGTTACGCCGTGACACAATCCTTTCTGCACAGGCCGGTGTCGCATTGATAAATGTATTTTCTTATCCACCTTTTGGTCCACACTCCGCACCTTTGCAGTGTGGGGAATTTTGCTGGGAAGTGTTGTCCTGGTATAATATGAAACAGAAGAAATGTTCCCCTCGGACTTGTACAACTGCATACTTTTTATTTCCTGACTTATTGGAGCCTTAACGAATTTTATTTTTTCATAGACGTAGTGGCATGAGGGCTGTTTTTTTGCGGGACGAGCTGTAGTTAATATTGGTAACATTTTGGGATATATGCGACTTTTTGATCACTTTTTATCCTATTTTTTGTGAGGCAAGGTGACCAAAAAACAGCAATTCTAGTATAGTTTTTTTTATACAGCGTTCACCATGCATTATAAATTACATGGTAACTTTATTCTGCGGGTCAGTCCGATTCCGGCGATACTAAATTTATAGCAACTTTTTGTTTTACAACTTTTTGCACAATAAAATTACTTTTGTAAAAAGAATGTATTTTTTTTTTTTTTTTTTTACGCTGTTCACCGCGTGGAATAACAGTCTTTATGGCTCAGGCCGTTACGGTCGCAGCGATACCAAGTATGTATGGCTTATTTTTTTCAATAATAAAAGGACTTGATAAGGGAAAAAGGGCAATTGTGTTAATTTTTTTTACTTTAAACTTTTATTATATGTTTTAAAACTTTTTGCACTTTTTGTTTTCCACACTAATTTTAAAAAGCATTATGTTAAACAAAAAACAAATCTAAAACAAAAAAAAAGTGCAAAAAGTTTACTTCTACAGGCCTGAATGGGTCTTCTGGATGTCCGATACAAGAAATATTTGACACAAGCAAATTCCATATATAGCAGTCACAATACCTGCACTGAAGCGTACAGAAGAGATCAGGTAATATAATTGTTGTCAATATATTAGTACCTGGCAATCTCACACTTATTAACATCCAGTCCCCGCTTTGGCATATACCCCATTCCTCGCTGCGGTTCTTTGCTGCTGAAAGTGCTGAGGTAGTGAACGTAAGGCGATTCATCTGTGATCTCAAAATACCGAATACTGCTGTCGCCCTGTTATGAAAAAGGTTAAAGGTCAGGACACCATTTCATCAAGTGGTGAAAACATTATTTAGATACACATGAGGTTCTTTATCCACCAGATTTCCACAGTGAATTGAGAGTTTACAATCCAATAGTTATTATTCCTTTGCTATATGAAAGTAAGACATCAAAAGACGCATAAGTGTGGACTTTTGCGCCTATTCGGGACATTTGTTAACTTTGTAACTCGAGTGTTTACCGACATCTGGACCACGGCTATGTGGATTTCTTCAGTTCTGGCGACTATGTGAAGATCCGTGCCTGCTAACATACGGTTGGCATAAGTGGCGTGCATAAACATTGCACATTTTGAACTTTTATTTATGTGCATCTCGGCTGTGCTTAGGTCAGGCTTGTAACCACAAACATGAGTTTGTATGAGGTTTGTTTTTTTACAAAACAGAACACTCACATGCAAATATGTATGAAGGTGCCCATGATGGTCAAGAGCTTTGTGTAATTTGCACCATGTGCCAGATGTCTACTTTCAGAAAATATATGGGTGAGGAGGTAGAATGTTTAATTTATAATTCAGGTTGTATTTCTGTATATCAAAAATGTGAAAATTGTCCCAAAATCCCTGGCATCAAAAAGCTTAATGCTGAAATAAAATGCAAGTTACGTGTGAGCGAACCCTAATAAGGAAGCTTTCAGCCAACAGATTTGCTAGGGTTACTGAATATAAATCAGACATGATACATATATAAAAGTGACATACATTGCATATATAGCCATACGGGTACAAAGTGCATCAATTAAATTAATAAACCTTCAGTCATTCAACTACAGGTAACTGATATCTGCTTAGGCCCTGTGGAGTAGAACAGGCAAGATTTTAACCAACGCACTTGCTTACTAAGGCGGATCAGAAGGTGTTCTGCTCACAACCAACATTATAAATTATTTAATGCCTAAAGATAGGCTACTCAACTTTACACAGAAAAACCTGATGATTAGTGGGATTTTAACGTAAGGGCCTTTTACACCGACCGATAATAGGCCGGTGCAGCGAGTGTTGATCAACGAGACAGTTGATCGGCGCTCGTTTTCGCCTGTCACACCAGGCTATGGATGGGGACGAGCGCTCGTTACTCCGATCGCTCAGCCCCATATATTATCATCATGTCGGCAGCTCGTCTCCCTGTTTATACAGGGAGATGTGCTGCCGACAACGATAATCTTTTACTTTATTTTTTAAACGATACGATCAGCAGATGCTCGTTCATCTGCTGATCGCTGCCTGCAATTATCGGCAACGAGCGTTATATGAACGCTCGTCTGCACTATAATCGCCCAGTGTATAACCCCCTTTAGGACCCTTTTACATGGGCCAATTGTCGGGCAAATGAGCGTTCACAGAACATTCGTTCCCGATAATTGCCCAGTGTAAACCTGGCAAAAATCAGCTGATCGTATCCTTTCAAATGCCGAAAATATTATCATTGTCAATAGTACATCTGTGTAAACAGGGAGACGTGCTGCCGACATGATAGAAATGTATGGAAACGAGTGATCGTAGTAACGAACGCTCATCCCCATTCTAGCTCCTTGTCAAGCTACTTCGGGCAGTGTTAGACCACCCTTACTTGCAGCATCAAATGTAAAAAAAAAATAATATATTTTACAAAGGTCACACTAAAATTAAGCTCATAAGACGACTTCGGGTAAGGCCACAAATAGCAGCACTAAACCGGCCAACAACCACACCGGCACCATGTTCGGCGCAGCTGTCAAATATCCTGTTAACGGTTGTGCATTGTTGCGGGTAAAATGGCCCTTTACGTGCAAGATCGTGTGGCCATTCATGAATACACCTTTTATGGCCGCAGAACTTCTGGTCACCACTTTTGTACAAGAACAATACAATGAAAGGTTGGTTACCCAAAAGGGAAGTTGTTGCAAGGCAACATGAACGCTCAGATGTGGCATTATACGCAACGGTAGCGAAAAAGATTACTACTACTTGCACTCTGTGTATGCATTTACTGCAGCGACGTCATAAACAGGGTAGGCCCAACTGGACAGGCTGCTAAAAACCCAAAAGGTATCGGCTGTGTTAAAGGGGTTTTCCACGATCAGACAACTGATTACCTATCTACCGGATAGGTCATCAGTACATGATCGGTGGGGGCCTGGACCCCGCATCGATCAGCTGCCAGACTAGATTGCTGGAAGCAGATGTCTGCGGTCACAGAATAGTGGCCGAGCTGCAGCTCTGCAGAAAGGATGTTATGCAATGGTCAGAGCCATCTGCTCGTAGCTCAAACTACTGCATAATGTTCAAAACATAAGGCACCTGGGGGCAGCTGATGTTGCGGGGTCCGGGTGGAGGACCCGCACCGATGATATCCACCAGCTAGGCCATCAGTATAAGTCCTCAGTTGTTGGATTGTGAAAAGCCCCTGGGAAGCTGAGGGCAAGGGCACATTTCACTACAGGATAAGTGAAGGTAAACGTAGAGTTTATGTAGCATTTTAAAATATGTACATAAATGGGTGATCGTTTAATACAGAGATAGGCCGAGTCCGCCAGAGCAGCTCTCCACCGGCTCAGAGGGGTGGCGGTTATATATACTTTAAACCTTGTACTATGGCAAAAGTGAAACCTGTCCATGAGATAGGTCTAAATTTATATTTAAATAAAATATTTTAACTAGAATTGTTTTTAAACAAATCACTGGAACTCTCATCTCTTTCCATTTATGTACATTCACAAACGGAACAATTTGATATTCTCACCTTGCCACACAAGTAAATGATGTTCGTGTCGGGGTCATAGAAAGGTAGCAAGACTCCATTGCTAGTATCCATTTCATGTAGTGCAATAGGCTCATCCATACTTTTCTGTATATAAAGAAAGCATTTTTTTTACTAAACAATATCTTTAGCCTTCCTTCTGATTTTTTTTGTTTAAAACCGCAAGTGTAAAAAAAAAAAAAAACAACACCAAAACCAACCCCATGCTCCGACTGCAAAAATGCCACTGACCCAAAGAATGCAAGTCAAAAGAAAAAAAAACGAAAAAAAAACAAACCGCTTTATTTGTAGCGCGTTCAATATTTCCACTTGGAAAAACGCAGCAAAAAAATGGAACGAAAAATGACAAATGTGGAGTCTTCCCTAAAACTGCTGTGTGTGAAGGCACCCTAACGCATTTGCTGTTAGATTGTTAAACTAAACTGCAGTTGTTAAAACACACGGTTAACCACTTCATACACAAAAAGTAAAAAAACGTATTCAGGTGAACCGTCATCAATAGCAAATGTTAAAATGGAGTATATTAAAGATAAGATGAATGCGTTTTGTTGATCAGCTTGAACTTTTAGCACATGCTTGTTTTAAACCAATATGATGCATTACATTGCATATATAAACTCATACAGCGTATTGAAGTGGTTTGCACACACAATCCTATTTCTCCCGTGCATTATACAACCTACCTTCAAGGACTCATTTTGCACTGTACAAACTCTACCTGCCAGTAAAGCAAGTTTCAATATTTCAATCTTTCACCAAATTGCAGTACCATCACAGAGCACATCTAAGCCACCAATATGCCAACTCCCAAAACATGCCTGTTCTAGTGTTTAAACCTCTTAGGGTATGTGCACACACACTAATTACGTCCGTAATTGACGGACGTATTTCGGCCGCAAGTAGTGGACCGAACACAGTGCAGGGAGCCGGGCTCCTAGCGTCATAGTTATATACGACGCTAGGAGTCCCTGCCTCTCCATGGAACTACTGTCCCGTACTGAAAACATGATTACAGTACGGGACAGTTGTCCTGCAGAGAGGCAGGGACTCCTAGTATCGTACATAACTATGATGCTAGGAGCCCGGCTCCCTGCACTGTGTTCGGTCCGGTACTTGCGGCCGAAATACGTCCGTCAATTACGGACGTAATTAGTGTGTGTGCACATACCCTCAGGCGCGCAGGTTCTACGCTGGACATTTGATACAATGGCCCACATTTATTCATAATGGCGTGTTTTGTACTAATTAAATTTGCTGAGGTTTCGTGGTGAGAATTGCAACTGGTTTATTAAACGTTTCACGAGTCTTAATAAATCTGGTGCATTTGGAATTGTCTGACTCTCTACGTCTGCTACGAGCAGCCATAAGTTTGTGCCAATAATTTGTACCTTTTTACCCTTCACTATTGATAAAAGGAGTCAGACAGGTGTGGCAGCAGCGTGCATTTTTATGGTGGAGATGGGAGGAATAGCAGTTTGGCCAACAGATATCTTAACGCGTAATTAACCTTTTAACGACTAATATCCGTACTGTGCAGGCGTTAGTTCCCGCAAAAGGACAGATATATCCGTCCTCTGATCGCGTGGGTACTGCCACTGTACACACACGATCAGTGGCAGGAGCACGGCTGTTCTACACAGCCTGGCTCCCTCCGCAACTGCCGGAATCGAAGCGCGCTCCGCTGTCAATAGCTACAACGACATCTTATGTGTTTGACAAGGAGGGAGGGAGCTCCCTCTGTCACCCCATGAGCGCCCCCGCAAAGAAATCGCGGGGCGCCATCGGTTTTCCATGGCAGCGGGGGCCTAACAAAGGGCCTTTGCCAGAGCCATGGCCTAATAGATTGACTGTCAGATTTACACTGACAGGCAATAATGCTTTGGTATACTAAAGCATTATATATGCGATCAGCAGATCGCATAGTGAAGTCCCCTGGTGGGACTAAAAAAATAAATTAAAAAAATAAAATAATGTAAAGCAGTTAAAGTTTGTAAAAAAAAAAAAAATATAAAAAAATTTGTCAAAATAAAACCACTTTTTTTTGCCCAAAAAGTGGTTTTATTTAGTAAAAGTGTCAAAACAAATAACACATACGGTATCCCCGCGATCGTAACGACTTGAACAATAAAATGTACACATTAATGAAACCACCGGATATACGGTGCTAAAAAAAAATGACCGGTAAAATTCTCTTTTCTCCCATTCCCCCCATAAAAAAATTACATAAAAGTTAATCTACAAGTCCTATGTATCCCAAAATAGTACTAATGAAAACTATACCTTGGACCGAAAAAAATCAAGCTCTCATACGGCCACATTGACGGAAAAATAAAAACGTTACGGCTCTTGGAATGTGGCGATGCAAAAACAAGTAATTTTTTTCAAAAAGTGTTTTTATTGCACAAATGTAGGAAAACCTAAAACCTTTACATATTTGGTATCCCCGTAATTGTGCCGACCCATAGAATAAAGGTAACATGTTTACGCTGTATAGTAAATGGTGTACATTTATGACGTGATAATCAATGCTGCAATAGCGGCTTATTTTTAATTCTCCCCTAAAATAAAGTTAATAAAAGTTAATTGATTATAAGCATCTAAAAATGGTGCAATTACAAAATACAACTCGTCCCGCAAAAAATAAGCCCTAAGGCCTCATGCACACGACCCTAGCCATGTGCACGGCCGTGATTTCCGGGCCGGCCGGCCATGGAGTGACAGCCGCGAGATGCCATTATTTTCAATGAGCCCGGACAGCAGAACACTGCCGCAATAAGGCTTGCCCGTTCTTCAGCGGTCCGGGCTCATGCACGGACCGTGAAAACCACGGTCGTGTGCATGGAATAGGGCCGCAATTCTCCCGTGGATTTTCGGGGGAATTGCGGCAGCAAAAGCACGTTCGTGTGCATGTCGACGGAATAAAACAAAGTTACGACCCTTGGAATGTGACCGTGAAAAAACAAAAAAGAATCCTTGGTCATGAACGCGCAAAATGGTCTGGTCATTAAGGGGTTAAACATTTTAGAAAAAAACAAAAAAAAACTGATGTCATATCGACATGTCAGAAGTTTTGATTGGTGGGGGTCCAAGCACAGAGACCCCCAATGATCGCTAAAACTAAGCAGCAGAAGCGCTCGGGTGAGCGCTGTGCCGCTAAGTATCTGATTGGCTTTCCTCAGAAAGCCGGGCGAACGGTGTACAGGCTCAGATTTTCTATTGAGCCCGTATACCACTCGCTCGGCTTTCCGAGAAAAGCCGATCAGAAACTAAAGCAGAACAGAGCTAACCTGAGGCGCTTCTACCCATTAGTTTTAGCGATAGGTGAGTCCTAAGTGCTCGGACCTCCAATCAAAACTTCTGACATGTCAAAAGTTATTAAAAAGTTGGTTACCCTTTAAGTGTATGGCCACCTTTAAACCGCCATATAAGTGGTAGCATATTTTTTTTTTTACTGCATTGAACTTGACTATGCTTTTCAAAAAAAGGGGAATCCACCCTCTACTCTATGGTATACAATTGCATAAGTTCAACACTTCACATCTTGTTTGAAGGCATACCTTCAGTGTGCACGTTTTTGAACAGTCTTACAGAACACTTTTACTCTGGAAATAAGTGGTGGTTCAAAATTATTCTTCATATTATTTGCCATAAATAGACGAGATCACATTTGTGATCATTTTGACTGCGTTTCTCCTATGAAGTCAATGTAAGGAGTGAATAATGTGACACTGAACAATTCTACTGTCAATCTAGAAGCAATGATTTTAATCTGATGGTAGAGATAGAAGGGTGAAATAAGCGAATGAACAAGAACGTAAGAGAACTGCAAGCATTCAAGACTTCTCTGCGTCTGTGCTAAGCACGAGCTTGTACCTGCAGAAATACTACGGAAGCCTGAAGGTTTGTATCTCTATATTCCGTCCACCACGGCTGTAGTCAACTAAAAATCTTCCCGTCTTTTCAGTAAATATCGGTCTCATTAACAATCAAAAGCAATAAGAAAACTTGTGTTTATTACATACCGGATTCCACAATGCTAATTGGCGCTCACTCATACGGCTGAATCCAGTTGTAAAAACGCTGCCATCAGATAAAAATATTGCTCTCATGGGCCGAGCTCCTTCGTGTGCTTTATCTTTCTCCTAAAAAAATTAAAAAAAGTGCAAAAGGATACATCGTTATTCAGCAAATGATAAATTGTATTAGTGACATAGCCATAAACGAATGTTTTGTTTTCTCTGTAAGTAAAATATAAATTAAGCCATAAAAGTGTTATTTAAAATAGCAGCTGGCCACAATCACAGTGTAGTTGAGAGTTAGCATAGGGGCGTTGCACTAGATCTAAAAAAAAGCCAAGAACTAAAAACAAAAGTCCCAAATTTATTTAAAAACCTGTGCCGCTGCACTAACAAAAATAACCAAATACAAGTGTTGTGTAAGAGCTGTTCACACTATCAGTATGGCTTCTGTTCAGAACTCTGCATCATATATAAAAAAAGGAAGACAAGCTACAATAAAAGCCATGTAAGACTTAACCCATGTGACCCACACAACTACATACCGCTACAATTTCCATTTTGCGGGGGTCAATAACACGAAGCTTCTTGTCCTTGGAGGCTGTGCAAATGAGGCTGCCGTTTCGGTTCCAGCTGGCACTGTATATCATGTCGTAGTGCATATCCTCTAGGGAGATCATTGCCTCCCCAGTACCCACATTCCATACATAAACGACATTATCACAACCTGTTAACAAAATGACAATCACTTTAATGTCAGCTTCGAAGAGCACCCCAACTTTTGTAAGTTCCACGTACAACCCATTCCCCCAAAAAACAGCTAAGGCCCTGTTCACATCACCTCCGAGCCGTCAGTCAGAGGAATACGTGAAGAGTATTCCCCGATGTACACTTCTCAAGCCCATAGGCTTCAGGGTTTTTTTTATTTTTTATAAAAAGTATTTTATACCAGTCGTTTCACCTCCATCGGGTAAATGGAGCCCTATGGATACACTTGGCGTATGCGCCAGGAGATTTTCCTAGTATACATCAGGCATAGGGCGCAAACATAAATATGAACAGAGCATTAAAAAAAAAAAAAAAAAAAGTTTTTCGTTTTTTAAAAAAATACAAAACCTTTCAGTTTTAATAAAGTAAAATCTGTGTGCATCAACTGCGAATACTTCTGTATACCCATGTATCGATGTAACCACCAATAACTAGAGGATCTACCACTAGGGGTCACTATATCAGAGCATAATGGGATTTTCAATGCAACCAAAACCACAATTGATGACAGAACCTGTGTTTCCTGTGTGCGAAGAAACACTACGAAGCCTCCAAAATGCACTCTTTACCAATATTCCTTCTAAACTGTTAGCACAGTAAAATTGGGTAGAGAAAAAGTCATATGCTTCCCCCTACATTACCATTTTATTCAGCAATACTTCAATGAATGTAATCAACATACCTGCACTGAGCAGCACGTTCCGGGCTGTCGGATGCCATGTCACAATCCCTACCCTCTTGGAATGTCCCTCCAAAGTTACCACAGGCTCTGTAAGCGGTAGGGTCAGGCCGTTGTCTGGGATTTGCCATACCTAAGTAACACAAGACAATCATATTTGGCCAATTTTAAGCTTTGGGTTGAAATTCTATTAATCTACAAGTTTAATGAAATTCTCCTGATGACAAATGCTAGTGTATGTTCTGTCAGGACAGCTGACAAAAGAAAAACATGACTTTTCTTGTAACAATTGAAGTCAATAGAAAAATAGGTGATCAAAACTCAAGACATCTGTAAGGCTTTCCATTAGATTTAAAAAAAGATTTTATTAGAGAAAAGAAAACCAAGTGAAATAGCAAGTGTGAAAAAAAATACAATACAGAAGCGTTTGCATATTCCATACAATAAAGAAAGCAAATTCAAGCAGGAATATGGCGTCATGTGGTTCCCCTCGATTTGGTAAACTGAAACAGAAGCCCTGAACAAACATATCCACAACGATGGCAGAACGAAAATAAGGTCGAAACGAGGAGCAATGATCCTATAAGGTCTATTTAGTATATGTCGGAATACACATTTGTCTATCACACAAAATGCGATAGGGGCTAGTAAAAGTATCTAAATTGGTCACATCTGTAAATGGACATACAAAACGGTAGTCAGGGGCTAGCGCCATGTTGGGAGGAGTGGCAAGGGAGTCAACCCTAGTGGAGGACACATCAAAACAAGTTGAATTGTGCTATGAGGAGATTGGTTCCATGGGGACCCTATATGCTTTTCATTTTAATCTGTTAAAAGTGTGAGGCTAGTGTGAACATAGCCTAAAAGGCTAGAAAAGTAAAATAAAAACGCCCAAGGGTAAGAAGTGCTTCCTTTATATTTGCACTTGAATGATAAATAAAACATTCTAATTTGCACTAAAATAAATAAATTGCAATTTAACATGTTTTGGAGCTAAAGCATACACGTGGAACCTTTTTGTCTAAAACACATACTTGAATCCCACATCCTACCACTAGGAGGACCTACAGTATATCTCCAGGTAGAGAATCCTAAAGTATTTACCATGACCGTGCAGTCTTCAGAACCACTAGCGACAACATTGTCATTATGAGGACACCAGTCAATGTCCAGCACTGGTCCTGTGTGACCACACACTGTAGGATAGGACTTGTCAATTCTTCCACTCTAAAAAAAATAATTAAATAATAAAATGGTCAATTATACATACACAAAGAACAGCATAATAAGGTGTATTATACTAAAAATGTATTTTCACTGCAATATGAAGGGTACATTTTTTATTTAAAGCAGATGGGTTATTAGGCTATGCTACATTATATAAGGGCAGCATAGCATGGAGGCAGATCTGCTTTCCTATTAGCCAAAATGGCACAAATAAATAGTGCCTTTTGGCTAATAAGTCAGTTTTTTTTCTTTAAACACTCCTTAGGGTATGTTCACACGAGGTCATTACGTCCGTAATTGACGGACGTATTTCGGCCGCAAGTCCCGGACTGAACACAGTGCAGGGAGCCGGGCTCCTAGCATCATAGTTATGTACGACGCTAGGAGTCCCTGCCTCGCTGCCGGACAACTGTCCCGTACTGTAATCATGTTTTCAGTACGGGACAGTTGTCCTGCAGCGAGTCAGGGACTCCTAGCGTCGTATATAACTATGATACTAGGAGCCCGGCTCCCTGCACTGTTTTCGGTACTTGCGGCCGAAATACGTCTGTCAATTACGGACGTAATGACCTCGTGTGAACATACCCTTAGTTATGAATCCAGTGTATTCATGAGGGGAGTGCTCTCCACAGTGATTGACAGGTTGCTGCATATGCAGATTTAAAGTGGGCTGGTCAATCACCGCCAAGAGGGCCGGGGGGAGCGCTTCCCTCATGAATACACTTGTCTATTCTTAGAAGGTTACGATTAGCCAAATAGCTACATGTTTACCATTTAGAATACATTAGGACACAAAAAGGACAAATCTAGAAAGGTAAAACAAAAATTCTCCCACTGGTGTACTCCACCCAATGTTACAACTCCTTTCTATCCTGCTCTGTAAAACGGAAATCTGGATGTGATGGGTAATACTGAGCGGATCTCTACATATGCAGGTATATCCAGATACCCCATCTTCAATACACTGACCATGGACGCGGTGTTCAGGCTTTTTTATAGAACATTTAGTAATGGTTTTCTAGAATTGTAACATTCGGATACAAATACTAGTCAGTATGGTTTGAGAATGTTTAAATTTATGAAGAAAGTGGCAAAAAATGCAATACAAACACGGCTGATAATGAAGGTTATTACCCTCTGTTTAATACTATAAATAGAATAAAATTGTTGTTGCCTATGTAAATCCTAATTATATCTATTGTTTCTATTTGTTTGCTTGTTGCTTTGGGAGATCAAACAATTTGTGGTTAATATTTTCAGATTACTTTTTTGGTATTTTTACATTGTTTATGCAAAAGGCCCAGTAGGTTTATTCATTTTCCTATTTGATTGTAGGCCTGGATTATTGAATAGTATTTATGGCCAGATTCTGAACGCACACCCATCATATTTAATGAGTGGACATTGAGGGAAGGAGCAAAGGACTCGAAAGGCCAAAATGTGGAAAGGTCACTAATGATGGCGAGTTTAATGGTCATTGCAGTGATCATACAACGCGTGCAGCTAGCAGTGCGCCAGACCAGAAGCAATCTCCAGCACTGGGAAATTCACAGCTAGCAGTTGAAGATTGTGTTGACTGCTACTATCCTGTGTCACCGTCAACTTCTACCTGCTGTCAAGATCACGCTTTGCAGAGATAACTCTTGAATGACAAACTTAGATACAAGCAGCAGATCTTAAGCGGGCCATAGACCTTCGATAGTTTGTTCGGCTGACTGCTATTACTCCAGACAGCCCCCCAAATGCCAAGAAAGCATGTGTACGCAAATGGGAGAGGGGTAGCAGTTACTGCCAGGCACATTTTGGGCAGCTTAAAATCACATGAAAACAAAGGATCCCAATCCTTCTCCCCCCTATCTGCTGTTGTGTCCAGCATTTTTGTAATGCTGGACACAAATAGTAAAGGATCATTTGCCAAACTTAAGGGGAAAGTACAGGGAGTACCAAATAAAGTTTCAACTAAGCAACGTTGTTTTACTATCAAAATAAACTAGTAAATTATTTGAGCAAGTTATTAGCTACAGAGAAGTACGCCAACAGCATTCCTGCAGAAATAAAACGGGCTCCAGAGGTTCTCTTGAGCATTGCACTTCACTGGCATACACACGGCCTATTTCAATATCTCTGCCTACATTTTTCAAGTTCTTGATCTGGAGACTGTCTGATGCTTGGAAACCAGCCTGGCATGTAACATGTGCTGTGCAGCTTGTATTAGGCAGACGTCACCCACGCAGACTTCTCACAGCAAAGCTTCGTGTTCTTACACTCTGCAGGTGGGGATGTGACCCTGTTCATATCAACAGATTAGAAATACGTGGCAACAGGGCCTGATATACACTTCCAGACAATCTTTAAGGGGGTTTGCCCATCAGGGACACTTATGGCATCTCCACAGGATACGCCATAAATGTCAAATAGATGCGGGCCCCACCTATTTCTAGAAGCCGGCCCCCTAAACCCCATTCTACCCTTCGCTGTTCCTGCTGCCTCTCGAGCCACTTCGGATTACATGGTCTGAAACTACAAAAACAGTGTAGCTCGCGTGCTACGCTGCTTCCGTAACTGCCATTCACTTCTATGGAAGTTACAAAAACAGTGTAGCTCAGCAAGCTATGTGGTTTTAGTAATTTCAGACCATGTAAATCAGGAAAAGGCAGAACAGGGTTTAGGGTACTACATTCTATAGATAGGTGGGACCCGCATCTGACATTTATGGCATATCCTGTGGAGATGCCATAAATGTCCCTGATGGGCAAACCCCTTTAATCCAATGCTTAATAAAAACAGGCCTGGACGGCCTTGCATATAAACATAAATCAAAATATAAATTTTATCCTAAAAAAAATAAAAAAACTGCCAAAACTGCCTACTTATCAGGCTCCTCCCCCTAAACTGTTCACGCACTATAAATTTACTACTATATCCACAGACTGTCAGCGATCCAAGAAAGGATCAGGTTACAGCTACCCATAGAAGTCTGAGGAAAGGGGAGACACACTACTGCAGCTCACAGCAAGTGTTCTACTTTACCCCAGTGCTGGACTCTCAGCTACACTGCTGTATAACGCCCTCCATCCGGCTGCAGCTTCTAATTATGTGATAGATAGAAGGGGAGCGTGTGTTCTGAAGAGTCACCTGACAAGTTAGGTATGCGTGAAGATCATTTGACAAAATAAAAACAAAAAGGCAATTTTACCAACAGCTCCTGAGAAGTGAATTCAAAAAAGGTCAACCAACATGGCTGCACTTCCTGTTACTTTGGCAAAAACAGTTGCTGCAACGGACTAGAAAAAAAAAAACGGAAGTCTCCAAGATAACTATTGGCTATCGCTCTAACTTTTTACTTACAAATATAAGTTTTTGGTGGAAATCTGCAAGTTAAGAGCAATACGCAACCCATTTTTATTTCATTTATATGTATATTTTACTATACATAGTGAATCACTTCTCATTGTCGTGGAAAGGAAATTGGACAGATAAGGCACTGTTCACATCACGATTACAGCCTTCTGTCAGAGCGGTATATGTTGGGAGGACTCCCGACACCTGACGGTAGGCTGAAACGTATCCCACTGTATAGATACATTGGAATACATATGCCGACTTTATGCAAGTGCAGCGGAAGGCCGGGCATGCGCAGAATCTAGCATACACAGATAATCCCTGCGCTGCTGCCTGAAAACCTGCTTTCTACCACACTTACATAGGAGTCGGCCAAGGTAGACGAATCCCATTATAACACTGCATGTGCGGGATGAGCACACCTATACTGAGTGACTACAGAAAAGAGGTTTGACCATGCATGCTCAGCCACCAGGTCAACGTCAATAAAGCGAACGCACAAAGCAGGCTGGACTTGCAATGCCAGGGGGCGACATCCGTATGATCAAATGTAAATATCTTTAAACCCAACGCCTCTTGTCAATGACGTAAATGCTTAAAATAAGGTTTTATACAGGATTTAAATATACAAGTAATAGTGGCACAGCCCCTTTAAAAAAAAAAAAAAAAAAAATAGTAAATCCAGATAAAAAGGACCTTTTGATAGGTTAGAGAGAAGATAGGATCACATTGGTGCAGTCTGGTCGGGAACTAACAATTCACTTGAATGGGGTTGGGCTGCAATACCAGACATAGCCCATGGACAAAAGTGGCGCTGTTTCAAAACGAAAGCAAATCACATTTTTCTAATATTAAAAAAAAACCTCTAGCATGGCACACTCTGTAGGAGTGTAGATCAAAGAATTTGTAGTATGTGTAAATTCAGCACTTTATTACATATGCATGTGTACACTGCTTTCTATGAAATTGGCCAAATGGGATCCCAGTTTGTTAGTCAAATACATTAAAATCCAAAAAAAATACCGCAACACTGCATTAACCTCAACGTACACATAAGCCAACACTGTGTGGACGTATGTATAATCTATCTGTATATAACAAGCGTTAGGACAAGGATTGTGGGGTTGGTAATCACATCAGCATTCTCGTCAACTCCCTCGCTTCCTGCATCAGACTTGTCACATGAAGACTGATCTGTTCAGCTATATACAACTGTGGTGAATCCAGTAACACCCACAGCCATTGAGTGATCCAGCAGGGGAGTATTCACATTGCCTCCCTCCTCCCTGTCCAGCACTCCCTGAGCCCAGACAGTAAATTTTACCATATAAGGCCATGGATGATTTGAACCCTGACAGGCAGAACACAATTCCTGCTTCCTGCGCTGCTCGTTCATTGGCTGCATTGTCTCCGTGCTATGACGACAGCAGGGTGTGTGCTCTGTAGGCATCGACAGCAGCGTGGTTTGTTAACTCTTTACCTCCAGGGAGTCAAGGCAATAGCATGCTGCCTTTCTATGACTGCTGCCAAAGCTTGAGCTTAGCACTAATGGGGAATCTTAGAATATAATTAGTGCGGTAAAGGTTATTGAAGTATAAAAAATTTGAGATATATATATATATATATATCTCAAATGTTAGATCTGGGTGCCTTGGTTTCCTTATGTCCTATTCCAACCACATCGCTAAGGCTGGATTCACACGAGCACATTACGTCTGTAATGGACGGAACGTATTTCGGCCGCAAGTCCCGGACCGAACACAGTGCAGGGGGCCGGGCTCCTAGCATCATAGTTATGTACGACGCTAGGAGTCCCTGCCTCTCCGTGGAACTACTGTCCCGTACTGAAAACATGATTATCGTACGGGACAGTGGTCCCTTTACGGACCGAACATGCTCGTGTGAATCCAGCCTAAGATTACTGAATATTACACATTAATCCCCATATGAACTGGGTACAGAAACAGACTGTGACTGAGAAAGAAGTAAAATAAAATAACTATAGCACATAAATTAAAGAGGCTGTGTCACCAGATTATAAGTGCCCTATCACCTATATAATCCGATTGGCGCGGTAATGTAGATAACAACAGTGGTTTTTATTTTGAAAACCGATTTTTCAGCAAGTTAAACAATTTTTGATTTATGCCAATTAGTTTCTTAATGACCAACTGGGCATGTTTTTACTTTTTACCAACTGGGCGTTGTGAAGAGAAGTGTATGACGCTGACCAATCAGTGACTAATCAGCGTCATACACTTCTCATTGGTCCAGCCCAGCTTCTTTCACTGCACAATCACACTTTAAGGACGGATTTAAACGAGCGTGCGTTTTGCGCACGCAAAAAACTTGGCGTTTTGCATGCGCAAAAGGCACTTAACAGCTCCGTGTGTCATGATCATATCGTGCGCGTCTGCGTGATTTTCGCGCAGCCGCCATCATTAGAATACTCTGTTTGGATGTTTGTAAACAGAAAAGCACCTGGTGCTTTTCTGTTTGCAATCATAGTTTGCCTGCTGTTGCGCGAATCACGCTCGCCCCACGTCCCTCCTTGTGGCATGAGTGATTTTCACGCACCCATTGACTTTAATTGGTGCGTGATGCAGAAAAAACGCAGAAATATAGGACCGGTCGTGAGTTTTGCGCAGCGGACTCACGCGGCGCAAAAATCACTGACAGTCTGCACTGCCCCATAGACTAGCATAGGTCCGTGCGACACGCGTGAAAAGCACGCACGTTGCACGGACGTATTACACGTTCGTGTAAATCCGCCCTAACAATGGGCTGAAACAATGAGAAGTGTATGACGCTGATTGGTCACTGATTGGTCAGCGTCATACACTTCTCTGTACAACGCCCAGTTGGTCAAAAGTAAAAACATACCCAGTGGTCTATTAAGAAATTAATTAGCATAAATCTAAAATTGTTCTCTACATTCCAGCGCCGACGTAGGAGATAGGGCACTTATAATCTGGTGACAGAGCCTCTTTAAGTGAGGCTAAAAGGCCTTTTAAACCGGCCGACAATTGGTGGGTGCAGCGAACGCGGAACGAGACATGGTTCGACGCTTGTTTGCTCGAGCAATCGCTCATCCCCATACATCATGTCAGCAGAACGTCTCCGTTTACACAGGGAGATGTGCTGCAGACAACGATATTTGCCTTTTTTTTTTAAAAAAACCATAAAACAGTTCTAACAGGGCAATTATCGGCAACGAGCATTATACTAACGCTCGTTTGCACGTTGATCGCCCAGTGTAAATGGTCCTTTAGTTCACACTTGCGTTGTATAATACGTCACTCTGACCAGTTTTTAGATCATAATAAAAAGGATAAAAACGGATCAGTTAAAAACCCCATTGAAGCAACATAACGGATTACAATCAGTCTGTATCAGTTTTACATTACCAATGATAAAAATTACCCATCCACTTTCTTGAACAGAGTAAAAGTCCTGTACTCTGCACTCTGATCTCCGTAAAAAAACAAAACAAAAAAAAAAGGATGACTAACATAACGGCCGCAAATGGATGCAATTAAAAGTCCTATTGATTTCAATGGGATTTTTAACAAATGAGTTTTTATCCTTATTCGGATATAAAAACGGATCAGAGTAACAGATTATACAACGCAAGTGTGAAGTTAGCCCGAGGCGCGATCCTGGGGAGAAAAATAATATTCTTTCTAATAGAAAGTGCCTACAGATCACCTTTTACATGTTCCTTTAACAGTGAATAAAAAGAATTGCATTTATATAAAGCAAACATAACTAATTCATTCAGCCGATAATGCGGACTGATACAAAAATGGTAAAAGGACGTCCTATTATGTAAAATCTTTAGCAGAAAATGTGTAGAAACAAGGGGAGACACTTTCCACAGTATGCTATGCATATCTATCTATTTGTGTTTTACAAAAGGGGGAAGAAAAAAAATAAATAAATAAAAAATAATAAAAAAAAAAACCTTCTGTATATAACCACTCAAGGCTCTGTTCACATCTGTACTATTGATTCCATTTATTACAGAAGCCATTACACCGTGCCAGATCGGTTGTACGATGCCTCTAAACGGCACCCGATAGACCTCTAATGGGTTCTGTCAAGTTTTTAGTTTTGACTTGAAGAATAGCATTGCATGCGGCTCTTTATATTTAAAGAGGCTCTGTCACCAGATTTTGCAACCCCTATCTGCTATTGCAGCAGATCGGCGCTGCAATGTAGATTACAGTAACGTTTTTATTTTTAAAAAACGAGCATTTTTGGCCAAGTTATGACCATTTTTGTATTTATGCAAATGAGGCTTGCAAAAGTACAACTGGGCGTGTTGAAAAGTAAAAGTCCAAGTGGGCGTGTATTATGTGCGTACATCGGGGCGTGTTTACTACTTTTACTAGCTGGGCGTTCTGATGAGAAGTATCATCCACTTCTCTTCACAACGCCCAGCTTCTGGCAGTGCAGACACAGCCGTGTTCTCCAGAGATCACGCTGTGTCGTCACTCACAGGTCCTGCATCGTGTCGGACGAGCGAGGACACCGGCACCAGAGGCTTCAGTTGATTCTGCAGCAGCATCGGCGTTTGCAGGTAAATCGATGTAGCTACTTACCTGCAAATGCTGATGCTGCTGCAGAATCAACTGTAGCCTCTGGTGCCGACACGATGCAGGACCTGTGAGTGACGTCACAGATCTGCACTGCCAGAAGCTGGGCGTTGTGAAGAGAAGTGGATGATACTTCTCATCAGAACGCCCAGCTAGTAAAAGAAGTAAAAACGCCCCGATGTACGCACATAATACACGCCCAGATGTAAGACACATAATACACGCCCAGTTGTACTTTTGCAAGCCTCATTTGCATAAATACGAAAATGGTCATAACTTGGCCAAAAATGCTCGTTTTTTTAAAATAAAAACGTTACTGTAATCTACATTGCAGCGCCGATCTGCTGCAATAGCAGATAGGGGTTGCAAAATCTGGTGACAGAGCCTCTTTAAACATGATATACGGATTTAAGGTGGAAATGTTATTTAACGTTCACTATAAACACAATTATTTTCCCAGAGTCCAACCAGAGTTGTCATATAAAGCAATATCAGGATGCTGGTCATTAAAGGGGAACGTGTTGCTGGCAATGATTTTCCACCTGTAAACAGTGTATATGAATTCCACCCTTTACATAACGGTATAAATCAGCATTAAAAGCTAGATGAAATCCTCAGGTAGGATATGCTTTAGGATTCTGGCAGATTGGCCCAAGACCTGAGGTTTTTTGCTGCAATTAAGGTGCCCATGGAGTTTATGGCGGAGACTAAACAAACAACTGTTGACCGACAGTTATTTAATATGGATGGCCAGATTCAGGAAAACGGTGTGTGCATTTTTAATGTGGAATCTAAGCGGAAAAACCATACCGATTGCAGTGTGAATGCTTCCTTACAAAACTACGAGTCGCAGTTATTTCACCAATATCCCGATGTCTTGCTCACTACTTTCTTTTGTCGTGATAAAACTACTATTTAATGAAGATTTTAAACAATTCCTATACCCATTAACAAACTGAAACCAATCATTTTAGTAACATACAAAAACCTAATTTTTATCTGCCAGCGCAAGTCAATCTTCTCTCGCAATTGCAACCATTTTGACATGGGGGAGGGTCTGCAAGCTCCTTTGATATCCCCCCTGATCACTACCTCAGACTCTTCAGATACCTTCTCCATACAGATAGGAGTACAATATGAGCCTCTTAATAAACGGCATTTTCACAAGCAGTAGACTTTAGGGCTAGTGCTCCTTTAAGCCGCTGACTAGAAAGTAGCCAGAAGATACAGAGGTGCACACACTGACATGTTCTCAGTGCTGTGGTAATATCAGGGCAGGGCTGAATCAACAAGCCCAGGAGGCACAAATGTGCTGTGTGTCTGCTACATGCTATATCGAAGGGCCTCCTGGGAAAGGAGCTAAAAGCTCTTTATGCACATTATTGATTTGTGATCTTACTCCAGAAAAGCTAGAAATTTTATTCTTTAGATTATGGATTACACCAAGGGGGGGGGGGGGGGCTATCCTAGAAATCGGCTCGGCACACATCTCCTACTCAAAGACTATATTCCTGCATAAACACGTTCCTGTGAATTTCTTATGAATACCTAGAGACTAGCAATTCAATGGATGCATTAAAGGGGTTGTCTGCTCAGAGACGGGCCGCTTCAGGAGAAGTGTACAACTACACGTCAGCCATTCAAATATAATACACGGTCAGCCACAACGGGAGCAGCGCTTACACCATTCTTGCTTATAGACTGGGTCCTGAACAGAGGACACCCCCCCCCCCCCCATCTACGTCGTTGATATGCCCTATTATTGTTGACTCCGTGACTTTGATGTCTACCAGCATCTGGATCTCATATTTTCCATCTCTTCAGTTCTGGGGCTCCTGGTGACAGGCATAAGTGGTATATGGGCACATCCTGAACTTTTATTTTAAAGAGGTGTTGTGCGTCTCAGGCTTTGCTGGAGTCAGGCTTTTAGCCACAACCATAAAACATTCATTGTGAGAACTAGAATGCAGATTTGGTCAATATGACCACAAATGAGAATACGGCTGTACTGTATTTAGGGTATTTCTTTGTAAGGTTTTGTTCCATAATACAGGGAAAGTTTAAGGCAATGGGGAAATGCACACGTCCGTGTATTCTCAGCCACAATTCCATATTAAAGAGGCTCTGTCACCACATTATAAGTGGCCTATATTGTACATGATGTGATCGGCGCTGTCCTGACAGTGAATATACAGGGTGGGCCATTTATATGGACACACCTAAATAAAATGTGAATGGTTGGTGATATTAACTTCCTGTTTGTGGCACATTAGTATATGGGAGGGGGGAAACTATTCAAATTTGGTGTTGACCATGGCGGCCATTTTGAAGTTGGGCATTTTGTATCCAACTTTAGTTTTTTCAATGGGAAGAGGGTCATGTGACACAAACTTATCGAGAATTTCACAAGAAGAACAATGGTGTGCTTGGTTTTAACTTTACTTTATTCTTTCATGAGTTATTTATGTCATTATGGGTGTCAGGTCCAAGAATTCCAAGATGAACATTTTCCTGGAAAGTAGATTTGTCGTCGTGGGCCAGTTGAATGGCTCCCTAGGTCTCCCGATCTGACCCCCTTAGACTTTTATCTTTGGGGTCATCTGAAGGCAATTGTCTATGCTGTGAAGATACGAGATGTGCAGCAACTGAAACTACGGATACTGGAAGCCTGTGCTAGCATTTCTTCTGCGGTGTTGCTATCAGTGTGTGAAGAGTGGGAGAAGAGGGTTGCATTGACAATCCAACACAATGGGCAGCACTTTGAACACATTTTATAAGTGGTCAGAAACTTGTAAATAACTCATGAAAGAATAAAGTAATGTTAAAACCAAGAACACCATTGTTTTTCTTGTGAAATTCTTGATAAGTTTGGTGTCACATGACCCTCTTCCCATTGAAAAAACTAAAGTTGGATACAAAATGTCCGACTTCAAAATGGCCGCCATGGTCAAAACCCAGCTTGAAAAGTTTCCCCCCTCCCATATACTAATGTGCCACAAACAGGAAGTTAATATCACCAACCATTCCCATTTTATTTAGGTGTATCCATATAAATGGCCCACCCTGTAGATTACCTCCAGCCAGGATGTGATGTGTATTCAGAATCCTAAAACTTCTGTAGCGTCTATGTGATATTTACAGCAAGGCAAGCGTAATCTCGTTTTAAATGACAGGTTACATCGTAACCACGCAAGATTACTCTTGCCTTGCTGTAATTATCACACAGACGCTATGTCAGGATTCTGAATAGACATCACGTCCTGGAGGTAATGTATATTCACTGTCAGGACACTGCAGTAATGTTAGTGTATATGTGTGTGTGTGTGTGTGTGTGTGTGTGTGTGTGTGTGTGTGTGTGTATGTGTGTGTATGTATGTATGTATGTATGTGGCTGCACATACTGATCTAGTAAGATCACTATGTGCTGCGTAAATGAATGGAGAGGAGTGTATGACGCTGATTGGTCACTGATTGGTCAGCGTCATACACTTCTCTCCACAACGCCCACTTGGTCATATAGTAAAACACGCCCAGTTGTCCAGTAAGAAACTCATTAGCATAAAGCTAAAATAGGTCATAACTCCATCAAAAATGATCGTTTTTCTAAATAAAAACACTGCTGTGATCTACATTACAGCGCCGGTCACATCATGTACAAGATAGGCCACTTATAATGTGGTGACAGAACCTCTTTAAGTCTGCAGCATACTCCTTTAGATTCAGCATGATGTCCTTAAAGGAGTTTTCCACTTCCTGAAAACTGATGACCTATCCACCGGATAGGTCATCAGTATATGATCGGTGTGGGTCTGACACCCGGACCCCGCACCGTTCTGGCAGGCGGACGATTTTGGCGGAAGCAGATGGCTCCTGTCAAAGAATAGCGGCCCAGCTGCAGTATTGCAGCTCTGCTCCTATTCAAGTGAATAGGAGCGAATCTGCAGTTCTGCCAAAAGGCCTCTATGCAATGGTCAGAGCCATTTGCATCCAACTCCAAGCATCCGGTGCGCGGAAGCAGCTTGAGTTGCGGAACGGTGCGTGGGGTCCAGTTGTCGGACACACACAGATTATATACGGATGACCTATCCGGTGGATAGTTCATCAGTTTTCATTAAGTGGCCAACGCCTTTAATCTCCCTATAGTAGTCAATAGAACAGGATTTAAAAAAAAAAAGAAAAAACAAAAAAAAACAAACCACCATTTGTAACATACAGCATAAAAGCCCAAATCTACTAGTTGCCAGCTATTACTATAGTATTGCACCAAGTATTCGTTTTCAGATTATTCTAATAGAATTCACAGAATAAAGGAGTAAAAAGATGAATGAATAGGATCTTTATCTGAAATTTATGATCACATTAATGGGATGGAATACATTGGCATCATTTATTCCCTCACTTTGCATCTTCCACACATGGTGTCATTGCTTAGGATTGCATGATGACATAGGAGGGAGAGGCACTCCAGAGAAGGTCCAGCCCTTGTGCTTGCCAACATGGCACACAGACCAGAGCGCTTTTCTAAAAGCTTCATTTACAATCTCATATGTGGTAATAACCATCTTATGCAGCTCCAGCATATCCCACAGCGATTCCTAATCTCTAAACAGCAATGAGAAAAGAATGCAATGTATCAGAAAAAAGATCGTGCCACAAATTAGCAGTAATCCATACAAGATAGGAATATGACATATGCCCAAATTCAACTAATGGCCATACACCCCAACCTACAGATTTACATATATTTTTATGCTGCTGTCACACATGTATTTTTCATCAGTAGAACATCGGTTCTTTTTTAATGCCCGCGTCAAAGCACTTTACGTTGCAGGTTAAAGTCAGCTGTGAAACCGTTGTAAACTGCCAGGGACCCTGGAGGAGAGAGAAGCCGTTTTCACCACTTATCTTCACTGCTCTCATACACAGTGCTCAAAGAGCGTAGAAAATAGAAGTAGTGGCAGCCCCCATTGGTCCTGCTAGTCATGTGACTGGTCACATGATCACCGGGAGACTGCTGTTAGGACTAACTAGACTCAGCTCAGCCCAAAGGCTCCGTTCACACAGGGCGTATACGCTGCGTAAAAGGTACACAGTGTATCCATCCTGTTGCCCACAGGGAATCCAAGCAGAAAACCACGCCAATGTTTGCTGCGGAAATCCTGAAAATGAAAAAAAATAAATAAAAAATGGATACACTTACCATGGCGACGCGTCCCTCCCATGTCCTGCAGCCCTGGGATGACGTTTCATCCCATGTGACCGTTGCAGCCTGTGATTGGCTGCAGTGGTCACATGGAATAAAAAGTCATCCCTGGAGGCCAGCCTGGACCAAGAAGCACAAAATTCTGGGTAAGATTTTCTTAAATTTATTTTTTTCATCCCGAGTTGCGATTTTTGCAGCAGAATCGCAGATTTTCCATCGCAAAAATCAAAACATCTTCTATTTGTTGCGGGTTTTACCTCCATATTGAATTAAATGGGGAAAACCTGCAACAAAAAAAGCAGCGATTACATAAATACAATGGACAGGACACGGATTTAAAAAAAAACGCACCGCAGGTCAATTTAATAGCATTTGTTCCGCTTATCATTTACACAGCGAGTGGATGAGAGTTGTTCAATCCCGTGCGCCACAGTGAATTCAGAAAAAGCGCACCAAACTACAGCACTTAGCTGGCCAGGAGACCGCTGCAGCGGTAGTCATAGGATCAAGCGTCATCCTAGGAGACTGGCCCTCTGACGTCATCCAGACCGTCCTCCTGGGAAGCTGAAACGTCATCCCAGGAGGCCGCGCTGGAGGGAGGAACACCGACGACTGGGTAAGTTTGAGGGGTAAATCCTGCAACAAACTGCTATTGAATTTACCTCCCCATTGAATTAAATAGGGAAAACCCACAACAAATAAGCAGCGTTTACGCAAATACAATGGACAAGCTGCGGAATAAAATTCCGGCCCGCAGGTCAATTTGAGTGTTTTTGTCCACTCAGTATTTACTCAGAGTGTGGATGCGATTGTCTCATCTCATCCGCTTTGCTGCTACTGTATTTGCTGCAGATTATCCGCAATGAATTCCATTGCGGAAAAACCGCAGTATTTCCGCAACTTGTGAACTGACCCATACAATGGAAAAATAATAAGTTCAAAAGGTATTTTTTGACTGGAAACTCCATTACCCTAAATTGGACATGTAAAACTTCAAAAACACGCTAAATCATAACTAATAAAGTATATTTTAGGGCAACCATATATTACTAGATAAAATTAGCTAAAAAGTAAAATAGCATTTTTTCACGATTTTTTTTTCTTCTAAATTATAAGCCTGGGACGGAAATGCCACGGAAGTACTGCAGCATTTCCGCAGCACAATCTGCTGGTCTAACACGCGGAATTTACTGAGGGTATTAGTCCTTCTACATTGAGGAGGCTGGAATCCACAGCATGCTCCGATTTCAGTGCAGAAAACAGACAAGCATGTGGATGCGCTAAACAGTGTCTGGTCCTGGAGGCACAAAATATCCTGAACCGGTTAATCTATGGGCCTATAAAATACGTGCATATTTTAAGCATGCTCTACTTGTATCCGTTCTGCTGATGGAAAACATCCATTGAAGTCTATGGAGAGTGATGCATAGGTTATCTGAACTGCATACGTTTGTCTTGTGTAATTCGATTTGCTCCCTAGAAGACAGTCCTCCAGTATTACGGAACTGTAATATTGATGCAATATGGACAATATACTGATGAAAGATAATTAGTAATACGCCTGTATTACACACGTTTAAAGATACAAACGTGTAGAACAGATTGAAGGCCTCATACATATTTTGGTCAGTACTTCACATCAACATTTGGAAGCTAAAACAAGAAGTGGGTGCAAAACAAAGCAGGGGTGCAAATCTTCCCATCATACTTTTGCTGTGTTTAGGTTCCACTCCTGATTTCGGGTAAAAAATACTGCCGTGTGAATGAGGCCTTTGACCCAGTTGTGTGAATAGAGCCCAAGGCCTTATTCACACGACAGTGAAAAAAAAATGTCCATTTAAAACTGATCAACTGTTTCATGGCCATTTTGCATCAGTGTGGCCTCATGCACACGACCGTATTTTTTCCCACCCGTAAATACTGGCGTAAATACGGGTCCGGTGTCACACGTATTCCACCCGTTTTGCACCAGTATTTACGAACCCGTGCTCGTAAATATGGGTCCGGTGTCACACGTATTCCACCCGTATTTACGAGCACGTTTTTGGCAGCAAAATAGCACTGCACTAATCGGCAGCCCCTTCTCTCTATCAGTGCAGGATAGAGAGAAGGGACAGCCTTTTCTGTAATAAAAGTTAAAGAAATTCATACTTACCCGGCCGTTGTCTTGGTGACGCGTCCCTCTCTTCACATCCAGCCCGACATCCCTGGATGACGCGGCAGTCCATGTGACCGCTGCAGCCTGTGATTGACCTGTGATTGGCTGCAGCGGTCACATGGCCTGAAACGTCATCCAGGACGTCGGCCCGGATGTCGAGAGGGACGCGTCACCAAGGCAACGGGCGGGAGACCGGACTGGAGAAGCAGGAAGTTGTCGGTAAGTATGAACGTCTTTTATTTTTATTTTTTACAGGATAGGGGATACATGTCTTTTGTTTATGGCAGAGCGGGGAGATACCTCCCCGCTCTGCCATAGTTTTCATTGTAGTCCCGGCGGTAGTTACGCCACTGGGCTGTGGCCTGCAGACCGGGTAGTCCCCTGACCTCGCCTCACCTCGCAACGCTCCCGTAATCACGGGTGAACACACGGAGCCACCCATGATTACGGGAGCCCCATAGACTTCTATGGGATGCCCGTGCCGTTATTACGGCATGAAATAGGGCATGTTCTATCTTTTTTAACGGCACGGGTACCTTCCCGTGAGCAAACGGGAAGGTACCCGTGGCTAACAGAAGCCTATGAGCCCGTTATTGCGGGTCGTAATAACGACCCGCAATAACGGGTGTTTTTACGGTCGTGTGCATGAGGCCTTAGGCCTCATGCACACGACCGTATTTTTTCACACCCGTAAATACTGGCGTAAATACGGGTCCGGTGTCACACGTATTCCACCCGTTTTGCACCAGTATTTACGAACCCGTGCTCGTAAATATGGGTCCGGTGTCACACGTATTCCACCCGTATTTACGAGCACGTTTTTGGCAGCAAAATAGCACTGCACTAATCGGCAGCCCCTTCTCTCTATCAGTGCAGGATAGAGAGAAGGGACAGCCTTTTCTGTAATAAAAGTTAAAGAAATTCATACTTACCCGGCCGTTGTCTTGGTGACGCGTCCCTCTCTTCACATCCAGCCCGACATCCCTGGATGACGCGGCAGTCCATGTGACCGCTGCAGCCTGTGATTGACCTGTGATTGGCTGCAGCGGTCACATGGCCTGAAACGTCATCCAGGACGTCGGCCCGGATTTCGAGAGGGACGCGTCACCAAGGTAACGGGCGGGAGACCGGACTGGAGGAAGCAGGAAGTTGTCGGTAAGTATGAACGTCTTTTATTTTTATTTTTTACAGGATAGGGGATACATGCCTTTTGTTTATGGCAGAGCGGGGAGATACCTCCCCGCTCTGCCATAGTTTTCATTGTAGTCCCGGCGGTAGTTACGGCACTGGGCTGTGGCCTGCAGACCGGGTAGTCCCCTGACCTCGCCTCACCTCGCAACGCTCCCGTAATCACGGGTGAACACACGCAGCCACCCATGATTACGGGAGCCCCATAGACTTCTATGGGATGCCCGTGCCGTTATTACGGCATGAAATAGGGCATGTTCTATCTTTTTTAACGGCACGGGTACCTTCCCGTGAGCAAACGGGAAGGTACCCGTGGCTAACAGAAGCCTATGAGCCCGTTATTGCGGGTCGTAATAACGACCCGCAATAACGGGTGTTTTTACGGTCGTGTGCATGAGGCCTTAGTCTCTAAATTTTCATCCATTTCAAGTCCATCTGTCCGTTTTTAATGGCCGTTTGACATCCATTTTGCATCAGTTTTTCATGGCCGTTAAAAAAAAACGGATGGATTTCAGGTCAGGCTTTTTTTGTCCCAACCCCCTGAAAACAACCAAAGGAAGGTCACATGTTCACCTAGACACTATTTACAGCCTCCCTGCACAGGATGCCGCACCAGCCGCCCTGCACAGGATGCCGCACCAGCCTCCCTGCACAGGATGCCGCACCAGCCTCCCTGCACAGGATGCCGCACCAGCCTCCCTGCACAGGATGCCGCACCAGCCTCCCTGCACAGGATGCCGCACCAGCCTCCCTGCACAGGATGCCGCACCAGCCTCCCTGCACAGGATGCCGCACCAGCCTCCCTGCACAGGATGCCGCACCAGCCTCCCTGCACAGGATGCCGCACCAGCCTCCCTGCACAGGATGCCGCACCAGCCTCCCTGCACAGGATGCCGCACCAGCCTCCCTGCACATGATGCCGCACCAGCCTCCCTGCACATGATGCCGCTCCAGCCTGCCTGTAGATGCCACACCAGCCTGCCTGTAGATGCCACACCAGCCTGCCTGTAGATGCCACACTAGCCTCCCTGTAGATGCCACACTAGCCTCCCTGTAGATCGTGCCACATACTCACGAGAGCAGCGCCGTCTCTTTTCTTCTGGTGTGGTCACTCGTCTGCACGGGATATGGCAAGGCAGCGCGACAGGGCGATGACGTCATCGAGGCGCGTTCAAACCCGTGAAGACTAGTGACCACACCTGAAGGAGCGCCGCAAACGTGAGTGTGCCAACGATAGCCAGCAAGGGAACTAGTAGTTCCCTTGCCAATCCCCATGTAACAGATCCGTTTTTAACGGTTGTTACATGTATTGACAGCCGTTAAAAACGGATCCATTGACTTCTATGGGGGCCGTCAGGCCGTTAAAACGGCCAAAAATAGGACATGTCCTATTTTTTGACGGCCATTAAAAAAACGGCCGTGTGAATGCACCCATAGAATATCATTGTTCTGAAAACGGCTATGTGAAAAGGCCGTTAAAAGGACGGCCATCACACGGCCGTTTTTCACTGTCGTGTGAATGAGGCCTAAGGCCTTATTCACACGACAGTGAAAAACGGCCGTGTGATGGCCGTCCTTTTAACGGCTTTCACATGGCCGTTTTCAGAACAATGATATTCTATGGGTGCATTCACACGGCCGTTTTTTTAACGGCCCGTGAATAATGGCCGTCAAAAAATAGGACATGTCCTATTTTTGGCCGTTTTAACGGCCTGACGGCCCCCATAGAAGTCGATGGATCCGTTTTTAACGGCTGTCAACATGTAACAACCGTTAAAAACGGATCTGTTACATGGGGACTGGCAAGGGAACTACTAGTTCCCTTGCTGGCTATCGTTGGCATACTCACGTTTGCGGCGCTTCTTCACGTGTGGTCACTCGTCTTCATGGGTTTGAAGGCGCCTCGATGACGTCATCGCCCCGTCGCGCTGCCTTGCCAGATCCCGTGCAGACGAGTGACCAAAAGTGAAGAAGAGGAGAGACGGCGCTGCTCTCGTGAGTATGTGGCACAATCTACAGGGAGGCTGGTGTGGCATCTACAGGGAGGCTGGTGTGGCATCTACAGGCAGGCTGGTGTGGCATCTACAGGCAGGCTGGTGTGGCATCTACAGGCAGGCTGGTGTGGCATCTACAGGCAGGCTGGTGTGGCATCTACAGGCAGGCTGGTGTGGCATCTACAGGCAGGCTGGTGTGGCATCTACAGGCAGGCTGGTGTGGCATCTACAGGCAGGCTGGTGTGGCATCTACAGGGAGGCTGGTGTGGCATCATATACAGGGAGGCGTGTGGCATATACAAGAAGGCTGTGTGGCATCATGTACAGGCAGGCTGGTGTGGCATCATGTACAGGGAGGCTGGTGTGGCATCATGTACAGGGAGGCGTGTGGCATCATCTACAGGGAGGCGTGTGGCATATACAAGAAGGCTGTGTGGCATCATATACAGGGAGGTGTGTGGCATCATATACAGGGAGGTGTGTGGCATCATCTACAGGGAGGCTGTAAATATTGTCTAGGTGAACATGTGACCTTCCTTTGGTTGTTTTCAGGGGGCTGGGACAAAAAAAGCCTGACCAATGAAATTCATCAGTTTTTTTAACGGCCATGAAAAACTGATGCAAAATGGATGTCAAACGGCCATTAAAAACGGACAGATGGACTTGAAACGGATGAAAATTTAGAGACACACTGATGCAAAATGGGCATGAAAAACTGACAGTTGATCAGTTTTAAATGGACATTTTTTTTCACTGTCGTGTGAATAAGGCCTAAGTGTCGGCTGATAAAAACGGCCGTTTTTGCCCATTTAGCCCGGCCATTTCGCATCCGTTCCGTTTCCGCTCCGTGTATCCGTTTTTAACGGCCGATTTTGACCCGTTTTGTATCAGGTTTTTTTCCATGTCAGTTATAAAAATCGGATGAATTTAATTTGTACATTTTTTGCCACAACTGCCCTCTGTAGATACTGCCATAGACCCCCTTGTAGGCAATGCCACAAAGCCCTCTTGTACATAGTCACCCCCCATAGATGGCACCCCCCTCCCTACCTTCCTGTAGGGGATGGCTCCAGAAGTCCCTCACTTCACTGTTCATATATGGACAGTGAAGGCAGGGACTTCTCCTGGAGCAGACACCCCGGGAGAACGGCCGAAAATAGGGCATGTCCCATTTTTTGACGGCCCGGTTTCCCAGGCCGTCAAAAAAACGGTCGTGTGAATAGCCCCATTTGGGGTCTATTGTTCCTATTGCAGCCATGTGACGGCTGTTTTTTTGAACGGCCGTCACGCGGCTGGAAACCCTGTCGTGTGAATAAGGCCTAAGAGATCACAAAAAACAAATCTGTTAGAATTAACAAAGGGGCAGAGGCCAATGTGGATACCTGTGTTTTAACACTATAGGTCCACAGGAGGCAATCTGATAAGGGCCCCACTACGGTTTCTGTAGGGGACTGCAGGACAAACCATTACGTTTATTTCAATATGCAAAATGTATCTCCACGGTATTTAATAGACAACTGCAGGCTTTCACAGCAGAGAGCCATGCTAGACGAGCAGCTCAAGATGCCCCATTATGGGGCTGAGCTGCAATGCCAGACAAAGCCCATGGATAAAAGCGGCGCTATTGTGCTAATCTCAGTTAACCCCTTTAACATGGAGTAACCGAAGTAGCCCCTTAAAATACCAGATCAGTTGTATTCAAGATCACAAACATATCAAAGCAAGCAAAAGGTGAGGTTCATCTGCAAGAGCACCAGACAAGGGCACCATTAAACCACTGTAGTACAGAACAAGAGATCACTCATTAAAGGGTGTGAACAAACTCATGTTTATACAAGCTGCACTCTATGATTAACATTAGTAGACACATACCAAGAAACATATGGAGACATAGTGCATGTCATTTCCCCATCGGTAAGCAAATGGTAACATTAAAAACAACAAGCCTGGCGAGCTGCAACCAGGCAGATAACTCGCATTCATGCTAGAAAGACTGGCATGACCAATAGATCTTTGCTAGTACATGTACCCCCAAAAAACGTCACATGACCTCCCTCTCAGATGAGGGACAGGATTTTTGGCATCGCAGGGGTCTTCGCTATCTGACCCCATTGATCACCTATCCTGTAGATTAGTGATGAATGTTACTCATGGAGGTAACCCCCTTCAACGCATCTATCATTTGCCACTGAACACTGGATTAGATCACAGCTTGAGAGCTTTACCCCATAAAAAAAATACGTATAGGCGCAATTAAATTAGATGTCCAGGCACTGAAAAACATGGCAGCTTTCTTCAAAAAACAGCACCACACCTGTTCACAGGTTTAGTATGGTATTGTAGCTCAACCCCATTCACTTCATAGGAGCTTAGCTGCAATTCCAGACAAACCATGACAGGGGTGGCACTGTTGCAGCCATGTTTTTCTAATTCTGTACAACCCCTTTAAGTAAATAACTCCATGAGCCATCTTCTTCAGTGGAGTTGTTATAAATCCTGTTCATCTGTTTCCTTCTGGGCAAGATCAGCGACAACCAATAAGGGTAACATTAATGCTCTTAGAGGCTTGAAAGGCTGTCTTCACACACTGGTGGTGGTGCCACGCCGCCTGAAAAACACGCATTTAACCACAAATTGCCGCAGTTACAGGTGAAAACACATTAAAAACGGTGTGCAGCAATTTGCGCAAAATGCATGTGTGGAACACTACAGCAACTAGTGAACCTAATGTTATCCACCTTTTATTCCTCAAAAGCAATTGTGTTAAGCAGCTACACGTGTGGAGTGGGGCGCTTTTTTTTTGGTTGTGTTTTTTTTTTAGGTGTTTTTAGTTTGTTTTTTCACAATTCTGGCAAAATGCTCACAATAGTACACTTAATTGTGCTGGTAACCAGTGGGTGTATATACACATGAAAAATTATACAAGAGAAGTAACAGCCAGGAATCCCAAATTAAAAAAAAAATTCTAACAAAAAAAGGAGGAGGAACTGGCCATCAACTAGAAGATGCAGGTTTCAATTTGGTCCTTCGTGGAAAACTATAAAAAAATAAAAATATTTCTTCAAAATTACCTTCAGTAATGGCAGCACCAGGAAAGCTCCGCCACCGCTGGCTTCTATTATTATGGCAACGAATTTGGGGTTAACAGCACAGAACGAGCTATCCCACGTAACACGGGAAACTCTGATGTCATCATAGCACTGATCATTCTTCACGGCTTGCCCAAAGACATGCCGGAATTTACTTTGTCGAACCACACGCCTCATTGTTTCTGTACACAAATACAAAAAAGAAAACAGTCAGTATAATTTATTTATATATACATATATACACACACACACACATATACACATACATACACATATATATATATATATATATATATATATATATACACATACATATATATATATATATATATATATATACACATATACACACACAAACAAAATTTAGAGATTAGTGATAGATTAGTCTTATCAGAGTTCAAGTTGTCTACACATCAACCTGTAAATTAATCTCTACTGCCAACTCAAAAGAAAGCACACGAAAACATACCTGCAAGGCAAAGGGTTACAAAGGTAAATCTGAGGGTGAGGTGGAAGCAGTGCGGGCGCTATTATTAAAGTGGGTGAATACCCAAATTAAAAATTACATCAGTGTCACCTGCTTCCACCTACATGATTGACAGCAAGCTTACACTAGTTTTTTGTGCCCCATCTGCCAAATGCATTGGTGGAATCAATTTGCCAGGTCCGAAATTCACTTTGGCATTTGTTTTTAGGACAATAAACCGATTTATTTACCCATTGGACTGACAAATCTGCAAGTCAAGCGAAACAATTCACTCATCCTTACTGTAGAAAGATCAATGCAGGTAAATCTGCACCTCCCAAATAGACAAGAGCTGAAGTACAGACTTACCTGGCGATTGAGGAGCATGGTTGGACTACAGTGATTACAAAAACAAAAGGGTAAGGGGTTCGAAGATCCAGAAGGCAAATTATGGAGCCAAGTGACAAATATTGGACAGTGCGCTTTGGATTTAGTACATGGGCATGTAGTTCAGCCATAAAGGACATAGCGTCATTGGCTATAGTCATACACACAAAAGTATGCTTCATCTAAAGCACTGCACATTAGGAAAAACCGGGTCACCTCCAGTCCACAAAAGAATCCCTTTCTAAGGCTTCCTAAACAATCTGGAAATATCACAAGCCAGGAATGGAGGCAACAAGCTTTCAGTGCTTTATACACATAATTGAAGATTTCATAGGCTACAGGGCAATGTTTTAAGGAAAGCAAGAGTAAAATGCATGCATCCCCCCCCCCCCAACTAGCATCTCTAGACTTTGTTCCCTCTATGACCCAGAGCAGTAGTGACATCAGATCTGCAGAGACTTCAAGAAGAAAAGAATAATAAAGGAAGCGTCTGCCACTGGTACGCAGCCAATTAGGACTGGCAACGGATCAACGGCATGGATGCTAAAGAGTAACCTTTTCACTGCCAGAAAGAAACAAGCTACCGGATATCAATCATTGCATCAATCCAACACGTGCCCATTATGGAGGCAATACTCAAATAAATAAGGATATATTTAATAACCATGGGCAACGCATAAGCAATACAGTAAAGAAATAAAGTCCATGTTCTAGATCGCTGCAGAACGGTTTGCCTTAGTAAGCATGCCTGGTTTGTTGGATATCTGCAATATATCTACATACTTGAGAAATCTGCTCCACCCAGCTATATCGGCAAAGCATCTTCAGCTATATTATTCCCCAGCGCCATAGGGTTATAAATGCCCACAAAGAGCCTGTTCTACATAATAGAAGATTTACATTCAAACACGTTTATATGGCCAAAAATAGTTTTCAGCCGCACACCGCTCATTGGGAGATTGCCATGTTCGGTAACCACTCTCCGTACCCACACAAAATCAGTAATCCACCTAGGGAAATTATTACCCTTTTATGTCCAGGTTTTGTTAGTTTCTAGGATGACATTGCCTTCTCTCTCTAGGGCGAGTACAAGAATAGAACCGTTACTCTTCAGTGGCTCTGGCACTTATTACAATAATAAAATAAACTCATCCAGGAATTATACAACGGCTAGATTTCTCTCAAGTAATATCGGCGTTGACCAGGGCACACGCTCACAGCGTACAGTGCTTGGCTGTACTGACACTAGGATTGTGCCCATTAAATACGCTCTATGGGTACACTCGTGTGTGTGTGGTGTGTGGCAGGAAGCAAACGTGATTAGATCACATGAAACGGTTTGCGGTTTTCACATGGTTTTTTTTTTTTATAGTCTGTAGAGAAAAAACATGGTAGATCCAAAAAGCAGCAAGCTCTAAACACAATGTGGCTTTAATTCATATTTGCTGAATGGGTTTTTAAAAAAGATAATTTTTTTTGTACAAAGTGCACTACAAAAGGCACATCTACTGCGATGGTAAATTACAACAGATGCAAAACTGAAGTCTGTTGTATTAGGAGAAAGGGTCTCCTTTCTCCCCAGTAATCGGATCACACCTAGCCATAGTGGTTGGCATTAGAGAAAAACATCCATTCACTTGAGCTGCAATAGCAGAAAGTCCATGAACCAGAGTGGTGCTGTTTCTGGGGGAAAAAAACGAAAAAAACAGACTTTGTAATCCTGGACAACCCCTTTAAGCCCTGTAAAATACATCCCTTATCCTTACTAACTAAAAGACAAAAAAAACCCCGAAATATGCACCTTAACGCGGCGTGTAAATTCAGCCTATATGCGTTTTGCTGAAAGGAGCAATGATAAAACACAGAACCACCATGATTGCGGTTGAGAAGTAGAAGGAAGTCCTGCTAACTTCATGAGAAATTTCCTTTGAGAACAACAGAGGAAGTGGATTTTAGATAGGGAAGTGACTAAATATTTTGTGAAACTGAGGGAAAATGAAAAGTTTTTCATACTAGGAGCCCTTTGTTTTAGAGCTCTTTGCAAAGTAAACAGGACAGTTTAGCCATCAGTTACACATTTAAGGCTTCGTTCACACCTGCGTCGGGACTACGTTCCGTCGGAGCTTTCTGTCTGGGGAACCCATAAACGAAATCCATAGGTTTCCATTTGCATCACTATTGATTTCAATGGTGACAGATCCGGTGCAAACTGTTTACGTTTGTCACCGTTGTGTAAGGGTTTCGTCGTTTTGAAGGAATCAATACCGTTGACTGCGCTATTCATTCCGTCAAAACTACGGAAGCCTTACACAACGGTGACAAACGTAAACCATTTGCACCGGATCTGTCACCATTGAAATCAAAGGTGATGCAAATGGAAACCTATGGTTTCCATTTGTTAGTTTGGATTGCGTTCATGGGTTCCCCAGACGGAGCCCATTAACGTAGTCCCGACGCAGATGTGAACGAAGCCTTACAAGACGACTTAATCTATTGTGACCGTGATCCTAAAGATGGGCACATTTCTCAAGGCAGCTATAGACATAGGATAGCTTGAATTCACACATTACATATTCAGCAGCTGCTGCATAAATTGCTCTGAGCAATTTTCATGTTCTGACATTTCACTTGCATTCAGCTGAAAAACAGAACAATAATCTCCGACCGGCCATACATGGGGCAATAGTTAACCCAAGAAATGATCAGGTTGATAGTGGAACAGTAGATTTGGGAGCTATAGAGTACTACATGAACACCATCACTAATCTCCCCAATGCTATTCATGTACCATTTCAGAGTAGCCCACTATTGATCAGCATAGAACTGCATTAAAAACCACGGATTCAGGTTAGATCTACATCAAACCTTACTTTTCTTGCATGGTTGTATTTGCTACAACAAGATTGACATTTCCAGACTACTTGTTCAAACAATTCCAGGACTCAGAAATCATCCAGCTGCTCATATTTCCCAAAGTCACTGTCATTGGCACTCAATGTCAAAATGAGCGCAACACCACCAAAAAGCAGCGTTTTCGTATACATGTACAAACAGAATGTAGATATCATGTAACGGCATTCAGTCTTCTAGAAACAAGGGGTGTATGCTCGCGTCAAACTAAAGGTGGCTATACACGCTCGTTCGGACAGCAGCTATTCCTCCTGCCCAATTTTTAGTTTTTATAGACCTCAATAGAACAGATTTCTAGGTGCATTGACTACAACACTTCACACGACTCCGCCATAAACATGCATAGTGGGTTCGGACGACTTATCTGATCTGTATGGCCAGATTTGGAAAGACACCCACCCCAATGCACCAACAAGAATTATTCATCTCACCAGCAGCACAAGTGGTGATCATCCTCCTTCCTTTTACTATGAGAAAGTACAAGGACAGTTTTACCCTACAGTGATTTAGCCAGAAAATGGAAACGGTTCATGAAATTGGAAACCCCAATGCTTAACACTGGGGTCCGGGAAAAAGGGAAGCCACAACCGATTTTGTATTCGGAGTACCACAAAGACACATGTGCCAACAGTCATCTCATAAAATTGACTGGTAAAGTGATGATAAAAATTAAAGCCAGTTAGCCATCGCCAGAAACCTATAACAGGCCTTTTTATTGCGGTAGCAAAAAAATTACTTCTCTTCGTCCACAGACAATAAAAGATTAGGTTAAATTTCATGGAGTATTGATACTTTACAATTCTGAGAAAATATTCAGCATGCATCCTGGCTGCATACTTGGACAAGTCAAGACAGTACAGTCAAGTATGCTTATATAGAGCCCTACAGTCTTACACTGGCTACGTCAACAGGGTACAAAAAAGTTTTAAACGTAAATGGTCTTATGAATGTAGCTCGGTGTGAGAGTTCCAAGCGGTTTACTCAGAACTCTGGGCAACCAGTAAACTAGTTTCCAAACGTAAATCTATTCATTTACCTTCTGTAATACCGGTGTACGAGTTCACACGGGTGACAGTAAAATAGATGAGTGCACACATTTTTTTTAATTTAACAAAATCGAAACGGACCTCATACATTAAAAAAAAAAGCCTGTTCTATGTTAACATACAGTGGAGGAAATAAGTATTTGATCCCTTGCTGATTTTGTAAGTTTGCCCACTGTCAAAGTCATGAACAGTCTAGAATTTTTAGGCTAGGTTAATTTTACCAGTGAGAGATAGATTATATTAAAAAAAAAAAAAAAAAAAAAAAAAAAAAAAAAAAATCACAGTCAAAATGATATATATTTATTTGCATTGTGCACAGAGAAATAAGTATTTGATCCCCTACCAACCATTAAGAGTTCAGCCTCCTCCAGACCAGTTACACGCTCCAAATCAACTTGGTGCCTGCATTAAAGACAGCTGTCTTAAATGGTCACCTGTATAAAAGACTCCTGTCCACAGACTCAATTAATCAGTCTGACTAACCTCTACAACATGGGCAAGACCAAAGAGCTTTCTAAGGATGTCAGGAACAAGATCATAGACCTGCACAAGGCTGGAATGGGCTACAAAACCATAAGTAAGATGCTGGGTGACAAGGAGACAACTGTTGGTGCAATAGTAAGAAAATGGAAGACATACAAAATGACTGTCAATCGACATCGATCTGGGGCTCCATGCAAAATCTCACCTCGTGGGGTATCCTTGATCCTGAGGAAGGTGAGAGCTCAGCCGAAAACTACACGGGGGGAACTTGTTAATGATCTCAAGGCAGCTGGGACCACAGTCACCAAGAAAACCATTGGTAACACATTACGCCGTAATGGATTAAAATCCTGCAGTGCCCGCAAGGTCCCCCTGCTCAAGAAGGCACATGTACAGGCCCGTCTGAAGTTTGCAAATGAACATCTGGATGATTCTGAGAGTGATTGGGAGAAGGTGCTGTGGTCAGATGAGACTAAAATTGAGCTCTTTGGCTCTAACTCAACTCGCCGTGTTTGGAGGAAGAGAAATGCTGCCTATGACCCAAAGAACACCGTCCCCACTGTCAAGCATGGGAGGTGGAAACATTGTTTTGGGGGTGTTTCTCTGCTAAGGGCACAGGACTACTTCACTGCATCAATGGGAGAATGGATGGAGCCATGTACCGTCAAATCCTGAGTGACAACCTCCTTCCCTCCACCAGGACATTAAAAATGGCTCGTGGCTGGGTCTTCCAGCACGACAATGACCCGAAACATACAGCCAAGGCAACAAAGGAGTGGCTCAAAAAGAAGCACATTAAGGTCATGGAGTTGCCTAGCCAGTCTCCAGACCTTAATCCCATCGAAAACTTATGGAGGGAGCTGAAGATCCGAGTTGCCAAGCGACAGCCTCGAAATCTTAATGATTTACAGATGATCTGCAAGGAGGAGTGGGACAAAATGCCATCTAACATGTGTGCAAACCTCATCATCAACTACAAAAAACGTCTGACTGCTGTGCTTGCCAACAAGGGTTTTGCCACCAAGTATTAAGTCTTGTTTGCCAAAGGGATCAAATACTTATTTCTCTGTGCAAAATGCAAATAAATATATATAATTGTGACAATGTGATTTTTTTTATATAATCTAGTTCTCACTGGTAAAATCAACCTAGCCTAAAAATTCTAGACTGTTCATTTCTTTGACAGTGGGCAAACTTACAAAATCAGCAGGGGATCAAATACTTATTTCCTTCACTGTATGCAGGATTACAAATATGCCAGAATCTGCAATTGGTGCCTCTGACGCAAATGTATAAAAAGTCTAAGACCTCATGCACACGACCGTAGCCATGTGCACGGCCGTGATTTTCGGATCGGCCAGCCACAGAGTCACCCGCGAACCGCCTGCGAATCGCAGGCCATGCACATGGCCGCGGCCATTATTTTCTATGAGCCTGGACCGCAGAACACGGCCGTAATAAAGCTTGCCCGTTCTCTCTGCGGTCCGGGTTCCGGGGCCGTGCACGGACTGTGGAAACCACGGACGTGTGCATGGCACCATAGGAATGAATGGGGCCGCAATTCTCCCGTGGATTTTCGGGGGAATTGCGGCCGCAAAAGCACGTTCGTGTGCATGGGGCCTAAGAAGTGTCATTCTTGCTCATTAAAACCAATCAAACCAAAATAAAAGCTGGAATCTGGCTGTGCCATGTTCCATCGGACGCCATATTATGGAGGTAATAAACCCTAGAATCATTGCTTCTAGGGAAGAATATCTCTGACATTGCAGTGCTCCACTTGGTGGCACATGGAATCCATGCGGCTTAAAGGTTCAGAGTCACCACAGGTGACTCAGTGTGTTGCCGTAAAGCCTCCTGCCCACTTGAGGCCTTCGCGTTATCTGTGATGTCCTGTAAGGGTGTATGTCCTTGTAACGCCAAGTTCAAATATTGCCTTGTTGTGTGGCACAACAATAACTACAGAGAAGAACATATCTGGCCACCGCATTTTTCTGCTACATAAAAATACCAAGATCTACACAAGGCCAGCTATGAACGTCAGCACTTTTGCCATCTAGATCGTGAAACTGATTCTACTATGTACACCTTGGACATTTTTATTAAGAAGAAACACGGACTGGTTCAGTGTCCGACACGCAGGATCGAGCGGTTACCAATCACATCTAGGTTCATAACTTAATGTGATCGATTACAGGTGGATTCTGCATGTCAGACATGACAGATTCAGGTCTTTGCGAACTATACAGCTGCTCTATATACAGGATACAAAGCAGCTGTATCTCAAAGTAAAAAGGGTTTTTCATAAAACGTATGTAGGAAGTTACACCAATCACACAGACATTTTTGTAAAAAACCAAAACAAAAAACACAATGTCAAAGGTGTACATTGTCGTCAATCTTTGAAACTACTATTCTGTTCAAGAGCAAAATTTATAAAAAAAAAAAAACTAAACTGTAAAATGTATCTCAGATGAACTATACCCAAGCGGCTGGAATCTTTCTTGGAGGGTTTCTATTGAGGTCTATTAAAATTTTTATTTAAAAATTCAAATTGACTTCTGTAGTTGTTGGACTGAGTCCTAAAGGCTACAGTGTTTAGTATATCCCTGTAAAGTACAGATTGCTATATGTCTACACAAGAATGATGTACTTGAAAAAAAAACAAAAAAACACACCCCTATCAAATTCTTAAGACTTACTTGTGCGTATCACATACAAATTCCACATAAGGTTGCTGGTATGAGGTAACCACCATACATAGAAAAGAATAGCAACGGTAAATATACTTGGAGGGAAGAGGAAACACATACATATATACATACGGAGCACCACAGAAATTATGACCGGGCACTCATTCTATATACAAGTACAGTACGGAGTTGCTGGTTATACTCTACATGGAAAAGAATGTGCACAAATATGATGACCTCATTCGAGTATCACTATATATAAGTAAGAAAGGGAACCAGTCATTCCTCATTTGAGTATCACTATATAAGAACGGGACCTGTCCGTGATTACAGCTACGGCCGGCCGCAGATAGTCTACCGCATTAGCAGGCCGTGCTTCCATTATAAAGTATGGGAGCACGGTCTGTAAAACAAAAATATAGGACAAGACCTATATTTTACTGAAGCCTTCTATGGCCCGGACACCTTCCATAGAAATGAATGGATCCGTAATTACGGATGAGTTCTACAGTTGTGTGGCATGGGGCATTACACTATAAAGCGCTGCAGCATTACCTGCTGGACACTGCTGAGCGACTCCCGAGGTCACTAAATTACGCCTGCGGTTAGGGTTAAGGCACTTTTACACCAGCCGATAAGCGGCTTGTGCAGCGAGCGCCGATCAACGAGACATCGGCGCTCGTTTGCTCCCGTCACACGGAGCTGTGGATGGGGACAAGTGGTCGTTACTTCGATCGCTCGTCCCAAAACATCATGTCGGCAGCGCATCTCCCTGTTCACACAGGAAGATGTGCTGCCGACAACGATAATACTTCACTTTTTTAAAACTATACAACCAGCAGATGATCGAGCGTTTGCTCGTTCATCTTCTGATCACTGCCCGAATTCACTGTATTTCAAAGATACATTCAATTGTGCTCCCACAACATAATTTTAAAGGATTCACTGGTGTGATATGAGTAAAATATAACATTTATTTATAACTCTCTAAAAACAGGGGTACAATCACCACTGTGAAAAAGCCCCACCGTGTGTATAAAAACGTATTAAATAGTAAACACTGAGTTCTAATTCATGCCGCTGACATCTATGCGAGCATGCTTCCGTGGAGTACAGCAGAATACCTGCTGCTGAACTAAATATCGCTGGCATCCCGGCTAGAGTGACCAAGCTACAGACCCCTGATGATGAGTATTGAAACGCGTAGGGTCGGTTGTGAATAGGAATTTTTTAGCATAGGGAACACCAGCATTGTTTGTTTACCTCAACACTAGGAGCTTCCGGTGCGGTTATCACGGACTCTAGTGTGAATTAGGGTCAAGACTATTGTTATGCCCATTTTTCAAATGCTGATTCCGTATTGATATTCTTGTTGAACACTGAGCTATAGGAGGTTCACAATTGAATTAGAACTCAGTTTATTATTTAATACGTTTTTATACACACGGTGGGGCTTTTTCACAGTGGTGATTGTACCCCTGTTTTTAGAGCGTTATAAATAAATGTTATATTTTACTCATATCACACCAGTGATCACTGCCCGATAATCGTCCAGTGTAAAACACCCTTTAAGGCCGGGTTCACGCAGGGCGGATACGCTGCGTAAAAGGCACACAGCGTATCTGCCACGTTGGCCGCAGAGAATTCTGGGTGAAAAACCGCACCAAATTGTGGTGCAGTTTTTTGTCCGGAATGTCCGCTGCGGAAAACTGCAGCATTAGCCTCCAGGGAAGACATTTCATGTGACTGCCGCTACAACCTGTGATTGGCTGCAGCGGTCACATGGGATAATCTTCATCCCTGGAGGCCAGCCTGCAGAACGTCAGAGGTAAAATATAAGGTTTTGTCTATGTGGCGATTTTTGCAGTGTAATTGCTGCGATTCCCCAGCCACACTTGTTTGTTGTGGGTTTTAGATCCCCAATGAATTCAATGGGGAAAACCTGCAACAAGTTACTGGCGATTCCACAACCACAATTGACATGCTGTGGCTTAAAAACCCGCACTGCAGGTCAATTGGTGTGCGGAATTTCTGCATATCACATACACAGCGTGTGGATGAGATTTCTTGAAATCTCATACACTTCTCTGCTACTGTATTCTGCTGCAAATTTTCTGCAACTAAATAAGTTGCGGAAAATCTGCAGTATTTACGCCACATGTGGACTAGCCCCAAGACGGCACACTAATCTAATAGCCACATCACTTGGTCGCCTTCCCACTCACATTAAAATACCTACATAGCCATGCTTTCCACTGAAGCTACAGAGTAAACCTCTGCGGTTTCCTGGTGAATATATTCAGTATTAAGTCAGCCTGGAATTGGATAGAGCCAAAATAACCACAAGGCTGGGTTCACACACACTATTTACGGACGTAATTCGGGTGTTTTAGCCCCGAATTACGTCCGAAAATGCAGCTCAATAGCGTCAGCAAACATCTGCCCATTCATTAGAATGGGTCTTACGATGTTCTGTGCCGATGGTCATTTTTTTTTTACGCCCCGCGTCAAAGTAGTGCCTGTCACTTCTTCAGACGTAAATGGAGCAGTTTTCCATTGACTCCATAGAAAAACAGCTCCATTTACGTCCGTAATGGATGCAGCGAAAAGCGCCTCAACATGCCATTACGGCTGAAATTACGGAGCTGTTTTATCCTGAAAACAGCCCCGTAATTTCAGCCGTAACAGACACTGCCATGTGAACATACCCTAAGTCACCAAGTCGCGCTATTGCTAACCACGCAAGCAGCCTTGCGCTGATTGGTGAGCGTCAGAGGCAGGGAAGCTAGCAACACCTCAGAAAATTAGCATATAGGGCGCTACGGGGGCGGCCCAGAAAAAAAAAAAAAGAAGAAAGAAGTGCCGCGGGAATCTGGGAGACCACGCTATTCAGGTCAGATAACCAGTTCAAATTATATGACCCAGTGACAGGTCCTCTTTAAACCAATGTCTGCAGTCTACAAGGGGTAGCTGCTGGCTCAATAGGCACACCACTGCATTGCATAGCTTATGTAATGGAAAATTGGAAATTGCTGTTGTACAAGATTACCAGTATATTTATTTTTTGGCGTGACTATTTCCCTCTATAAAGTAGTTCGAAAAACAAAATGACAAGTGACTTATTACACTATGGAAACATAAGTCAATCATATTTTGCACCACAATGTTGTGGCAGTCCCCCCGCATTTGTCATGCCTTTTTCCACTTAAAAAGTGCCTGGTGAGGTAAAAACTTCAAAATTGCACCAAATTGTGCCAAAATTTGGTGCATTTTCTGACATTTTAGACCAAGACAGTAGTAGATCTGCCCTTATGTCTCCGTGTTTATCCCAACCTAACTCCAAACGAAAGTACACTTTAAACAGCCATGACCTATAGCTTGGGAAACAAAATTAAAATATTTTTCAGGGGATGTTCACACAGCCTGTGTGAAGCAGACAGATCAGCCTCTGAAAACAAGACATTTTTTAAGCAGATTTGCCATGCATTTTTTAAGCGTTTTCGGCACTGTCCGTAAAATTGTGTCTCAAACTACGCAGCTCTTTACCATTTAAACTAAGGTGTTCGCAGGCTTTAGGGTGTATTTCGAAAAGTAATGCGACCATTTTACGCTCCAAAAAAACCACCAGGAAAACAAGCCTTATGAACATGCCTTGCTTAAAAACCAGTCAATACTAGATGTAGCCTAGGTGAGAGAAACCATTAAGAACACTTTGATCTTGGTGGGATGAACACGTACTAAGAAGGACGACACCAGGCAGGTGCTACATCCTCCCACATGAAAAACAGCAGCCACGTGTTATTAGACAAGTGTGACTGCTTGCTCTTGGGCAGTCTGAAGAATCCCACCCGTCCTGGTTTAATTCAGCCATCAAATAACCGGATTGAAACCAGATGACTGGCAGAACACCAGTACTTTCCATGGCTGAAACTCCACTAGTCGTTATAATTGTTCCTGCTCAAGCCCTGTTTACCCTACAGAAAATACCATCACGGTGGCCAGATGTATCCATTCAGGTGTAATGTGAATAAAAAGGTTCAAAGCAGTATTTACAATAGTCTACCAAAGCCTTCAGGGTCAAGGCACACGATGCATATTACGTGCAGTTTTGCTGTGCGTATTTGCGTGCAGCAAAACCACAGCGTAATACAGTACCACCATAGACCATGAGATTCCAGATATGTCCACGCACACACGCTCTCCTCTCTCCAGGTCTTGCTGTAACACGGTCTGTAGCTGATTGGACAGTGTCACAGCGATACTACACGCCCCATTGACAGTTCAGGGGGTTATTTAAATATTGGGCGCTAAATATAACGGCACCGATATCTAAACAACAGAGGATAGAAAAAAGATGTAAAGTGCCCCAGGGTTTGTGCAGCCCTGCCCATTACATGCTGCACACGTATGGGCAGGTGAAAGGTTCTCTTTAGTGGTTTTCGTCAGGGTGTCTCTGGTTTTACTGGAAACAATAGCGCAGCAATGTTTCTGGTAACTTTGGCCGGATGTGAACGAGGCCTAAGCATGTGCCACCCAAACAGTGAGAAGAATTATTTAACAAAAAAATAAATAATTAACTAACTTGTGTCTATGAGTGGGGAAAAACTGTAAATATTGTGCAAAAAGTTTGGCATTCTAAGGCCTCATGCACACGACCGTAGCCGTGTGCACGGCCGTGATTATCGGGTCGGACGGCTGCGGACTGTCAGCCGCGGGCCGCCTGCAAATCGTAGGACATGCACATGGCTGCAGTCATTGTTTTCAATGAGCCCGGACCGCAGAAGACGGCCGTAATAGGACATGCCCGTTCTTTCTGCGGTGCGGGTTCCCGGGCCATGCACGGACCGTAAAAACTACGGTCGTGTGCATGGCCCCATAGAAATGAATGGGGCCGCAATTCTCCCGTGGATTTTCGGGGGAATTGCGGCCGCAAAAACATGTTAGTGTGAATGTGGCTTAACTCCTGCTTTGTTTCATCCTTCTCCACAACATTCTCACGGGGTCATCTTGCTTCATCCTCCACCTTACAAAATCACAGTAAAAAAATAAATGTTTGGCTGATAATGCGAAGAGGACGTCACAACCTATACAGGTAACGCGGACCACAGGCCTTAAGAGGTATATTTGTGGTACCAACAGGAACCACATTATTGCTGCTAAGAGGGTGAATCTGGATAAATACTAGCAGTCAGGTAACCCGATGTGTCCTGCAAACCTGCTGATGGCACCTAAGCTAGTGGAATATTTTTTTTTATTGATCCCTATGGAAGTCTTCTCCTGGTCCTCTTAAATTCTACAGTAAGGGTATGTTCACAGATTCGTTGCAAAGATTTCTGCCACTGTTCCATACAGCTGCAGCATCCATGCACATGCTGCAGAAGCAACCCCATTCGGACAGATTTTCAGTCACAGAAATTTAGATAGTCGATTTTTTTCTTCCTTGGCCTGCCGTTTTCCGCATTGGATAAACCGGCTGACTATCAGCACTAAAAAAATGCACGATTTGGTACAGATTCAGGGTGGATTTCTCCGATTTCTGGGTCAGATTTCCTGCAGATTTTTCCACAGCAAATCCAACCCACATTTTCAGGGAACTGTAAGGTGCTTCTAGGGAACCTGTCACCAGCATTTTAACTATCAAGCCAGCAATACCTGGTGAAAGTGGGTGAGTCAGTTAAATCAGTTATCGAACCTATAAATATGTTCTAATTAAGCTCTGTACCTTTAGTATTCAGTTTTTCAGTGGTCCCGCGTATGCAAATGAGCAGAAGTCAAATCTTCATTCGAAGAGTCCGATTTTCATTCCTCCAGCATCTGAGTTGACTCAGCCTCCTTTTTGATGGACAGCTCCTCTTACTGCACCGCACACGAAATCCCGCGCTTGCGCATTGAGACACCAGAGCTGCTGTTCTCACATTTTTAGTGCGCATGCTCGGCGCTCCGTGTGACGTCATCACCGTCGGTTCGTCTCTGAATACAGCCCCCGTTTCCTGACAGCAGAGTGGACGAAGCAGTGCAGAGGTAAGCGTTGGTTGCTGTGCTGTATTGCTCTCCACCACACTTCTCGTCGGCAACAGTCATGCTACAGCTGGGTAGTGTAGAACGCATGCGCAATGTTTTGAACAAGATTTAGCCCGACAGGGCCGGACAGGTGGCGGCGGTAAGAAGCTGCGTCAGAGTGAAAAATAAATTACCATAAAAGGCGCAAAGAGTTTAAATGACGATATTTCCGGACAGAGGACGACTTCAGGAGAGAAGAAAACAGGAACGTACTTTGGACAGCTGCGGCCATTGAGGGGTCAGGCGAGTTTAACAGGTAAGATGTTGACAGGATCCCTTTGACAATAAAGACATTTATGGAAATCCAAGTTGGTCACTCTGGGACATGTAGTCCAGCGCACAAGTGCTAAACGACAGCACTTCTGATTAAAAGGGTACGGGACGGGGGACAGCAGCGACACTGGATCGAATATAAAACTTTTTGTTAAAGTAATTTTTTATAAATTTACTTGGTAATAGTTATCCAGCTATTTTTTTTTATTTTGTTAAACTCCCTAAAATGAGATGTAAGCAGTAATCACCTTTGTAGTATTTCTCCTTTGCTGGTAGGTTACAAGGCAATCAGACCCGGTTCATTCACAGAAGACACCTAGAATGAGGAGCCAGAATAAAGGGAGCATGTGAACTGGCTGTGGGTAACCAAATGCCCTGCACGCGTTTTCAAGCTCGGTGAATGTGTGTAAGCAGTCTCTTTCCATACGCATCCTTTCTGGACGCTTAGGCTGGATTCACACGAGCACATTACGTCTGTAATGGACGGAACGTATTTCGGCCGCAAGTCCCGGACCGAACACACTGCAGGGAGCCGGGCTCCGGGCATCATAGTTATGGACGATGCTAGGAGTCCCTGCCTCTCCGTGGAACTACTGTCCCGTACTGAAAACATGATTACAGTACGGGACAGCTGTCCTGCAGCGAGGCAGGGACTCCTAGCGTCGTACATAACTATGATGCCAGGAGCCCGGCTCCCTGCAGTGTGTTCGGTCCGGGACTTGCGGCCGAAATACGTTACGTCCATTACGGACGTAATGTGCTCGTGTGAACCCAGCCTAACTGCTCCGCTTCGTGCATACACTGCCCATTGCTTATAAATATCAGGGAACCATTATCAGGTCAGACTTCAACAACTTTTCACTGTATGTAATTGAGGAGATGTTTCGTTCAATAAAGTCTACATTTTGTCACAGCCTGAAAAACAACAATTAAAAATAATCTTTATGGATTCCTAAATATTAAAACGGTCTCAAGCTCAATAATACCGAAATACAGGCAAAAGCAAGTGGTCAGAGAGGTGAGAAGCGTCAGCAGGTGATAGGACGCACATCCACCCACAGATCGCAAATGCTCCTTATAGTATAGAAATTCTCTAAACTCCCTTGCCAATAGTGGAATAATCCTACGCGTTTCAGTGTCCCCTAGTTTATGGGGTACGTCATCAGGGCTAGGCCGGTTAGCACTGTTTTTGTGCTCAGTCTCCCAGCGTGTGCACGGCTCGAATGAATTGGACTTCAAACAGAGTTACAATGCTATTCCAATTGAGAAGGGCAGATGAACGGATGCGAGACACCATGATAACAATAGGATCAGGCAAGTATGACCCATATATCCCCCATAGATCATACATTACTGGAGGGTTCCATTGAAATTTCGTATCTATAGGCAGCTTTTGGGTTATGTCAACTGAAGTAGCGTTTACTGTACACATGAACTTTTTTTTTTATAGTACATAAGAAAATACTATTTATAATTCATCTTAGGTACTGGTCTATTCGGGATTTTAGAAGCTCATGTGACTTGCTCTCCAAGGAAGGAAGGAAAGATTTTAGGAAAAGTATTCTCTGCATATTCTAACAGGTCACAGGAAAACTGGAATTCCTGAGAGAGGAAGCAGGAAAGAAGCGCCAGCACAGCAGTAAATAACTATTGACTAGAAAGCATGACCACATTCTCAATGACATGGAACTCCGAAAACTAAATCCTATCTGGAGTTGGCAAAGGATATCCTTATTCATTTCAATGCAGTGTGGGGGAAGGGCATTGACAACTGTTCAAGGCCGGTATAGCACTCAGAGAGGCAACCTACACCTATTTAGCACCACCCAGCGGTCTTCTATAGCGACCGTGACGCACTTAGCCTGTTCGCATTTACATCGGGGCTACTATTTTTGTCCGATTCAAAAGAGATAGTCATGGATCCCAATGACTTCAATGGGATCGGTTTTTTTTTTTTCACTGGTTAGACTAGCATGGTGGACCAATAATAGAAACCTGATGGAACGGAGGCTAGACAACGCCAACTAATGGATATGCCATCAGAAAAATTCTAATGAAATCTAAGGGGATGTGAACTGAAATGCTGCTTTGGAAAAATGAGTCAGATGCTAGTGTGAACAGAGCCAAGGTACAGCAAGCACACTGTGCATATGGTTTCCCCGAGGCAACAAACCAAATGTTACATGGAAAAATAAATTTTAAAAAAGTCTGCTCAGGGAACAGTCAATTCTAACACAAAAGGTCAACTCTCCCTTTCAATAGCCTACATATATTAAAATAGGCAAGAGAAATAAAACATGGGTTTATTACAACTATTATTTATAGAATGATTATTATTTTGCTGAATATGTTATGATGTAATATGTACAGCACTAAATAGAAGGAAACCAAAGAGCTAACGTGTCTAATCCTAATCTAAAAACGGTTCACAAGCACCTTCCATACCAGCTCATAGGCATAACACTGATGCTGGCACAGCTACCATGACATGTACTTGTAGTGATGCCACATGGAAGGCATGGCCAGCTATTTCTTGGCTTGTGCCTGACAAGTCCACCATGCCTCCTATTCTCCTTTAGGAATATACAGGAATGAACTAAAAAGGATATATAGAAATGGGCTGAATATACAGTCACATGATGCCCACACCCTTTTAACAATCTCTAATGCTCAAAGGGGTTAACAACATACCATTGCTCCATATAACACACCCAGCCTTCTTACAAGGTGCACAATGTGTACACACCTAGCCCTGGCACATCTCATAAAGCACCACACTGGGGAGATATCAGCATTTACCCATCACAGTCTACACCCACTACTAGCCAACCGGGTTCAAAGTCCCCAAAAAGAACCAGAACAAGCAGCATGCAGAGCACCAATATATTATAGACTGGAGCACATGGAACATGCCACATATTACTATAAAATAAAAATACATTATAGAGTTCAATTCCAAATACCTAGATGTGTGGATTGATATCACTATTCATAAAGGGGCAACATGCCTCCCAACCCCCTCAGGCACCCTGCTGCCAGTGCACCCAACATGAAATGACTAATTCATGGAAAAATATTCACGGACCAAAGCCTTCCCTTCATTCGGATTTAAGTAGGACACAAGTAGGAAAAAAAATAATATATATATATATATATATATATATATTTATATTTAGTGATCCCCTCTCCTCCAATTCCTGACAAGGAGGTGTCGATCGCCCACCTTCCACTGATCGATCATTGCGATCTATAAAAAACCATAGCTCGTATATAGACGTATAGGCTGGAGCCCGCATTGCTGCACAGTCCGCCCCATGCGCCGTACATATACAGTTCACCCGCAGAGCGTGCACACCGCCGCGCCGTTTAACGGCTGATAGGACATATCATTGGAGAAGTCGTTATCATTGATTCATCCCATCTGCCGAGCCTGGCTCCGCAGCGTAGTCCGCCGGGCTGTGAGAACAGGCTCCACACATACTGTACACACACACGCAGCCCGCACATGAGCTCACTGGAAACCAGCAAGGACGCAGCCTCCCCTGTGTCTCACCTATAAATCAGTGTAGCTTCCTTGGAGCCCTCCTGTGAGGCGCTGCCTGCACTACGGTGCTTTGCTAGGGGAGGTGGTGGCCTGTGTATCCGGGGACTCAGGGGCTCAAGCTCGGCTCTCCCCGTACTCTTCCTCCTCCCTCTCTATCTATCGCACCGAGTATTCCTCGCAACCGGAAACACAGCTCGCACAGCCCCCCCTCCCGCTTCTTCAAACAGGCAGGGCACACAGCCAATCACAAGTCTAGAACAGACGGACGGGCGCTACCCAAGCCGGAACTATATTGCTTTGCTCCGCGCAGTGAGCCGTCCATTGGGGAGGTAACGTCATATAGTTCCCAGTTGTTGTCATGCTGGTGTGGTTACAGGGGACGACTCAGTACTTATTAACATGATATCATTGCCAAGCAATGGCTTCTTGAGCTGCGAACTGGACGGTGCTAATGGAATATATGACACAGGTGTTCCCCACTACTGCCACTGCTGCTGAAGTGAACCAATGGGTCTTCATTTAATATGTCATAGCAGAGATTGCAGATGTGGTGCAGTGATGGGGGTTGTTGGGTTTATTTTATTTTTTGGGGTCTGGTCTATATTTATGTGGTCTGGATTTATTTAGCGATCTGGTCTGGGGTGTGAATTTATTTAGGGGTTTGTATCAAAGGGTTTGTACAAGACTAGAAAAACATCTCTGCTCTCTTCCAAAAACGGCGCCACACCTGTACATGGGTTGTATCTGGTATTGCACCTACCCTGCCCCCATCCTGCATTTTCTACTTCAGTGTGTGTGGTGCCATTGTTTGAATCTGCCCCTAGAAGCAGGAGAGGGGCAGCCGGTCGGCAGATCCTGCATATGAGCGGAGCACGCCATTGTGGGCTGCAGTACAGAGAGAGGGAGATCCTGACAGTGAGTATGACCGGCTTCATGCTGTGTACCCAATGTCTATCCTCTGCTCCACAATTTATTAGGTATGAGGAGGATGGAGCTGGCCTCCTAGTTGGGCCCCATGCACATGACTGTAGACTTTGTCTGTAATTACGGACACATTAATATCTATGGCAGACGGACACCTTACTGTATATTAATGGGAAGGTGTCCGTGATGTAGAAACCTTCCGTAAAAAATAGGACATGTCCTATTTTTTTATTTTGTGGACCGTGCTCCCATACTTTATATAGCCAGCCCTCTTACGCCACCTATTCTTGGGACCAGAGCGGGACAGATATCTCTTCACGAGGACAGGAGCATCGATGTTCTCCTCTGGCTCCCAAGACCTCTCCTCTGGACCAAATCCCCTCCAATCCACCAAATAAAATGTCCTTAATCCCACTTTCTTGTTGGCCAGGATCTCCCTCACTTCGAAAGTTCCAGATGAACCACCAGGAGCCACTGCGGAACTAGGAGTCCTGGAGTAGCGGTTCAGGACCACGGGTTTCAGCAAGGAGACGTGGAAGGAGTTAGGAATCTTGAGGGTAGGAGGCAGTCGAAGCTTGTATGACACAGGATTGATCTGTAGCATAATCTCGTAGGGTCCAAGGAATCTGGGAGCAAACTTGCAGGAAACCTGGAAGAAACTGGGGAGGTTCTCGTCTCCTAGTGTCTGCCTTTCTCTTCATGGGGTCCACCGCCAGCAGAATAGAATATCATGTCTGCTGCCATATCTGCAGAAAGTCCCTGAAGGTAGAGTCGGCTGCAGGCACCTGGGACATAGTAGAGTCAGGCAGGGGTATTCGAGGATGTTGGCCGTAGACTATGAAGAACGGACTGGAGGTGGTGGACTGGTATGGTTATTATAGGAGAACTCCGCCCACGGGAGCATCTGCACCCAGTCATCATGTCGTCTGGAGACAAAGTGCCGCAGATAGTTCTCCATAATTTGGTTAACCCTTTCGACTTGTCCATTGGACTGAGGATGATAAGCTGATGAGAAGTCCAACTTTACACCGAGTACGCCGCAGAGTGCTCTCCAGAACTTTGAGGTGAACTGGACCCCTCGATCAGAGACAATATGCAGGGGTAATCCGTGCAGACGGAAGATATGTTGCAAGAAGAGATCAGCCAGTCAAGCAGCAGAAGGCAGGCCAGTCAGGGGAACAAAATGAGCCATTTTAGAAAAATGATCCACTACCACCCAGATCACACTGCATTCCGCAGAGAGAGTCAGATCTATGACAAAGTCCATTGCAATATGCTTCCAGGGGACATCGGGCACAGGCAGTGGTTAGAGCAGACCGACTTGTCTGGAGTGGGCAACTTTGTTTGCTGCACACACCGTACAGGAGGAGACAAAGTCCATGACGTCTGTGGGCCACCAGAACTGACGGGCAATTAGGTCTCGCGTCTTACGGACACCCGCGTGACCTGCCAGCTTGGAACTGTGACCCCAGCGACGATGGTCACAGGAATAAACAGTTTGGAAGAGAGTTCTCTATTAACCCCTTAATGACCGCCGATACGTCTTTTTACGGCGGTCATTAGTGGGCTTTATTCTAGAGCGCCGCCAAACTACGTCGCTGCTGTAGAATAAAGTAAACAGAGCAGGGAGCCGTGAAATCTCCCTGCTCTCAGCTGCCAGAAGCAGCTGAGGGCTGGGAGCGTCCCTGCTCTGCCGGGTGAGATCGATATTAGTATCGATCTCACCTGTTTAACCCCTCAGATGCGGTGCACAATAGCGAGCACCGCATCTGAATGGTTTTGGAGAGAGGGAGGGAGCTCCCTCTGATCTCACTGACACCCGGCGATAAAATCGCCGAGTGTCTGTGTCTTCTATGGCAGCCGGTGGTCTAATAAAGACCCCCAGGTCTGCCTGCAGCGAATGCCTGCTAGATCATGCCGCAGGCATGACCTAGCAGATGCCTGTCCGTTTTAAACGGACAGGCAGTAATACACTGCAATACAAAAGTATTGCAGTGTATTATAATAGCGATCGGAGGATAGTGAAGTCCCCTAGTGGGACTAGTAAAAAAGTAAAAAAAGTTTAATAAAGTTAATTAAAAAAAAAGTGAAAAAAAAAAAATTAAAAACCCAGCTTTTCCCCTTACAAAATGCTTTACTATTAAAAAAAACTACAATAAAGCAAAAAAGTTACACATATTTGGTATCGCCGCGTCCGTAACGACCCCGACTATAAAGCTGTTACGTTATTTAACCCGCACGGTGAACGCCATAAAAAATAAAATAAAAAACAATGGAAAAATTGCTGTTTTCTGTTAATCCTGACTTAAAAAAAATGTGATAGAAAGTGATCAAAAAGTCGCATCTACTCTCAAATGGTACCAATAAAAATTGCAAGTCGTCCCGCAAAAAACAAGACCTTATACAGCTATGCCGACGCAAAAATAAAAAAGTTACAGCTCTTCGAATGTGACAATGGAAAAATCTAAAAAATGGCTTGGACATTAGGGCCCAGAATGCCAGCAGGGGGAAGGGGTTAAATGCTGAAGCGCCCAGGGTTGTCTCTCCAACCAATCCCAGGCGTTGGGGTTTCTTTGGCCTCTGGGAACACAGACGCACGGCATGGCCAGCGAGGTCACAATATAAACAGACTCCAGAGGTGCGCCTGTGCTGTTTTTCTTGAACGGACAGTTTAAGCCGATCCACCTGCATCGGAACCTCGGGAGCAGCAGAAGAACAAGGCAAGAGGGGTTGCTGGAAGTTGGGCGCCAGTCTAGGAAGCCGTCTTCTGGGAGATCTCGAGCAGCCAGTTCGTCCTTGATCTCGGGCGATAGGCGATGCCAGGAGGATGCTACCAACTCATTGTTCCAGGACAATTCTCCTGCCAGAGTCCGGAACTGGATGGTGTATTCGCCCACGGAGGCGTCCTCCTGGCTCAGGTTAAAGATAGCAGTGGCTGCCGACGAGGCTCGCCCAGGCTCCTTAAATACGGAAAGGAACAACCGCACGGACCCCTGGAAGTCTCGGGTCCCTGTCGTTCCCAGGTTGGATTCGCCCATGCCAGGGCCTTGCCGGCAAGTAGAGATATAATGAAGGCGATCCTGGCACCGTCCAAAGGGAATGCTCGGGCGTGCAGAGTGAAGTGGATATGGCATTGATTCAGAAACCCCCTGCACGAACTTGCGTCTCCATGGAACCGAGGTGGCAATGGCAGCGAGAACCGAGGGTCCGAACTGGGGCTGCCAGGAGGTGTAGCCGGAGGTTCGATCGGAGGAGCTTGAATAGGAGGAAAAGTGGAGGAAAAAGCTAGCGCCCCTAGCTGCTGTGCCATGGAGTCTACTGCCACAAGGAGTTGATCCTGTCGTGCTTGCAGATCCTGCAGTTCCACCTGCATGGCTTGGGAGGATGACAGGCCCTTGACTTGGCCAGCGGGGTCCATGGCCTGAGCGTACTGTCCCTTTAAGACCATGCACGTGCGGGAGCACGCGCCCTGCGGGAAACAGTCTGAGGTCCCGGAAGTGAGTGCCGGCGTCTCCCTGGAGGGAGCTGACGCCGAGAAGACAGATGTCCATGGCCGGGGCAGTCAGCGGGTAAGGGTATGTGCACACACACTAATTACGTCCGTAATTGACGGACGTATTTCGGCCGCAAGTACCGGACCGAACACAGTGCAGGGAGCCGGGCTCCTAGCATCATACTTATGTACGACGCTAGGAGTCCCTGCCTCTCCGTGGAACTACTGTCCCGTACTGAAAACATGATTACAGTACGGGACAGTTGTCCTGCAGAGAGGCAGGGACTCCTAGCATCGTACATAACTATGATGCTAGGAGGCCGGCTCCCTGCACTGTGTTCGGTCCGGGACTTGCGGCCGAAATACGTCCGTCAATTACGGACGTAATTAGTGTGTGTGCACATACCCTAAGTCTGAACGACTCTGACCTGTAGAACCAGGCACAGTCATGACCGAGAAGCCAGTTCGTTTGGGGTTATTTTTACTTTTTTCTTTACTCAGACATAGCTGTATAAGGACTTGTTTTAGCAAGACAAGTTGTCTTTTCTTTGGGCAATATTTTGGGTACATATACATTAGTGTTTAATTTATATTATGAGGGAAATGCTTACATTTAATGTACAGATTGTCACGATTATTGTGATACCAAATATGTCTGTTATTTGATGTCCTCCAACGTGTGTAATAAAATTTATTTATTCTAAAACAAAAACCACACAGGCAGTTGTCTAAGAGCATGACTAGAAAGCAGGGCCGGACTGGGACTTAAAATCAGCCCTGGCATTTTTAAGCACACAGGCCCACCGCAGGCCATACGCAGCCGCTAGTTTTGGGCTGGAGTACATGGGACCACCTCTCAGCTATACAAGACATGAGGAGATTTATTAAAACAGGTGTAAGTGAAAAAAGGAATAGTCCTGATAGCTCCAACTCCAACGAATCCACTGCTTTTCCACGAGAATAATGAACATGCTCATTATTCTAGAGGATTTTTTTTTTCGGAGCGGAATAAAATTAAAGCAGACTTCTTTCCGCTGCATGTGAATGGGGTATAAAATAGCCCATTCACTTGTAATGGATGCAGAATGTTAGTGGATTTGAAAGGGATTTAGGTGTGGAATCAGGGACATGGTCCTAATCAAATCCTGATTGCATGATCATGGCCTAATACTGACGTATAAAGATTGCAAATTATACCATTGTACAATGCTAAAATATCACCATACTGTAACTAAATAGTATGATTTATAATTTATATTCAGCCATGTACACACACACTCACATGCTGGACACATAACGCACAGATGCAACCCAGAAGCTCACACCTAGGACACATGCGCACGCACACCACTCACACCTAGGACACATGCGCACGCACACCACTCACACCTAGGACACATGCGCACACACACTACTCACACCTAGGACACATGCGCATCCACACCAGTCACACCTAGGACACATGCGCACGCACACCACTCACATCTAGGACACATGCGCACACACACTACTCACATCTAGGACACATGCTCACACACACTACTCACACCTAGGACACATGCGCATCCACACCAGTCACACCTAGGACACATGCGCACACACACCACTCACATCTAGGACACATGCGCACGCACACCACTCACACCTATGACACATGTGCACGCAAACCACTCACACCTAGGATACATGCGCACGCACACCACTCACACTTAGGATACGTGCGCACGCACACCACTCACACCTAGGACACGTGCGCACGCACACCACTCACACCTAGGACACATACGCACACCACTCACATCTAGGACACGTGCACGCACACTACTCACACCTAGGACACATGCGCATCCACACCAGTCACACCTAGGACACATACACACGCACACCACTCACACCTAGGACACATGCGCACGCACACCTCTTACACCTAGAACACATATCTCACACCTAAGACATATGCAGCACATGCACCACTCACACCTAGGACACATGCGCACGCATAGGATATATACTCCACTCTCGCCACTCACACCTAAGACATATGCCGCACGTTGTCTACCCACACCAAGGACACATGTTGAACACGCACTACTGACACTTGGCACAGATGCTGCACACACCACTCACATACTAGACACATACCACTCACACACTAGACACATACCGCATGCACTACTTACATTAGACACATACCGCACACACCAAACAAATGCTAAAAACATACCTCACATAACACTTACACACTAGACCTATACCTATACCACACATACCACTCACACTGAAAACAACACGCACACAAATGCCTCTAATACATTAGAAGAAGGCACAAAACTCACACAAATGCATATTTGTGCTCAGGGGGCAGTAGAAAGAGCAAGACCATCACTGATTGGCTGATGCTCAGCCAATAAGCATTAGGTTTGATTTGTACATGCAGACTGGGCAGGTACTGATTCTTCTTTTCCTCTGTGGCGCCAGAGATGTGCGCTAATGAGCAAGGCATCAGTCCAGAAAACAAGTCTAGAGCTGATTAGCTGTAGCTCGGCCAACAAGCGCTATATTTCTGTAGTGCTCCTTCCCATCATTGCAGAGTACACAGCAATAAATCTCGGAAAGATGTGGTTTTAAACACCAGGAGACAGCAGTTATTGTTATGTTGGTGCTTGTGTTCCCCAGATTTTGATTGACATCCCTCTGGCTGTTCTACATCACTAGCAGCCTCCTCCAACTCTTGCGGATGTGCCATTGCCTTGTACTGGCATGCGTGGTGCAGCCGGGCAGAGTACACCTTGCTGCATGGTGTGTGCCCAAGTAGTACAAGGCACTGGTGAATCCGAGAAAGTTGGAGGATACTGGTAGCAATGTATAACCGCTAGAGAGATGTCAATCAAACATGGAAAATTGGGTTTGAAGGCAGGACTCTTCAGGATAGCGGAACCGCCCCATGACCCTTTAATGAGTAATTAGCATATTGTGTGCGCCGGTTTAAGAGTTGATTTTATAGATTTTTCTGCACCTGAAAACAACATACAGGGGAATGTTTGGAAATATTGTCTGGTCATGCATTACCGCATGGCGTCAGTTCAAGGGGTTAAAACTACCAGGCAGGTTCCCATTAAATATACAATGAATTGAAAACAATTCCATCTGCCCTTTAATTTTGTTATTGTAAATATATGCTATATAAGTACAGCATCAGAACCAATATCTGACATATACGGCTCCAGAACCAAGCTCATACATATATACAGCACCAAAACCAAGCTCAGTACATAAGTACAATGTAGCGTCCGGTTTACTCACCTCCCGACGCCCGCAGCCATGGATCCGTGAGCGCTGGTCCCCATCTCCTTCCTAGGAGACGCCAGCGCTCACTTCCGCTCCGTTCTGCTGTGTCCCGTAGGGTACTCGCACTGGCCCTTTAAGGCCGGGCACGAGTGTGCGCGCACAAAGGAAATCGTTATCATCATCAACTGCCATGATTTCCTGGTTTATAAGAAGGCCCCAGCCCTCCTGATACTTGCCTGAGAGTTGTTAGTTTATCCCAGTCTGTCTTGCAAATGATCCCTTAGTGTTTTCCGTTCCAGTTGTTACCCGTGCCCTGTTACCTGTTCCTGTATCCTGTACTGTTCTCGTTCCTGTGCCTACCAGTGTTAGAGTCGTGTCTACTGCACCTGCTGTCGTTTGCCATGTCCAGTGTCTCCTGCCACGTCCAGTGTCTCCTGCCACGTCCATTGTCTTCTGCCACGTCCAGTATCTTCTGCCACGTCCAGTGTCTTCTGCCACATCGGATACTGCCCGCCACGTCTGGCGCTACCTGCTGCATTGGCCTCAATCCGTGCTGAATCCACAGCCACCGTCTGGACTAGTTCAGGTACCCAAGCGTTACTATTGACTTTCATATAGACTGTGAGCTGGTCAGCTGCCTCTTCGCTACGGCGGAGCGGCCTAGTGGGTCCACATATCCTGTGACCATGACATACAACACCTGAACCAAGCTCAGTACATATATACAACACCAGAACAAAGCTCAGTACATATATACATCATCAGAACCAAGCTCAGTACATATATACAGCACCAGAACAAAGCTCAGTACATATAGTGCCAGAACCAAGATCCGTACATAAATACAACACCAGAACCAAGCTCAGTACATATATACAGATCCAGAACCAAGCTCAGTACATATATACAGATCCAGAACCAAGCTCAGTACATATATGCAGACCCAGAACCAAGCTCAGTACATATATACAGCTCCAGAACCAAGTTCAGTACATAAATACAGCACCAGCACAAATACAGCTCAATTTAGTGCAACCCCTGCCGTATAGGTTTGTATGGCGTAAAACTACAGCACCCAGCATCGACCGAACAATGGTAAGGATATGCTGGGAGTTGCTGTTTCACAAAAAAATATCATACCATCCATCATCTCGCTGCAGATCATACAGTGACTACAGTACTGATTAGAGGCAGAATAAACATTTACATTAAGTGACTCACCGGTGACGTCTCAGATTCTAGTTGTTCTTTTTCTCTTTTCTTCTCCATCTGTTCCAGACCTCTATGATGACTTCTCCCCGCCACGGCCCATTTCTGCAGTTTGCCGCTCAGATGTCTTCAGCTTCTCACTATTCTAAATTTCTGCACCTATAAACGAAGATAAAATTCTCATGGTGACACACCCTATAAATGTGACACACACCCCTAAATATAATAGTTCCATACACTGCACCTCCAATTATAATAGCACCATACACTGTGTCCCTGATTATAATAGCACCATACACTATGTCCCTGATTATAATAGCACCATACACTTTGTCCCTGATTATAATAGCACCACATACAAAGTGGTCCTCGTAGATAGTGCCCACCATAGAGCCCCCTGTAGATCGTGCCCCCCATAGAGCCCCCTATAAATAGTGCCCCGAATATAGCCCGACCTGTAGATGGTGCCCCACATATAGCCACCCTTAAAATAGTGACCCACATATAGCCTCCCCTGTAGATTGTGCCCCACATATAGCACCCCCTGTATATAGTGCCCCACATATAGCCCCCCTGTAGATAGTGTCCCACATATAGCCTCCCCTGTCGATTGTGCCCCACATATAGCCTCCCCTATAGATAGTGCCCCACATTCAGCCCCCCTGTAGATAGTGTCTATTGACATAATGAAAAACGGCTCCAAAAACGGCTCAAGAAGTGACATGCACTTCTTTTTACAGGGCATTTTTTCCAAACGGCCGCATAAAAAAATGCCCCGTCGGAACGAAACGCAGTTTTTCCCATTGAAATCAATGGGCAGATGTTTGGAGGCGTTCAGCTTCCGTTTTCTCAGCCGTTTATCGGGGCGTTTACGTCCCGAAAAACGGCTGAAAATAAGCCGTGTGAACATACCCTTAGCATCATGTATGCCATTCATTTTCTATGGGGAATGCATATAATAACAGTAAAATAGTAAAGAATCACTCTATAAGAAAAAAATGTTTTTCATTCCATCATCCTGGTTGCATCAACTTGCACCCACCAGCACTTCTCCAGACTAGTGGGGGATAAATCCGCTAAGATACAGAGAAAGAACAGGTAACTAAACCAAAGTGCCTTATTTTTATTACCAAGCAACGTTCCATACAATATGTACCGTTCTATTGTTCTACATAGTAGAGATCAAAGGGACTCTGAAATCAGGCTGTAGCTGCCCTATCTGAGGGCAGCATAAAATAGTGACAGAGACCTTGATTCCAGCACTGTGTCACTTTGTAATATTGAGAAGTTTCATAAAATCACAGTTTTTCATCTGCAGCGTGAGAATGAGCTGCACCCCCCTCCCGTCCAGTCCAGTCCGCTAATTGAGAGCTTTCTCTCCATACTGTTCATAGGGGAAAAGTTGTCAATTAACGGCGAGTAGGCGGAGGGAGCTGCAGCTCATGAGTAATCAAGGACTCTATGTCACGTTGGGTACGTGGATTCAATGGACCGTACCGCCTTGACGGTATGGCAGCTGGCCTACAGGACACGGATCACAGTCTATAGTTCGTATAGTGTACCTGTGGTAGCTCAGACAGTAGCAAGACAGACTCGGCTGGGACTAGGCAGCAGGCAGGCGCCAGGCGTGGTGTAGCAGGACAGGCGTGGTATACAGCACAGCACGACTTCAGCTCAACACGGCACTTGACCAGGATAGCACGGGATACAGGGAGCAGGAACGGGAAACACTGGGAACTGGAAAACACTTAGGAGACCATTTGCATAGACAGACTAGGGTAACCACAACAAGGCTTAGGCAAGGCAAGAAGGGGCTGGGCCCCTCTTATAGTCCAGGGTGCTCATGAGCTAATTTTGACTTAATTTCAGGTGCGCGTGCTGGCCCTTTAAGAACGGGCACGAGCGCGCGCGCATCCTACGGGACCCGGCCGGGAGAAGCGGAAGTGAGCGCTCACAGTTCCATGGCCGCGGGCGTCAGGCGGTGAGTGAGCCAGACGGCCCGCGGCCATGAGCATGACACTCTACATCATCAAGAGGACTCCTGCCGCGGCTCGCGCTGCTGGAAATAAGCAGCAATTTTATGAAAAATACAGAATATTACAAAGTAAGTGACATCGCACTGTAATCAAGGTCTCTGGCACTAATTTATGCTGCCCTCGGATAAGGCAGCATAAACCTGGTGACAGATTGTCTTTAAAAAAATGATATATGTCCTTGAGACTAAGGGTCAGTTCACACAGAGACACGGAAACAGTGTGGGAATCAGCGCCCAAAAATGTCTGAAATCGTCGCCTCAATTAGGCAGAGGCATTTTTTTTCCCACGGAAAAAAAACGTAATTTCCTTTCTCTATGCTTTGCTGAGCGTTTTTCACAGTGTTTTTTGCCTATGATCCTTGCATTAGCTTTAATGACCGCGGGCAAAAAACACTGAGAAAAAATACGTGCAAGCAGCTCAAAATCTGCCTCAAAAGGAAATCTGAGGCAGATTTTTTTCTGCCTGCAAAAAACTGGGCCTAATAATTACAATGGGAAATTCCAATGTCCCTCTGTTTCTGGTACTTTTCTGTTAGGTAAGGTTCTCACACCAGTGTACTGGCACATATGGGGCAACTCTTGGCGGCACTGTCATGTGACATCTGTGGCTGGTATATTGTTATGAAAAATTATGGGTGGCGCATGTCCAGTTTTAAGTTACAAAATGTTGAAGGGTATGCCTAAAATGCAAAAAGCTACTTTAGAAGACACATAAAAGCAGAAATGTATAAAACACCCCTTAGGGTATGTTCACACGGCGGGGGTCCGTAACGGCTGAAATTACGGGGATGTTTCAGCCTGAAAACATCCCCGTAATTTCAGCCGTACCGGCATGTGCAGGCGCTTGAACGCCGCGTCAATTACGGGCGTAATTAGCGCTGCTATTCATTGGAGTCAATGAATAGCGGCTCCAATTACGGCCAAAGAAGTGACAGGTCACTTCTTCTACGCGGGCGTCTATTTACGCGCCGTCATTTGACAGCGGCGCGTAAATATACGCCTCGTGTGAACAGACAAACGTCTGCCCATTGCTTTCAATGGGCAGATGTTTGTCAGCGCTATTGAGGCGCTATTTTCGGGCGTAATTCGGGACAAAAACGCCCGATTTACGTCCGTAAATAGGCCGTGTGAACATACCCTTAACGTAAATGTAAAATGTGAAAACTGCTCCTTAACATCTTACTACTACCTACTACTATGCGGAGATACGATCATATGATCTTACCTGCCAAAAGCCTGACTCGGCATTACTGAGAGATTCTGATGACAACATTTTCTGTTCTCATTTGTGTTACTGGTAGTGGTCTCATGTAGACTATGTGCATATCAAAGTAACCTTCCACATAAATGTATATACACACGTACACTATATGGACAAAAATATTGGGACACCTACACATTACACCTACAGGAGAGCTGTAATGACATCCCATTCTAAATCCATAGACTTTAATATGGAGTTGGTCCCCCCCCCCCCCCTTGCATCTGAAACAGCTTCCACTCTGCTTGGAAGACTTTCTACAAGATTTTGGAGTGTATCTGTGGGAATTATTGACCATTCATTCAGAAGAGCATTTGTGAGGTCAGACACTGATGTTAGACGACGGAGCCGGGCTCGCAATCTCCATTCTAGTTCACCCCGAAGTTGTTTGACACCTTTGGCGCACTGATTTTAAGAGCGGTTTTAATGCCAAAGTAGGTTTAATATCCCGCAGTTATTTAGTTAGCAGAGCGTTGGAGACTTTTATGCACTATTCGCCTCAGTACTCAGCGATACCGCTCTGTAACTTTATGTGGTCTGCCACTTCGTGGCTACGTTTCTGTGGTTCCTAAACGCTTCCACTTTTCAATAATACCTGTGACAGTTGATCTTGGAATATCTATGAGGAAATAAATTTCACAATCTGACTTGTTGCAATGGTGGCATCCTATTACAGTGTCACGCTGGAATTCAGTGAGCTCTGGACGACCCATTCTTTCACAAATGTTTGTAAAGGCAGACTACATGGCTAGGTGCTGGATTTTATACACATGTGGTAATGGAACTGAATGAAACATCTGAATTCAAAGATTACGAGGTGCGTCCCAATACTTTTATCCATATAGTGTATTTGCCACTATTCACGACAATTCAGAAGTATATGTGCTGATTTGAATCCTGTATGTGGTTTGTTGTACAGTGTAAATAGAGACCATTGCACAAGGCTCGTCTATACTGTAAACTGTAAGAGCAAGTGTCTGTATATGAAAACATTTGCTGCCTACTTTATATTAATGCAAATTCTTTTTTTATATGAAGCTAAATACCTTTCCCAAAATTATAAACTATTTTTAAATGTATGCAATTCCTTAAATGTAGCATTAGTCTTCCATAAAACAAATATATAGTATGTACTTATTACTGTTACTGGTAAAATACCAGCTCATCCATTGCCACCATTAGGCTATGTTCACACGGAGTATTTTGACGAGTTTTTTTACACGGAAACCGCGTCGCAAAAACGGCCCGAAAATGCCTCCCATTGATTTCAATGGGAGGCGTCGGCGTCTTTTTCCCGCGAGCAGTAATACTGCCTCGCGGGAAAAAGAAGCGACATGCCCTATCTTCGGGCGTTTCCGCCTCTGACCTCCCATTGACTTCAATGGGAGGCAGAGAACGCGTATTTCGCGGTGTTTTATGCCCACGGCACTCAATGGCCGCGGGCGAAAAACGGCGCGAAAAACTCCGCGAAAATCGGTGTGCAGGGAGAGGAAAATCTGCCTCAAACTTCCAAACTGAATTTTGAGGCAGATATTCCTCCTGCAAAATACTCTGTGTGAACATAGCCTTAACATGGCAGGGATTACATATGCAGATGATCCGATCAGTATTTTTGTATTTACACATATTGCATTTAGCCGACAGCTTGGTCTAGGATGGACTCTTTTACCCTGGAGACTGAGGCACATATGGGCAGCTTTAATCCAATGCTAACTGCCTGGGGGTCCGTCAAATACAGATGCAGAGTTATTTTGTTTCAGAGATGAATTCTTGATGCAAAATTACAACCTGTTCCTAATTTTTTATGGCATTACTAAAAATCACTCTTTGATGATTCTTTCAGAAAACTAACCCCTGTACAGATGACAAATTACAGTAATCTAGCACCCACAGAAACAGCATGGTGTTCCATTATTATTCCTTGTAGTTTATAGGACTGTATTAAAAAAAAAAGAATAATTATTAAAAAAAATATATCTTCCACAGCCGTAACCTACACTTGGATGACTTTCATAGGTCCAATAACAGACTTTGAAAAGATGTTTTTTGTTCTTGCCTCTTCACTCTTTTGTCTCTAGTAATGTCTTTTCTACATGTAGACATTGAAAATGCAAGATTCTGGCAATTCTGGAGTTAAAGGGGTTTTCCAGCTAGTAAAAATTGATGGCCTATCGTCAGGATAGGCCATCAATAGCTGATGGGTTGGGGTCCGACTCCTGGGACCCCAGCCGATCAGCTGTTTTGAAGAGGGTGCAGCACTCGTACGATCGCTGCTTCCCCTTCATTTCTACTTGCTCACTGTGAATCTTCAACACACATTTAGCGGAGATTCACAGGTATTGCAGTCTTCTCCCACTGAAGTGAATGGGAGATAAGGCTGCAATACCCGTGAATCACCGCTAAATGTGGGTCAAAGATTCACAGTGGGCAAGAAGAAATAAAGGGGAAATAGCGCTCATATGAACGCTGCAACCCCTTCAAAACAGCTAATCGTTGAGGGTCCCAGGAGTCGGACCACAACCCATCAGCTAGTTTGTGTGTTACTAATTTTCTTTGTGTGTTTGTGTTTTTTTCACAGGTTCGGTTGTTGGACTACTTCAGATTCGAGGACTACTTTGAGGACGGTGTTTTTTGTATTCTCAATAAAATAGTTTAGGCTATGTTCATATCAGCGTTGGGTTCCGTTCAACCTTTCTGTTGGAGGAACCAATGAACGGAAACCATAACTTCACTTTGTATTACCATTGATTTCAATGGTAATGCTTCCGTTGCAGTTGGTTTCCGTTTGTTTTCGTTCTGTAAAGTTTCAGGTTTTTTTTTGTGGAAACAATAGCGTAGTCGACTACGCTATTGTTTCTATTTAAAAAACTGAAACTTTACGTAACGGAAACAAACGGAAACCAACTGCGTTCGGCTTTCCAATCATCGTTTCCTCCGATGGAAAGTGAAACTAAACCGATGAACGGAAGCCCAACGCTGATGTGAGCAGGCCCGAACGCAGATTGTGTGTTGTTTTTTTTTCTTCAATAAAATATTTTTTCTATGTCTATGTATATATTTTTTTAAACTCTGTTACTATTGCTTTAGTAATGGCCGCTAGCTGATTGACAGCATCCATTACTAAGGTGGGGCTTAGTGTTAGCTGTTGAAGAGGCAAGCACTAACACCCATTATTACCCCGGGATCCACCACCACCAGGTGTACTTGGAAGAACCGAGTACAATCCAGCACCTGACCATCTGTAGCGATAGTCGTGTACTGGAGCAACCTCAGGCTGGTATTACTAGGCTAGGAAAGTCCAGAAACCGTGGCCCTTCCCATCCTGGTAATGCGAGCCTGCTGCTGCTGCTATGTTGTATCTGCCTGGTTAAGAAAAATTAACCCCACATCATTTTTTCCAATTATTATTTTTTTACATGACGTAGGGTCCCCCCATTTTTCATAACCAGCCATATACAGCATAGCAGCAGCAAGCTAGCATTACCAGGGTGGGAGGGGCCATGGTTTCTGGCCTTTCCCAGCCTAATAATACAAGCCTGTAACCGCCCCAGTGCCTGACCGTCAACTACAGATGGTCAGGTACTGGATCACGCCAGGCTCTTCCCAGAACCCCTGGTCGCAGTGGGTACCGGGGTAATAATGGGGGGGTTAATGTTAGCCCCGCCTTAGTAATGGATGCTGTCAATCAGCCAGTGGCCATTACTAAGGCAGTAGTAATAAAGTTTAAAAAAAAGAAACACACATACAAAAAATATTTTATCAAAATAAAAAAAAACACACAACCCTTGTTAACCATTTTATTGAAAATAAAAAAAACGCTGTCATCGATGTAGTCCTTGTTCCCGACATAGTTCAACAACCGATCCTGTAAAAAAGACACAAACACAAAAAATACCCCTTTAGTAGTATAAAAAAGCAAAACAATTACTATACTTTTACCTTTCATGTGTCTGACAGATAACGAAGCAGTGACAGCTCTTAGCTGTCATTGGTTAGTTTACATCACGTGGTCCCAGGTTATCCCCGGGTCATTGGCCTACTTTTAAAAGTAGGACAAATAACTGAGGTATCCGGACACCACGTGATGTAAACTAACCAAAGACAGGTTAGAGCTGTCACTGCTTAGTTTACTGAGGCTTGTAAGGGGTGCAGGATCACCCGAGATGTGCCAGAAATGTGGCGCATCTTGGGCGTGTGCGCCACTAAAAAAACCTAGTACGGGGGCCTTCAGATACAAAGGAGTTCCTGCGCTAGGAGTTATTAGCGGTCATTTGCCTACTTTCAAAAGTAGGTGAATGATCACTAGTAACCAGGTAAGGCCCTGTTCACATCCGCGTTCGGCATTTCGTTGTTCTGCTCTTTCTGATGAGCAGAACGATAATGGCAGGAAGTGCAGGTGACAACCGGCGCCCGACGAAAAAAATTGAATTTAATGGATTCCGTTGGGGTGTCCATGGTTTTACTGGAAGCAATAGCGCAGCATGTTGCGCTATTGTTTCCAGTATGTTCGGCGGAATCTGCGATGAAGGCCACTAACGGAGCCTTCAACGCAGATGTGAATTAGGCCTGGGTGCCTATGGGTGACAGATGCAACTGTATGACATCCATCACAGGTATACGTTATACGCATACCTCGGGGACCTCTTGACATCACTGTCCATATAGGAGCAGTTCTGGAGTCCCTTGGCAGAGCGCTGGTGCCTGGTGGCAAATATGGGCCGGAATACAGGGCCCAGCTGAGAGTATCACACCATGTGTGATACTGCCTGCTGGGCCCTGTATCTAGCCCTACCACATGGTAGGTTTGGATACATGGCCCATGTGTGATACTGTCTGCTGCGCCCTGTATCTAAGCCTACCACATTGTGGTGCGGTTTTTCGAACTGAATAACCGCTGCGGAATGCAGCGCTGGGAGAGGAAAAAAAAATCACACCCATATTTTCCCCTTCCCTCTTCTCTGGGCGTAGTACGGCCTCCTACGATGACGTTGCAGGCCATGTGATCGTGCAGCGATCACATGGGATGAAACGTCATCCCCGGAGGCCGGGAATGCAGGAAGATGGAGATTTTTTTTCTGGAGTTGCGATTTTTGTGGCGGAATCGCAACACATGGTTTTCTGTTGCGGGTTTTGCATCCCCATTGAATCTCATCCACTTTGCTTCTACTCTAAATGCTGCGGAATTTCCGCACAGGATTATGGTGCGGAAATTCTGCAGCATTTATGCTACGTGGGAACACGGCCTTGGTGTTACACATCTTTTGACATGTCACTTTCAACATCTGATAACAGAATTTTATTGTACATCACTGTAGTAAGGCCATATTCGCACAACATGGAAGAATTTCGTAAAATACTGATGCAAATCTGAGCACTGGGAATACCTTTCATTAAAGTGAATGGGATTTTTTTTTACCCGTAAAATTCAAATCTGCAGCATGTCCCATAAATCATAAGCGCACTAGACATCCAGCACCTAGCAGCAACTCTGCTGGCAGAGGTGACCTTAGTGGAACCAATTGGCCAAGCAGGAGCACAAGGATGCACCATGTAGGGCCAGTTTAGCCAATAAACCAAGGGAGACATTCAGTTTGGATAGAGGGTACTTTATGGGAGTATGGGAGCGCGGCCCGTAAAACGCAAAAGATAGAACATGTTCCATCTTTTGCGGTTGAGTTCTACGGCACGGACACCTATCTGTAGCGATACGGAAAGGTGTCCGCAGCCAATAGAACTGACTGGGCCTGTAATTGCGGTCCATATTACGTTCCGCAATTACAGAGATTTTTTTATGGTCGTGTACATGGGGCCTAAAGGTTTATTTAAGTATTTTCATCAATTCCTCAAGGAAGATAGAAGTTAAAGGTTATGTACTATGTATACCTTTGAAAGCTATATATATATAAATATATATATCTTATACATTATAAATATATAAATAAATGTGTATCAGTATGTTTGATGCAACTTTCTAATTACTTTTTGAGATACAGCTGCTTTGTATCCTGTATACAGAGCAGCTGAACTTGCACTGAGACCTGAAGCCGTCAGGTCAGCGAGACTGACGGGTTCAGTATCAGCGGAGGATCCACCTGTTATCGATCACATCTAAGGCCCCTGCACACGGCCATGCCCGTAATCACTGTGGGTCGCGTACAGTCACCCACATTTGCGGGCCGTGCTTTCATTATAAAGTATGGGAGCACTGTCCGTAAAATAGAAAAATAGGACATGTCCTATTTTTTGCGGCGCCTTTCTATGGCCCGGACACTGTCCTGTAAATATACAGGAAGGTGTCCGTGGGCAATAGAAATTAATGGGTCCATACTTTGATCCGCAATTATGGTCCATAATTGCGGATCAAAATTACGGCCGTGTGCATGGGGCCTAAGTGATGAACTTAGATGTGATCGATAACAGGAGGATCCTGCGTGTCAGAGACATGCAAGACCTGCTGACACTGAACCCGTCAGTCCCGCAGAACTGACGGATTCAGGTTTCAACGCTAGATACAGCTGCTCTGTATACAGGATACAAAGCAGCTATATCTGAAAAAGTAAAAATAATTTTTAATAAAATATAATTAGAAAGTTGCACCAAACACACTGATAGACATTTTTATTTTAAAAAAAATAAAATAAAAATTGTTTTCGAAGGTATACACAGCCTTTAAAAGCTAGGCACATCTATAGACTTGCTATATTTTCTGATTCTAGGTGCTCATTTTGAAATAGTTGCCTTTTAGCACTATGTACCACCAACAGAAGCCATGAGATAGCTATCACTTCCATCAAATGTAAGATGTCTACATTAGAAGCTACAGTAACGGAACTACACAACTACAACTGCAGCATTGTGTCTCGACTCCTATCATCCTATATATTTGGCACAGACATAGATTACCACAAATGTCAAGTTTGTGCTTCACTTTGATATTTTTTTAAAAAACAAAAAAAAAACAGCCATTCAACTTTTCATACAAGTGCATGCATGTGAACGTGTCTGGACTCTGGAGATATGTGAGGTGAAGTAGGCATTTTTCTGGGCTAGCCCTCAATAATCCCACAGCTAGTGAAGATGCTAGGGTCAATTCTACTCGATTTGCATTTATGGGGCAGAAAACACTTACCCCTCTTGGAGTGACAAGCTACTGCTTTACGTTTGGAAGAGCTGGAAGCCTCGAACGTTCTCCGAGCATCTGCTACTGAGAGGACTTTGTCTTCTTCTGAGTCTCCTTGCTTGGGCTTGCTCTCCTTAGAAGAGTTCCTCACCTGGGAGCTGCTTTCCTCCACCTCAGACTCAGTACAGGGACTGGGAGGAGTATCTTGCCGGGGCTTTGCATTTTCACAAGCTCCTATGTTCCATAGCGTTACCTCCTCCGCAGCTCCATCAAGTCCAGCATCTTCCTGTACATACAGTCTGTTGTCTTCCTCAGTGTCGCTGAGGTTGTCCTTACACAATGCATCCAGCCGGTATATGCGCTTGGGGGGCCCACGGCTCCTCTGAAGACGCTCCTTCTCATTGCTATTTTTGGTGATCTCCTGAGCTTGGAGCTGAATACCAGTGCACATTAAGGCATGGACGCTACTTACCATCTGCCCCACACCTTCTAGTAAGTGATCAGTGCTGTGTGATCTTGCCATTCCCTGTAATGCCAGCCTGGTGACCTGTCTGTGGCCATCACTGCTCTCTGAGGCAGAACGGCTCAGTGCCCGGATACTGCCCTGCAGATATGACACCAAGTTCTCGCTCTGTGCCCTCCTGTACAGCTTCACCTTCCTCACCCTGTCATCTACTTCTACAGACTTAGTGGAAGTTGTAAGTCCAGAATACCTGGAGAGGTTGTGTCCTTCACTCCATAGTCTGGACTCATCTTCTTCCATCTTATACAGAATAACGTTCATATGTTGGTGTTGATTGTCCTCTGTCTTCTCCAGCTTGACTTCCACCATACTACCACCGTTATCTTCATGTAGCTCCGTGTCTAAGACATCCCAGCTAGCGCTCCTTTCTTCTAGCTTCCATTTTCGTCTTTGGATGAACTCTTTGCTTGACATTTCTGAGGAGCTATCCTTTATGTCAGAAGTCCAAGACTCACCTTGCTCATTCACTCTACCTCCAAACCTCTGCTCCTCACCTAAATCCTGCGCAAGGTGCTCAGACTTTTCTGAAGGTAAGAAGTGTATGGGCTGATCTGAAAAATATAGATCTTGTCCTTCAACCGAATCACCCTCAAAGTATAGATGATGAGAGTCAGAAGTATCACCCCCAGCTTCTGATTCTCTGTAATGGTGTCCTGTGTAATCCACCTCCTGCCTATGCATACTGGTCTTCAAGAGGTTATCAGCTGAATGTGGATACTTCTCTTGTTACAAAGAGCTCCTATCTGTTCTTTTCCATGAAGATGTCGCACTGTGCTTCTTGTTACTTATTCATGCCTGTACTGAGGAGCCAAGGAAGACTGTAAAAGTAGAACGCTTCAGCTGATCCTGGACTTGGTTATGAAAAGGATTGTTTCCTTCCTGACATTGATGGTCAGTTTAGAAGGGGTTACATCTCTACATACCTGGTGGTAATAATGTGGCATAAGGTGACAGGCAGCTGGAATAAAGATCTGGGATGTTCTATGCTAGAATTCCAGCAGTCGCACCCTCCTCAGGGAGATGAGAAAACTTTCTGTGCTTTATTGAATTATGAGCTATGAAAACGTTCCAGAGGTAAACAGGAGGATGTGACAAGCACACTAGGACTGCACAACCTTCCTCTACACAAAATCAGAACCTCTAGATCAGATGGAACGCTCAAAGCAACCAATTCTGTTCATATATGCACTTGTTTTAAGGCATGAACCCCATTATTAAACATGTTTTCCACAAATTTGGTCAGAGCACAGGATATGCTCAAACGTTGCTATTCTTCCTGCTCTATTCCTGGAAACTTCAGCTGAAGTCTGGGGATTGTTTAGTTATGTACTTTATATACATACAAGTTTTCCATACACATGGAGCATGAAGACAACCCCTTTATAAACGTATGGCTGCAGGTCTGGCTGGTCTAACCTCTGGTGATCCGCTGTTATTGCTGGAGGATCTGGCGTCCGGCCAGATATTTACTCTTACATAGCGGCCATTTAACTAATTAGTAAGCGGCTCTCACATCTGGCTCATAGAAGGTGGTCCCCAACAGGGACTCCTTTCTAAAAAACAACTATATGCCCTAACAGGGCATATCGGAAGGGGTTGTCTTTAAGAAACAAATACCCTTAAAAGATAGTGTATCCCCTACATTGGTTCTGTTTATGACTTGAATCAGAATGTGTAAGGTGCGATGGATCAGTCAGTGGTATACAAACAAGAGCTTTAGGCTCTGTTCACACTGAGTTTTTTTGCAGGCGGAAAAATCTGGCTCAAAATTCCATCCGCAATTTTGAGGCAGATTTTGACCTGCCTGCACTCGGTTTTCCACGTTTTTCGGCCGTGGCCATTGAGCGCCGCAGGCAAAAAACCAGCACGAATACTGCTTTCTCTGCCTCCCATTGGTGTCAATGGGAGGTCAAGAGGGAAACGCCTGAAGAAAGGGCATGACGCTTTTTCTCGCAAGCATTTTTCTCCGCTCGTGGCGAAAAACCGTCTACGCCGTTTCTGCGTCAAAAACAGTGCCAAAAAACAGTGTGAACAGGGATTTAAAGCATACCTAACTTTTCAGGGGGCTTTTCAGAATAAGCTGTCATATGTGTGTACATGAAGAATAACATTATTTGTGGCCATTATACGACTTGTGTTCTGCATTTTTTTTTAGCAGTATTCCCCTCTGCAGGCTTGATCTCTAATTCTCAGTTGTCTCTGGGATAGTGGGTGGAGCCTAACTGCTATCACGTCTTCTATGCACTGCACAAATAGAGAAGAGAATATCCTGCTCTCCTATCTCAATCACATAAATAGAAGCTGCAGCAGAATGGAGGACATTATACAGCAGTACAGACCAGTGTAGCTGAGAATCCAGCACTGGGGGTGACACAGAAATCTTACCCAGCAGCCTGTGTGTTTCTCACTCTCTGCTCCCTCTTCCTTCTCCCCCTCCCCTCTCTATAGACTTGTGTCTGTTTCTTTCTCTCTCTGCTCCCTCCTCCCCTCTCCATAGACTTGTATTGGTAGGCAGTGAAGAGACACACCCCCACATTCTGCAGTTCAATTCTGCACTGAAGCCCCACGACAGATTTTATCGCAGGGACAGACTTCGATTGACAACAGGTGATGGACAGCAGATTACAGGAAGGGAGACACCTAGTGGCAGTAACTTCACACAGAACTTGCATGGATAAAACTACATATTACCAGTAAGTAAATTACAAAGTTAAGCTATATCAGGTATACTGTTAGATTTGCATCAGTTGTTGGAAAAGTTAGTGTCCATTTAAGCTATACACTTGCTGGTAAGATCAGGTTTCTGCCTCCCTGAATAATGTCCACAAGGATAATTTCTCGGTAAGTAATCAAACTTCCATTATACATTAGAAATGCAGAACTTAATTTATTATAGAGTATCAAGTATGCAATACAATGACGCACCGTTTCAGGGGTGTAACCCCCCTTTCTTAAGCATTAAGTAGTTTCATACGATGACTAAATATAGCAGTCACCATTTGTCCAAAGAGGCATGCACCTTGTAGTGGAATATGGCACACTGTTAACTGCATATTCTGACTAGTGTACCTTAGGGCAGTGTGCTAGTCTTACAACCGTTTTTGTACATGTGGACCAATGCAACAAGTGTTGCCCCCAACCAATGACATACGGTACATACTTTTATTTTTGTATGCATTAGGCTATCGTATCACACGGGTTTATATACAGTAGCATATCCTAACACTCTCTTCCTATGACCCAGTCCTTGCCCTGCAACTATAACCATAGTATTTTTTTTTTTAAGACGTTGCAGATACAAGTTGGGATTTCAATTGAATTTTTTCAATAAAACATTTAAAGGGAATGTGTCGCTAGAAATTATAATTTCTTTTCAGTTAAACAATTAGTATTTGGGTATGTTCACACGAGGGCGTCCGTAACGGCTGAAATTACGGGGATGTTTCAGCCTGAAAACATCCCCGTAATTTCAGCCGTAACGGACGTAATTGGCGCTGCTATTCATTGGAGTCAATGAATAACGGCTCCAATTACGGCCAAAGAAGTGACAGGTCACTTCTTTGACGCGGGCGTCTATTTACGCGCCGTCATTTGACAGCGGCGCGTAAATTACGCCTCGTGTGAACAGACAAACGTCTGCCCATTGCTTTCCATGGGCAGATGTTTGTCAGCGCTATTTTCGGACGTAATTTGGGGCAAAAACGCCCGAATTACGTCCGTAATTAGTGCGTGTGAACATACCCTTTGAGTGATTACACATTGTTTTCATTTTTTCACAAGTCAGGAGATATTATAAATTAGATTCTAATTTATAACATTTCCATGTGCTGGTCACTAGAGGGAGCAATGCACAAAATTGCAGCATGGTCACTGTGGTAAAGTAACCTCATTGATTTATGCTGCAAATTTGGAGTAGACACACTCGCTCTAGTGTCCTCACACAATCCCCTGTCCCTTATTCTGGCTAGTACCAGGAGGAGGGGGTTGAATCTTCAAACCTCCTACACTGTGTGCTGCCATTTTCTGAGCGACTGCACAGTGTAGGAGGACTAGATACAGGGCTCAGCAGACAGTATCACACGAACATAAAGCCGGACGTCACCATCTTACTGTCCTGCAGCGGCTTCCGGTCCACTTGAAAATGGCGCCGGATTTCCCTCCACGAACGAGCTTCGTTTTGGGCTGTGTGGGAGCGGCACATGCGCCGTTCCCACACAGACGGCGTACGCTTCTAAAAATGGAACGGCTCCCGTTCGCATTCTCTATGGGGTTGTATGTGCCGTATTCCATCTCTGTATGTGTCGTTAATAGACACATACAGATGAAAAAAAAATGTCAGTCCCCATAGAGAAGTAAAAGTAAGAACACAGTAAAAAGTTTAAAGTCACAACACTAATAAATAAAATGTTTGTTTATATTTTATTAAAAGCAATATAATAAAAAATAAAATAAAAATCATGACACCTTCCCTTTAATGATACTTTTCTAGTTTTTAATTATCTTTCATGCTGAATTATCTGGATATAATGTATTTAAGCTAAACATTGACTCTGAAGCTTGATATAGTTTTCAATGTTCCAAGATCCTTCATATTAAAAAGGGAACACATGAAGTGCAAGATTCAGAAGCTTAAATCCTTCTCCTTAAATGGTTAGCTTTAGTTTAGTGTTTCCATTGCTTGTGCTTCGTGGACTTCACAGCACACACCCCTACCAGTCCCAAAATTCTGATCCCTGCATGGCCACAAAAACAAAAGTGTGTTTGTGCACGTTTGTCCACAGTTTGTCATATCTACGCTGATCCAAATGCAAACAATTATATCAAACCGGTAAATACCACAGGTAAACAAAATAAAGTAAGAATCTGGCAAGGAGACAGCTTGGCTAAGCCGAAAGTGCATGTTTGGCCCTGTTCACACTGAGTTTTTTGACGAGTTTTTTTGGCATGGAAACCGCTCCGCAAAACTAGTCAAAAAACGCCCGAAAATGCCTCCCATTGATTTAAATGGGAGTTGGACGAGTTTTTTTACCGCGAGTAAAAAAAACGCGTCGCGGTAAAACGAAGCGACATGACCCATCTTGAGGCGGTTTCCGCCTCCAAAACCCTATTTCAATCAGTCAGAAAGGGGGAAAAAAACAACACCTCGACGAGTGTTTTGACGAGTTTTTGTCAAACCACTGTGCAAAAAACGTCTGGAGCAGTTTTTGCAGGAGGAATTTTATTCCTGCAAAAAACTCAGTGTGAAGCTTCTTTTAATTTTGAGCTTATTTTGAGGCGTTTTTTGAGGCATTTTTTTAAAGGCGTTTTTTATAGTGTTCAATGGAAAATCAGCTCCGAAATACGCCTCAAGACGTGACATGCTACTTCTTTTTACGGAGCGTCTTTTTACGCTCCGTTTTTTAAAACAGAGGTGTAAAAAGATGCCCCGTATGAACTAAATGCTGTTTTTCCCATTGGGTAGATGTTTGTAGGCGTTCAGCTTCTGTTTTTGCAGGCGTTTTTTTGAGGCATAAACGCCATAAAATACGCCAGAAAACACTGCATGTGAACATACCCTCAAGGTCCTTTTATATAGCACAATATGGGCCATAAAAACTAGCGTCTCACCGATCGGCGCCCATTAGCTCCTTCCATAAGGAGCTATGATCAGTAATGTATGGGGACGAATGATTGTTACTGCGATCGTTCATCCCATACATTCCCATCATGTCAGCATGTTTACACAGGGAGAGGTGTTGCAGAATATCGACCATTTTATCGGCCGCATAAACGAGCAGATCAGCTGATGAATGAGCATTTGCTTGTTCATGTGCTGATAGTTGCCCTGTTAACACATGGCAACGATCGAGAACAAGCATTCGAACGAACACTCATTTGCCCGATCATTGGCTCGTGTAAAAGGGCCTAACTCAGCAGCAGTACATCTAAAATTACTCAATTTTTTTAATATAGATTAGATTTATATTAGGGATGGCTGACTTTTTATAGCGCCTTGAATTATGACTTAATAGCCAAACCAGACACCCACCTGTAAACATTGACTTACAGGATTGCCACCTATAGGTGGCGCTAGAGAGACCATTTTCTTCCTACTGGAGGAGAGCTAGTTTGCATACTTTACCCTACCAGCTTTTATGGAGGAGTAAACACCGCACGCTAATAGGTTCTCAGGATCTTATTTCAATAGCCAAATCATAGCGGCATGTACAGCACTGTGCAGTTAGTCCAACCACTCTTCAGTTTCTTGTTTTCATTCACATTATCATTTTAGATGCAAACAAAGTAATTGCTCGGATCTTTTGGAAAACTTATGCCAGTACTTTGTCTATTAACAAAAAGGGAGCAGGATGTCAGCTGTGCCTCTGCTCAGGAACGAGGATATTGCTATTCTTCCAAGGGATAACGTTTTCTTTTAAAAATAAAAATAACAAAATTTCAAACTTTGTCTTTAATCATTGTCAAAATAATTCAACAAAATGTATATTACTGCACAAAAATATGTATTGTCTTTCTGGAGAACATGGCTTACAAAGACATACTATGCAATCATTTCAGTGCCTTATATTTACGGTGTTACACATGGAAAATACTAATAACATCATTGTGTGCATATATGCTTGCATACATATTAAAAAGAAATTCAGCTGAACAGAAACGATGATGGGTATTGGAAACAGTGGTTCAGGTTTCTTAAATAAAAGTCCTTTACAATAAGGGTATGTTCACACGGCCTATTTTCGGCCATTTTTCAGGCCGTAAACGTCGGAAAAATCGGAAGCAGAACGCCTCCAAACATCTGCCCATTGATTGCAATGGAAAAACGGCGTTCTGTTCCGACGGGCCGGTTTTTTACGTGGCCATTTTGAAAAACAGCCGCGTAAAAAACCGGCCGCGTAAAAGAAGTGCAGGTCACTTCTTGGGACGTTTTTGGAGCCGTTTTTCATAGACTATTGAAAACAGCTCCAAAAACGGCTGCAAAAAACGCAGCGAAAATCGCGAGTGGCTTAAAAAACGTCTGAAAATCAGGAGCTGCTTTTCCTTGAAAACCGCTCCGTATTTTCAGACGTTTTTGAGTTTGTTTGTGAACATAGCCTAAAAGGGACAACTTTATGGATTCTTAGGCACATTAAGACTATGACTACACAAGGTGCAAATGTATTTTGATGCAAAGAGGACCCAACAGCTCACAAGAAAACCTGCCATTGCTAATAAATAGCTCAAGCTGACTCTCTTTATTAATATAAGTAGCTTACATCATGGTACTGTACTGCTTCTTGGATAACGTCGTCAGACATATCTTCTGCCGATTCCCCCATGATAAAACAAAAAGCATACGCAAGCATCAACAGATCCTCAGAATTAATAGGGATTACCTTCTTTTAGTAAAGATAGACTATAGGGTAATCACCATCCCTAAATCTTTCCTGCTGGACATGCAATGGATCATTATAGATTTTTTGTTAACCGCATGACAAAAAAGAAAGCAAGAAAAGAGGGGGGAGAAAAACTTGATGATAGGCCCTCTTTATACTGTAAAATAACATTAACCATGTAAAGTGCATCTGCAAATGATATAAATATTAAAACAAAGACTACATCCTGCTATGTCTGTGTACTACTAGGCCTCCAGCACATTAATGAATGCAGTTAAACACAGAATGTGTTATTTGCCTGGCACATGGAATGTGATATTTGCCTGCCACAATTTCATCTTCTATAAAATGGGCAGATCCCGACTTCCTTTGCGGCCCAATTAAAACTATGCTTATTCTACTCTAGCATGCCTTTCTTTTCAAAATAAAAAATAAAATGTAATGTTCAGTCCCATCCATTACAAATGTAGCTTCCCTGCCACTTTACCTACTAAGAATTCCTGCATACTATGCAAATAAAGTTTCACCATTGACCAAAATAAGAGAAAAAAATAATCCATAACTTTGCCGAGAGTTTTCAAGCCACATCCATTAACAAAATATGAAGGTCCATTTTTAGGAGTCAAGATCTTTTGGTGAAGGCTATGGGTAAAGGATATTGTCAGATGGCCACATCAGCTGCAAGCATAAGCTATTTACATAGTGGGTAAGCCTGTATGTTTCATCTAGGTTACGCTCTATGAACACTGCATAGAGTGGTAAATGCTGGGTTAAATTATTACATTACCTGCTAATTCACCGCCATGTAACACAAGTCTAAAAACAATCATCTTCAAAGCCGGATCACCACATACAGCATATGCTTCACATAAAAGGTGGTTTTACACGGGCAGATATTTGCCCAGGTTTACTACCTATAAGGGAGATGTGCTGCCAACTAGCAACCATTTTTTGGCCACATAAAAGACGGGATCAGCCGATGGGCAATGATTGGGAGCAAGCGTTCTTATGAACGCTTGTTCATCCGATCATTGGCCCATATAAAAGGGCTTCAAGAATCATGGAGACTGACCTTGACAGCAAAACAAACTAGGTTGATCAGTGACAGTAATACAATAGGCATTCTGCTTCCAGTGTATAGTCGTCAATGGAACTGGAGGTACTTAGGGTGCACATACACATTAGATAAATATTGGCAGTACCCGTTTGGCAAGACTGGCAGACGTATGGGACCGTTTCAACTTTCTTCTGAAAGCAGATGTTTGGAAAGAAGGTTCGGGCATATTGGATTTAACATATCTAATCCTTTGTTACCATGGGAGATAAGCCGCCACCAGAGGAGTCTAGAAACGGCTTATTCCTCTCTTCCCTTTAGTTTTGATGTATTAAGAAGGGTGATATTAAATTTATTACTCCCTAACCCCCACTTATTTTCTTGGTATAGTGGATTATTATATGGAGAGCAAAGTGCAATGTATTAAACAAATAAAAAAAAAAAAAACAGGGCGTAATCTGGCAGCACTGTATGTAAAGTAAATGGGAGGTAGCATTCAGTAAATGTAAAAATGCAGCACATCTTTATACAAATATTAGTTATTTTTTGTCTACAAATTGTAACAATGTTGTGGTACCCACAAATGAACATAAATACAAAAACATTACCTTAATTGGCAAGAATAATAAAATAGAAATAAATTCACAATACAAAAAATATGAAAAACAAACAACAAAAAACATTAGTAACAAATGCAATATTCTTATGTGCACAGTCAGTCAAGTAAACCCGCAATGGGTATAAAAGCAACATAATATTGGTCTGACACAAATCTGCCCATTACATTTACATCAGACATACAATAAAAGTAACATTTGATAAAAAGTTATCTTGTATCTGTCTCGGTCATTGATGAATTATTAGACTCCATGAGACACGATGGAGTTCCCATTGTGGATGAGGATGATGGAGTGGCACTGGAGACTAGATTGCCTCTCAGCCTAGGGCTCTTGCATTCAGAGCTTTGGAAGTTTTCAGGGTCACATGATAAGTCATCAGTGGAAAAATTAAGACTTCCCAGTTTGGCTAGCGAGTGGGATCTCTTAAGAGGCGAAGAAAGCGTAAGACCGGCTAGACGCATGCGAGTTTCAATTTCTTGAGTTCTCTGTTTGACGAGGCCAGTCTTGCCTCGAACACTGTGAATACTGTCACTGCTTGAACTGCGGGTAAGGTTAGAACTCATTGAAGATGATGTTGGAGTATAGGAGATAGTCTTCAGGAAGTCTTTTGTATAGCTAGTTATCAAATCAGTTTTGCAGTAAGTAGGTGTAGATGTCTTCTGAAACACACCATCTGGTATGGCAACCGAGTCTACTTTTTCTGGGCTCTCCTTTTGGTCTTCAATAGGCTGAATGGGGTGTTGCTGCTCATCTTCAGGATTAGAGTTCTCAGTGTTTTCTAAAGCACTCTCTTTGAGTACAGAAGAGCCTTCACTTTTGAGACGTTCCAATTCTTTGGTATGCTTTCTGACCAAACCAGCTTTCTGAAGCTGAATAATAGATTCTTGGTGTTGCATCAAGTAGCTATGCGTGACCGGTTTTTCCAAGTCCCTGCTGAAAAATAAATATTTTAGATCTTTGGCCTGTTTGAAATCTCTTTTTGAAGCAGAGTCTTCACAGAATTCTTGTCCACTTGTTTCATGCAGGTTAGCAGAATCTCCGTAATTTTCATCAATAGCTTTAGAATTGGTTGCAGCAAGAGTGTGCAAATCGGTCTGCAATGGTGTTGCTTTAACCAGTTTGTGTCCATGCATCCTGTCCAAAACTGCTGAAGTCATGTGCTGCAATAATGCCGGCTGAGTGCATACAGTGGGGGCTTCAGGAATGCCAGCTGTATCCAGATCCTGGCATTCTTCCTGTGTCTCAGAATACATACAGTCCGTACAAGATGGATACGGTGGTTTGACTTTGCTAAGGATTCCAAAGATGGCATCGTCCTACAAAACCAAAAAAAAATTAATTTAGGGGTCACAATTCTAGGCTATAAAAAGGAAATGGGTCAGCCTATAAAGAAAAATAAAATAAAAATGGAGATACACTATTGTCACATATTAGAAGAGTCTTTGTCACAGCCATGGTGTGTGTTCCTATAATATTTGTCTAGGGTGTGAATACCTTCAAGGTGCTGGGTAAGCAGGAAAAGGAGTCACCGCGGGCGCTGCTGCACTTCTGACCTGATGAAGATGCCGGTACGGCATTGAAACGCGTAGTCATATTACCAATAAATTCCATTTATCTTATACTCTCCCGTACATCATTTATCAATATTCCGAACCTTTTAGTCCTTTTTGTCCCATTGAAGTGCAGCAGCGCCCGCGGTGACTCCTTTTCCTGCTTACCCAGCACATCCTTTGCGGTCTTTCATCTGAATCACCGGTCTCGAGTCCTGGCAGCAGCAGCACTTTTATCTCTCAATTTCTTTTATCACCCGTTACCAGGTTAGTATTACTCTTTCATTACCACCTTATACCTGGGTAACCTGCACTATGTGGCGCCGTGTTTTTTGCTTCCTCTCAATACCTTAAAGGCACATTTTAGTAATGTGAAAACCTTTTTCATCTACAGTTTGTACAATTATACTTACTCGTATACAGTCATTTTATATAAGACAGCAGTGTCAGAGAATGAGAAAGATGCATTGGACGTGGCCTAAAGGGGTGGCAGGGGATACAAACAATGGAGCAGATTTACTAAACTGTCAGATTTAGACAGAATAAACTTAGACTAGGTTGTATGAAGATGCGCCAAATTTATCACAGCGGCACATGCTATAAGATCAACTTGGCGCATCCTGCTAAACACTTTTCCTTATACCAACTTTTTAGTTGGCTAAATTTTCTTTTGGCGCTCTTTGGCAAATAGTGAGCCGGGCCCCCATTCCCCACACCCTTTTCTAGACACTTTTTATAAGTATCTAGTGATGTGCAAACATCTGTTCTCAAATTAGTCTACAATGAAATTCTAGACGCAGACACAGTAGTAAATCTGCCCTAATATTCTTTGTTTGCCCCAGACTAGCAAAGACTTAAATCGGCCATGGATTTGTGAGAAAATCTGAATTCAGTTGGTGGAGCACGATTACTGTAATGAGATGGGGAGGTGGAGCAGGCACATGTTAAACCACTGCTCAGTTATTGGAGAGTCGAAAAGCTGTTTCCTTCCATAATTCAGCTTTGCCTCACCTCTTATAATTGGCTTGGTTGGTTTATATCCTATTTGCACAGGAAAATGTATTTCCAGGCACATCTTTGCCTAAAAACATTAAATTGAAACCAAAATGCACCTTGATAGTAAAAATATTACAAACAAAACTTAAAGGGGATGTCGGAGAAATTAAGAAATGAAATCGGCACTGAATAGGCTTTAAAATTTAAAAAAAATAAACAATACTTACCTGTTAAATTCCATGCCGCTCCAGAACCAATGCTTTGGTCTTTGTTTATTTGTCCTGCAGTGATGACGTGTCATATACACACATGACCGCTGCAGCCAATCACTGGCCTCAGTGGTGCCACACATGCTAGCATCAACGCGGAGACAAGGGATTGGCTGCAGTGGTCACATAGATGTACGGCACATTATCGCTGCAGGAAAAGTAAAACAAATACCGCGGGGGCCGCTGGAGCGTCAGGAAGATTTAAGAAAACGTGAAACAGTGGTGAACATTCCATGGCGTGGCCGGCCTACCAAAATTTCAGCAAGAGCGCATTGACGACCAGGAGGTCAGCAAAGAACCCAGACGAACATCTAAACAACTGCAGGTCCTGATCCAATTGAGATGCTGTGGCAAGACCTTAACTGGGCAGCTCATTCTCGAAAAACCCTTCAAATGTAACCGAATTAAAACACTTCCATAAAAAAAAAAAAAGATTATATTCCAATATTCCTCCACAGCGATGAAAAAGACTCATTGCAGGTTATCGCAAATGTTTCATTGCAGTTGTTATTGCCAAGGGTGGCACAACCAGTCATTAGGTTAAGGAAGCAATTACTTTTCCACATGGGTGATATAGGTTTTGAACAAATCTTTATCCTCAATAAATGAAAATAATTTAAAAGTTGCATTCTGTGTTTACTTGTGTGGTCTTTATCTAATGGGGCAAATATCTTTTTCACAGCACTGTAGGTCTTGCATTCATAAGCGTTTGGTGGGATGAGTGGCAGGGGAGATATGTTCTTAATATCCCCGGTCTTGGAGTGTATATAGATTAATGATAGTAGTTAATGAATATTGGAAAACAGTCTTGAATCAGAGCAATATCAGCAGTGAACCACTATGATAAGGGGAAGTCATTGCTAGAGTAGGTGTCTATGATAGTAGGAGACTGTGTAACATAAAACCCCTTTTTTCCCCCGAAACGGCAATTAAAGCAAAACTCCAAGCTCGGCCAATCATGAGGCTCATTTGGCTCAGTTAATATGTGGCAGTAACGTGATCATGTTGTTTTTCTCATTGGTGGTTTAGGTGACTTCCTGTTGAACATGGTTTGGGCTTGTCCTTATAACACAGCAGCCAATCTGTGCAGGAAGAGCTGCAGTAAAATCCAGGAGGGATAGAAGAGCAGTCTGAGTGACTGATGGGATAGCAGGTGCGCGTTCAGACTGCCTCAGACTTCCTTTGCAGCTTTGATTACAATGCTGCTGAACGGCAATCCCTCATCATAAATATATAGAATTATAGCATTGTGGACTAATGGAATATAAATATTCCAACTTTAACTACGGTGTTAAACTGAAAATCCATTAAAAACATTTTCTGGACGTTAAACATCCAAAAGGTTTTCTAACTAAAATTCTGAGTTTTATCAAAAGCAAAACATGTATGCAAAGGATAGTACAGGCAATCTGGTGGCTCTGCGGTTAGCATTATTGTCTAGCAACACTGTAGTCCTGGGTTCAAGTCTGACCAAGGGCGACTTCTGCATGGTGTTTGTAGATTTCCACCATGTTTAAACATACAGATCGGGAATTTAGATTGTGAGCCTCACTTTCACAGTGAGCGATAACTCCCACCTGTACAGTGCCGCAGATGGGTTGGCGCAATATAAACAAACGGTAAAACCATTTTAGATGAGGATGGTAGAACCAATTTTGGAGATTTGTGGTGGCTTAGAGTAATTCGCATTTTGGAGAATCAACAGAGCCGGAAAATATTTAAAGTGTAGCTAAACGTTCGACAAACTTCTGACAAGTCATAGTGACATGTCAGAAGTTTGGATTGGTGGGGGTCCGAGCACTGAGACCCCCACCAATCGCTAGAACGAAGGAGCTGAAGCACTCGTGTGAGCACTCAGCTGCTTCGTTTCTGTTCGGCTTTTTCCGGAAAGCCGATGTATCGGAGTACGGGCTCATAGACTTTCTATTGAGTCCGTACATCGATACATTTATTTCCGGAAATAGCCGAACAGGCACAAAGCGGCTGAGCGCTCACACGAGGGCTTCAGCTGCTTCGTTCTAGCGATTGGTGGGGGTATCAGTGCTCGGATCCCCACCAATCCAAACTTCTGACATGTCACTATGACATGTCAGAAGTTTGTCGAACATTTAGCTACACTTTAAAGATTCACTAGTCTCTAAAAGTTGGGGTCCTTGGACTGTGCACTTTAATGGAAAAATGCTTTACTTTACTATCACATACGGTTTGTATGGATGGTCTACCAGAACATTGTAAAAGCATTCGCTGTTACAGTAACACTAAGTGCTTGTTATGGGAAACCGAAAGCTGTAACTTATTCTGTGGCTTTGTGTTTGAAGTAGTTTTTGTAAATGTGGCCGAAAAGTTTCCACCCCGGAAATGCGCCTTATACAGCTATGTGCCAGCTAAAATCCTCCCATGTTATATAAGTTATTTCTCCCAACACCCCCATGAACACGCGTGCTTGCCCAAGCGTGCATGTTTATGTAAGTGGCGATAGGGGAATAAGCTGCCGCCCGACCCCTCTGTGAACACGAAGTGTGAATGAACAAAGGATAGGGCATGTCAAAATCCAAAATGCCCAATCACCCCCCCCCCCCCATCGGGGAAGTTGGGTGGTCCAATACACGTTAGATTTTTGACCGGCCCGCTAAAATCTGTGGGTTCAGCAGAGTTCTGTGTACTGTGTAGGGCCACCTTTAAGTTTAACAATAAAAAAAAAAAAGAAAAAGTGAGGTTGCATCATGTGACTAAAATGAATAGTAGGGTACTACTGCACCCTGATTCTATCATTTTGATCCTAAAGGGGTTATTCCAAATTTGGTTCTCAGGAGTGTTTCTTTGGAACCAAAGTTGTCCCATGTTTAACTACTTCACCACATCCATCTATGTGGCTCTCAGGACCAGTTGTGCACACGGACCTCTATGTCTGCAGCTTATACATGTATATTACAGTGTTAGTGCACTTTACATGTTTACTCTATGGACCTATTTGTAAAAGTGTGTTTCGCCATATAAATACTGGAAAGGAAAAACTCTTGCCAATATTATACAACTGGAGGGGGTCCTACCTCACTGTCTTTTGGACAGCTTCTCTTACTGCTGCTATTGTTTGAGAACTCTTTGCCAGCACGCTGATCCTCTCCGTAGTACGCCATGTGTGCGGATAGCTTCTTCCTTTCAGATTCGACATTGCTCAGGTCATCTTCTAGGTACTTTGGACTTAAAGAGTTTTCAAAGTCCAACTTTTTCCTAACTTCCCGCATCCGGAGATCTAGGTCTCTTCCTGCCTCATTAAGTGTTTTCTCTTTGGTTTTAATTGTGCAGCATGGTTCTGAAAAAGGAGGGTCTACTAATAAGGCATCTCTCTCCAGGTCTTGGACTTCCAGCAGCACAGTGGGCTCCATTAAGCCATGAGGCTCTGGAAGATTCCCAAAACATCTACTTTCAGGCAAAATCTGATCATCCACATCTTCCTCATTTATTCTGTATTGAAGGTCGGACTCCAAGTTAGGCGGCTGATAGGCAGTTGGAAACATGGACTCAAATTCAGCTTTTTCTCTTTGTTCCTTCCATAGTTTATTATGTCGTTGTTTACTGAAGACAAAAGGCAGAATGATTGTTACTTACAAGGTTTTTGAACTTTTGATTAAACAATACCCTCAATCAAATATGTGACACAAACATCCTTAATATTTGACATCCTACATACTGTAGATATAGGCAAGAACTGGACTATATCCTGCTCAAACACCCAAGGACACATGCAGCTTCTTCCTTTCTCCCCCACTGCATCTAATGTGCGTGACAAGGCAAGAATTTATGGCTGCTTATCACAGATACAGAAAAAAAGTCTGTCAGGACCTGTGGTTGACATTAGGATGGGAGATTTTGTACCCATTAGAACACAGAAAATTGTACTGTGAAGCACCCCAGAGCTACTAAGAGGGTCATTACGAAATAGGAAGTTTTACGTAATTTATTTAAGTTCCATTCTGAGGGGGAATTTTTTTTATTTTCAAAATGTTTAACCAATACATGTCGTTTTACTTTTCTACTACATCTCTCCCACACTTATAAGTAAAAATAGGATCTATCCTAGTAAAATTCCTGGCTTGATATAATTGGCCTATACTAAGGAAATACTGCAGATCAGATGAGACCCCTTAGAGAATCTGAAATGTGCTTGAAAATGAAAAGGTCAGTGCGTTGAACTCCTGGGAGTTTAGCACTATTTAGCAGGTGCTCTGTGTTTTACAGAATAATAATCTTTATTTATATAGCGCTAACATATTACGCAGCACTTAATTTAGAGGGAACATAAACAGACACTATCAGACATTACATAGTGACAAAGCTAATTTACAATTCAGACCGGAGGATTGAGGACCCTGCTCGCAAGAGCTTACAATCTATGAGGAAATAGTAAGAGATACAAGAGGAGTGAGGACCCTACTCACAAGAGCTTACAATCTATGAGGAAATAGTAAGGGATACAAGAGGAGTGAGGACCCTGCTCACAAGAGCTTACAATCTATGAGGAAATAGTAAGAGATACAAGAGGAGTGAGGACCCTACTCGCAAGAGCTTACAATCTATGAGGAAATAGTAAGAGATACAAGAGGAGTGAGGACCCTACTCACAAGAGCTTACAATCTATGAGGAAATAGTAAGAGATACAAGAGGAGTGAGGACCCTGCTCACAAGAGCTTACAATCTATGAGGAAATAGTAAGAGATACAAGAGGAGTGAGGACCCTACTCGCAAGAGCTTACAATCTATGAGGAAATAAGGAAGACACAACGTGTAACAGTGTTTGTTCTGTACAATAGTTCAGCCATCTTTTATACATATGGGGTGGTACACATAAAGCTGCATGAGCCGGTCACCAGCCAGTATCTGTGTATGACGGACATGAAATGCATTAGAGTGCAAGGTGTGTGGGGGAATCTTATTCTGATGACTAATCTAAAAGGGGGGCCATGGAAAGGAGTCAGATTAGGGAATGTTGTAGGCCTGTCTAAAAGGATATGTTTTCAGGGCACGTTTAAAACTGTGGATATTGGGAATTAATCTGATTGTCTGAGGTAGTGCATTCCAGAGGACTGGTGCAGCACGAGAAAAATCTTGGAGACGTGAGTGAGAGGTTCGGATTATGGTGGATGTTTATCTAAGGTCGTTGGCAGAACGTAGAGCGGGAGTAGGGTGGTAGACAGAGATGAGGGAGGAGATGTAAGGAGGTGCAGCACTGTGGAGAGCTTTGTTTGTGAGAGTAATAAGTTTGAATTTAATTCGGAAGGGAATGGGCAACCAGTGCAGTGACTGGCACAGGGTAGAGGAGTTAGCGTATCGGTTGGTCAGAAAGAGCCTGGCTGTTGCATTGAGGATAGATTGGAGAGGGGAGAGTTTAGTGAGGGGAAGACCGATTAGTAATGAGTTACAGTAGTCAAGACGAGCGTGAATCAGAGCAACAATGAGAGTTTTGGCTGTTTCCTCAGTAAGAAAAGGGCGGATTCTGGAGATGTTTTTGAGGTGAAAATGACAGGAGCGTGAAAGTGATTGAATGTGAGGAGTAAAGGTAAGATCAAACGCTACATAGTAAAAACAGCTTTTGGTCTGAATGTAGAGATAGGAACAGAATTAAAGGTTTCTTATCCTCACTTATAAGAGAAATCATTTCTTATGTATTGCTTTGCCGAGCCGTCAAGTAAAAAGGGATTTAAAAATGTTCAACTCATGTTTCCTCTGTGCATTATTTCTTTGTTTTATTGTTTTTCAATAAAATGAGTTAAAAAAATTCTTACTGCTCAACTTGACTACGACTGTTAGGGCTTCTACTTGGAGGTGTTGGAGTGATTTGATACAGTACCTGGCATGTGTGACATTTTTAATCATCATGCACTGGCAAAACCTATCCATCTACCAAGTCATGAACAACTATTCACTGTGAAGACAAAACTGAATATTGTGCATTATAAAAGTGCAAAATGTGTGAATCATGTGCAGAAAATAGCCCATGAAAACAGTTTTAAACTACTTGTCATAACTTAAAGGATTTTTCCAGGTCTTTGATTTCGATGGCCAATTCTTAGGCTAGGCCATCAATATTGGATCGGTGGGGGTCTGACTCTCGGTACCCCCGCAATTAGCTGAATGAAGGCGCCGCGGTGCTCTGGTCCGCATCGGATCCCCTTTATGGTTTACCAGACACAGTGTTCTAAATTTTGCAGCGGCTGTGTTTGTTACTACAGCTCTCTGGGAGTCAAACCCCCATCAATTAGATATTGATGGCCTAGACTAAGAATAGCAAGCAATATCAAAGTCCCAGAAAACCCCTTTAAAGGGAAATACATTTATATAGTATGGGCTTGTCTCCCCATGGCTTCACTGTTTTAGCAGAAGACATCATCTCTCTCACCTATTGGAATCATATGAGGAAATGAGAATATAATGCAATACCATAATATAGCTTCAAACAGGTCTTCTAAGCAATATTCAAGCTTCCAATAACTTCAATAGAATATCAAAATATAAAAGGTTCACTGTTAAGATGCATTAAACAAACTGCTTGGGAGTATTGATGCACAAAAGGCACGTTAAATTCACCTGGCATCAAGGATTCCTTCGTACTCTGAGAGCTGACGCATGAAACCTGCATTTGGTCTTGCTACGGTGCGTTTCTTTTTCACATAATTATATGCCTTCTCCATGGACCAGCCATATTCCTTCATTGCATAAGCAATGACTGTAGACGCTGAGCGACTGACTCCCATTTTGCAGTGCACCAGACACTTGGAGTGATTTCTTCTGTTGGCACAATAACAAAATAAAAAATCATATTGCAATGCTAATGTAAGGTTCTATCAACAACACATTATAAACTTACGATATAAGCAGATAATCAAACTGTACAATAAAAAAAAAACAAGGCAACAATGGGATGTAACTATGTCTGCAGTGCAGACTTTCAATGATCTTACGGTCTCACGTTCCACATTAAACAGATACATTCTTCTATGAGTTGATCTGTCCATTTGTTGCAGCTGTTTTTGTTGCACAGTTTTCTTTAGATCTAGTCTGAAGAGATCTAATCTAGAACATAAGGAACGACCAAAACACAACTTTGCAGGAGGTTGACTGGTAGTAGAATAATTAGCATTTACATAAGCAAATAAAAAGTTACCAAATTTCTGACCCAGGGCAAGACCTTCCCCGGACATAGCTTGTTAGCCATTTTTTCAGACTCTGGACAAACCTTTCAGCCAAGCCATTGGTAGCTGGATGATATGGCGCAGATGAAAATGTGTCGTATTCTATTCAGTCTTAAAGATGTTTGGAAATGTTCAGACAAAAAATGAGGCCCATTGTCACTGAAAAGCTGTTCAGGAACACCTGTTCTTGCAAAAAGTCCCCCAAGTACATACGCTGTGGGCACTACTGTGGTAAGAGGTAATACTTATGACCTTTTCGAATAGGCATTTATCGCTACTAAAAAAGTTATTCCCATGAAAGGTCCAACAAAATCTACATGGATTGTTTGCCATGGTACAATCAGCCAATCTCAGGGATCAAAAGGAGTACTGTATCTGACATTTTTTGTTTTGTACCGGTTGACATGCTAAGGGCCTGTTCACATCAGCGTTGGCTTTCGACAAACGGAAACCGTTAGCAATGTTTCCGTCACCATTGATATCAATGGTGACGTAAACGGAAGCTGTGGTTTCAGTTTGACTTTCCGTAGCTGGGTTCACCCGACGGTAACCTCCGACGGAACGGAAAGCCAACGCTGATGTGAACAGGCCCTTAGCTAGTTGTTCAATTTGTTGGTTGATTCCAGGTCACCATGCGAAGCCCTTAGCTAGTGCTTTCATCTTTGCCACTCCAATATGGCCAACATGTAGCTCCTTTAATACTTGAGCTCTCAGGCTAGACAGAAAACGGACTTTGATGTCTGACATTATAGAACCACTATAGGGCCTCTCTATCAATCTGTGCATAATTTCTTTTTTCTGAGGAAGTAAGAGATTGAGAGGCAAAGGCTAGTGTCCGTTCACTTCCATCTTTTATTATATGTGACAAAACTGCACCAATGCCATAGGGTAAAGCATCACAAGCCACATTTATGAATAGGTTAGGGTCATAGTATGTCATCACTGTATCAGATATCACAAGACACTTTGCTTCTTCAAAAACCAGTTGATAAGGTTTAGTACATTTCCGGGTCCTTCCTGCTTGTAGCAAAGCATTTCATGGATGTATCACAGTGGTTAGGTTTGGTAAGAACTGGTTGTAGCAGTTTATGTATCCCAAAAAGGATTAAAGCTGTGACAAATTTTGCAGCCTTGGTGCGTGTTCAACACAGCTTGAACCTTCTCAGAGCACTAGTGCAAGCCATGTGACTCAATAGTAATACTTGATATAAAGAATTAACACTTCTCTCAACCATCTCTGACCCCATACTTTTCTAATCATTTCAGGACACTTTTGAGATTCTGTAGATCTATCTCATCAGTTTCTCCAGTAATAACGAGGTCATCCAAAAAACATTGGGTCCTTGATCCATTCGCTAGATTGCGGGAAAACAGGGCAACTCCAAACACCAGTCTGTTATATGAACATAATCCTTTGTGAGCATTTAATGTGAGGAATACCATGGAATCTTCTTTAAGCTTCTGCTAAATCAATTTTGCTGAAAAACTTCCAACCAGAGAGGTATGCAAAAATATTTTCAATTTTTGGTAGTAGATTTTGCTCCGTTCATTTTCAACTGACTGGAATAGTGAGGACACATCTGATTATTAATAGAGTTCCAATCTAGCTTCACCTTTCTAAGTCAGTCTCGACCGAATAGGGCTGGTCCATTGGTTTTAACAATACACAATTCCAAGTTGTGATAGTCTTCAATGGTATAATTCACTGTTACAGGTATGACTCCAGTGGGTACAATCTTTTCAATTGAACATGTGTTAGTTTAAGCTGAAAATTTGGAAAATGCATTGTCAAGTCACCTTATGACATGACTAACAACACAGAAACAGTGTCCAGCGCCATTCTTATGGTTTTAAAATGAATCATGAGGGTAACCCAGGGGCAGACATACCATTAGTGCAACCTGTGCCGCTGCACAGGAGCCCAGTAGGTAGGGCAGCCCACTGCCACCTTAAAAGCAGCTTTGTACTGAGTATTGGATTGCATGTAAGGGAACGAGCTAATGAAAATGGTTCACAATTAATGGTGGCTTGTTAGAGAGACAGGACGGCAGGGTGTTCTTTGATGAACTATAAGGGGCCCATATACGGTTATAAGTAAGGGGCCCATATACGGTTATAAGTAAGGGGCCCATATACGGTTCTTGCACAGGGGCCCTCTGCGGTCTATGTCCACCCCTGGGGTAACCTATATAGCTTGTTTTATATTATATTTTACTTTATACATTTCAAGACAAGCTACATGTATTACACGGTCTTCATCATGCTTCTCATTCATTATGTTAACATGACCACACTTTGTTTTCCCTTTACTTTGGACAGTGTTTATTCTTCTCAGACTGACAGCCTCTCTGAATTTGTCAAGCTTTGTTGAATTTTTGTCAGCTTATCTCTCTCTCTCTCTCTGCTGTCTCCAATGCCCTCTTAAAAGTTAAATCAGGCTCTGATAGAAGATTTTTCTGTATGTTTTCTTTCACAATCCCACAATGCATCATTGAGACCCCTCCAAACTGGCAATGTTCAGAAAGCCTCCTCCGTTCAGCCACATACTGTATGCTGCAATAGATTTTCCTTTATTTTGGTTATGTTTGTAAATCGTGAAACGTTCTGCAATCACTAATGGTTTATGTGCCAGGTGCTCCTGCGTGACGAACTATACAGGCCGTTGGACTCTGCAGCAGGGCATACACCTCCCCACATGGCACTCCGTAACACTGGCACCTTCTTCTCAGCATCAATATCATGATCTTTGAAATTTTGTTCAGGTTGTTCAATATACAGCAGCCAGTTATCTACAACACAATCAATTTGCTCAATTTTAGCAATATTGGCGGCCATCTTGGAATGGTGGTTTTATGACAGAAACAATTCAGGCAGAGAGAAGAAAAACTATAGCTGACTTTTCAAATGAAAAAAAGGAACTTTTTTTTTTTTAAAGCAGGTTCTTATCCCATTTTCATCGCCATTGTTACGTTTTCAGTCAGTTACAGTAATATTTTATCAATTAATACATATACAAGCTGGACAAATTCTCATCAGAAGGCAGAAGTAATCAACAGCAGAATGAAACATGGATACAAATATAATGGTGGTTTCTCTTGGCTCAAATACCCACAAAATCTCTCTCAGACCGGAGCAGGCAAAACTAAATTGGGTATGATCCAACAAATACCCTAAATAGCATATATAAAGTACAGTGAAGTTTACCGCTCAGACGGTGCTGGTAACAGTCCAATATCATTCAGTATGGACTCTCTCCCAGAAAAATGCAGTGGACAGTCCGCAATCCAATGAGGGTGTGGATGGTAATTCTTATCCTTGTAGTTCCACCAAGCTCCTTATCGTCTCCCTCCACATTCAAAGAACTCCTGGTAGGAAAAGGATCTTATGTCTCTAATAGATGGAAAAAGGAAGACACATAGTGCAACACCCTCTGAAAAAGATTGCTCCACGCCAAGTTTAATCCATACTCACAGAAGTAACAAGAAATAAAAGCATCAAGGTAAGTAAAAATCTTTAAAATTTCTAGGCGGCACGCCAAACACTCTCGCCCGACCCTGGGTTTCGCCCTTCCGGCTTCCTCTGGGGCATGTGTGACGTGTCTAATTAACAGGTTTATATAGCCGCATATCATTTAAATTTACATAAATTTACATACATAAAAAATGGTTAAAAAAAAACATATACACCCACAATGATCTCTGCAATATATAGAGATAATCTGATCTTACCATCATAATCGTATACATATATATACACTTTTATTATTTTTATATAAATGCCTAATCTCTTTAAAAAGTAAAAAAATATATATAATATATTATGCTAAACAAGCCTATTTGCCACCTTTATAGTTGGTTAGATTCCACATATCATCCCATATCCATTATATTGATTTTTATTTATATTTTATCAGTTGTTTTATATTTTTTCTGTCTCTAATTTTCCACTTAGTCTGAACTGTGGCCAATCTCTAAAGCTTCCAGAGCTTCAGTGAGCTGCAGCTAATCAGAACAATTAAGTTCTGCTGAGACAAGATCCCTTGGTCATAATGCTATGTGTGAACAAGTCTCTTACTAATACTATACATAGGGCATTTTTTGGCATAATTGTTTTCATAACATGGAACTACAAATATGGACCAGAATATCTATCAGATGGTATCTCACCAATATTAATAAATACTTGTGTAAACAAAACAAAAAAAACATTTTTATAAAAAACACTTCAATTCGAAGTCTGAATTGAGTCCTAAGGGCTGAAGCGTTTTTAATTGATAGATCCAAAAACTTTCTTGCTTGCTCATTTTTTTAATAAAATCCTCCCCCCTCCAATGATTATCAATTGTCTCAATAGCAAAGAATTTAGTGTCCTTGGGATCTTTATGGTGGAATTTACAATAGTGTGCTGACACACTATGGTCCATCTTGCCTTTTCTGATGTTATTACAGTGTTCTGCTATTCGAGTTTTCAATTTGCGGGCTGTACGTCCTACATATAACTGCCCACAGGGACACTGCAATAAGTATATAACCCCTTTAGTATTACACGTTGTAAAATGTTTGATCTCATATTTTCTTTTATTTTCGGCATCCATGAAAAAGGTAACATTCCCCTTTCTTTTATTATACCCCACTTCTTTACAAGCTTTACACTTGTTACAGGAAAAAAATCCTTTTGTCGCAATAATTGGTTTTGTAGGAGCTTTTATAAAACTATGAGTAATTTTATCCTTTATATTAGGTGCCCCACGATGTACAATACTAGGATTTTTGGGCAACCTAGATCCTATAACAGGATCGTTCCTTACAATATGCCAATTTTTTCTAATAATATTTCGTATCAATGAAGAACTTGTGGAATATGTGGTAATGAACGGAACCCTTAATGTTTTATCATTATCATCAATTCTCTTTGTATGAAAATTATCAATTTTTTTGATGTTATCGCCAGAATGGACTGCGATTTCTTCTCTAACCTCCTTCAATGCTGACGACACCCTCTGTTCCTCATAATTCCTTTCTATCAAACGAGATTTAATAACTTGTGACTGTACATCAAAGTCCTCTATTTTTGTACAGTTTTTCTTTATCCTTTTAAACTGCCCTTTTGGGATATTCCGAAGCCAAGGTTTAAAATGGCAACTTGAACATTCAATATAACTATTACAGTCAGTAGGTTTGAAATAATTTTTGGTGTATAGTACATTGTTTTCTATAAAAATTTCCAAATCCAGAAAGCTAACTCTATTTTTATCATACTCTGAAGTAAAGGTCAGATTACATTTATTGTTATTAATATAATCTATGAAAGTTAATAAATTCTCTGTTGTTCCTTCCCAAATGATAACCACATCATCTATGTAACGTTTGTACAACTTTATGAATTCACAGAGGATTATTACTAGAGTAAATAAAAGAATCTTCCCAGACTGCCAGGTACAGAATTGCATAACTTGGTGCAAATTTAGCGCCCATAGCAGTACCGGCAGTCTGAAGGTAATAGTCTGAATTATACCAGAAATAATTCTTCTCTAAACTAAACCTAATGAGGTCTATAATAAAACGACCTTGCTCAGGAGTCATATTTTTATCCATACCAAGAGTATGTTCTACAGCCTGTATCCCTAATTCGTGGGGTATCATTGTATACCTGTATACCCCACGAATTAGGGATACAGGCTGTAGAACATACTCTTGGTATGGATAAAAATATGACTCCTGAGCAAGGTCGTTTTATTATAGACCTCATTAGGTTTAGTTTAGAGAAGAATTATTTCTGGTATAATTCAGACTATTACCTTCAGACTGCCGGTACTGCTATGGGCGCTAAATTTGCACCAAGTTATGCAATTCTGTACCTGGCAGTCTGGGAAGATTCTTTTATTTACTCTAGTAATAATCCTCTGTGAATTCATAAAGTTGTACAAACGTTACATAGATGATGTGGTTATCATTTGGGAAGGAACAACAGAGAATTTATTAACTTTCATAGATTATATTAATAACAATAAATGTAATCTGACCTTTACTTCAGAGTATGATAAAAATAGAGTTAGCTTTCTGGATTTGGAAATTTTTATAGAAAACAATGTACTATACACCAAAAATTATTTCAAACCTACTGACTGTAATAGTTATATTGAATGTTCAAGTTGCCATTTTAAACCTTGGCTTCGGAATATCCCAAAAGGGCAGTTTAAAAGGATAAAGAAAAACTGTACAAAAATAGAGGACTTTGATGTACAGTCACAAGTTATTAAATCTCGTTTGATAGAAAGGAATTATGAGGAACAGAGGGTGTCGTCAGCATTGAAGGAGGTTAGAGAAGAAATCGCAGTCCATTCTGGCGATAACATCAAAAAAATTGATAATTTTCATACAAAGAGAATTGATGATAATGATAAAACATTAAGGGTTCCGTTCATTACCACATATTCCACAAGTTCTTCATTGATACGAAATATTATTAGAAAAAATTGGCATATTGTAAGGAACGATCCTGTTATAGGATCTAGGTTGCCCAAAAATCCTAGTATTGTACATCGTGGGGCACCTAATATAAAGGATAAAATTACTCATAGTTTTATAAAAGCTCCTACAAAACCAATTATTGCGACAAAAGGATTTTTTTCCTGTAACAAGTGTAAAGCTTGTAAAGAAGTGGGGTATAATAAAAGAAAGGGGAATGTTACCTTTTTCATGGATGCCGAAAATAAAAGAAAATATGAGATCAAACATTTTACAACGTGTAATACTAAAGGGGTTATATACTTATTGCAGTGTCCCTGTGGGCAGTTATATGTAGGACGTACAGCCCGCAAATTGAAAACTCGAATAGCAGAACACTGTAATAACATCAGAAAAGGCAAGATGGACCATAGTGTGTCAGCACACTATTGTAAATTCCACCATAAAGATCCCAAGGACACTAAATTCTTTGCTATTGAGACAATTGATAATCATTGGAGGGGGGAGGATTTTATTAAAAAAATGAGCAAGCAAGAAAGTTTTTGGATCTATCAATTAAAAACGCTTCAGCCCTTAGGACTCAATTCAGACTTCGAATTGAAGTGTTTTTTATAAAAATGTTTTTTTTGTTTTGTTTACACAAGTATTTATTAATATTGGTGAGATACCATCTGATAGATATTCTGGTCCATATTTGTAGTTCCATGTTATGAAAACAATTATGCCAAAAAATGCCCTATGTATAGTATTAGTAAGAGACTTGTTCACACATAGCATTATGACCAAGGGATCTTGTCTCAGCAGAACTTAATTGTTCTGATTAGCTGCAGCTCACTGAAGCTCTGGAAGCTTTAGAGATTGGCCACAGTTCAGACTAAGTGGAAAATTAGAGACAGAAAAAATATAAAACAACTGATAAAATATAAATAAAAATCAATATAATGGATATGGGATGATATGTGGAATCTAACCAACTATAAAGGTGGCAAATAGGCTTGTTTAGCATAATATATTATATATATTTTTTTACTTTTTAAAGAGATTAGGCATTTATATAAAAATAATAAAAGTGTATATATATGTATACGATTATGATGGTAAGATCAGATTATCTCTATATATTGCAGAGATCATTGTGGGTGTATATGTTTTTTTTTAACCATTTTTTATGTATGTAAATTTATGTAAATTTAAATGATATGCGGCTATATAAACCTGTTAATTAGACACGTCACACATGCCCCAGAGGAAGCCGGAAGGGCGAAACCCAGGGTCGGGCGAGAGTGTTTGGCGTGCCGCCTAGAAATTTTAAAGATTTTTACTTACCTTGATGCTTTTATTTCTTGTTACTTCTGTGAGTATGGATTAAACTTGGCGTGGAGCAATCTTTTTCAGAGGGTGTTGCACTATGTGTCTTCCTTTTTCCATCTATTAGAGACATAAGATCCTTTTCCTACCAGGAGTTCTTTGAATGTGGAGGGAGACGATAAGGAGCTTGGTGGAACTACAAGGATAAGAATTACCATCCACACCCTCATTGGATTGCGGACTGTCCACTGCATTTTTCTGGGAGAGAGTGTCCATACTGAATGATATTGGACTGTTACCAGCACCGTCTGAGCGGTAAACTTCACTGTACTTTAGAATGAAACATGGATTGGGATACTAAATCAACCCATGCACTAAATATTTAAAAATATCCATACAGGCTGTAAGCAAGACATTATCTGATACATATCTAATAAATTGCACTCCTCTTTGAGAAAAACCTGAAGGAGACAGTTTTATCATTATATCCCTTCACTATTTAGAGTTGTAATGGCCATGACCTTAAAAAGATGCAATACGCTGCATTTTGCACAGGAATGAACCATTGGTCCATAAGTTTTGGAATGTTTTTAACTATTATGACCCATGCATATAAAAGCTATATAATAATCAAAAAGTATAAATAAATATACAGCAAAATATGTCAATGTGTCTGACATGACTAAATAAGTCTAAACCGATACTAACTTTGCTTTGTTAATAAAGTTATAGGCATCATTCCAGTGTGACAATAAGTCAGTGGACTCCTCATCATATACTCGGATATTATGATAGGCAAAGAGGCCTGGAAAAAAGTTGTCTATTTCCCTGGTCACATTCAGTATGTAGCCAACTCTGGAATGACAAAAAGACAAAATACAATAAGTTATTAAAAGCACTGCTAAGGTGTTTCCGTAACTCCCATAGAACATAGTCCACATAGAACCCGTCTGGTATCGGCAGGAACAGGGTTAGGTGACCCCTATTCTCGATATCAGTGAGGTTCCCAGAGCGGAGAAACGCATTTATCAGGCATTTATAACATATTCTGTGGATTCATGTTTATTAGGCCCCCAAGCTGCCATGACAACCATTGTCACCCCGCTATCGCATCGCAGGGGGGGGGGGTGGGGGTGTCCCCCTCATTCTAACGGCTTACATGCCGCGGTCGCTTTTGATGGACACTGGCATCTAAGGGGTTAAACAGGCGGGGTTCCACTTAAGCGGGATCCCGCTCGTCACACTGAAGTGTCGGCTGTAAGATACAGCCAACACGATCGTTCTATGAAGCTTGCTCCGCCAAAGAGCCCGCTCCATTCTACCCCACCCGGCCTCTGCTGAATATATACGGCAGATATAGGGAAGGGGTTAAAATCTACTCACGGCTGAAGCACCTATTTAATGGGAATCTACCGTGAGACCATATCTTAAGGGAGAACAAAGCAACATGTATCCTGCTCGTACTCCATATACGAGCGAGATGTGTCTGCAATATCACTTGAAGGCTCCATATTCAGCTAAGTGAGAATCTTCCTTACTGTCAAGTAAAGGAATACTGAATTCTTAAGACATGAATGTGCATGAGCGCGAAGAATAATTTCTTGCCAGCTGTAGCTCTAGTTTCAACCAAGAAACAGTAAGTGTTGATTGTAAGGGCCGGTAACTAGCGCCATCTGACGATAGACCACGTTGTACTGCGCTCGTTTAGCTCCATTTAAGACCATTTTACATAGGCTGACGATCGGGCGAACGATTGCTCATACGAACGCTTGTTTCCAATCATCGGCCCATGTAAGCATGTCACCAATCAGCCAATTGTCAGCTGATCGGATCTTTTATGCTGCCATAAAAACGACCGTTTGACGCCAGCACATCTCCCTGTGTAAACAGATCGTAATAACAATTGTTCATCCCCATATAGCCACAATCATTGCTCTATTGAACGTAATGTCATTATCGTTGATTGACAATCGTTACCATGCAGGGATCGGTCTGTAAAATGGCTATTATTACATGGAGCAATGGAGTAAGGGTTAGTCTAATTGTTCCTTCTCATACATTTTGCATCTTGTTGGCAGCACATTCCCTATTAACACAAAGGGAAGTGCTGTCGACAGACAGCCATTTTTTGGGACGCATAAAAGATATGCTCAGCCGGTGAACATGTGTTTGCTCGCTCATCGGCTGATAACCATCCTGTGTAAATGATCGGGAAAAAGTGTTGTTCAAGCGATCATTCGCCCATGTAAAAGGGTTTTAAAGACTCTTGGCAGCATAACATGTGCACTAATGTTGGAATGTAAGCACAAAGTTAGCAGCAAAATAAATGAAATAATTTATACTGACCCTGCATTATTCAACTCCTCCAAGTTTGATGCGTTCCACTCAGAGCCCTGAAAGACAAAGGGACAGATTTACTAAGCGGTGGTATAAGTTTTTGACAGTGTAAACTTAGACCAGGCAGAAAGAAAATGTGCCAAATTTATTTCCGTGGTGCACGCTGAATGACAAATTTGGTGCATCTAGCTAGACACTTCTCCTCCTTATACCACCTTTGATTTGGCTTAATTTTGTGCCAGATGTTTGGTGCAGGTTATGCCACGCCTCTTTATTCTAAGCCCCCACCTCCAGAATTTCTTCAAAAGGTGTCTAGAGAGGTGCAAACATCTATTCTAAAATGAAATGCGCCAATTTGCACCAAAATGCACCAAATTGTGGTGCATTTTTCTAGACATTTTAGGGGAAGACACATTAGTAATTCAGCCACAGTTTTTATACAGGAATCTGACCATATTGGAAAGCACTTTGCACCTTAAGAAGGTGATGGAATGTCACTAATACACTTTATGCTCAGTGGGATTCCCGACCCTGAAACACCCGCTTATTACAGGAACAAAAGGACAGAAATCCTCTGTGCAGTTTCCCTGCACACTCTGCAACATTCCTTCTTACGATTGGTGGGGGTCCCAGCAGTTGGACCCCCACAATCAGGAAGTGATGGCATATCCTAGTGATATGCCAGCAGTTCTAGTTAGAAAACCCCATTAAAGGGAGTCTGTCACTAGAATGTCCGTATTAAACTAGTAACAGGGTTGTATTGTAGAGGAGACTAACCTGCTTCTGGGGTTTATTTTCAATTTCTGCTCACTGCCGCCTTTGTAGAGAAATTAGTTTTATTAGGTTTATGCTAATGAGCATTTAGGTACAACGAGGGCGTCACGGTTGCACCCAAACGCTCTTACGTCGCTCCGCAGTTCAACCCCCCTCGCTCCCTTGTTACATTGATTGACAGGGGCCAGGCAGCGTAATAGGCGCGTTCATGCCTGGCCACGGCAGGCGCGTTCATGCCTGGCCACGGCAGGCGCGTCCCTGCTCTTTACTCGGCGCAGCCACCCCACGAGGCGAAATGGTGGTCAAGTGCCCCCCACCCCCTTCTCGATATAGGTGTGAGTTTCAGAGCTGGAACCTGCATCTATCAGACATTTATGGCATATCCTGTAGATATGCCGTAAAGGTCTACGATGAAAATACCCCCTTTTCCAAATTTCTATAAAATTAGTTTATACTACTTGTGCTACATACCAAGTAAAGGTAATCAAAGATATGAGAAGCTTTATCCATCTGCCCGAGAATTAATAACATTTCATTGTCTATATATTCCTTGTACTCCTTCAAATTGCAGCTTAACTTTTTCTCAAGCTCATTGCGGATCTAAATGAGAGACATAAGTTTAAGAAAATTGTTATAGGAAATGTAGTCCTTTTAGCCTTCTTTAAAACCGATAGGTCACCTCACTAGATAAGGGCAGCATATTATAGGGGAGGTCTCCTATTAGCCAAAAAGGCACCAAAAACATTTTGTGCTGTCTGTCTAATAGGAGCGATCAAAGAATAAACCAGACCAGTGTATTCATGAGAAAAGCACTCCCCCCGCGTCACCCCACCCATTTCTCAATGACTGATGTGCTGCTGTGTATGCGGATACACGGAGGTCAGCCATTAATCAATGTCACCAAGTCCGATGTATTCTTTGATTGCTCATATTAGCAATATTTTTTTTTGCCGTTTTGGCTTATATGAGAATGTACCGGTCTCTGTAATATGCTACCTTTACCTAGGGCAGCATATTGTAGTGACCGAGCTTCTAATGATTTCACCTCTTTGCAGGTCACATTCTCTAAGTCTTTGCTCATCATAATGCTCCTCAGTGTTGCTTTGATGACCCATTCAGTCTTTTCACCTTCACTAGGTCTGCAACAGAAACACATGAAGTCATAAGAGTTAGAAAAAAAAAATCACAGCCATAAACCCCATTACAACTAGGCTTGTCTTACATCCTCCAAATGCAATAGATAAGAATGTTTACAAGCACTGAGACACTGCAGCATATTTATTAATACCAAGTTTTAGATACAAGGCTCTTTTACACCGGCCGACAATCGGCCGGTGCAGTGAGCGCAGATCAACGAGACATCGTTGATCGGCGCTCGTTTCTTCCGGTCACACGGAGCTATGGATGGGGACGAGCGGTCGTTACTCCGATCGCTCGTCCCCATCCATTATTATCAAGTCGGCACCACCTCCCCCTATTTACGCAGGGAGATGTGCTGCTGACAACGATAATTTTTCATTTTTTAAAACAATACAACCAGCAGATGATTAAGCGTTTGCTCGTTCATCTGATGATCGTTCCGCTGTTTACACAGGGCAATTATCGGCAACGAGCGTTATATGAACGCTTGTCTGCAGGATAATCGCCCAGTGTAAAAGAGCCTTTAGACAAGGCAATCATAAAATGTGCCTAATTTATCACAATGATGTTTCTTGTATGATAAATTAGGCGCTTGTAGCCATATAGGTTAGTCTCTTCCTTATACTACCCCTCTGAGTTGGCTTAGTTTATGGCAGTTTTCTGCGCAAAATCTTTTTTGTGTCACATCTTTAACCAGGCCCTTTCTGATAAACCACACCCCTTTCCCACTAAGCCACACCTCATTGTTGAAAATGGCACAAAAATTGTCTAAAGCAGTTAATTAATGTGGCACACAGCATGTACGCCAGAATTCTGACGCAATTTGAACCAAAGATCTGGTGCATTTTGAATAGTAAATCTGCCCCAATATTGAAGAAAAAATAAATAAAAAATTTAAAAAAACTCTAGAAATAGAATCTAAAACTTTACTTTGTTTACTGAAAATCTGAATTTAAACCAAACAAATGTTTTATGTGATTTTAGAAGCATACACTCACTTATCCATGAAGAGGATAGGGGAATCTGGCCGAGTGGATTCCAGGTCCTGCATGGTGTTCCACTCATTGATGCAGCTTTGATCAGAGCTAATGCAGCTCTCATAGTATGAGGCCCAGACAAGAGCAAGTCCCCCAGGAAAGTAATTGTACCGTCGGGCAACCTCACAGGTCTTGTGGAGCATCTGAAGTGCTGACCTGTTAGATGCAAGTCATATGAAGATACACATTCCAAGAGTAAACATCAAGCAAAAGCCATTAAAAGCTCATTTTAGCTTAACATATTGAAATGTTAAAGGTGCACATAAGCAGTATTTTGTATTCCATGGTTTACTTTTCTGCTACTCGCATCACATTGCCCTTTAAAGGCTATGTACACCTTTGAAATAGACATATGTGTAACTAAACGTCTGACAAACTTCTGACATGTCATAGTGACATGTCAGAAGTTTTGATTGGTGGGGGTCCGAGCACGGAGACCCGCACCAATTGCTAAAACGTAGCGGCAGAAGCGCTTTTTCCGGAAAGCCGATGTATCGGTATACAGGCTCATAGACTTTCTATTGAGCCCGCACTCCGATACATTGATTTCCGGAAAAAGCCGAACATAAACGAAGCGACTGAGCGCTCACACGAGGACTTCTGCCGCTTCGTTTCAGCGATCGGTGGGGGCCTCAGTGCTCGGACCCCCACCAATCAAAACCTCGGACATGTCACTATGACATGTCACAAGTTTGTCAAACGTTTAGTTATCCTTTTTTTAAAAAAAACACTAATCAGTGTGATTAAATACTTTTTATTAAAAAATGTTTTTACTTTCTGAGATAAAGATGCTTTGTATTCTGTATACAGAGCAGCTGCATCTAGCGCTGAAACCTGTATCTGACAGGTCCGCGGGACTGACTGGTTCAGTAACAGCGGGTCCTACATGTCTCTGACACGCAGGATCGAGCTGCTATCGATCACAACACGATAACACGTTCATAACACGCAAGGACCCTCTTTTAATGAACCTGCCAGACCCGTGGACCTGACCGATTCAGGTCTTAGCGCACGATACAGCTGCTCTGTATACAGAATACAAAGCAGCTGTATCTCAAAAAGTTACAATTATTTTTAATAAAAAGTATTTTGAAAGTTGCACCAATCACACTGATAGACATTTTTATTAAAAAAATAATAATAATTTCAAAAGGTGTACATAGCCTTTAAGAGAAGCAAATGTTTTTTGATTTAGAACATGGTCTACAACAAGCAAATATTATGGTTAGCCTCTCCCATGTCTGCTAGGGCACTGCTACCTATGTGAATATTGCATTACATGCACAAAACATTTCAAAGTAGTTCAGCTTGGAAACCTCAAAACGCAGTGCAGATGTCATGGTAAACTAGAGGACATCAGTTTTTAATGTAGCTTTAATTTTTTTTCAGTTTACCTATCTAAACCATCTGAAAAAAGGTGACGGGTCATTCAGTTAAAAGAGTGCATGTGTATATCCCTACAAGATATAGAGTGGTTACATCATCCAAACAGCAAAAAAACCAAAAAACAACTGCATGTGTTGCACCATATGTAAAAACAGCACTGGAGTTTAACCCTTTCATGACCAAGGGTCATTGATGCCCCTGTGTCCAGGTCAAATTTTCCATTTTTGATATGCACTTCTTTAAACAATAATATCTTTGCAACCGCTTTGAATATCACAGCGATTTTTACTTTGTTTTTTTTTTACAAGACTTATGAGGCTTTCATCGTCTAGATTAGTCTAATTAACTCTGTGTTTTTAATTTCTATTATGAGCAGACAAATCACTAAAAATATATAAAAAACACCTTTTTATATATATTTATTTGTGTATATACACTGTATAGCTCTGTAACAATTAGTCATCTTCTCTCTCAGTCAGCCTGGATCACTGTGAGGGAAGAGTGAAGATGGCTGTGAGGCTATATTCACACGACAGTGAAAAAAAAATGGCAGTCAACAACGGATCAACGGTCAGTTTTTCATGGCTGTTTTACATCAGTGTGTGTCAAAATTAGAAATAAATTTCCCGGCCGTCTGACCGTTTTGAACTGCCATTTGCCATCCGTTTTTCATGGACGTTAAAAAAAAAACGGATGAATTTTAATTGTTAGGGTTTTTTTGTCCCAACTTCCTGAAAACACTACAGTGCCCATGTAGACAGTGATGCAATACCAGTGTATAGTGCCACATTGCCCGCATAGTGCCAGTGCCCACATAGATAGCGCCCACTGTAAATAGTGCCACAGTTCTCCCTGTAGATAATGCCCACATAGTGCCACACACAGTGCCCATGTAGATAGCGCCAGTGTCCCCTGTAGTGCCAATGTAATGCCACAGTGCCCATGTAGATAGTGCCACAGCCCCTGTAAATAGTGCCACCCCCTGCAAATAGCAACATCCCCCCTGTATTTAGCAACATCCCCCCTGCAGATAGCGCTACCTCCTCCATAAATAGCACCACTGTAGGTCCCTGTAGAAGCGGAATCCCTCTGGCCGGGGATTCCGCTTCTACAGGGAGCCCCTGATGTCTCTGTCCATATCCTGATAGCGACATCAGGGGTTAACTCTAAAAGCGTAATCCTCTGCCAGGTATTCCGCTCCAGGAGTAGCCCCTTACGTCACTGTGCATATATGGATAGTGACACCAGGGGCTTCTCCAATAGCGGAATCCCCGGCCAGAGTGTCGGCCGGGGATTCCATGCCTTGAGAGAGCCACTAACGTCACTGTCCAAATGGACAGTGACGTCAGGGGCTCTCTCTAGAAGCGGAATCCCCGGCCAGTGTGATCTGACACCAGGGATTCTGCTCCTAGAGGGAGTTCAGGTGGCACTATCTACAGTGGTGGTGCGATGCTATCTACAGCGGGGGGGTTGCACTATATACAGCGGGGATGGAGAGACGGTGGGGGCTCCATCTAGGAGGAGAATCCTCAGCCAGAGCGCTGGCCGGGGACCCTGGTCCTAGAGGGAGCTTAGGTGGCGCTAGCTACAGGGGGTTGTGTGTGGCGCCATCTACAGTGGAGGGTGTATTCCGTGGGTCTCAAAGCCCCGGCCGACATGAGAGTGCAGCGCTGCTCACACTAAACCCGTTCCAGGCCGTCAACATCTATATACGTGACAACTGCACGGGGCAATATTGCATTTCTCCAAGTCAACTCAAAGTGCAAAACAAATCTCAACAACATAGCTGTAAAACATACAAAGCATGCTCGAACACCAAATCAATAAATAATGCAATTCATATTCGTAGATTTCCATTGTCAAACACTGTGTTTGGAAGAGGCTTCATAGATCAACTCTATCAACTATGTAAGTTACTTGCTTTTGTCCATCTAGAAACAAATTAAGCACAAATAAAATGCAAAGAGCAATGGAAACGATATTGTTGTTATCGCAATAATCACTTACCACATGGCCTGGACCGACACTGGTTTGAACACATGGGTTCTTCCAGCAGTGTTGACACTGAACCCCCTAAAAGCAAATCCAGAAAAAAATCAATGATATGATTACAAAATATTTAGTGTTCCTTCTTTTGGAAACCTAACCATATAATAACTCTGGAAACATCCAGACAATACAAATTGTTATAATGCAGCGGAGTGCAAAGGTGTACCCACTTTTTAACAGTTCATCTCAACTTTCTGTGGGGGTGTTCACTATCTAAACAGGAGAGAAAATCATTGAATGGTCTGATTTCCAGTCTATGCAGGTTGAATACCGGATACATTTTGGTATATAACAGCTGGTTTTTTTTGTACTGCACATGCTGGTTAAACAGCTATAATGTTTTTATTTTTTAGGTTATGAAAATAATTTTTGCATTTATTTTGTGGCAGAGAAGGATTTTTTATTTTTTTTATTAACTTGTTTAAAACACATTCTTTTTTTTTATTTTTATGATTATTGTAGATTTAGAGCATGAAAAATTTGTAAAATGGTCTGTGCTGGCTTGATTAGAAAAACCCAATAAAAGCCATCAAAATTAATCGTCCACAGACCATCCTCAGTCACTATTGCTGCCCGGTGAGTGACCATGTCACATTTCTACCATAAATATCCTGCAGATTTGATAGACATAGCACATGTTTATAGAAGTAAACACATTCATCATCTTCAACAACTATATAAAACACAATTACTGTGTATGCAGTCACTTACCCATCCCCATCCAAACGCATGGTGGTGTCACTCCACAAGTGCAGAACCATGCCGATAGTGCAACTTTTACTAAAAGAAAAAAAAAAAAAAGACATAAAGAACGTCTGTGACCATTAAATTATTTTTGGGATTTACAAATTCATTTTTAAACGTTACTCTACAAACAAACTGAATGTTTACCTTTAAACTTACCTTAAATGCAAGTCCATAATATATATAATATAGGAAGCAGGCACTGAAAATTCTAATTCCTTGTGCCTGATCTCCTATGGCTCATTAAAAGGATAGAGGAGAGAAAAAAAATGGGCAGTTGTGATATACTGAAGGCTATTCTGACAGCATATATGCGCAGGTCCTGCTCTATGCTATGACTTGAGTTATCCCTCTGCAAAGGAAGAGAATCAGGTAATGTGTATATGCTAGGGAATTTCTGTAATCGCAATTCTCGAATATGTACTCGTTGATTGGCCGTTATGAGTGCCAATCAACGAGACAGCTCATTGTTCGGCGCTCATTTGCTCCAGTCCAAGGGAGCGTTGTATGGGGACGAGCACTCGTTACTACGATCACTCGTCCCCATACATTTCTATCGTGTCGGCAGGACGTCTTCCTGTTTACACAGGGAGATGTGCTGCCGACAACGATAATATTTTAGGCTGCCGAAACGATATGATCAGCCGATGAATGTGCGTGTGCTCGTGCATCAGCTGATCGGTGCCCTGGGCAATTGTCATGGATGAGCGTTCTGTGAAGGCTCGTTTTCCCGTGTAATAGGGCCCTAAATACCAGTTTCTAGAGTTATGCAATGTCTATTCTGATGTTCAAGCCAAACATGGAGATGACAAGGAGTTAAGAGCCCCAGTTCCTATGACAAGTTTTCTACAAGACAAAAGACGGCCTTGTGCAACACAAAAATTTGATCAGCACATGCTAATAAAATGACATAAATGTGAAGGTGCATGTCTGCTGTGACTGCAAACAATACAACACAAAACATTGTAACAGCACTCTTCGAACGCAAAGACCACCAAATGCTACGTATAGATTTCCTAGTATACTATACTATACTTCTTTACTATACGTACAAACATCAAATTTTGTGAGCCCATCTGCCACAACAAGGAAACTTCTTTTAAAAAGGCCCCTAAACTATAAAGACACGGTCTAGTAGACTAACAAATCTGAGCTTTTTTAATTAAATTATTAATTTCCAGTTTTAGTGTTCAACTAAATCAGTCATTTCCTATCTACAATGAATGTTACATTTGGAGAGGCAGTGAAGAAACAGCCCTAGAAAGCTATAATGCTAAAAAAGTATGGTACTACCTTCGTAAAGTAGATATAGGTAGGGCTCCCTTCAATAGGTCCAATCTACGGCACAATATAGGTGTACCAGGGATAATGGAATATTATCATCAGTGATTTTGGCAAGATAGTGAAATTCAATGGATTTTACAAATATAGATTGAGTAAGGTCTTTCCAATAAAACATTCTATCAGTATCTTCAAACCAGGCACGCATTCTCTACTATTTCTGACAGGAGGACTATGGAGGTGGTTTATTAGTACGTCATTGGATGTTTGGAGAATTCTTGCACCAATAAAGGTCTAATCTATAAGATTTATAGAAGGGTAATGAACAGTCTGGCAAACGGAAGTAAGCTACCGAGCTGTAAGAGATGGGAATAGGAGTTGGGTAATATAGAAAAGGCCCAATGAGATGTTATTTCTAAAAGTCTACTGAACTCTAGAAAGTGGCTCAAACGTTCAGAAAATAATGCAACTTCTCTACATTTAAATTAACGGAGCCAAAAGTTGTTTTGATACTGGCAGCAGGTAGCTAAACAATTGGAAAGAGCACTCAGTAGGTTTAAGATTAGATCCTATCATTTGTATTTTTGGGGATGCAACCAAACTAAAAGGTTCTCAGTGGGCTAAACTGGCGTGATTTAGCTTGCTAATGATGGCAAGAAAAGTAGTATTCGGGTCCTCTTACACGGCCCGACATGGGCCGTGTAAAGGAGCGCCAACCAACATGACAACTCGTTGATCGGTGCTCGTATGCTCCTTTCCCAATTAGCTATGGATGGGTATGAGTGATCGTTACTCAGATCACTCGTCCCCAGACATTTCTATCATGTCGGCAGCATAACTCCCTGTGTAAACAGGGAGATGTGCTCCTGACAACGATAATATTTTCGGCTGTATGAACTATACAATCAGCCGATGAACAGGCGTTTACTCGTTCATCGGCTGATCGTTGCCCTGCTTATAGAGCAATGATCGAGAATGAGTATTCATATGAATGCTCGTTTGCCCGATTAATGGCCCGTGTAAAGGGGCCTTCACAGAGGTGATTTTCTCAAGAGGTCCCCTTGTTCTCAATAGGAAAACAGATTTCATAATATATACACTACCGTTCAAAAGTTTGGGGTCACCCAGACAATTTTGTGTTTTCCATGAAAACGCACACTTCTATTTAACAAATGAGTTGCAAAATGACTAGAAAATATAGTCAAGACATTGACAAGGTTAGAAATAATGATTTTTATTTGAAATAATAATTTTCTCCGTCAAACTTTGTTTTCGTCAAAGAATGCTCCATTTGCAGCAATTACAGCATTGCAGATCTTTGGCATTCTAGCTCTTAATTTGCTGAGGTAATCGGGAGAAATTTCACCCCATGCTTCCAGAAGCCCCTCCCACAAGTTGGATTGGCTTGATGGGCACTTCTTGCGTACCATACAGTCAAGGTGCTCCCACAACAGCTCTATGGGATTGAGATCTGGTGACTGCGCTGGCCACTCCATTACAGATAGAATACCAGCTGCCTGCTTCTTCCCTAAATAGTTCTTGCATAATTTGGAGGTGTGCTTTGGGTCATTGTCCTGTTGTAGGATGAAATTGGCTCCAATCAAGCGCTGTCCACAGGGTATGGCATGGCGTTGCAAAATGGAGTGATAGCCTTCCTTATTCAAAATCCCTTTTACCTTGTACAAATCTCCCACTTTACCAGCACCAAAGCAACCCCAGACCATCACATTACCTCCACCATGCTTGACAGATGGCGTCAGGCACTCTTCCAGCATCTTTTCAGTTGTTCTGCGTCTCACAAATGTTCTTCTGTGTGAGCCAAACACCTCAAACTTCGATTCGTCTGTCCATAACACTTTTTTCCAATCTTCCTCTGTCCAATGTCTGTGTGCTTTTGCCCATATTAATCTTTTCCTTTTATTAGCCAGTCTCAGATATGGCTTTTTCTTTGCCACTCTGCCCTGAAGGCCAGCATCCCGGAGTCGCCTCTTCACTGTAGACGTTGACACTGGCGTTTTGCGGGTACTATTTAATGAAGCTGCCAGTGGAGGACCTGTGAGCCGTCTATTTCTCAAACTACAGACTCTAATGTACTTGTCTTGTTGCTCAGTTGTGCAGCGGGGCCTCCCACTTCTCTTTCTACTCTGGTTAGAGCCTGTGTGTGCTGTCCTCTGAAGGGAGTAGTACACATCGTTGTAGGAAATCTTCAGTTTCTTGGCAATTTCTCGCATGGAATAGCCTTCATTTCTAAGAACAAGAATAGACTGTCGAGTTTCACATGAAAGCTCTCTTTTTCTACCCATTTTGAGAGTTTAATCGAACCCACATATGTAATGCTCCAGATTCTCAACTAGCTCAAAGGAAGGTCAGTTTTATAGCTCCTCTAAACAGCAAAACTGTTTACAGCGGTGCTAACATAATTGCACAAGGGTTTTCAAGTGTTTTCTAATCATCCATTAGCCTTCTAACACAGTTAGCAAACACAATGTACCATTAGAACACTGGAGTGATGGTTGCTGGAAATGGGCCTCTGTACACCTATGTAGATATTGCATTAAAAACCAGACGTTTGCAGCTAGAACAGTCATTTAGCACATTAACAATGTATATTTCTGATTAATTTAATGTTATGTTCATTGAAAAAAAAACTGTGCTTTTCTTTAAAAAATAAGGAAATTTCTAAGTGACCCTAAACTTTTGAACGGTAGTGTGTATGTATATGTATATGTGTATATATATATATATATATATATATATATATATATATAAATAAAATTTCCATCTGGCAGTCGGCACTTTGGGACGCTGGGTGGGGGGGTGGGTGGGTAGGAGTGGGAGGTTTATGAGATTTCGTATTCTTTATTTTATCCTGTAAAAGGAAATCTTTAAGTTGAAATAAAGATTTATATAAAAAGGTTTAACATTTACTAAATGACTAAACCATGATTAAACCATGATTACAACTTCATAACTGTAGCAATTAGTTAAAATATTAAAAATTCACCTTTCTTTACTTGTGAAATCTACTCCAAGTAGAATATTCTCTTCTGTGTCCTGACGTCCATTACTGTAGACCACCACCATGTAACGTACACGGCCTGACCAGCTCTCTAGACGGACAGCCTGAAATAAAGACACATAAATACCAGTTTTAGAGGGTTGTCTAATTATTACATATAAAGTAATGGATTAAAGAGCATCCCGCACCATCTGTTGGTCCGCTCAGATGCTTCAGGCTCCCTCATTTATGTAGCCCTTGGATGAAACATGTACATGCTCCAAAATTATGTATTCTTTCTGACAGATGCTCTTACATTCAGCAAAGTCAATAAAATGTTGTATTGGGTTAATTTCATAATATAAGCAATCTTTAAAATCACTTCTAAATATTATTTGGCTTTACAGGAAAACATGGATTAAACCATGGGTTGCCATGAGCCCAGATTTTGAGCACATACAGAATATTTTTATCAAGAGTATGTGTGGGGGGGACCCCCTCTCACCACTGTTATTTTACTTATTGAGGTCCAAGCACTTAGCATAAGAAAAGATAGTCGGATTAAAAGTTTTTTGGTGGGTGAAGTAGAGGAACAAATTTCCTTATATGCGGACGATATGCTATTACTCCTTAGCGACACATCTGACATATCATAGAAGGGTATGAGATTTTTGGAGAGCTTTCAGGAGTAAAGATAAATTGGAAAAAGTCGTCATTAAAAGCTTTTAACTCCAATTTTGTACTAAGAGTACAAAGAGTACAAAAACTTCAGGTGGTGGACTCAATATTTGGGTATCAGAATCTCTAGGACAATAATGGATTTTGTACCATCGAATATTCTTCCATTACCTTACCAATTACATTACATTACCAATATTCTTCCATTTGTTACCTTAAGATATAAGGTTAGAATTTGGAATAAGATACTACCCCAATATGTGTCACGAATAGCATTAATTAAAATGGTAATCTTGCCTCTGGTGCTTCATAATTTTGGTAATTCTCCGGTATGATTACCTCGTACTATTTTTATAACTTCATTATATTATTCAAGGCCTTATTTGGAGGGGCAAGTGACCCCGTATTAAATATGAAAGACTGTCATCCAGTTAAGGATGGGGGTTTTGCTTTGAAGGACTTCTTCAAATATTTTTTGGCATCTCAATTGCAACAATTTTTATATTGGAAACATTTTGCGGTCAATAAAATGATACTGCAACAGAGGGGGTATGGACAGGGTTGGAGAATTCTGCAAATATTATAATCAGGAGCATGGATTAGGCCCCAATGCTCTTCGGACTATATGTTATAGTCTAGCGAGAGGCTAAGTTTAGATTATCTTATGGGGGATAGTTGGAATTTACTCCTCTTTGGAATAATCCTTATCTTCATGAATTTTCTAAAATGAGGGACTCACAAATATGGGTTAAGTATAGGATAACGCAAATATCTCACTTATTTGAAAATTGTAATCTCAGATCCTTCCAGGTCCTCCAGATGGAATTTGGGTTACCAAAATAAGGGTGGTTATTCTACCTTCAATTAAGTCATGTATGGAAATAGACCAAAGATAAACACAAATATAGAAATAAAGAATTAAAGAGGCTCTGTCACCAGTTTATAACTGCCCTATCTTCTAAAAATCTAATAGGCGCCTGGAGGTGATGTCTGGTCATACTCCCGTCGCTTGTGTGAAGGAACTACGGGTGTGACAGCACAGCGTGATCTCGCGAGATCACGCTGTGCTGTGGATTAAGCTGGACATGATTGAAGAGAAGTGTATGACGCTGATTGGTCAGCGTCATACACTTCTCTTTACAACGCCCACTTGGTCAAGAGTAAAAAAACCGCCCACTTGGGCATTAAGAACAAATTTGCATAATACCTAAAATACTCATAACTTTGTAAAAAAATAAAAGTTTTTTTAAAAAAAAGACAGCACATTACTTATCTACAACTATTAGATTAGGTAGGAGATAGGGCAGTTATAAACTGGTCACAGAGCCTCTTTAAACCTTTTTCTTTGGGTGATATTTTGCTAAACAAATCTCACTGTAAAGGGGTAATCTCACATTGTTACAAACACTTGAGTTTAGGCTCTAAAAACAGTATAGAATCTACTAATATAAATAAATGGATGAGACCAATTAACGAATCCCAATGGGAATTGATTCACAGTAACATATAATATTACTCAATATGTTTCACTCAATATGGCCCATAGATTTTCTCACTTTATGGTGATCAATACATTACATATCTAAAAAATTAGTAAAAATGGGTTATAGAGCCATTGTAAACTGTCCGAAGTGTGACTCTTCAAATGCAGACCTGATTCACTTACTTTGGAAATGTCCAAAATTACACCATTACTGGACCCAGGTACTAGAATACATGAAAGTAATTGCACCCTTTGGGACAGATCATGTTAAAAATTTTATTTTGTTGGTTGACTCGACTGAGATTGACACCTTATATAATAGATTACAGGTACAGTTAACTCTTCAATTATCATTTTTAGCACCTTTACAAATTCTTAAGAAATGGATATATGGTAACCCTCCACTATTTTATATATGGAAGCCCCAAATATACCATATTATATGAAAAATCATACTTTGCTGTAGAAGCAAGAAGTAGCTATTTTAAATCTAAATGGCAGCCCTGTATTGATCTTTTGGAACAGGCTGAAAGAACCTATGTACTAAAAGATATGTAAAAGTCATATAAATAGATTCTTTGTTTTTTTTCCTCCGGTTGGGGTGGGGGGGGGGGGGGGGGAGGGTGCAAAAGAAGAGAAAAAAAAAAAAGGAAAAATGTATGGTTATTTATACATGAAGTTTTGTGAATAACTTCTTAAACACGATATATATTGGTATATGTATTAATATATATTTGTACATAACACTATTGTCTTGTTAATAAAAAGTAAAGACAAAAAAAAAAAGTATGTGTGGGGTTCAAAGATATTCAATGACCCCCGCGCCCTTTTGGGGTTTCAATTTTTTTTCCAATATATATTTAATCAGGGTTGCTTTGGATCACCAAGACCCCACGATCTCATCAGCCTGCAGCCTCTGACAGGTGGTCCCATCCATATACTTTATAAAGCTCCAAGGTCAGAACAGCAAGTACTCTTTAAGCACACACTTGACCAGGTTGGTCACCTTAATCGGCGAGCAAATCCACATCTAACTCATTATACAACAAAGATTTACCAGTTTGATGCGATCTTCACAGCGAAGAAGATTTATCATAACCTGAAGGTGTTGAGGCAGATCACCTAGAAAGAAAAAGTCACCATCACACATAATGACTGTATTTAATATATTAACAACAAACAAAAAAAAACTAAAAATCCAATTGACTAAGGCCCCATGCACACGAACGTGTTTTTGCGTCCGCAATTCCCCCGAAAATCCACGGGAGAATTGCGGACCCATACACACTATCCGTGTTTTCACGGGTCCCCGCATGTCCGCAAATCCGTGCCGCACAAACTCAGGACATGTCTTATTACAGCCCACAAATTCGATGCGGACATGCCCATAGAAGTCAATGGGCCCGTGGAAAATGCGGGTACACCTCCGTTGTCAACCGCAGTTTGCGGAAGTGTTGCTAGGCGACGACCGGGAATGAGTTCTGTCGTCATCCTGTTTTACCTAGGCTTTTTTTTTTATCCGCATTTTGCGGATTACATACGGATGAACTGCGGATTACATACGGATGAACTGCGGAGGACATTTCACGGAACACGGTCCTGGAATTTGCGGACCAGAAAAACACTACGGTCGTGTGCATGAGGCCTTATTTCCGAACACAAATCTGCAATATTAAATATAAAGTTGCCATAAATTCTTTGAGTTTTCGTATCTTTTTTTGGAATCTCTTTATTGATTTTATTACAGTAGCAAATGACATTCAACATTTTTATATAGTTCCATATAGAGTAATTAATACTCCATACAAGAATATTTTAACATACAAGATCCCCCCTCCCTGCTGGAGTCGTATTTGAGATTTCTTTTGTTAAAAATACAGATCACAAACTTGGAAGATTTTTGGGGAAATGTCATTAATTTTAATGAGGCTATACTATCGTTATATAATAGATTGCTGGATGAGGTTTGAAGTCTGAATCCTGCTATCTTTTTAATGTTGACCAAACTAATTTTATAGTTTGGCAAGGCTGGCATCAGCATGATAATGTCCTGTTAAATCTTACCTACCCATTCATTCAGTGACGTTGGACCAAATTTCTGACACCAACATTGTTTTAATAAAATTTGCATATGCCATGACTACATCCTACGAATTTGGGAGAAAACGGTCAAACTACATATGGTTTTCTGCTTTGTTGTTGTTCAATTTCTTGAGGCGGCACTACTATGAAATTGATTTACAGTCGGTTTGTATTATTGCCTTGTATTGCATTTTGTCGTTTTCTTGTTTTCTCACAAGATGAAAATTAGATTTATAAACTAAAGCAAATGTGGGTATAAGAATACACCATGCATGCGTTTTCCAAATCTCAGCACACGCATGGAATGCCTTATCTAAAATCAAAATGAGCCAATTAAAACAAATGAATAATATTACTTGCTTTATAGAGTATAGTCTTATCTCCGAGGCTGGGTCTATATGCAATGATTCCTCACTAATCCGCCAGAGTCCAAACAATTAGTAGTGTTAATCTGGGTTTACACGGGCAGATACGTGCCCATAATGAGCGCCGATTGCCGATAAAGGTCGACCGGCACTCATTAAAAGGCCCTTCACACGGACAACTGGGGACGAACGATCATTCAGTCCCCATAGAGTCTACATAATGTTTACACAGGGAGATGTGCTGCCAACAATGATGATTTTAAGGGCAGCATAAAAAATTTAATGAGCCCGCAAACAAGTGTACGTTCATCGGCTGATCGCTGCCCTGTTTACATAAGACAATTATCAGGAATGGGTGTTCGTATAAACATTTGGTGTGCCCATACAAATTAAACGAAAGTCATTCAGAACCACCAATTTAGGCAAGAACAGCCTTCTATCTAATGTGTATGGTGGTGTTCCGACACTCCCGACGTTAGAGGTCAGGGGGGAGAAGGATCGGGCATGTTTGAATTCAAACATTCCCCATCCTTTTTTCCTGTAGGAGATAAGCCGTTGCCAGAGGAGTCCGGAAGTGGCTTTTTCACTTCACCCCACTCCAGAGTGTGAACAGATCGGAAGGAATAGTTGTAAGGGTATGTTCACACGAGGGCGTCCGTAACGGATGAAATTACGGGGATGTTTCAGCCTGAAAACATCCCCGTAATTTCAGCCGTAACAGCATGTGCAGGCGCTTGAACGCCGTGTCCATTACGGACGTAAATGGCGCGGCTATTCATTGGAGTCAATGAGTAACGGCTCCAATTACGCCCAAAGAAGTGACAGGTCACTTCTTTGACGCGGGCGTCTATTTACGCGCCGTTATTTGTCAGCGGCGCGTAATTTACGCCTCGTGTGAACAGACAAACGTCTGCCCATTGCTTTCAATGGGCAGATGTTTGTCAGCGCTATTGAGGCGCTATTTTCAGACGGAATTTCGGGGCAAAAACGCCCGAATTACGTCCGTAATAAGTGCGTGTGAACATACCCTTAGCCAAACACGGTCAGCCGACAGCTATCTAAAAAGTGTATGAGCACCTTTAGTCTGAGCTTTGCATTTATATGCAGTGATATACTTGAATAAGATCAGAAAAAAAAGAAGGATTCATCTTATCAAAATAAAACCACGTTTTTTGGCATAATGAAGTTTTCCATTCCATAGTGATAATGGTTATCGGACTGAGAAAACGTAAATTCATCCTAAGTACAGAGGACAACACATTTTTGCTCTTAAACTCCCATGCCATTAGTTACAGTTCAGACAATACTGACATCATCTTCCCATGAGGTCATCTAGCAGCAGTTGGGTTAGGTCCTTGAACATCTGTCACCCTGACAAGTATGCATGTGATCTGCCCCAAGGGATGCAAGTACCACAATTGGAATCAAGCCAATAACTATCCAGTATCCCTCAGAAAGTCGCTGACCTTACGGCCACCCCGTACCAGCATTCTTGTGCAAGTGAAGAAGACTCCTTTGTCCTTGGAAGCTATTTCCTTGTTGCAGGAAGAGGGCAGCTCCCTTCACCATGAAAAAACTGTCACTCAAGCTGAAAATAAACATATATCCAGTAAGATTTAACATATACAGATTTCACTGTGAAAAGTAACATTAAAACGGGTTTTATATTTGTAATGAAACTTACAACATATTTTAGATTTCATATAGGCTTACATTTATGGCAAAGCTCTGCATAAAATGATCCCATATTGCATATACAATGTTAGTAAGAGGAGAACAGGTGAAATGAGGGAGAGAAAATGACAATGGACAGAAGTTCAGTCTACAGTAAAGTTCTCATATCACAGCATCCACAGGCACAAACAGGTTCCCAATGACCAAATATTCAGAAATAAGGACATAACTCTAGAGAAATACTTTTAAAGGGTAGGTATCAACCCAGACAATATAAAAATTGGCGTGCAGCCTAAAATAAAAGACCACCGCTACTTCCAAAAGGTTTCAAGAATTCTAGCCTATAGATATCACCACCTACACTAGATCCAATTTGGATTGTGTTAATTGATCATCACCCATTTCCAAGTGTGAGACATGTGAACGAGGCACAGACACATGCATTACTGCAGCACCCAAGGCGAGGTTCTTCTTTTTCCAAGTGCGATGAAAGAAAGACATTCTCTATAGATCTCCTGCAGCCACGCTGCATCATTGCCAGACAGCCAGCAGCATCATCATCATGATACGGGAGCTCTATCTATCCTATTATGATCTTCCAATGTGAATAGATTCCCTCACTATCTTCTTGGATATACATATGGCTTTGGAAAGGATAGATGACTTCACATTTCTGTAACTCATTCAAATGCAGTGTTATTAGGTCACTTGTGGGCTGGTAATATCCAACAGTAACTATGAACCATTTAAATAGCAGAATGATAAGATGTTTTTTTTCTTGAATAATACAATTAAAATTACATAGGTTTGCCTAAAACACATTGGAGGATATTTATTGACCTTTGTATAGTAGTTTTCAGACGTAGAAAAGTCGTAAAAGGGCCCACGGTGGTATCAGAAAATGGTTTTTTTTTTTAACAAGCTGTGCAAAAATCATCCCTTTTTGGGGAGTAGCATCAGGTTTGGTGTTATTTTAAAGGAATTTTTTTTTATAATATTTATGGAAATCCACCACAATTAAATGTGCCAGTGACAGAGTGCCGGATCGTCTTGCAAAGAGTAGAAGCAATGGCATTTTACTCTATTAATTAATAAAAAAAAAAAAAAAAAGGCACTTGGACACAGACCAATCTAGAACTGCGTGATGCAGAATAATAAGCCTTGTAGCACTATTATTAACAATTATATATATGCAAAACAATGAGTAACATCATTTCCGTGACATCTGTATCAGCAGGCAACAGCATGCTATCAGCACCAGGATTAATATTATTGAAGATTTGTGAATAATGTGATGAAGATTGGCGATTCACAAATTAAGGTAAGAATTGTATAGCTGCAGCAGCAGCACTCACTTACAGCAATTGTTGCCTGTGCCTGTCTAACTAAAACACTGACACTGACTGACTCCTATCTCTCTATCAAATTATTGTAAATCTATTTTTTTCGCACTATGAAAAACACACTCACTGACACCAATCGACTATGTATCTGTATTCTGTGTTTTACTATCTCTAACTCTCGGCCTGACGTCCTCTCCTATCTGTATCACCACAAAGCACCAGAATTTCCTGGTTAGGCTGGTTATAGTGGCTGTAACTCATATGACTGTCATCAGTGACTCACACCTATACCCCACATGAGTACCTGTGCTAGAGGGAGGGCTGCCAGAAAGGAATTATGGGGAAGCCTGCCAGGCCGCCACGTGATCCTTCTTCTGATCTGAAAAATGTCTGTCGACATTTTGAGCGATTTGTGCGAGACGAATCACAAAAGTTTCGGATTCGTTAAAATCCGAAAACTTTTTGGAAATTAGTAACGAATTCTATTCCCTCATCTCTAGTTATGAGTAATGAATAAAGTTTCATATTTCATTGTTTTTAACACGTTTTCTTTTGTCACAGTGTCTCTATTAGAAGGAGGGGTTAGTTGCTCACTTGGGTGAGCGGACAGGTGAATGATGGGGTCCGAGTTTATGAAGATTTCCACATCCAAATTATTCATTGATGATTTAATAAAGATGGCTGTGGCCGAGTATCTTCCATCTAGCATAGTGTCCAAGTGTATTATTTATGGTTTATTTTAGGGGTTTTGTTGGTTAGATAAATGTGATTTAGAATCCTATGATAGATTATCATTTGGCAGTGTCAAGGGCTACATAGCTTCAAACCAAATATATGAGGTATAGTAACTGGTCTATGAACTAAAAGCATCATAGTCCCCAACATAACTGTTCAGGACTTTGTAATGCACTCGCTTTACCATGGTGGATAAGGTTTAGCTTGATAAAGAAAAATAATCATCATTATAGCTTTTACTAATTATCAATGGCCATTATTATATCGCAAGCACCTGGATCATCTGCACCATGTATTTTCCACTATGGCCGTTTGTGATCTCACCTTTAGAAAGTCTTATAAGCAGATACTTTTTCATGAAGTTGTTGTTCATAACTGGGTAAGTAAAATTTTAAGTCCTTAGTACTGGAATAGGTCGAATGTGTAAAAACGGTCTTGTTCCCCAAAGCAACCAAAGGTTCTTCTTTCACTTCCAGAATATTTACCGTACGTACAACCAGAAGGTTTGTTATTGCCAACAATGGCCAAGTTTTGATACATGAAACCCAATAGTCACATTTTCAGGCAAACACTGGGAGAGTTTAAACAAGTTTGAAAGTCTCCTGCAGCAGTGATATTGGTCACGGAATAAAAAGTTGTGGATGATTCCGTCAGTGAAGATGCACAATGTCGTTACATAGCTGGATGCTCTAACATAAATTTCTGATGAGCCCACTATAAACATTTTGCAAATGTAACTGTAAACTGGGGCAGTTGGACTGCCTTGAGACAAGAGGTGGGGTATTGTCTAACGTTGGCACAAAAGCATAGCCCAGTGAAGGCAGCAGTGCTGCTTGCTTACTGACGCTCTACACAACACTGCCACGTCAACTTTAATTCACATCAGGAAGTATTGTATAGATAGAGTCCGTGGTTTGTAAAGTACAAGCACGTCATTAGGGCTCATTCCTCCACTGGGTGCCGCGGATTTGCTTGTTGTGTAGCTTGTGGTCCCGCAATCTTGAGTTTGGCCCTTTAGTGAAAACAATTGAAGGCCACTACTTCAGCTAGTAAAGGCCAGCAGCAAGACTATCTGCAAATTTAGAATGTCAATGACTGGTTCCCTTTAACATTTTTATTTGTTCAATTTGACTCAAGTGTGAATGAGGTAATGCACAAAACAGCTATTTTCAGGTCTAGAATAGTTATTGTCATTACGTGGGATGTGTCAAAATGTTTATTTCAGGAATATGTTAGCCACTTTTCCCAAGAATCTAAGAAATATGTATTTAAGCTTGTAAATGTGGAAATAAAATCATAAATCTGAAATGGTTGTCTAACATAGATGTAAATGGATATTCCATTTACATAATACCATACAAGCGATTTGACCGTGAATATCTTTTAAAACTAACTCATATTGGCAGTGTTCATTTCAACAGACTAACCTTGTCTGGCTTATATTCCTTAGGGTATGTTCACACGATGAGAGGCATTTACGTGTGAAAAGACAGACTGTTAACAGCTGCCTCGTTTCACACGTAAATGCTCCTCCTCGCATTTTGCGAGCCGTCTGAGACGCTCGTAAATCTTGAGCTGTGCTTCATTGAGTTCAATGAAGAACAGCTCAAATTACGTGGCAAAGAAGTGCCCTGCACTTCTTTGCCGAGGCAGTCCATTTACGTGTTGTCGTTTGACAGCTGTTAAACGACGACGCGTAAATTACAGGTCGTCTGCACAATACGTCGGCAAACCCATTCAAATGAATTGGCAGATGTTTGCCGACGTATTGTAGCCCTATTTTCAGACGTAAAACGAGGCATAATACGCCTCGTTTACGTCTGAAAATAGGTCGTGTGAACCCAGCCTCACTGTTAAAACCAATCAATCCTCAAATAAAGAAGAACACAAATTAAAGATACAAAGCTTAAAAAAAATAAAAATACTGCCTACCCTGCATTTACATGAGCAAATTTAATGAAGAATGAGGAAATAGATTTTCCGGTCACTAACTTTACATTAAAAAAAAAAAAGGGAAGAACGTGGGGGGGGGGGGGGGGGGAGATAGCAAAACCACAGCAAAAACGGCATCCACAGTTTTATTGAGGTTAATGTATACTTATAATTCCTGGATTCATAGACCTTATTTTAGCTTCTACATTGGGTCACCCTAACCACATTTTACCCGTTCTGCAAAAAAAAAAAAAAAAAAGTGTGTGTAGACTTGGTACGACTTCCTACATGAGATACGTATAAAGAAACTGTAATTACTGTTGGAGAGCAAGATCATCAACCTTTATGTCATGTCCAGTTACAGAAAAAAGTCATAGAAAGAATTAGGCCCTCATTTCCAGGTATGACAGATTCCATTCTTCTGGGAAGGTTCTCCACAAGATTTTGGACTGAGTCTGTAGGAATTTGTGCTCATTCAGTCAAAAGCATTTGTGAGGTCAGACAATGATCTTGGACGAGCAGGTCTGGTTTACAATCGGTGTTCCACTTTATCCCAAAGGTGATCGATGGGGTTAAGGTCAAGGCTCTGTGCGGGCGACTCAAGTTCTTCAACATCAAACTCACCCAGCCATGTCTTTATGGACCTTGCTTTGTGAACGAAGGGAACAGTCATGCTGGAACAGAAAAGCGCCTTCCCCAAACTGTTCACACAAAGTTGGAAGCATACATTTGTCCAAAATGTCTTGGTATGCCGTAGAATTAACATTACCCACTGTCACGGTGCGGGGCATGGGTCCACTGGGCCGTACCGCGTAGCGAGATAGCAGCTGGCCAAACAGGTACAATGCAATGTCTATAGTTCAGAAAATGTACCTGAGGCAATGTAGACAGTAGCGGTGGCTTCAGGCGAATATGAGGCTCGGACAGTAGACACCCAGACCACACTGCATCCAGCAGAGAGAGGGGCAGATCTGTGACAAAGTCCATTGCAAAATGTCGCCAGGGAGCATCGGGCAAAGGCAGTGGCTGGAGCAGACCAGCTGGTCTGGAGTGGGCAACTTTATTTGCTGCGCACACCGTACAGGAGGAGACAAAATCCATGACGGCTTTGGGCAGCGCGGACTACCAGACCTGACGGGAAACTAGGTCTCGGGTCTTACGGGCACCCGCATGACCTGCCAGCTTGGAACTGTGTCCCCAGCGAAGGATTCTTCCTCTGTCTGCCAGACGTACAAAGGTCCTTCCCGGAGGAATGTCTCTAACTTGCAGAGGGTTTACAGAAACAATGCAGGAAGGGTCAATGATATTCTGTGGGGACTCCACAGTGTCCTCTGTCTCGAACGACGGAGACAAGGCATCGGCCCTCCCATTCTTGTGGGCAGGTCGGTAGTGGAGCTCAAAGTGGAACCGAGCGAAGAACAGCGACCACCTTGCCTGACGAGGGTTCAGCCGTTAGGCCGTCTGTAAATAGGGGAGGTTCTTGTGGTCAGTGAAGACCAGGATTGGATGAGCAGAGCCAGCTTGAAAAAAACTTAGAGTAATAGCCACATACCACAGTCTTGCCTTTGGAACCTCTCTGGAACAGAAGTGCGCCAGCACCAACAGAGGAGGCGTCCACCTCCAACGAAAACTATAGGGACACATCAGGATGATGAAGGATTGAGGCTGACGTGAAGGCCTTCTTCAAGCTCTTGAATGCGGCCTCTGCTTCTGGAGTCCACACCTTGGCATTCATGCCCTTTTTGGTGAGGGTCGAGATGGGGGCTGTCTGTGAGGAGAAGTTGAGAATGAACAGCCAGTAGAAGTTGGCGAATCCCAGGAAGCGCTGTATGGCCCTTAAGCCTTGAGGGCGTGGCCATTCCAAGACAGCCTTCACCTTCTCAGGATCCATTTTGAGGCCCTGATCAGAGAGGATATAGCCCAGGAAGGGTAGAGACTTTCTCCTTAACACGCACTTCTTTAGCTTGGCATATAGGTGACTCTCCCTTAATAGAAGCAAATCTTGGCGGACAGGACTCTGATGAGTTACTGAATCTGGGGGAAAAAAAAAATCAAAATGTCATCGAGATACACCACAACACAGACATATTGGAAAATGTCATTGACGAATTCTTGAAAGACCGCGGGGGCGTTACAGAGGCTGAAGGTCATAACCAGGTATTCGTAGTGCCCATCAAGTGTATTAAATGCAGTCTTCCACTCGTCACCCTGACAAACCCGGATTAGATTGTAGGCCCCCCACAGGTCTAGTTTGGAAAAAAAATTCACCCCCCATATGCGATCAAACAGTTCAGAAAATAAAGGCAATGGGTATCTGTACTTTACCGTGAATTGGTTGAGACCCCGGTAGCCCATGCAGGGTCGGAGGGATCCGTCTTTCTTTTAAGCCGGCCCCGGCCGGGGATGAGGATTTGCGTATGAAGCCTCTCTCTAGATTCTCCTTAATATAGGCAGACATTGACTGGGTTTCAGGTAACGAGAGAGGGTATACTGTACCGCAAGGAGGGGACAAATCAGGAACCAATTCAATAGGACAATCATACGCTCGATGTGGTGGCAACGTCTCTGCCTCCTTCTTGTCGAAGACATCTGAGAACTGAGAGTAGGCGGAGGATTTAAACTAGACCTGCAGGGAGCCTACAATCTAATCCAGATTAGTCAGGGTGACGAGTGGAAGACTGCATTTAATACACGTGATGGGCACTACGAATACCTGGTTATGCCCTTCGGCACCTGTAACGCCCCCGCGGTCTTTCAAGAATTCGTCAATGACATTTTCCGTGATCTCCTATATGTCTGTGGTTTATCTCGATGACATTTTGATTTTTTTCCCCAGATCCAGTAACTCATCAGAGTCATGTCCGCCAAGATTTGCTTTGATTAAGGGAGAATCACCTATATGCCAAGCTGAAGAATTCAGATAGGCAGAGACCAGATGGGGCAATAGTCACAGGGATGGACAGCTTGGAGGAGAGTTCTCTATCAAATGCTGTGTCACCCATGGTTGCCTCACCAACCAATCCTAGGCGATGGAGTTTTTTGGCTCCTGGGGACACAGACGCAAGACATGGCCAGCGAGGCCGCAATATAGACAGAGTCCAGAAGTGCGCCTGCGCTGTTTTTCCTGGACAGATAGTTTAAGCCGATTTACTTGCATTGGAACCTCGGGTGGAGCAGCAGATGAGGACAAGAGGGGTTGCTGGAAGTTGGGAGCCAACCTAGGAAGCCTTCTCTCTTGACAAAATTCTTGGGATCTCTCTCTGAGCCTCATGTCCACTCTGGTGGCAAGTAAAATTAGGTCGTCCAAGGTAGGTGGTAGATCACGAGCAGCTAGTTCGGCTTTGATCTCGGATGACAGACCATGCCAGAAGGAAGCTACTAACACCTCGTTGTTCCATGACAGCTCTCCTGCCAGGGTCCAGAACTGGATGGTGTACTCTCCAACGGAGGTGTCCTCCTGGCGAAGGTTCAGTATAGAAGAAGCTGCCGATGAGACTCGTCCAGGCTCCTCGAACACAGTGCGGAATTACCGCACGAACCCCTGGAAGTCTCGGGTCCCTATCGTTCCCAGATTGGGTTCGCCCACGCCAGGGCCTTGCTGGCAAGTATAGAAATAATGAAGGCTATCCTGGCGCCGTCTGAGGGAAATGCTCTGGTATGCAGGGTGAAGTGCATATGAGACTGGTTGAGAAATCCCCTCCACGCACTTGTGTCTCCGTAGAGACGAGGTGGTAGTGGCAGTGAGAACCGAGGGTCAGAACCAATGCTGCCAGTAGGTATAGCAGGAGGATCAGTCGTAGAAGCTGGAACAGGAGCAGAGAAGGAAGCACCTAGCGCCCCTAACTGTAGTGCCATGGAGTCTACTGCCACAAGAAGTTGATCCGGTCGTGTTCGCAGGTCCTGCAGGTCCGCCTGCATGGCTTGGGAGGGTGACAGGCCCTTGAATTGACCAGCAGGGTCCATGGCCTGAGCGTACTGTCACGGCGCGGGGTGTGGACCCACTGGGCCGTACCGCGTAGCGGGATAGCAGCTGGCCAAACAGGTACAATGCAATGTCTATAGTTCAGAAAGGGTACCTGAGGCAATGTAGACAGTAGCGGTGGATTCAGGCTAAGATGAGGCTCCAACAGTAGATGGACACCCGGCGGGGTGCGACACAATAGATGCAGCGGAGGGCACAACACGACTCCAACTCTTGAAGGCACAGAGGTACGGTAGCACGGGATACAGGGTACAGGCAGCAGGAACGGGTAACACTGGGAACTGGAAAAGACTAGGAGACCATTTGCAATGACAAACTAAAAAGGTAACAACGCTCAGGCAAGGATTGAGAGGGCAGAGCCCCTTTTATAGTCCAGAAGCATTCTGGGCTAATTGCAGTATTCTGCAACTGTGCGCGTACTGGCCCTTTAAGGCCGTGAGTGTGCCCTGCGGGAGACAGTGTACGTACCAGGAAGGGAGATGCCGCCGGAAACTCACTCGTCCATGGCCGCGGCCGTAAGAGGGTAAGTCAGGACGACGGTCCACGGCCATAGACGTTACACCCTTCTCTGGAAATAAGGGGCCTAGCCCAAACCCTGAAAAATATCCCTTGACCATTAGCCCTCATCCACAAAATTTTACAGTAGGCACTATGCATTCCGGTAGGTGGCATTCCCCTGGCATCCGCCAAACCTAGATTTAACAGACCACCATATAGTGAAACGTGATTTATTACTCCAGACAACATGTTTTGCCTGCTCTAGGGTCCAGTAGCTGCATGCTTTACACCACTCCAGTCTACGCTTGGCACTGTGCATGGTGATCTTAGGCTTATGTGTAGCTACTTGACCATGGAAAAATAAAGCTCCGGGTATAGTGCTTCTGCTGATATCATTTCCAGAGGCAGTTTGGAACGGGTTGGATCTTTTATATGCACCACACGTCAGCACTCGGCGGTGCCGCTCTGAGTTTGTGTGGTCTAGCGCTTTTGTTAATTCCAGACGCTTCCGCTCACAATAATGGCACTTACGTTTGAAGGAGGCAGATCAGAAATTTCACGACCTGACGTGTGGCAGCAGTGGCATCCAGCGCTTTAATACATCCCATACTACTACCAATGTTTGTCTATGGAGATTGCATTGTTGTGTGCTTAAAGAGGCTGTCCAGTTTTTATTTATTTTTCTCATTATTTGTAGAATAGGAAATCATACACTTTTCTAATATACATGTATTAGAAGTTCTCCTCACATACATTTCTTATAGTGTAAGAGGCCCCTGTCACAGGAGAATGGTATAGCCCACAGTTTAGTCCTGTGTAATGTATCCACAGGCTAACAGCAGATGTCTAAATATGGAGTCAGTCATGTGACCACCACACACATACATACACATATATATATATATATATATACACAGCAATGTGTTGGGGCAACATGGGCTAAGGCCTGATGCACACGACCGTGATTTTCGGGTCGGCCGGCCACGGAGAGTCAGCCGCGAGCCGCCCTCAAATCGCGGGCCGTGCACATGGCTGCGGCCATTACTTTCAATGAGCCTGGACCGCAGATCACAGCCGTAATAAGGCTTGCCCGTTCTTTCAGCGGTACGGGCTCCGGGGTCGTGTGCATGGCCCCATAGGGATGAATGGGCCCGCAATTCTCCCATGGATTTTCGGGGAATTGCGGCCGCAAAAGCACGTTCGTGTGCATGTGGCCGAAGTGAATAGGAGTAATGGTGGAACGATAAACAATTTAATCACTGCCTGTATTCACAGTCTCTAGATCAGGGGTCTCAAACTCGGCCGGGTAAGTGGGCCGCATATAGAAATATAGAAAAAATGGGAAGTTGACGGGCCGCATTACTTTCAAATTTGATACAATACAAAATTATTGTTAATCAATTAGTTATTTGAACTACTATAACACTATATTACTAGAATAATAATACTACATTACTATAATAATCCAGCGGCCTCTGTAGAGAAGGCCCCAGCGGCCTCTGTAGAGAAGGCCCCAGCGGCCTCTGTAGAGAAGGCCCCAGCGGCCTCTGTAGAGAAGGCCCCAGCGGCCTCTGTAGAGAAGGCCCCAGCGGCCTCTGTAGAGAAGGCCCCAGCGGCCTCTGTAGAGAAGGCCCCAGCGGCCTCTGTAGAGAAGGCCCCAGCGGCCTCTGTAGAGAAGGCCCCAGCGGCCTCTGTAGAGAAGGCCCCAGCGGCCTCTGTAGAGAAGGCCCCAGCGGCCTCTGTAGAGAAGGCCCCAGCGGCCTCTGTAGAGAAGGCCCCAGCGGCCTCTGTAGAGAAGGCCCCAGCGGCCTCTGTAGAGAAGGCCCCAGCGGCCTCTGTAGAGAAGGCCCCAGCGGCCTCTGTAGAGAAGGCCCCAGCGGCCTCTGTAGAGAAGGCCCCAGCGGCCTCTGTAGAGAAGGCCCCAGCGGCCTCTGTAGAGAAGGCCCCAGCGCCCTCTGTAGAGAAGGCCCCAGCGCCCTCTGTAGAGAAGGCCCCAGCGCCCTCTGTAGAGAAGGCCCCAGCGCCCTCTGTAGAGAAGGCCCCAGCGCCCTCTGTAGAGAAGGCCCCAGCGCCCTCTGTAGAGAAGGCCCCAGCGCCCTCTGTAGAGAAGGCCACAGCGCCCTCTGTAGAGAAGGCCACAGCGCCCTCTGTAGAGGCTGCCCCAGTGCCCTCTGTAGAGGCTGCCCCAGTGCCCTCTGTAGAGGCTGCCCCAGTGCCCTCTGTAGAGGCTGCCCCAGTGCCCTCTGTAGAGGCTGCCCCAGTGCCCTCTGTAGAGAAGGCCCCAGTGCCCTCTGTAGAGGCTGCCCCAGTGCCCTCTGTAGAGGCTGCCCCAGTGCCCTCTGTAGAGGCTGCCCCAGTGATGTCAGGGGCTTGCCCAGAGCTGGAGTCCCAGGCAGAGCGCTAGTAAGCTCTTCCTGGGACTCCAACTGTGCTGCTGACATCACTGGGACACCTGCTCTGGGGAAGCCCCTGACATCGCTGTTCATATGTGGACAGCGATGTCAGGGAATTCCACAGAGTCCAGGAGCAGAGCCGACACCAGCACTCTGCTCCGCTCTGGGCAAGACCCTGACACACTGTCCATATATGGGCAGCGATGTCAGGGAATTCCACAGAGTCCCGGAGCAGAGCCGACACCAGCGCTCTGCTCGGGACTCCGGCTCTGGGGAAGCCCCAGACATCGCTGTTCATATGTGGGCAGCGATGTCAGGGAATTCCACAGAGTCCCGGAGCAGAGCCGACACCAGCGCTCTGCTCCGGACTCCGGCTCTGGGGAAGCCCCAGACATCGCTGTTCATATGTGGACAGCGATGTCAGGGAATTCCAGAGTCGAGGAGCAGAGCCGACGCCAGCGCTCTGCTCCACTCTGGGCAAGACCCTGACACACTGTCCATATATGGGCAGCGATGTCAGGGAATTCCACAGAGTCCCGGAGCAGAGCCGACACCAGCGCTCTGCTCGGGACTCGGGCTCTGGGGAAGCACCAGACATCGCTGTTCATATGTGGACAGCGATGTCAGGGAATTCCAGAGTCTCGGAGAAGAGCCGATACTAGCGGCTCTGTGTCCCGCGGGCCGCAGATGACAGCCCCAGGGGCCGCATGCGGCCCGCGGGCCGCAGATGACAGCCCCAGGGGCCGCATGCGGCCCGCGGGCCGCGTGCTTGAGACCCCTGCTCTAGATGGTCTAGAAAATAACTGCCTGTCTCTAAGTGATGTTGTCATGTTGTTAATAAAGGTAAATTTAAAAAAAAAAACGCAGTACCACAGAGGAGACAGTGAGAAGAATGTAAGAGCTGCTCCTCACAGAGAGAGAGTGACAGACATAATGATGAGATGTTGCTGGAGGTAGAAATACTTTATAATTTCTCCTCCCCAATCTCTTTACCGGTTAGATAACCGGACATTGTTACTGAATGCCAGAGGTCACATGACCGTCCAGTGTATTTTTAGAGAGAGACAACTGCACGGATAAGAATGTATGAGAGCAGAATTTGAAATACGTGTATAGTAGAAAACTGTATGATTTTCTATTCTATAAATAAATGAATAAAAATTTAAAGGGGTTATCCACTTTTTTTAATGTACCTGTTGGCAATAGATGCGGCTGAAACACCTGAAATCAATAATTAGGAGGGGTGTCCACAGTTCTGCCCATATAGTGTACCTATGGATGGAGTCTTGTCTGCCATGACAGGTTTTTTTTTTTTTTTTATAAAAATATTACAAGCCCAAATGCTTATACAGAATAAAAAAAAATCTGTAAGAGTTAATAAAGATAAACTTATATTTAGTCTTCTCTGACGGTGACGTTCCCAGTGTGTCACGTTTGATGAAATGAGTCAGCAGATTAGAGTAACAAAAGTCTCACAGAACCCCTCTCTTGTAGCACCAAGAAATGCGGTTCATTGTCAGTCTGACTCAGCCTCAACAAGTGACCTTCTGAGGAAAAAACACAAAGAGGAGGCCGGCAGCAGAAAAGAAGACCCTGCTGTGTGGCTAAAAGTAGCACAAAATGACTAGCAACATTAACGTTTTATTGGCATGCCACGGTCATTGTAAAGCCTTGCTCACGCCTTTTGGTCTTTGTAAAATCTAGACCCATAATGCTGAGCTGCACACCCATGCAGCAACTCTGTCTTCTGACGTCATTCTCATTCGTTTCCGTTTATGTGCCTAATTTTAGACAAAAAAAAACATGGGATTCACACAACAGTTCTGTAGAAAAGATCATGAATAGATGGAGGGGTTGGTGTGGGCACATTTACATAGAATCCAGTAAAACGAGGCCATTTTACCGTGTCCACCAGTGAAAAAGCTGCACTAGATCTAGAGAGAAAGGAAAAATATTCAACTTTCATGATGTCCAGCTTTAACCATACAGATCTAAGGATATCTTAGCAAATCTTCCCTCTTTTACTCACATGAGCAAGTAGCACATAATAGTATTGGGGTGTAGGTTATGAATTAGGTAGATGAACATATACAATTCTCAAAATGTTGGTTCTGAAGATGTAAATGATAAATTCCTTAATGTAGAAAAGTCTTCTCTTTCTATGCTGTGTAAGAAAAAAAATAGACTCCATACTAGAAAAGTTGCGATCTAAATGGGTTGTCTTAGGATGACAAGCCCTGTCTATTTGTCCTATGAGGACATATGAACATCAGAGAAGCAGGGAACCTCTCTAGGACCTCTTATTAGCCAGAGGAGGGATCTATTCCGAAAGATACACGCGAGAAGATTCACATTGGTGATATCTGATCATTTTTAGTGTATTTCTCCTTTAATTATTAAAGGAGTAGACCGCATTAAATAGCAACTCTACAAAAGAGTGGTTAAGGGGAGTAAAGGCAATTTACTAATATATGCTCTTTTGATGTTCTGCCTGGACAGCACCTGAAAATGGCAACAAAAAAAGGGGTATGCAACGCAACCCTATTCATCAGCAACTACCCACTGAACGCACTGTGCCTGTGCTAGTTATCTGGTCGTCCAGGACCTAGGCAAGCACGGATGAAAGCTGGGTATAACACACTCGTCTGCGCTTGTGCACCAGGAAACTAGCGCAGACACAGTGCGTTTCAATAGGAGGTGCTGATGGACTGGGTCGTGTCCCATGCCCCTCCAGAGGCCATTTTCAGGATGGGAGCAGCAGTGCTGTACGGTGAAAAGACTTGGCTAACAAAGGGTCGTGACTTCACCATGCGATTAAACAAGGCAGAACACCTAAAAAGAACATATATTAATGCGAGGTGTAAGGGTATGTTCACACGTAGTGACCAAAAACGTCTGAAAATCCAGAGCTGTTTTCAAGGGAAAACAGACCCTGCTTTTCAGACCTTTTTTGACCAACTCGCATTTTTCGTGGCGTTTTTTACGTCCGTTTTTGGAGCTGTTTTCATTGGAGTCTATGAGAAAACAGCTCCAAAAACGTCCAAAGAAGTGTCCTGCACTTCTTTTGACGAGGCTGTATTTTTACGCGTCGTCGTTTGACAGCTGTCAAACGACGACGCGTAAATAACAGGTCGTCTGCACAGTACGTCGGCAAACCCATTCAAATGAATGGGCAGATGTTTGCCGACGTATTGTAGCCCTATTTTCAGACGTAAAACGAGACATAATACGCCTCGTTTACGTCTGAAAATAGGTCGTGTGAACCCAGCCTAAGGGTATGTTCACACGGCGGGGGTCCGTAACGGCTGAAATTACGGGGATGTTTCAGCCTGAAAACATCCCCGTAATTTCAGCCGTACCGGCATGTGCAGGCGCTTGAACGCCGCGTCAATTACGGCCGTAATTAGCGCTGCTATTCATTGGAGTCAATGAATAGCGGCTCCAATTACGGCCAAAGAAGTGACAGGTCACTTCTTCTACGCGGGCGTCTATTTACGCGCCGTCATTTGACAGCGGCGCGTAAATATACGCCTCGTGTGAACAGACAAACGTCTGCCCATTGCTTTCAATGGGCAGATGTTTGTCAGCGCTATTGAGGCGCTATTTTCAGACGTAATTCGGGTCAAAAACGCCCGAATTACGTCCGTAAATAGGCCGTGTGAACATACCCTAAAGGTTATAAGCCAGCTTTTTCAAGATTATATATTTAGAACATTTAAGGATCTCCAGTCGGAATTCGCCGTGCCACTAGGGATACACGATGCATCGAAACTTCGATACGGTTTCGATACTCTGCATCCCCAAACGGCTCGATACCGTTATTTCATGTATTTCGATACTTAGCTGTGCGACCGCACAGCTCAGTATAGTAACACATGAATATATGAGAGCGGAGCTGCGGCTGTGTAATATAGTCATTGCCCCGCTCCTGAGTCCTGATAACAAGTGCGCGCCGTCAGGATGATGTGATGCGGCCAGCGCTGCACTAATGAGCGGCAGCACTGAAGACAGAACATGGCGGGCACATTGCCTAGTATGGTAATACATGAATATATGAGAGCGGGGTTGCGGCAGTGTAATACAGCCATTGCCCCGCTGGTGAGTCCTGATAACAAGTGCGCGGGATCAAGATGATGAGATGCGGCCGGCGCTGCACTAATGAGCGGGGGCAATGAAGACAGAACATGGTGGGCGCACTGAAAAACACCCCCATTTTCTGTCCTCAGTGCCTGAACCGCCGCTCATTACTGCAGCGCCGGCCACATCACCTCGTGCTGACTGCGCACGCCCTTACTGTCAGGAGCGGGGAAATGGTTGTATTACACAGCCGCAGCACCGCTGGCGGAGATCAGAGAAACCTCTCATCTCCGCCGCTATTCCCCTGAATGCTGCAATCACAGCGGACTGCAGCATTCAGGGGAAAATGAGAAGGGGGGGATACCCTTTGGATCGCGTCACTGGGAATTCCTGTGACGCAATTGAGGGACATACCATATATGGGCAGACAGCCCAGGGTCCATTGAAGGACCCCAGGGCTGTCCTACCATATTTCCTGTTAGGGCACACTGAGGTATGTCCAAACAACTGCCTGTTTACTATACGTACACAGTCTAATGTACTGGCATATAGATATATGGCAGTACATTAAAGTTTAAAAACTAAAGTAAAAACAAAGTAATGTTAAATAAAAAAAAAAAATACACATACACCTTTTTTACAATAAACATTAAAATAAGTCTCAATACTTAAAATATACACACATTCTGTATTGGCGCGGCCGTAATAACTTGCACAACAAATTTTTTGCAATATTTAGGATGTGTACGCTGTAAAAAAATAAAATAAAAACTGCTTTCTATCACTTATTGTGGGGCACGAGGTGCGATGAATTTAACCTCCATGTGCCTCACATTAATAGTAATTAACCTCATCATGTACCTTACATATTAACCCATTATGACTGAGAAACATGATGGGGTTAATTACTATTAATGTGAGGCACGTGGAGGTTAAATTCATCATCACACCACGCGCCTCACATCAGAAAATGGAAGAACTTTTTTTTTTATTATTACTGTTGGCAAAGTATCAAAATGGTATCGAAATCGCAATACTACACAAAGTATCGATATCGAAGTCCAAATTCAGGGAATCGTGACATCCCTACCTGCCACATTCCTCTTTTTATCAATATCTCCAACTGAGACATGCCTGGGCGTTACAGAGTAGGCAGACTCCGCTATCACAGGCCCCACTTCTAGATTTAGTGGCCCAGATGGGGGGGGACGAAGGGGCTTATTTCTCTATTTTATAGATGTCTATTGGAGGTCACCCCTAAAGCACAGCCTCTATCCCTTAAAGTGTAGCTAAATGTTTGACAAACTTCTGACATGCCATAGAGACATGTCGGAAGTTTGGATTGGTGGGGGTCCGAGCACTGAGACCCCCACAAAATCGCTAGAACGAAGCAGCTGAAGTGCTCATGTGAGTGCTCAGCCTCTTCATGTCTGTTCGGCTTTTTCCGGAAAGCCGATGTAGTGGTGTACGGGCTCATAGACTTTCTATGGAGTCCGTACACCGACACATTTATTTCCGGAAAAAGCCGAACAGACACGAAGTGGCGGAGTGCTCACATGAGCGCTTCAGCTGCTTCGTTCTAGCGATTGGTCTCAGTGATCGGACCCCCACCAATCCAAACTACTGACATGTCACTATGACATGTCAGAAGTTTAAACGTTTAGCTACACTTTAAGGGGAGACGGGAGAAAGATATGGGACCTATAGAGAAGGAGGTTTGGCAAGAGGTCTTGGAACAGGTCCCTAAGGCTTCGTTGAGTGAAATGTATAGACCATCCCAGCTATTTCTTTTACACAGGGTCTACATAACACCATTATAAATATGACTGCCTGAGTTGAACGATTAAAATAAGTTTAGATAATCTTAAAAATGGGCCCTTAAAGCCAAAATAACAGGCTCAATCATATGGTCAGCAGCAGAGACCTAGCCTATGAGGCAATGGATATTCACTACCCACAGACCAGTCTCTCCTATTATTATATATAAGCTGAGTCCTAATGATTGATTAGTAATAGCGCCGTACCACGCTACACCTTGCGCTGTATTGCGCTCGTCCGGCTCTTAAAGCCACGTATAGTGCTGTGGTCAGCAATAGGGTCAAGACCTCCAATGTTCGGTAGCAAGCCCCCTGTTGCAAGATCACTGACCAGTATTCACTCAAAGTTAAATTGTTAGTTGTAATGCTCTATCGTTAATCCTACGCGTTTCAGAACCACCGTTACTGGTGGAACATCATCAGGGATTATTAGTGTTAAACGATAATCTTTAATATAAATGCCGGATCGCACGGTTGTGTGCATTAATGAACCTCCCGGCTCGTGCACGATCAAGATATAATGGTCGCACACGAGCCGGCGAGGTGCCGGTCTTTTAAGCAGCTAGGGCCCGCCCCCCATACTGACATGCCCCCGGCGTGCCACCAATCCACATCCGACACGTCACTCTGGACCTGTCAGGACTGTGGCACGCCTCCCATTTTCGGCAGCCAATAGGGTATAGGTAGGACGACTAGCGTCCCTAGTAACGCTGGAGATCCGAAAAGCGGATCTAGTACTTCAATGGGGAATGATATACTCAGAGTGGAAGCAATGCCCTATGCAGAGGACAATGTGCCGAACATCCAGCACAAATCCCCGCTAATACCAGAACGCAGAGTTCACCAAGTGCACGGCACTAGATCGTCTGAATGACACCAAAGTTGCGTCTCGTTGTTATGACGACCAACCGGGCGCATACATATCCATGGGTAGGTTACAAGCATGTAACACTGCTCCTCATCGATATCAAGATGTTAAAATTCCACAGACATCTAGTAACTATGGATTAGATGTAGACCTTCACATAATTCAATGCGGTCATCAATACCTCACATCTTCTAGGGTGTACTCATTACTCTATCAAAGTGGTACATATCCATAGTGAGAAGTTATACAGCTATCATGACTGTCAAGGATAATAGGACATCAATCATGTATCCTTACAATATTATACCTATACATGGACTTAGATTAGTCCCATATCGTATATAATAAACGGGGCATGCTAAACCAACTTGTAATTCAAGGGTACATAGGTTTCTAGATGTTAACGTTCTGGATGACAAAACGGTGTCATAGAAAACAAGCATAAGAAATTTGTTCGTTCAGGCCCAGGGGAGCAATGGTGCGCAGTCGAAAAATCCACTGTGCTTCCTTTTGAAGGATAATTTTATTCATATCCCCTCCTCTCATAGTGGGTCTCACATATTCAATGCCTTGGAATCTAAGAGAGGAACTATCCCCATTATGAAATTCCCATATGTGACGAGATATCGGGGTATCCTCCTTCCTTCTGCAATCTCCTATATGATCCCGTATCCTCCTCCTGAACTCTCTAATGGTTTTGCCGACATATTGTTTTTCGCATATACAGGTAATCATATATACAATGCCCTTTGTCCGACAATTGATATAAGTCCTGTTCTCAAAAGTTCTTCCCGTACTCATGCTCTTGAAAGTCGTGCCACATTGAATAGAGGCACACGCCTTACACGATCCACATCTATATGTCCCTTTGAGGTTACTATTGAGCCATGTAGTGGAGGGGTCCTGTCTTCCCATATGGCTATGTACCACATGATCCTTGACATTCCTACCCCTCCTGAACGTAATCAGGGGAGAATGTCCCACCAGCTCTCCAATATCCGGATCAGCCTCTAGAATCCCCCAATAGCATTGGAGGATTTCTCTTACCTCCGAACTAGCTGAGTCAAATGTGCCAATGACTGATAATATTGTCATCACTTTGCTTTGGTCTGGGATTCAATAAGTCATCACGGTTACATCCTAGGGCGTTCTGATAAGCCCCTCTTAGAATATGCCTCGGGTACCCTCTATTAATAAATCTGTTTTCCAGTTCACGTGCTGATGTTTTAAAGTCAGATACAGTGGAGCAGTTTCGTCGTGCCCTCAAGTATTGACCCTTTGGTATTCCCCGTTTTAAATTCATAGGGTGACAGCTCTCCCACCTAAGCAAACTATTTGTGGCCGTCTCTTTGCGAAACATGTTGGTATGAATATTGCCACCCGCGGTCTTAGATATCACTATATCCAAAAATGTAATTTTATTCACACTAATCTCTGATGTAAAAAACAAACCTTTATCATTTACATTTAGTATAGCAACAAATTCCTCAAAATCCACCTGGGTCCCTTTCCATAGTATTAAAATGTCATCAATGAATCTTATCCATAGTATGATATGCGATACCCATTGTTCCATTTTTTCACAAAAAACACATAGCTCCTCCCACCAACCCAGGTATAAGTTCGCATACGTGGGTGCACAGGGGCTCCCCATCGCCACTCCCCTGAGTTGGTGGTAATATTTCTGGTCAAATAGAAAGAAATTGTGCTCAAGGACAAATTTAAGAAGCGAGATGACAAATTCATTATGAGCTGCAAATTGGGTTCCTTTCCCCCTCCGGAAATGTTGAATAGCTAGACATCCCTGATCATGTGGGATAGAGCTATACAGTGCCTCAACATCTAGGGAGGCCAGTAGAACGTCCTGTTCACATCTAATGCCATCCAACTTCCTTAGAGCATCCATCGTATCCCTGATGTATGATGGGAGTGACACCACAAATGGTCTTAAAATCCTGTCAATGTACAGGCTGGCATTTTGCGATAGACTATTGATGCCAGAGACAATTGGTCTACCCTTTAATGGCTCCAGTCCTTTATGGATTTTTGGCAAACCATAAAAGGTAGCAATTTGGGGAAAATCAATCAACATGAAGCTCATCTCCTTCTCACTAATAAGATCCAAAGTTTTTGCAGGACCTAAAATTCCCTTCAATTGGTTTTTGAAAATAGTCGTCGGATCTGATTGTAGCACCCTATAACACTGTTTGTCCTGTAGTATTTTATGACACATCGCCTTGTATTTGATCCGGTCCATGACCACAGTATTCCCACCCTTATCAGATGGTTTGATAATAATACTGTCATCATTTTCCAGCGATCTAAGTCCTGCCATTTCCTCTCTGGTTGTATTGAATCGGCCACATTTAGAGTTATCTAATAACCGGAGTTGATCCTCCACAACCTTGATGAACACATCGATCGGGGTATTGTCGTTGAGAGGCGCAAATTTACTAGAAAGGAACCCTTAGATCCGTGAATGGACCTTTTCCTTCCTCCCTTTGGCCTTCTTCCCATAACCCCTCCAATAATCTGAGATCAGGAAGTTCATCCTCCGTTAGACCTAGCTCAAGACACTTGCGTCTATCATGTGTCCTGAATTTTTTTTTCCATTTTAATTTTCTACCAAATAAATTTAAGTCCTTCACCCATGTGAAAAGGTTAAATCTACCTGTTGGGACAAATGATAGACCCCTCTTGAGTATGGCCACCTCATCCTTTGATAAAACACGTGAGGACAGGTTAATAACCTGTGATTCCTCATCAACCCCACTCGAGCTAGACCTTAAAGTTCTCTCCTGTCCCTCAGGAGGTACTCTGAGATGGGGTGGCTTTTGGCTAAAAAACCAGCCCCCCTATTAGGGCCTTTGCCCCTCCCTCTACCTCTTGAATTAACCCGAGTAGGGTATCTGCTCATTCCCATCCCACCTCTTTGTCTTCTTTGATGGTTTCTACCTAATTCAGAGTCTGAGCACTCTTGCTCTGATGAAGAAATGTCAGTGTCAGGGTTATGTGGTGCTGTCATTCTAGCACTATAATCAAACACTCTCCCCTCCTTAAAATCAAGGGTGTCGCGTACAAATTGAAAGTGCTTCCTCTCCTTTATATGTCCTGTAAATTTCTCTACTGCCAGTTGTAGGGTACTTTCTTTCCTCTCATATTCAAGGTTACTTGCGAATCTCTGAGCAGAAACTATACTATCTTTCAGTTCTTGACTGCTTTTAGTAATACACCTTTTCTCCTCCTCTAGTAAAATATTCATAAATCTCAGAGAGGATTCTATGGACTCCTTTTCCCACTTTTTCAGGAGTTCCGGTGATCTAATCCTCGCTGCTGGTATTAAAGAGATTCTCAGTCCCCTCGGAACAATTTGATTTTTAATATATGTCTCTAGTGTCTGAATTTCCCACCAGGCTCTTATGTGGTCCTTGTAAATTTTTGTTAACTGCCGAAAAGCTACGGTGATACTCATTCTGGATGGATGGTGCAACCTCATTCTCTGAGAACACCTCCCTGGCGTCATGCATCCACTTATCCGTATTAATATCCCCTGTGAGGAATCCTGCCATCTCCAATATAATTCCACAAACTTGAATAAATTGATATAATACTATCTCACTGATAACCAAAGTTTTCGTTCCGTTAAATTGTAAATATGACTGCCTGAGTTGAACGATTAAAATAAGTTTATTTAGATAATCTTAAAAATGGGCCCTTAAAGCCAAAATAACAGGCTCAATCATATGGTCAGCAGCAGAGACCTAGCCTATGAGGCAAAGGATATTCACTACCCACAGACCAGTCTCTCCTATTATTATATATAAGCTGAGTCCTAATGATTGATTAGTAATAGCGCCGTACCACGCTACACCTTGCGCTGTATTGCGCTCGTCCGGCTCTTAAAGCCACGTATAGTGCTGTGGTCAGCAATAGGGTCAAGACCTCCAATGTTCGGTAGCAAGCCCCCTGTTGCAAGATCACTGACCCGTATTCACTCAAAGTTAAATTGTTAGTTGTAATGCTCTATCGTTAATCCTACGCGTTTCAGAACCACCGTTACTGGTGGAACATCATCAGGGATTATTAGTGTTAAACGATAATCTTTAATATAGATGCCGGATCGCACGGTTGTGTGCATTAATGAACCTCCCGGCTCGTGCACGATCAATATATAATGGTCGCACACGAGCCGGCGAGGTGCCGGTCTTTTAAGCAACTAGGGCCCGCCCCCCATACTGACATGCCCCCGGCGTGCCACCAATCCACATCCGACACGTCACTCTGGATCCAGATCCGATGACTATTTTCAAAAACCAATTGAAGGGAATTTTAGGTCCTGCAAAAACTTTGGATCTTATTAGTGAGAAGGAGATGAGCTTCATGTTGATTGATTTTCCCCAAATTGCTACCTTTTATGGTTTGCCAAAAATCCATAAAGGACTGGAGCCATTAAAGGGTAGACCAATTGTCTCTGGCATCAATAGTCTATCGCAAAATGCCAACGTGTACATTGACAGGATTTTAAGACCATTTGTGGTGTCACTCCCATCATACATCAGGGATACGATGGATGCTCTAAGGAAGTTGGATGGCATTAGATGTGAACAGGACGTTCTACTGGCCTCCCTAGATGTTGAGGCACTGTATAGCTCTATCCCACATGATCAGGGATGTCTAGCTATTCAACATTTCCTGAGGGGGAAAGGAACCCAATTTGCAGCTCATAATGAATTTGTCATCTCGCTTCTTAAATTTGTCCTTGAGCACAATTTCTTTCTATTTGAACAGAAATATTACCACCAACTCAGGGGAGTGGCGATGGGGAGCCCCTGTGCACCCACGTATGCGAACTTATACCTGGGTTGGTGGGAGGAGCTATGTGTTTTTTGTGAAAAAAATGGAACAATGGGTATCGCATATCATACTATGGATAAGATTCATTGATGACATTTTAATACTATGGAAAGGGACCCAGGTGGATTTTGAGGAATTTGTTGCTATACTAAATGTAAATGATAAAGGTTTGTTTTTTACATCAGAGATTAGTGTGAATAAAATTACATTTTTGGATATAGTGATATCTAAGACCGCGGGTGGCAATATTCATACCAACATGTTTCGCAAAGAGACGGCCACAAATAGTTTGCTTAGGTGGGAGAGCGGTCACCCTATGAATTTAAAACGGGGAATACCAAAGGGTCAATACTTGAGGGCACGACGAAACTGCTCCACTGTATCGGACTTTAAAACATCAGCACGTGAACTGGAAAACAGATTTATTAATAGAGGGTACCCGAGGCATATTCTAAGAGGGGCTTATCAGAACGCCCTAGGATGTAACCGTGATGACTTATTGAATCCCAGACCAAAGCAAAGTGATGACAATATTATCAGAGTCATTGGCACATTTGACTCAGCTAGTTCGGAGGTAAGAGAAATCCTCCAATGCTATTGGGGGATTCTAGAGGCTGATCCGGATATTGGAGAGCTGGTGGGACATTCTCCCCTGATTACGTTCAGGAGGGGTAGGAATGTCAAGGATCATGTGGTACATAGCCATATGGGAAGACAGGACCCCTCCACTACATGGCTCAATAGTAACCTCAAAGGGACATATAGATGTGGATCGTGTAAGGCGTGTGCCTCTATTCAATGTGGCACGACTTTCAAGAGCATGAGTACGGGAAGAACTTTTGAGAACAGGACTTATATCAATTGTCGGACAAAGGGCATTGTATATATGATTACCTGTATATGCGAAAAACAATATGTCGGCAAAACCATTAGAGAGTTCAGGAGGAGGATACGGGATCATATAGGGGATTGCAGAAGGAAGGAGGATACCCCGATATCTCGTCACATATGGGAATTTCATAATGGGGATAGTTCCTCTCTTAGATTCCAAGGCATTGAATATGTGAGACCCACTATGAGAGGAGGGGATATGAATAAAATTATCCTTCAAAAGGAAGCACAGTGGATTTTTCGACTGCGCACCATTGCTCACCTGGGCCTGAACGAACAAATTTCTTATGCTTGTTTTCTATGACACCGTTTTGTCATCCAGAACGTTAACATCTAGAAACCTATGTACCCTTGAATTACAAGTTGGTTTAGCATGCCCCGTTTATTATATACGATATGGGACTAATCTAAGTCCATGTATAGGTATAATATTGTAAGGATACATGATTGATGTCCTATTATCCTTTTTTTTTATCAAATCTTTGTTTTATTGAAAATATACAACAAGATGAACAGTATAAAAGAAAAGCATCCGCACATAGATCACGGGAAACCGCAGATAAATCTCACGGCACACAGGCCGAAGTTCTGTTCAATAATGATCATGCAGGGAGAGAAACAATAAACAATAAAGTAGAAACGTTAGTAACAATAAACTGGGTACCCATGTCAGAGCGTGAGAGAAAATGAGATACGAAAGAGATACAGAGAGAGAAAACCAATGTCTTGCAAGGTTTGAGAGGGAAGGGGTATTGTTACGGTCTCCCCATGTGGAGGAGGTCTGTACAATCTTAAGAGCAACTACACTAGCCACCTCCCATAGATCCTAAGGGGCTAGGGAAAGCTCAGTTTGGGAGGGGACGAGAGGCCCGAAAAGTCAGCCACGGAGACCACACCTTCAGATAGTCTTCATGCTTTCTGAGTTCCCAGCTCAAAAGCTCCTCCATCCTGCCAACAGAGTCCATCTTATCTAACCACTCACGGAAAGTCGGGGGTGCGGACGATTTCCAGTGGAGTGGAATCAGTAGTTTAGCCACTGTAATCATTTGAGTTATCAGATCATTACGCTTCGGGCGGAAGTTTTGAGATGGAGCCCATAGGAGGACTAGAGGAGCCCCGAGGGGGAGCGCTTGTTTCGTTACTTTCTGGATTGTGTCAGACACTTTATCCCAGAAGGGCTTGATCGAGGGGCAGTCCCACCAAATATGCAATATGCTACCCACGCCCACATTGCACCTCCAACACTGGTTGGTTGGAATCAGATTGATTTTGTACAAAAAATCTGGAGTTCTGTACCACCTGGTTGTGGTTTTAAAGGAGTTCTCCTGAATTTTAACGCATCTAGAGAAGCCAAATACGTGCTTTAGAATAAAAGACGTATCTTCCCTGCTGAAGATAACTTCCAGTTCCTTCTCCCAGGCCAGAAGAAAGCTGGGTTTGGCAGGAGAGCCATCTAAAACCAAGCCAGAGTATATTTTAGAGACTAGGCCCTTAGGAAGAGCAGGTAGCAGCAAATATGTCTCCAACCAGGAGGGCTCTGAGATATCCGGAAACATCTTCAGGAAGAGGCTGCTTGTTTCTTTGAAACCTAAGGAGTGTAAGAAGGGGATGGGTAGATGAGTATCTGCAGGCAAAAGGGATTGTAAGGTGGGGACTTGCCCCTCTCCAAAAATATCGACTACAGTATTGTATTTTAAGGAGGACCAGTAGGTATCAGGGACAGCTGTGCAATTAGTGAGTATCGGGAGTAGGTGGAGCGGTGTAAGTGGTAGTGTTTTTTTCATCGGAGTGCAGTCGCAGAAAAATTTCTGGGATACTAAAACGGTGCCTTTAATTGTGGGGCTTATGGAGTTTGTAAGTCCCGTTTTTAAAAAAGGGCACCAGAGTCGAGCTTGTAGACCTGGAGAAAGAAGAGCTCTTTCCGCAGCTAGGACTGGAGACATGTCTCTGGTCCTGTTCAGGGAAACCCACCTACCCAGGTGTACGGCTTTATAATAGGTGAGAATGTCCGGAAGGCCCATACCCCCGGAGCTGGGTTTGAGAATCAGGTGTCTATGTGCTAGTCGTGGCTTTTTAGAGTTCCAGAGAAATTTGGAGAATAGAGACTTGATGGAGCTAAAGAAAGTATTAGGTAGGTGAATGGGCATGGCTTGAAGCACGTATAGGATTTGGGGAAGAATGTAAGTCTTCAGGTAGTTTTTCCTGCCCACCCAGGATAGGAAGGGGATCCGCAGGGAATGTAACTGGGTTTTAATCTTATTTAGCACGGGGACGAAATTTGCGGCATAGAGTTGGGAGGATTTTTTAGTAAGCTTAACGCCCAGATATTTGATGCTATGTTGCGGCCATTGGAACGGGGCTAGCTTTTGTACGTCACATATATCCGCCAGTGGCGCTGAAACATTGAGGACTTCTGACTTGGAATAATTTATTTTGACGTTTGAAACATAACCGAAGGAGCTAAAGGCTTGCAGTATTAAGGGGAATGCTTGTTTAGGGTTAGTGACCAGCAGCAGGAGGTCATCTGCAAAAGCAGCTGTCTTGTGGATGTGGTTCCCCAGTTGTATGCCTGAGATATCAGTAGTCTGTATGAGTTTCTGAATGAGTGTTTCTAAGGTGAGGATGAATAAGGCTGGGGAAAGGGGGCAGCCCTGCCTTGTTCCGTTATTTATGCTAAAGGAGGGTGAAATTGTGCCATTCAAGCGTAAGTTAGCCTTGGGCGTAGTATATAGAGAGAAAACCGCAGATATAAACTTGTCAGGAAAGCCAAATTTATGTAGAGTGGCAAGCATGAAGGACCACCTGACCCTATCAAAAGCCTTCTCGGCATCGGTCCCTAGTAAGACTAAAGGGATCCCCTTCTGTGTAGCATGATGAATTATGTTAAGAAGTCTGGTGGTGTTATGCTTGCCTTCTCTCTCGGGCACAAACCCCACTTGTTCGGGGTTGATTAAGCGGGAGAGGAGAGGATTGAGTCTGTTGGCCAGAAGTTTTGCCCACCACTTGAGATCCGTGTTAAGGAGGGAGATGGGTCGATAGCTTCCACATTCAGCACTATCCTTACCCTCTTTATGTATCAGGGTAATATGTGCTTCCAAAGCCTGTGGCGGTAGCGTAGAGCCCTCCAAAAGGCTATTGCATACATTAAGGAATTTGGGTAACAATACCTGTTTAAACTTTTTATAGTAGCTAATGGGGAAGCCATCAGGTCCAGGACTTTTACCATTGGGTATGGATGAAAGAACTTTGGACAGTTCATCTAATGTAAAGGGCTGAGTGAGAGCGTCTCTATCTACGTCCGTGAGGGAAGGAAGATTTATATGCTGGAGAAATTGTTCCGTGAGAGCGTGCGAGTCCGACGGTTCGGGCAAGTTGTATAAGGATGTATAGTATTGCAAGAACTCCCTTGTTATATCTCCAGTATCAGAAGATAGAGAACCAGAGGAGGTCTTGATGTCTTTGATAAAGGACAGTTCCGTACGTTTTTTTAAGAAGTTTGGTCATGACTTTGGAGCCTCTATCCCCGTGCGCATAAAATTTGAAAGAGCAGCGCTGATAAATTTTTGCTGACTTAATATTAAGTAAATCCTTCAACTTCTTCCGTAAGTCACTCAAATTCCCCTGTATCTCAAGCGCTTGTGAGCGTTTACCCACTCTCTCAAGAGCAGAAATCTGCGAGAGTATGGAGTCGAGCTCCTTCCCGCTTTGTTTTTTTAAATAAGCACCAAGGGCAATGAGCTCCCCTCTGATGAAGGCTTTGTGCGTTTCCCACACAATTGGCATTGAGATGTCAGGAGTTTCGTTTCTCTGAAAGAAGTCGACAAGATGGGCAGATAGGGAAGTTACATTGCGGGGGTCATCTAAAAGGGTTTCATTCAAGGACCAAGTCCTCGCCCTGGGGGGCAGGTTCTCCATGTTGAGGTTAAGGGAGATGGGGGCGTGGTCAGATAGGGTTATCGAGCCTATGCGAGGGGCAGTTGCCATAGGTAGATGTCTACTGGAGATAAAGAGATAATCGATCCTATGGTGGGACCCATGGGCATGGGAATAAAAGGAGTAATCTTTAGTAGTAGGGAAATGTAGTCGCCAGACATCTATCAGGTTCAGGTGCTGGAGGCAGCTTCTAATTCTTTTGAGGGAAGAATGCGCAATGGGTGACCTGGCAGAGGACGTATCTAGTAGGGGATCTAGTGAAACATTAAAATCTCCCCCCACCACCATAAGTCCCTCTGCAAATTCTTTAAATAACTTTAATGTTTTAATTAACCATTGGGTCTGACCCTGATTAGGAGCATACAGATTAGCAAAGGAGACGGGCGAGCCAGCAAGAGTTCCCTTAATGAAAAGGAATCTACCTTCTGGGTCAGATTTAGACACTGAGTGGATGTAGGTACATTCTTCTTAAAAGCTATGCTAACCCCTTTGGAGGAGGAGGAAGGATGAGTGCTATGGAACCAGGTTGTGTAGTGGTAGTGTGTGAGCGTGGGTAGCTTTTGGGGTTTAAAGTGGGTTTCCTGTAGAAGAATGACGTCAGCCCTCTCCTTTTTCAGGAACGCTAAAATTGGACTCCTTTTCCTGGGGCCATTCAGGCCTTTGGTGTTGAGGGAGGTTACACAAATATCTGAACTAGTCATAGATAAGCATAAGTGGTGGAGACAGAGGGAGAGCGCCACCAGGTGGCCAAGTGACATAGCGGTGAGAAATAGACAGTTGGAGGACAGTAAATAGAGGCATCACCTTCTTGTATGGAAGTTTCAGTATCTCAGCGGGTACAAATAACATCTCGAAAATTTGGAGAGACAGGGTTAAAACTGGTATCACAAAACAAAATAATATAACAAAACAAAAGCCTGGAGTTAGGCAAAGTATGTACCATAATAACAGTACATTGCAGATCGGCAAACCAAAATAGTAGGTTTGGGATAGTGCTATGCAATGATAACATTCAAAATAACATTAAAGCTAAGTATGTAATGGTCTAACATTATAAATCACTCTGGAAAGGGCGTGAGCCCGCAGGTTGCATAGAACGAGGTTACAAAAAAGTGGCGGTGCGTAACTGCGTATACAAGGAAACAAGAGCCTTATTATGAAAAAGGACAAAAAAGGATACATGGAGCCGCTGGTGCTCCTGGAAATCGAGGGGTTCAAGTAGTGTCCATGGAGACTCTGTCAGGCGCCGATTTCCCAGATCCTTCAAGTAGTGTCCATGGAGACTCTTTCAGGCGCCGGCTTCCCAGATCTTTTGCGATTCCTGTTCGTCTTGCGTGGGTTGGCGGTTTCCCAGGGTGTGTGAGGGGGCAACGGCGGCAGGTCGGACAGGTTCTGAACCACCGCCCAGTCCGGAACCTCCAGGTCAGGAATTTTCAGGGCCAACAGTGCGACCTCTAGGTCCGCATGCTTCCGAACTGTGAATCTTTTACCTTCAATCATGAAGGAGATGCCGAAGGGGAAAAGCCATCTGTATGCGATGTTGTTGCGTCGGAGGAACTCCGTGAAGGGTTTCAGAATTTGACGTTTGGATAACGTGGTTCTTGACAGATCTTGGTAGACGGAGATCCTCGAACCCTCCCACAAGAGGGAATCACAAAGTCTCGAATGCTTCAAGATGTCATCTCGGACTTTTGAGCTAAAAAGGCGGCAAATAACGTCACGTGGAGGCTCTTGGGGCTTAGGTCTGGCTCGTAGAGCCCTGTGAACCCTTTCCATGTTGATTTCATCCCGGTAGCTGTCGCCAAGTATTTTAACGAAAATTTGTTTGATCGAGGTATACAAGGATTCGTCCGGAATTGATTCAGATACCCCCTTCAAGCGCAAGTTATTACGGCGCCCTCTGTTGTCTTGGTCTTCCAGCCAGTCCATGACCGAGTTCAGGTGGGTCTGACAGGCGGTAAAAGAGGACGTGGAAGCTTCTGCGTGGTGGATTAGGTGGGCTTGTGTAGACTCCAATTGCTCAACTCTGTTGCCAATCTGGCGGACTTCTTGTTTGATGTCACCTAGCTCTTTGACGACCGGTTCTAGTGCCTTGTTCAGAACCCTGCTAATAAAAGATCTGGAGACGGGCAAGTCCCTGGTAGACGCGGTGTCATCCATGTCACTGTCAGCATCTGCTACGTTTGCAGCCTGGGCCTTAACAGACATGACTTTCTCGTGTCCAGCGGTAATGGAGAGGTGATCTCTGGCGTTTGGAAGTTGAGGCTTTTTAACGAAGTTATCCAGACTTGTTGCTTTAGACTGTACAGAAGCGTCTCTTGCTTTTTGTTGCCCAATCTTGACCATCATACAAGCAGCTAGGTCTGCGGGTAGGTAGAATCAGGTAGTTAGACCATGTGTAAGGTTATGGAGGTTTCATTGCTGATGGTAAAGCTTTTTGGATGCCGATCCGAGAAGAGTGGACAAGTTAATGCAACATAGATACGGTGGTATGTCCCCTACTCAAGAGGTGCAAATCTGTGGGCAAGAGGGCTTCCTCAGAAATTAGTACCATCCATATAATAGTATAGTGACAATAACAGTATGGTTCCAGATGGCAATGTGCTGGGGAGCTGCAGGGATATTCCAGTGCAATATAGGTGGAGCAGGGTGCAGATGCGTAGGGTGCCCCTTGTGTTTCCCGGTCTGGCCCAGGTATAGCAGTTAAGGGCCTGATATGTGTGGGCACGCTGGCTACAGCAGCTGGCCCCCTCAGCAAGGTGCAGGGTATAAGTAGGCCAGAAGGGTGGTGGTTAATTCTGGTCCCCTCTCCCTCTCACCTCCAGGTCAGCTCAGCCACAGGTGCTCAGGATTCCCCCTGTGAGGCCTCCAGCGGGGTGTCCGTTATCTGGGGACTGGGGGGGGGGCTCGTCCGTGAGCGGGGAGGCCCAAATCGAGGCCGCGGCTTCTCCTCCCGCGGTAGGCCGCAAGTCCAGCGGCGGGACACGGCCGAAACAAGGTCGGCAAAGCAGCCTTCTCTAAGTCCTCCACACCAGGACGAGGGCGGAGGGCTGACAGGCAGACCTAGAGGGGCTCCGGTGAGTGCTCCGGGCGGGGATCTCTGATGCGCGGCCGCCGCGCCTCTAGTAATCGAGGCCGCGGCTTCACTCGTGTCGCTAGGCCGCAAGATGTCCGGCGGCCCAGTGAGGCCGGGGAGGTCTTAACCTGAGCGTGGCCGTGCGGGGGTGTCGATACACCTACCGGAGAGCCGCTGTCCGCGGTCAGAGGAGGGTAATCCCCGGTCTGCACTCGGCGTAATCAGGAGCTCTGCAGAGATGCGTCCGCTCCGGTCCACGGCAAGCCACGCCCCCGTCCTATTATCCTTGACAGTCATGATAGCTGTATAACTTCTCACTATGGATATGTACCACTTTGATAGAGTAATGAGTACACCCTAGAAGATGTGAGGTATTGATGACAGCATTGAATTATGTGAAGGTCTACATCTAATCCATAGTTACTAGATGTCTGTGGAATTTTAACATCTTGATATTGATGAGGAGCAGTGTTACATGCTTGTAACCTACCCATGGATATGTATGCGCCCGGTTGGTCGTCATAACAACGAGACGCAACTTTGGTGTCATTCAGACGATCTAGTGCCGTGCACTTGGTGAACTCTGCACTCTGGTATTAGCGGGGATTTGTGCTGGATGTTCGGCACATTGTCCTCTGCATAGGGCATTGCTTCCACTCTGAGTATATCATTCCCCATTGAAGTACTAGATCCGCTTTTCGGATCTCCAGCGTTACTAGGGACGCTAGTCGTCCTACCTATACCCTATTGGCTGCCGAAAATGGGAGGCGTGCCACAGTCCTGACAGGTCCAGAGTGACGTGTCGGATGTGGATTGGTGGCACGCCGGGGGCATGTCAGTATGGGGGGCGGGCCCTAGCTGCTTAAAAGACCGGCACCTCGCCGGCTCGTGTGCGACCATTATATCTTGATCGTGCACGAGCTGGGAGGTTCATTAATGCACACAACCGTGCGATCCGGCATTTATATTAAAGATTATCGTTTAACACTAATAATCCCTGATGATGTTCCACCAGTAACGGTGGTTCTGAAACGCGTAGGATTAACGATAGAGCATTACAACTAACAATTTAACTTTGAGTGAATACTGGTCAGTGATCTTGCAACAGGGGGCTTGCTACCGAACATTGGAGGTCTTGACCCTATTGCTGACCACAGCACTATACGTGGCTTTAAGAGCCGGACGAGCGCAATACAGCGCAAGGTGTAGCGTGGTACTGCGCTATTACTAATCAATCATTAGGACTCAGCTTATATATAATAATAGGAGAGACTGGTCTGTGGGTAGTGAATATCCATTGCCTCATAGGCTAGGTCTCTGCTGTTGACCATATGATTGAGCCTGTTATTTTGGCTTTAAGGGCCCATTTTTAAGATTATCTAAATAAACTTATTTTAATCGTTCAACTCAGGCAGTCATATTTACAATTTAACGGAACGAAAACTTTGGTTATCAGTGAGATAGTATTATACATAACACCATTACTTTTACATAAAACGGGCAGGACTCTGTGTTATAGATGTGGGGAAGACGGAGCCGACTTACTCCATGTAATGTGGAGTTGTACTAGACTACTGGGGTTCTTGAGCGACACGGTTGATTTTCTTAACATTATTTATGGCATAATGATCTAAATCCTGTGATATGCATATTGGGCTACACTGCTACCCTGCCTGTGACGGAGAATCAGCGACTGGCGGTGATGCACCTTTTTTTACTAGGCTAGAAAATTGACTGCTTCCCACTGGAATGATGCTGATCCACCTAGACTCTCTGAATTGAAAAAGTACGGGTTAACACAATGTTAAGAATGGAGAAATATGTATATGGGAAAATGGGCACTCAAGAAAAAAAAAAGCACACGGAGGACGGACCCATTAATTTCAATGGGGATATTCATACATGCGTGAGTTAAGTGTCCATTACGTGAAACTCGCTGCACGTCCTATGCGCAGTAAATCAGTGGGTCTTGAATGGTACATATCACTGATGGCCGTAATTCGGGACAGGATGAACAGTTAGTGTCATTTACTAGTGCACTGGCCAAGTTATAACAGGATGAATGCCTCCCCCCCCCATGGCCAGGATATGATTCACAGTATTGCTGCGTTATCATTACTAGGAGCACATTAACCCTTTAGTGTAGAGAATGCAATGTTGAAACACTAGTGCAAACATACACCTTTACATTCTATTTATAAAGAAATCTATTTTTCTAGCAAAATACTATCCAGTAATAGTTAAAAGCGTTTCGCTTTCATTATTGTAAAAATAGATAAATCATTTATTAAAAGTGCTTTTTCAAAGAGACATTTATCACCTACCACTGGATAAGTGATAAATAATAGATCAGTGGGGGGGCCGACCATTTGCTAGACCGGTGGACTCTGATGTGGAGGAGGTTGTAACATGCATGCGAAGTAGTAAATGACACGAACACTGTTCATCCTGTAGCTATACAACTGTATGGGAGTTATGGAAACATAAGAAGGAACGCGCGGTAAAATATGGTGATATTTTACTATTTCAGACTTCTACGGACATGGCAATACCAACTATGTTTACATTTTTTATTGCTTACAAAATTTTGGGGTAAAATGGTAAAACGTTTTTTTTTTTGTTTGTTTTTTATATTTTTGAAAACTTCATGTAACATTTTTTTTTTTTAAGTTCCCCTACTTATTTGTCTTGCACTGTATTGCCTTTATCTGTGCTCTACTATTAAGCCTTTTTCGCTGATGACAGACCTGTAGGCCTTCAATAGGTTGCCATGCAAACCAATCGGCACTCGATTTAATCGCAACTGCTGAGATCGGAGAAATCTTCGATTCCGGCTGTTGCAGGTAGGTGTCAGCCATTTGTAATAGTTGGCACCCTCCACGTATAGCTCAGCCTGCACCATTTTTGGGGAAGCGCACATCCAATATAATAATACGTTGGATGTCGCTAAGGAGTTAAAGGAAGTTTGTCACAGGGACAGATTCCTTTAACTTAGGGCATCTGACCATTGTAAGTAAAACAAACTAGGCGATGTTCCTGCTAGAAAGCCCTCTAATCAGGAATCCACGGCATCGTACCTACGGAAACAGTAGCCTGAGCGACTGATGAGACAGGAAGCATGTTTCTGACTTATATTGGCCAATTTCTTAAATAACTCGGAAAATCCCTTTAAGGCTATGTTCACAAGGAGTTTTTTTCCGAGTTTTTTGATGCTGAAACCGTGCCGCAAAACTCGCCAAAAACCGGCCGAAAATGCCTCCCATTGATTTCAATGGGAGGCGCAGGCGGTTTTCTCCCGCGAGTGGTAAAATCGGCTCGTGGGAGAAAGAAGGGACATGCCCTACCTTCGGCCGTTTACGCCTCTGACCTCCCATTGACATCAATGGGAGGCAGAGAAAGGGTATTTCCCTGCGTTTTATGCCCGTGGACGAAAAACGGTGGGGAAAAAAAAAAAAACGCGAAAACATTTATTTTGAGGCAGATTTTCCGCTGGCAAAAAACTCTGTGTGAACCCAGCCTAAGGCTATGTTCACACGGAGTATTTTGGGGGAGGAATATCTGCCTCAAAGTTCCAAACGGAATTTTGAGGCAGATATTCCTCCCCCAAAATACTCCGTGTGAACAGCAATTATCGCGCCGTTTTTCGCCCGCGGCCATTGAGCGCCGCGGCTATAAAACACGCTTTCTCCTGCCTCCCATTGAAGTCAATGGGAGGTCGGAGGCGGAAGCGCCCGAAGATAGGGCATGTCGCTTCTTTTTCCCGCGAGGCAGTTTTACTGCTCGCGGGAAAAAGACGCCGACGCCTCCCATTGAAATCAATGGGAGGCGTTCTCGGGCCGTTTCTGCCGAGTTTTGCGACGCGGTTTCCGCGTCAAAAAACTCGGCAAAAGACCCCGTGTGAACATAGCCTAAGGCATTTTAAACAGGCCAGAGATCGGGTAAACGAGTGTCCATTTTAAACAAGGCAACGACCAGCCGATGAACATTCAGATGTGCTGCTGACATGATGCAAATGCATGGGGACAAACGAACATTAACGATTGTTGCTTCTTGTGAATGGAACAAACAAGAGCCGATCGATGTGCTGTATCGTCGATCGACGTTCGTTTTTCTGGCCAGTATCGGCCCGTGTAAAAGCACCTTAAGGTGGTGGCTTAAATATGTTGTCTCATTGCGATAAACTTCAGGCCAACGAGTAAACGTATTATTACATGGCGGCAAGTCCACCAGTACAGGAGCCGTTTTTATAGATCTGGCTTATATGACTTCCATATGCCCTTTCATACCTTCATATAACTTTATAACCCGAAGTTAACAGTACTGACTATTTCAGTTCCGTGTCACAATACAGGGTGGGGCTGTCAGTGGGACAGCCCAATCTAGTTGGTGGCACAGGAACATGCAGAGTCACCAAAAATAGCGCACAAATTAATTGTCTAATGGCCCAGGAACCGCACCATTAGGCCGGATTTACACGAGCGTGTGCGTTTTGCGCGCGCAAAAGGTACTTAACAGCTCCGTATGTCAGCTGCGTATGATGCGTGGCTGCGTGATTATCGCGCAGCCGCCATCATTATGACACTCTGTTTGTATGTTTGTACGTGTGTGTGTACGTGTGTGTGTACGTGTGTGTGTACACGTGGTGCTTTTCGGTTTTCATTCATACTTTTTACTGCTGTTGCGCAAATCACGTGCGTCACACGGAAGTGCTTCCGTGTGGCATGCGTGATTTTCACGCACCTATTGACTGACTTCAATGGGTGCGTGATGCGCGAACGCACAAATATCGGACATGTCGCGAGTTTTACGCAGCGGACACGCTGCGTGAAACTCACGGACAGTCTGCACGGCCCCATAGACTAACATAGGTCCGTGCAAGGCGCGTGAAAATAACGCGCGTTGCACGGACGTATTACATGTTCGTCTAAATAAGCCCTTAGGCTGATTATTTTAATAATTCAACTTTATACATAAATACAATGACATGATCCGGAGTCTAAGGTGGATAGCAGGTATTTAGTAGTCACATAGGAGATGATAGGAAGACAAGGGACAGCAACGTCATTATGTTGTTTGACCATCTCGGGTGAAAATTACAAGGAGGATGGTTGCCTTCAAATCCAGCCAACTACCCAATAAAGACATTTAACATCAGGCTGGCAATTTATATAAGGCGGGCAGAATACCACAGTAATATGGCATCTAATGGAACATACTACAGCTTTTTTTCTCTCATGGATTACATATAAATCTGTGAGAAAAAAAACCTCCATGTGCTACCGTAAAAGATAGGAGGCATAGTATGGGTCCATAGAAGTCTAGGGGTGCCGTATTATGGATCCGTAATTTCGCCATGTGCATGATGTCTTATAATGTGTACACATTCAGCCAATTAAAATAATTACTTAGTGGGGAACCTATTAAGAAGGGCAAAACAATGCTAGAAACACGGGGAGAGCTGAGAGTTAAAAAGGGACTAAGAGGAAGACCAAAAAAAATAAAGTGTGAGTGTGTGTACAGCTCGGAATGTGTGTGTGTGTGTGTGTGTGTGTGTGTACAGCTCGGAATGTGTGTGTGTGTACAGCTCGGAATGTGTGTGTGTGTGTGTGTGTGTGTGTGTGTACAGCTCGGAATGTGTGTGTGTGTGTGTGTGTGTGTGTGTGTACAGCTCGGAATGTGTGTGTGTGTGTGTGTGTGTGTGTACAGCTCGGAATGTGTGTGTGTGTGTGTGTGTACAGCTCGGAATGTGTGTGTGTGTGTACAGCTCGGAATGTGTGTGTGTGTGTGTGTGTGTGTGTGTGTACAGCTCGGAATGTGTGTGTGTGTGTGTACAGCTCGGAATGTGTGTGTGTGTGTGTACAGCTCGGAATATGTGTGTACAGCTCGGAATGTGTGTGTGTGTGTACAGCTCGGAGTGTGTGCGTGTGTGTGTGTGTGTTTACAGCTCGGAATGTGTGTGTGTGTGTGTGTGTACAGCTCGGAATGTGTGTGTGTGTGTGTGTGTGTGTACAGCTCGGAATGTGTGTGTGTGTGTGTGTGTGTGTGTGTGTGTGTACAGCTCGGAATGTGTGTGTGTGTGTGTGTGTGTGTGTACAGCTCGGAATGTGTGTGTGTGTACAGCTCGGAGTGTGTGTGTGTGTGTGTGTGTGTGTGTACAGCTCGGAATGTGTGTGTGTGTACAGCTCGGAGTGTGTGTGTGTGTGTGTGTGTGTGTGTACAGCTCGGAATGTGTGTGTGTGTGTGTGTGTGTGTGTGTAGCTCGGAATGTGTCTGTGTGTGTGTGTACAGCTCAGAATGTGTGTGTGTGTACAGCTCGGAATGTGTGTGTGTGTGTGTGTACAGCTCGGAATGTGTGTGTGTGTGTGTGTGTGTGTGTGTGTGTACAGCTCGGAATGTGTGTGTGTGTGTGTGTGTGTACAGCTCGGAATGTGTGTGTGTGTGTGTGTGTGTGTGTGTGTGTGTGTGTGTGTGTGTGTGTGTGTGTGTGTGTGTGTGTGTGTCTTTACAGCTCGGAATTTATTTCAGTTCAAAAAGTTACAAGACAGCAAAGAGAACAAGTGAAGAATTGCCAAGCCCACCCAAATACAGATACTTGAAAATCACAAAAAGAACCAATAAAATTATGTTTTGTTCTTCCAATCATAAAATAAAAACACAAAATTCAATTATATTCGTGTTCATTGCAAGACCTATTTAGTGGTGACATCCACAATACAATTGCTTGATGACAAATTTGTAGCCGTGACATAACTTATTGTCACCACCTTGTGGGAACAGCTGCAACTGCAATACAACAGTCATCTGAATTATCGAATAGGACAAATCCCAGAAATCGGGCCGCCGACATGCCTTGAAATATTGTACTGGATCAACGGTCCCTGTGAAATAACAGCACAGTGGCAAGATAAAGTAAGTGAACCCTTTGGAATGACCTGGATTTCTGCATTAATTACTAATAAAATGTGGCCTTATCCAAGTAGACAGTCGGAAACTGCTGTTAAGGTGAAACTGCACAGGTTGCACATATGGTATGTCCGACTCGGATTGGTACCTGGCTTGGGTTTTCTACTGATATCCTTGAACATTTTACTTACCTGGTCGTAATAAAAGGTTAAACCGGTTTCAAGTAAATGGCTCTATAAGATTTATTTCATCTCTGCTTTAAAATTCCAACAACTAAAATAATTTTCACCATTCACTTCATCTAATGACTACCCGAGCATCACTCACCTTCCGTTTGTCTTGCGCTCTTCATCATTGCCAAACTCCTGTAGGAAAAATATTAACACGTTAAGTAATGTCAGGTCTGTATTTTAGAGTTACAATAAATACATTTTCATTTTATTTCTCCTTTATGCCTTTTTAGACTTTTATTCTTTATTTTTTAGTATAAAACCTTGACTGCTGAATTAAGTCATGAACCAATAAAGACACTCTGGGATATGTTCACGTCTCCTCGCTGCATGGAAAATTGGGCAATACATGACTCCTTATGGAATCAATGGGCCGCTCAGGTAATGCACAAACAAGCCGAGGTAAATCTGCTCCATTCTGACATCCTTCCATATTCACATCCATGAGCCCAAATGCCCCTTTAAGAACATACAGTTTGCAATAAACAGCACGAGTGCAGAATATCTACCACATTGGGTGTTCAACATGGTTCCCATCATACGTAAGAGCTTAGCGTTATGAACGGATAACTGCAGGGAGTGCCTCCACAACATGTTCGGGGGTTGCTCTTTAAGCAATTCTCTACTATAGTCTATAAAATAGCTTTAAACCAGTACTAAAAGGATCCAGAGGCAGTTCTAGGATTCCCTCTTTCTTGACATAACAGTAGATTTAGAAACCAGTGACATCGATGGACTGGTATGAAATGTATATTCGAGTATATTTAACCCAAAGCACTGTCTGTGTGCAGCAAACTGTTTGCCAAGGGCAGAAAACACCTAAACACAGAAGATGCAGTCACAAGACAATCTCCTAGGACGTGACATAAGCTCATGTTTAACCTCAGTCCACATTCCCTCCAGAACTAAGCTCCTGCCATCTGGATATTCTGCACAGTAAATCCACCCTCTTACTAGTCTACCATGAATCCGGCATTTCCACCGTGGCCATTGCCAAGCTGCCTGTATAATATGAAATAAACATGGCGATCCAGTGGTAGAGAAATGATATTATTAGGGTACATGATAAGTACAGAATGAATCTTCTATCCAGCCATATGTAATAGGTCCGCATAAAAAGACAAAGCCCCCATCAGACAATACCAACATCTCCCACATAAAGAGACATTTTTCTGATCTGACTTGAAAGCAAAACTAACCAAAGCCGGCAATACAAATTTGATTGTCGGTTGGGATCCGCTTACACAAAATGGGGGAGATTTATTAACCCCTTAAAGTTGTTTTTTTCAGGAGTCTTCTTATACTCCCCGCCTTACAAAAGTCTGTAACTTTTTTATTTTTACGTCAATGGAGTGATGTGGAGGCTTATTTTTTGCGGGACGAGCTGTAGTTTTTATTGGTATTTTTTAGTACGTACGACTGTTTGACCACTTTTTATAAAAAAAATTTTTTAGAGCTAAGTTGACCACAAAACAGCATTTCTGCCGTTTTACATTTCTTTTACCATTCCCCATGTGGGTTAAATAATGATATATTGTAATAGTTCTGACTTTTTGATTATATTTACATTACTTTAGAGGAAAAATGGGAAAAGGGAGTTTTTTTTAGAACTTTTCATATTTTTTGTACACTACTAAAAACTTTCAACTATTTTTAACATTTTTTCTTAGTCCCCCTAGGGGATTTGAACCAGCTATAGTCAGATCGCTGGTTCAATACACTGCAATACTAATGTATTTCTGTGTATTTTCATTTCTACCGGCTCTTGTTAAAGGGGTAATCCAGTCGCAAAAAATTGATGGCCTATCCTCAGGATAGGCTATCAAATCAATAGCTGATGGGTTGGGCTCCGACTCCCCGGACCTCCGCCAATCAGCTGTTTTGAAGAAGGTTCAGCGCTCGTAGAAACGCTGATTCCCATTCATTTTTACTTGCTCACTGTGAATTGTGGACACGAATGTAGTGGCGATTCGCAGGTATTGCAGCCTCCTTCTTCCACTGCAGTGAATGGGAGAAGAGGCTGCAATACCTGTGAATCACCACTAAATGCGTGTCGAAGATTCACAGTGAGAAATTAGAAATGAAGGTGAAGCAGCGCTCGTACGAGTACTGCACCCCCTCAAAAAAGCTGATCGGCGGGGGTCCCAGGATTCGGACCCCGACCCATCAGCTATTGATGGCCTATCCTGAGGATAGGCCATCCATTTTAACTAGCCGGAAAACCCCTTTAAGCCCTGCCAAAGGCAGGGCTTAAAATGAGTAGAAAGAAGGCAGACCTGGGGGCCTTCATTAGGCCCCTGGGCTGCCATGACCACCATCGCGTCACAGGTGGCCGATGGGCTGTCAGAGGGTGCTGGCCCCTCTTTTTAACTGCTTAGATGCCGCGGTCGCTTTTGACCGTGGCATCTAAGTGGTTAAACGGCTAGGATCAGAGCAATCTCTGTTCCTGGCGGTTAGTGCGAAGTGTCAGCTGTAATACATAGCTGACAACCACAGTGTATGGAGCGGGTTCAACGCGTGAGAACGCCCAATACTTCAGAACAGTGTTGTCGTGGTGCATTAAGGGGTTAAAGAGATGGTCTCACGACAGACATTTATGGCATATCCACAGGATATGCCATAAATGTCTTATCGGTGCAGGTTCCAGACGAGAACACTGGCCACCACATCCATTCCGGTGGTCGGAATTCGGGAAACAGCTGAGCTACGCGGTTTCCATAACTCCCATAGAAATGGAAAAGAAATACAGATAAAAAAATAAAAAAAAAAGATACGCAAATGTAAATGAGCCCTTAGGCTACATTCACACAGAGTATTTTACGCAGCAAGTCTGCCCCAAATCGTGCAGATTTCGGTGTAGAAAAGAGCAGAGGATCTAAAAAACAAACACTATACTACCCTCCCCTGCTGCTCCTGTGGCACCGCTTCTCTGGTCCCTGTACACCGGGCATCCAGCGATCTGTAATCACGTGACTGCTGCAGCTGGAGGTTGGGTGTTCAAAGACTGAAAGGTGAGGGGAGTAATAGGATTTCTTCTTCCCCATTGAATTCAATGCAAAAAATCCTCAACAAATCTGTGCACTTTCCAATCTAAAAATCTGCACTGCAGGTCAATTTCTACTCTGAAAATTTTCAGCAGCATGTGGATGAGATTTGTTTAAAAAACATCCACTTTGCTGCTACTGTATTAAGTTTCAGATTTTGCACAGAAATAAAACTAGACCAGACAGGCAGAAACCATGGCAAATGTATCTCACTCCTTTTAGAGCATGCCCAGTGTTATCTTACATCTATAGTATGTGTATCACAAGATTTTTGACAGATCAGTTCCAAGATTATGCCGTTTACAATGCAATTTATATTTGTACAAATAAAGTTAAAGGGTTTGTTTCATCCCAGACTGATGGTTTCGGGTCCAACTCCCAGCCCCCAACTGATTACATGAACAGCCGTTCAGATAAATGGCTATCCATGTGCTACATGGATGGTTTGAGTCCACCAGAGTGGGAGCCACTCCTAAAAAGTACTGGTTGATAGTGGTGGGTCCCGACCAGGGGACTCCCCTCTATAACGTCCATATGCCCCAATAGGGAATATGGGCAGGAGTTGTCTTCATGAGACATCTATTAATTGAAGTGGGCACGGGATTTAGTACCCCCACCCTAGAGCAGATCTCAGGTACTATGGATACTGGTGTCTTTCTTTACATACAGCATATCCAGGATGAGGTACGTGTAGATGGGGGTCTACTACTAGATGTACAGTACCATAGCATGGGTGCTTATTTGAAAAGCCTGCACAAGTCCCAGTCAACCCTCAATGCCCAGTGTATGGGGACCAATCAATTGGAAGGAAGAGTAGGATAGTTTAAGAAATCTCATAAATTTTATCAAGTTAGAAACTGGGTGTGTTGGATATTAACAAACACCACCCAAGTTTTCTCATTTTAGATGAAATACATTAAAATGGCAACTCTTTAAAACTTGGTTCCCACATAGCGTAACGCTGCGGAGTTCTGTTCGGGGAATCTGCAGCATTTACAGTAGCAGCAAAGTGGATAAGATTCGAACAAATCTCATGCACACACTGCAGAAAAAAAAATAATCATCTGCGAGAACATTCACTAACGTTTTTAAATCCGCAGCTGTTCATGCTGCGGAAACATTGCTCTTTACCTTGGGGGTGGGGTAAGTACTTTTTTACTTTTCCAGCACTGTTTTCCGCAGCGAAGATCCCAGTCGAATGTCTGTACCACAATTCGGTGCGGTTTTTCGGCCAGAATTCCCCACAGGTTCTAGGTTGGATAAGTTGCGTAGTCTTACGCAGCGTATCCGACCCATGGGAACATACGCTAATGCGATGTTCACACAGGACGGATACGCTGCGTAAAAGTAGACAACGTATCTGCCCTGGAGCCCACGAGGAAGTACGTCCGAAAAGTTGCACCAAATTGCACTCACCCGTAGTCATGGCGACGCGTCACTCTGATGTCCTGCAGCCCAGTCTCCTGGGATGACGTTTCATTCCATGTAACTGCTGCAACAGTCACATGGAATGAAACGTCATCCCCGGAGGCCGGCCTGAACGGAGAAGCTGGGTATGTTTACATTTTCTTTTTCAGAGTTGCAATTTTTGCCGCGGAATCGCAGGGTCTCCACTGCAAAAATCTCAACATTTGTGACGTGTTGCAGGTTTTACCTCCCCATTCAATGGGGAAAACCCACAACAGGAAACCAGCGATTCCACGGCATTTAAAAAACGCACCACAGGACAATTTATAAACGTTTTGTTCGGCAGGTTTTTTACGCAGCACGTGGATGAGATTTGTTTAAATAAAATAGGTGTGTTTTTATGCAGCGGATGTTGTTTTTTTTTTTTAAAAACTAGCAAGCGGAAACGCAAGATAAATTGACATGCTGCAGATTTTAAAACACGCACCACAGGTCAATGTACGTGCAGAAAGAAAACACAATGTGTAGATGAGATTTCTTGAAATCTCATTTACTTTGCTTGTACTGTATTTATTACGCTGCGGATTTCCTGCACGAAAGTACATGCGCCAAATCTGCACGTAATACGCATCATGTGCATTTGGTCTAAGGATACATTCACACTACAGTGAAAAGTGGCTGTGTGACGGACGTTTCTTTTACGGCCGTCACACAGCCATTTTCAGAACAGTGAAGTTCTATTGGTGTATTCACACGTTTGTTTTTTTTTGCTTTTTTTAACAGCCCGTGAACACTGGCCGTCAAATAATAGGACATGTCCTATTTTTGGCTGAGTCCAGAGAAGCCCTTGACATTACTGTCCATATATGGACAATGAAGTCAGAGTTTCCACTATGGAGTCTCCGGTCAGAGCATTGCAAGATCTCTGGCCGGGGACTGTCTTGGGAAAGCACTTGATGTCACTGTCCATATATGCCAAGCTACAGTGACACTATCTACAGGTTGGGCGGTGGTGCTATCTACAAGGGGGTAGTTTTTGCTATCTACAGGGGGGTGTGGCACTATCTACAGGGGAAACTGTGGCACTATCTACATGGGCACTATGTGGGCTTTACCACTTAACACATGGGCACTGTGATACTATGTGGGCAATGTGTGGGCACTGGCACTTTATATGTAGGCACTATCTCACTTTATATGTGGGAACTGTGATACTATGTGGGCACGGCAGCACTATCTATAGTGGCCACTGTGGCACTATGTGAGCATTGGCACTTTATATGTGGGCATTGTGGCACTACCTACATGGGCACTGTGGTGTTTTCAGGGGGTTGGAACAAAATAAACCCTGACATGACATCCATCCGGTTTATTTTTAACGGCCATGAAAAACGGTTGACAAACGGTCATTAAAAATGGACTGAGGGACTGGAAATGGATGAAAAATTTAGAGACGCACGGATGCAAAATGGCCATGGAAAAACTGACAGTTGTTCAGTTTTTAATGGCCATTTTTTTTCACTGTCGTGTGAATGTAGCCTAAAGGCCCTTTTACACTGGTCAATTATCGGGCAACAAGCATTCAAAGAACGCTTGTTGTCGATAATTGTCCTGTGGAAACAGGGCAGCGATCAGCAGATGAACGAGCAAACGCTCGAACATCTGCTGATCGTATCGTTTTAAAAAAGTTAAATATTATCGTTATCGGCAGCTCATCTCCCTGTACACAGGGAGACGCGCTGCCGACATGACAATAATGGATGGGGACGAGCGATCGGAGTAATGAGCGCTCGTCCCCATACTAGCTCCTTGTGAAACGAGCGCTGATCAACGAGCTGTCACGTTGATTGGCGCTTGTTTACACAGCCCAGGACGGGCCGTGTAAGAGGACCTTCAAGGGGGTTTTACACTGGGCGATTATCGGGCAGACAAGCATTCATAGAACGCTCGTTGCCGATAATTGCCCTGTGTAAACAGGGCAGCGATCAGCAAATGAACGAGCAAACAAACGCTCAATCATCTGCTGATCATATCGTTTTGAAAAAGTAAAATATTATCGTTGTCGGCAGCACATCTCCCTGTGTAAACAAGGGGACGCGCTGCCGACATGATAATAATGTATGGGGAAGAGTGATCGGAGTAACGACTCCCCGTCCCCATCCATAGCTTCGTGTGACAGGAGCAAACGAGCGCCGATCAATGAGGGCTTTAGGGTATGTTCACACGAGGGCGTCCGTTGCGGCTGAAATTACGGGAATGTTTCAGCCTGAAAACATCCCTGTAATTTCAGCCGTAACGGCATGTGCAGGCGCTTGAACGCCGCGTCCATTACGGGCGTAATTAGCGCTGCTACTCATTGGAGTCAATGAATAACGGCTCCAATTACGCCCAAAGAAGTGACAGGTCACTTCTTTGACGCGGGCGTCTATTTACGCGCCGTCATTTGACAGCAGCGCGTAAATTACGCCTCGTGTGAACAGACAAACGTCTACCCATTGCTTTCAATGGGCAGATGTTTGTCAGCGCTATTGAGGCTCTATTTTCGGACGTAATTCGGGGCAAAAACGCCCGAATTACGTCCGTAAATAGGCCGTGTGAACATACCCATAGAGTGCCACAATAACAATCACTCCCTGAAACAGCATCAGAGGCTTCCAAGAATAGATCTCGTACATTCTCTGGCTCTGCCCTACAGACACTGGCAGACTACCGTAAAACAAGCAGTCTTTCTTGACAACTTCTTTCAGGAACAGCAGGGAATTTTAAATGCCGGAAACCTTCCACTGCTAAGAGAAAGACCGGGTTCACATTTGACAGGAACGATGCAGAACAATGTCATACCACTCCTTAATAACCGCAGCAAGCCTCTGCACTTTGTATCCGTATTGGCTCAGATACTGGCTGGGTGACTGGCCAGGGAACTCCTTTGGTTTCATTGATTGTTCATTTGCTTGGATTACATGAGATTTTACTTGTTTGCTAGTACCCCAGTTCCGGTAAAGTGCTGCGGAATATGTTGCCGCTATATAAAGATAATTATTATAACACTAAAACATGTGGTTTAACATAACCTTGGACAGTTAGGACTCCAATCAACAAAGGGGATTTTGTCCTTTCTATACGCTCATCTCTGTGGTTACAGGGAGACACCCACTGATCCCACAACATTATATCCTTGAAAACAGTAGGGTATGCGAATGCCTAATTCTACCGTTGCAACTAATTTTTTTTATTGCTTCAATGCATCTAAAATAAAAGTTACGCTACTTTGCAAAAAGCCTTGATTAAAAATATCCTACCATTTTGTGTCCACAGCTCCTATGTGTCTCCATGGTAACAGACTACAAACAAACCCTGTGTAGTCTGATCCTGCGGTAAAACTCCCTTTCTACTATTTGGTAGGTTAGCCAGAAGTATGGGCAGATAAATGGACTAGGAATGACTACGATATCTAGTTTGGTAAACTCCTTATGGACCAGTGGCATCTTTTGCAGCACAATTCACGAACATGCCGTGAGGTAGCAGAAGCAAGAAAAGGGTGTCTACTCAGTTATGATTTGTGTTTTCGCAGCGTGTATCATGTCTGTGTTATATGTACATGCAGCTCTATGGATCCACGCCTCATCAATAGATGATCTGAAAAAACTATGCATATATGTGGTTTACAAACAAATATTCTGATGTCATCAAATCTTTTGCTCATGTGTATCCAGCACGACCGTGAGATTATTAGTCACAATACGTGGATCTTATGTGATTTCGGCCTTTTGACAGACATGATATTCTGTTTTCCTAAATATTTTACAGGGTCAAAATCTCCACAGCCCGTGTCATTCTGAAGCACTATACTAAAGGGGTTTAGGGTTTACCGCTCCCAGGCACCCCAAAATAGTAAAATAATGCCCGTAGTATAGTGACTATTAATATTCTCCTTAGTCCACCATTGATGGCCTCCATGGATCACCACCACTCCAGTGTTGACCTTCCCAGCTGTGGAGATGTCGTGTCCAGTGTCGTGATGGTGCACCATGAAGATCATAACACTGGAATAGAATGGATCCAGAGACTGGGGGGGGGGGGGGGGGGTAGGGGGGGGGGATGGAGAACAAATATAAAGGGAAGTGTATTAGAAATGTTATCATCTTTCTATTTGGGTGAAATTCAGGGGGTTTTAAAAGGAGTTGCAGGCTTTTAGCTCTATCTGTATCTCCCATTACCTGGAGGGTGACGTAAATATGCAGATTAGACACCCCTTCCAGGGACCCCCACCGATCTGACACTTGGCATATCTAGTTGATATGCCAACGACAGAAATATTTTCAACAATATCACACAAAGTTGGTTTTAATACAATTCATATAATGACTTTGCATTAGAGTAGGCGGCAATGGGATGGCACCAGACCCTGGCATCCTCAGCCTGGTACACAGCACGTGTGTGATAACAGCAACACTGTTGGCACTGAGTCCTACACAGCAGACCCTGGCATCCTCAGCCTGGTACACAGCACATGTGTGATAACAGCGCCACTGCTGGCACTGAGCCCTGCACAGCAGACCCTGGCATCCTCAGCCTAGTACACCACACATGTGTGATAACAGCGTCACTGCTGGCACTGAACCCTGCACAACAGACCCTGGCATCCTCAGCCTGGTACACAGCACGTGTGTGATAACAGCGTCACTGCTGGCACGGAGTCCTACACAGAAGACCCTGGCATCCTCAGCCTGGTACACAGCACGTGTGTGATAACAGCGTCACTGCTGGCACTGAGTCCTACACAGCAGACCCTGGAATCCTCAGCCTGGTACACAGCACATGTGTGATAACAGCGTCACTGCTGGCACTGAGTCCTACACAGCAGACCCTGGCATCCTCAGCCTGGTACACCGCACATGTGTGATAACAGCGTCACTGAGCGCTGCACAGCAGACCCTGGCATCCTCAGCCTGGTACACAGAACATGTGTGATAACAGCGTCACTGCTGGCACTGAGCCCTGCACAGCAGACCCTGGCATCCTCAGCCTAGTACACCACACATGTGTGATAACAGCGTCACTGCTGGCACTGAACCCTGCACAACAGACCCTGGCATCCTCAGCCTGGTACACAGCACGTGTGTGATAACAGCGTCACTGCTGGCACGGAGTCCTACACAGAAGACCCTGGCATCCTCAGCCTGGTACACAGCACGTGTGTGATAACAGCGTCACTGCTGGCACTGAGTCCTACACAGCAGACCCTGGAATCCTCAGCCTGGTACACAGCACATGTGTGATAACAGCGTCACTGCTGGCACTGAGTCCTACACAGCAGACCCTGGCATCCTCAGCCTGGTACACCGCACATGTGTGATAACAGCGTCACTGAGCGCTGCACAGCAGACCCTGGCATCCTCAGCCTGGTACACAGAACATGTGTGATAACAGCGTCACTGTTGGCACTGAGCCCTGCAGTGAGGCACGGACCGGGGCCTATGCAGCCTGCACCTTCCCCACTCTTTCCTAAACCCTGGCTGTGGGAGGACGTTCTCACCTCGCTGGTGCTGGCGGAGGAGGTGGCGCTGGGCGTCGGGGATCGTTGTAGAGTCACTAAGGCCATTGTTACGGGTCAGCGGTGCCGGGTGCAGGAGACGGGCTGAGCATGTCCCGGGTCCCCGGTGTGCAGGCAGGTGCTGTCAGTGCTGTTTAGTGGCCGGTTCCGGCCATTGCATATCAGTGATTGCGGCGCCGGGCTCCACACCACACTTCTGCGGAGAAGCGCAGCATATCCCACCCTGTGGGAGGAAAGGCCGGTACCGGGCGCCTCTAGTTTATGGTCGGTGCTGCCTGACCCCGGTATGATGCTCAGTCCCAATAGTGATCCCAAACTCCTCCTACCGGGAGGTGGATAACGGAACGGACAAGAGCTGAGGGGTCAGGGGTGGTCGCAGCTGAAGATTGCAGCTCTGTATTCCCGGAGGTCGGGATAGACTGCAGGGATACTACGTGACTGGGGTCACCGCCTGTATGGAAATACCTATATATCTCACTGTGCACAATACTAGCTGCAGAACCTATGCAGTGCCACTCATCTCTGTGTGTTATATACCTGGAATCTACACAGTGGTTGGGTAACTTGGTAAATACTGGGCATATTTCCTAATATATAGTTGATAAATTTGAAAAAAGACGCAGGTCCATCAAGTCCAACCTATAATCCTACTGTGTTAATCCAGAGGAAGGTAAAACCCCCATGAGATTGATGCCAATTGCATCATTAGGGGATAAATTCCTCCCTGACACTAAATATGGAAATTCAGAATAAATCCCTGGATCCACGTCCCATCTCCAGAGTCCAGTACTCATAACCTGTATATTAGATTTTTCAAGAATGTCGTCCAGGGTCTTTTGGTGAGCCACCAAGTGGCGTACGCCATGTTGATAAATGTGGTGCAGTTTCTGATCTGCTATAGGGTTCTCTGTTCCACAATAGGTTCTCTATATGGTAAAGTGGACGGTTTTTATTGTAAATAAGTTGCAATACATGCATCTTGGAAAGCCAGGCTTATTACAACTTTGCAAATGTCAGAAAAAAGGTGTGCAAGGCTTTATAAATATGGTATTCAGCCTGAACAGAAAACTGGTGAAATTGCATTGATACAAATGCCCCATTATATTACTTGCAATAATCCCGGGTTAAAGCCTTTAGGCCCTCTTTAGCGTGTACGCCAGTAGAGCTCCCGACCTACACGGTAAACGTGTCCATATAGCTCCGTTAACCAAACAGAGGCCAAAATGGCTCCCATCGGGCTGCTATATGTCAATAGCACTATAGACTATACTATTCCAACCAATGGGATCTCACCAAAAAACATATACCACACGGTATAGTTTTTTTTTACATGGAGCCTATGTATGATATATGCAACAGGCATTCGTTGCATGTTCAATAGCTTTTCATGACGTATCCGTTGAACAAATGCCATAATAGCCTTCAGCTGCCTGAGGCGAGAATTTAAATGGCGGCCCCCAGATATTGATTGACATCCCCTGGCTGTTCTACATCACTAGCAGCCTCCTCCAGCTCTTGCAGATGCGCCGTTGCCTTGTACACCTCTGGCATGCGTGGTGCAGCCGGGCAGAGTACACCTCACTGCATGGTGCGTGCCCAAGAAGTACAAGGCAACGGCGCATCCGAGAAAGTTGGAGGAGACTGTTAGTAATGTAGAACAGCCAGGGGGATATCAATCATGGAAAGGTGGGTTTGGAGGCAGGACTATGTGACTCTTCATGATAGCGGCACCGCCCCATGACACTTTATAGAGTAATTAGCATATAGTGTGTGCCGGTTTAAAAGTTGATTTTATAGATTTTGCTGCATCTGAAAAAAAACATGCAAGGGAATGTTTGGAAATATTGGCAGGTCATGTATTACCGCATGGTGGCAGTTCAAGGGGTTAAAACTACCAGACAGGTACCCATTAAATATACAACAAATTGAAAACAATTCCATCTGCCCTACAATTTTGTTCTTATAAATATATCCTATATAATTACAGCACCAGAACCAAGCACTGACATATACGGCTCCAGAACCAAGCTCAATACATATATACAGCACCAGAACAAACCTCAGTACATATATATATATATATATATATACAGCCACAGTACCAAGCTCAATACATATATACAGTACCAGAACCAACCTCAGTACATACTAGTCCTTCTCAATGAATTAGAATATCATCAAAAAGTTAATTTATTTCAGTAATTAAATTCAAAAAGTGAAACTCATGTATTATAGATTCATTACACACAGAGTGATCTATTTCCAGCATTTTTTTTCTTTTAATGTTGATGATTATGGCTAACAGTTAATAAAACCCCAAAATTTAGTCACTCAGAAAATTTGAATATTATATAAGCCCAATTTCATAAATGATTTTTAATATACAAATGTTGTCCTCCTGAAAAGTATGTCCGGTATATGCCCTCAATACTTGGTCGGGGCTCCTTTTGCATGAATTACTGCATCAATGCGGCGTGGCATGGAGGCGATCAGCCTGTGGCGCTGCTGAGGTGTTATGGAAGCCCAGGTTGCTTTGATAGCGGCCTTCAGCTCGTCTGCATTGTTTGGTCTGGGGTCTCATCTTCCTCTTGACAATACCCCATAGATTCTCTATGGGGTTTAGGTCAGGCGAGTTTGCTGGCCAATCAAGCACAGTGATACTGTGGTTATTAAACCAGGTACTGGTACTTTTGGCAGTGTGGGCAGGTGCCAAGTCCTGCTGGAAAATGAAATCAGCATCTCCATAAAGCTTGTCAGCAGAGGAAAGCATGAAGTGCTCGAAAATTTCCTGGTAGACGCTGCACTGACTCTGGACTTGATATAACACAGTGGACCAACACCAGCAGATGACATGGCTCCCCAAACCATCACTGACTGTGGAAACTGCACACTGGACCGCAAGCAAATTGGACTGACGCCTCTCCAACACTGTGTCCCTGATTATAATACCACCATACACTGTGTCCCTGATTATAATAGCATCATACACTGTCCCTGATTATAATAACACCATACACTGTGTCCCACACACACCGTGCCCCCATAGAGCCCCCTGTAGATAGTGCCCCCATAGAGCCCCTTGTACATAGTGCCCTACATAGATCCCCTGTAGATAGTGGCCCACATACAGCCCCCCTGTAGAGAGTGGCCCACATACAGCCCCCTGTAGATAGTGCCCCACATATAGCCCCCCTTTAGATAGTGCCTCAAATATAGCCCCCCCTGTAGATAGCGCTCTTCATATAGCCCCCCCCGTAGATTGTTCCCACATATAGCCCCCCTATAGATAGTGCCCCACATATAGCCCCCCTGTAGATAGTGCCCCACATATAGCCCCCCTGTACATAGTTCCCCAAATATAGCGCCCCTGTAGATAGTGCCCCACATATAACCCCCTGTAGATAGTGCCTCACATATAGCCACCCCTGTAGATAGTGCCCCACATATAGCACCCCCTGTATATAGTGCCCCACATATAGCCCCCCTGTAGATAGTGCCCCACATATAGCCTACCCATGTATATAGTGCCCCACATATAGCCCCCCCTGTAGAGTGTCCCACATATAGCCTCCCCTGTAGATAGTGCCCCACATATAGCTCCCACCCTCGTAGATAATGCCACTCACACTTTTAAGTGGAAAAAAAATTACATACTCAACTTGATCCTGTTCCCTCTCCATCCTTCAAAAGAGAGCAGGCCTGCTGGTGCTGAACGCCGCTTACGCTTTTGTAAGGCGCTGAATGGGCCATTCAATGCTTATGCATGTAATTGTATCTGTGCCCTATAGACGCAGGTACAATTAGTGCAGGAGAGGCAGCAGGCCGTCGCCTGAGGCGAGAAGCTCATCTCACCTCATGGACGGTGTGGCCCTGCCTATGCGTAACTGTTGCCAGTGACAGATGGCTAACAACGGCATCCATCACCAATAGGCTATAATGGTATCCATTTAGCGTATAGGTCATGAGAGTACATTTCGTACCCATTAAATATATCCCGTAATAGTTAATGAATGCCGGCTGTTAAGCATTCGTCATAGCCTATGTTTTTCATAAATACATTAGGAACTTTTCCCAGTGAATACGCTAAACATAGACCAAAGACGTGATGTGTACATAGCCTTATCATAGTGCACAGCTGCATTTACAATTCTACTGGTTTCTATTGGAAACAGTCAATATGTCAACAGACACATCTTAAAAAAAAAAGAAATGCACACAGTATCACATGAAAAACTGCATCTACAAATATGGTAGAGTAATCTAGCACCCAAAACCTGCTATAGGCACATATACACTATATGGGCAAAAGTATTGGGACACACCTCTTCATTATTGAATTTAGGTGTTTTATTCAGCGTCATTGCCACAGGTGTATAAAATCAAGCACCTAGCTATGCAAACATTTGTGAAAGAATCGCACATTCAAAATCTGTGCCGGGAGATTCATGGCATGGGTTTCCATGTCTGAGCAGGGCATGCAAGCCTTACATCACCAAGCACAATGCCAAGCGTCGGATGGAGTGGTGTAAAGCATGCCACCACTGGACTCTGGAGCAGTGGAAACGTGTTCTGTGTAGTGAAGAATCACCCTTCTCTATCTGCCAGTCTGATGGACGAGTCTGGGTTTGGCAAATTCCACGAGAACGTTACCTGCCTGACTGCATTGTGCCAACTGTAAAGTTTGGAGACAATGCTGTAGATTTGTTTTTCAAAGGTTGGCCTTAGTTTCGGTGAAGGGAAATCTTAATGCTTCCGCATACCAAGACATTTTCGATAATTGACAACTTTGTGGGAACAGTTTGGGGAATGCCCTTTTCTGTTCCAGCATGACTGTGCCCCAGTGCACAAAGCAACGTCCATAAAGGCATGGTTGGGTGAGTTTGGTGTGGAAGAACTTGACTGGCCCGCACAGAGCCCTGACAGCCCCATCTAGTTCATCCCCTTTAGGATGAACTAGAACATAGATTGCGAGTGAGGCCATCTCATACAACATCATTGTCTGACCTCACAAATGCTCTTCTGGATGAATGGGCAAAAATTCCCACAGAAAAACTCCAAAATCTTGTAGGAAGCCTTCCCAGAAAAGTAAAAGCTGTTTTAGCTGTAGAGGGGTACCAACGCCATATGAATGCCTATGGATTTAGAATGGGATCTCATAAAAGCTTCTGTATGTGTCTCAATACTTTTGTCTATATAGTATACTTTTAAGGTAGAATACCTCTGTCACACTGTAATGCCCGCGGCCGTGGACCGCCAGCATCCCACTCTTACCGGCAGCCACAGGACTCTATTCGACTCTATTCCGGCACGCTCTGCCCTCTGCTTTCTCTCCCTGTCTGTCCCGTTGGGTGCGCACGCACCAGTAAAATGGATCCCAGCCTATCCCTGTGCACCCTGGCCCTCATAAGTGACCCTGCCCCTTTCCCCAGAGCCTGAGCAATGTTGTTGCTAACCTTATGTTAATCTGCAAAGGTTCCATAACCTGTTCCTATATCCAGTGTCTCTGACGACTTCAGTATCCCTGTTCTGTGTCCTTGACGAGTCCAATAATCCAGCACAAAACAGCTTTAGATAATCCAGCACAAAACAGCATCTGATAATCCGGCCCCAACCAGTTTCTGATAATCCAGCACCAGCCAGCTTCCGATAATTCAGCACAAGACAGCTTCCGATAATTCAGCACAAGACAGCTTCCGATAATTCAGCACAAGACAGCTTCCGATAATCCAGCACCAGCCAGCTTCCGATAATTCAGCACAAGACAGCTTCCGATAATCCAGCACCAGCCAGCTTCCGACAATTCAGCACAAGACCGCTTCCGATAATTCAGCACAAGACAGCTTCCGATAATTCAGCACAAGACAGCTTCCAGCTACCTGTCACCGCCCTGTCACCCAGGTATCCTCGACCAAGTGACTGTTATATATATTTGTTTGGCCAGTTGCTACTCCGTTACGGCAGAGCGGCCCAGTGGGTCCACATTCCCCATGGTCGTGACACATACGCCGTGCAATGGAGAATGTCATGATTATATTTTCTCATGGATTCCTTATGAATAATGTTATAAGATTGGAAAAACATAGCAGACCATGCGTGCCGTATTATGGTTCTATATTCTCATCACTGATCCGCAATACGGCCTTGTATTATGGAAACTGTGGTATTGTAAATTGCGATGAAAGAGCTGAGTTTTTCGTAAAACCTTTCAGTTCACATGTAGCGTAAACACTGCAGAATTTTTGTGTTCGGAAACTGCAGCTTTTTTCGCAATAACAATTGACATTTGCACCACAGGTCAATTTCCGCACTTCTTTTCTGTGTATTTCTTATGCAGTGTTTGGATGAGATTTGCCTCTTCTGTAATACACTGCAGAATTGGCGCATAGAAAATCCGGACGGAAATTCTGCAGTGTATACGCTACATGTAAACTTAGCCATGTGGTGCAGCATATGATAGACGGGGGCACTGTACAGAACTACTTATAGTTTTATATAAATTGATGCAGAAGAGCATGGATTCACAAGCATTCCTCTGCATCAATGTATATATGGTTCTGTATAGGGTTTGGCAGCATGTAGAAGCTGTCAATTCCAGTTTTATAATGGCCAAACCCACCTATTAGAAGGGTTGCCCTCATACTTTTAACCATATAGTGTATGATGGTTTAAAAGTTAACGGTTTGTGCAATTAACCAGAATGTTCTGTTGGTTATTGATTCTTGGCAGTGACTGGGGATAGTAATAATAGTAATGCTGTCTCTGTATGCCACACTGCGTAAATATTAAATTGTGGCATGTGACCAAGACAACCTTTGCCCATTCTTATAAGTTAACCTTTGGTATCTATAATTGGTTTATAAACTGAGGACTATCTGGCATGTACAGACCGTCTGCTCCTGTTTTGCTGTACACAGGTGAGTTTTTAAGCTTAGTTTTCTGTACAGATGATAGTATTATCTGAATGGTATTGTATGTCTTTACACTAGAAAAACATCATATGTGTCATGTGTTGGTAAATATCTGGCTATCTGCATTATTAAATTGTGGTGTTTGATGGCAATGTTAACCCTTCTGATTTCTAGCAGTATCATAAGTTTCTGCATTAATAGAAATAATTGGTAAATGGATTCAATTATATCAGAAATATCTGAACAATCTAAAGAAGGGGTGTCAAACTCATTTTCACCGAGGGCCACATCAGCCTTATGGTTGTTTTCAAAGGGGCGATTGTAATTGTAAGGCCGGATTCACACGATCGTGTTCAGTCCGTGATATACGGTCCATATGTCGGCAGTAGTTCCCGGACTGAGCACACTGCAGGGAGCCGGGCTCTTATCGTCATCGTTATCTATGATGCTAGGAGTCGCTGCCTCGCTGCGGCAAAACTGTCCCATACTGAAAACATGTTTTCAGTACGGGACAGTAGTTTCGTGGAGAGGCAGCGACTCCTAGCGTCATAGATAACGACGATGCTAGGAGCCCGGCTCCCTGCACTGTGTTCGGTCCGGGAAATACGGCCAACCTGCCGACCGTATATCACTGTGAATCCGGCCTAAGACTGTATAAATGTAACAGCTCGCTTAAATGTTAAGGAGTAGTTACATTTATGCAGTCTTACAATTACAATCAGCCCTTTGAAGACAACCATAAGGCCCCCCCCCCTTGTACAGTGTGCCCCATAGCCCCCCTTGTACAGAGTGCCACACACAGCCCCCCCCTTGTACAGAGTGCCCCACAGCCCCCCTTGTAAAGAGTGCTACACACAGCCCCCCCTGTACAGAGTGCCCCACAGCCCCCCTTGTATAGAGTGGCCCACAGCCCCCGCTTGTACAGAGTGCCTCACAGCCTCCCATTTTACAGAGTGCTCCACAGCCCCCCTTGTACAGAGTGCCCCACAGCCCCCCCTTGTACAGAGTGCCCCACATTCACCCCTTGTACAGAATGCCCCACAGCCTCCCTTATAGAGAGTGCCCCAAAGCCCCCCCTTGTAGAGAGTGCCAAACAGCCCTTCTTTGTAGAGAGTGCCACACAAAGTGACATGCACTTTTCTTTTGCGGGCGTTTTTTACGTGGCGATTTTTCAAAACGGCCTCGTAAGAAAATGGCCTGTCGGAGCAGAACGGCGTTTTTCCCATTGAAATCAATGGGCAGATGTTTGTAGGCATTCTGCTTCCGATTTTTCAGCTGTTTTTCGGGACGTTTACGGCCCAAAAAACGACTGAAAATAGGTTGTGTGAACATACCTTTACATTTAGCAGCAGGTCACATGTCTGAGTGAGGTCGGTGCCGGCTCGGGAATGAACCAGTCCAATCACCTGACCCGAGTCAGTCACCTGACCCCACGTCACTGAAGTGAGGTCAGCTGACTGGAGCGGTCCACTCCCGGCACCGACCTCACTCAGACTTACTCACTTGGCCGCGGCCTGCATATTTTCAGATTCAAAATATGCCCGCTGCCGCCTACTCTTCCCTTTGCACTGCGCATGCCCTTTTTAGGACATGGGCAGTGCAATGTTCCGGGAGAATTTAACGAAATACCGGACGGTGCTTTTTTTTGGCGGAAACTACAAGCTGCAGAAAAAAAACACCTGTTTTTGCAGACTGGTTTTTGCTGTTGTGGCGCTGCATGTAAAAACTTGATTCAGGTATTTACATGCAGCGGACCTCGCATGCCACATAAAATGAGCTGGCGGGCCAGATTCGGCCCGCGGGCCTTTTGTTTGACTTGTGTGATCTAGAGACTGTCTATAATGTAGCAGTTTCAGACTTTGTTATGGGGTCTACACATGATAATGTTTGCCCTGTTTCTTCGCTCACCTTGCAGGTGACTTTATATAAAATTATTTTTCAGTATAATACATTTAAACAAAAAGGATATTAAAGTCTGAATTCTAATTAAAGCTGGTACTGTAAAAAAAAAATGGCTCTGTGATCCCCACTAGATTGGCTACATCTGTAAGTTTATTATTTGTCTGCCTACTTCCCAATGCAATTTTGATTATATAATGAAAGTATTACGAGAGGTAACTATCGATGCTGTTATTTTAGTAGTTCATTTGATGTGTGGTCGAAATTTTTTTTAACTGTTCCATGGTTCAGGGTACAAATATCAAATTCACCGCTGTTAACCTGCAAATTCTTCATTAGGTTGTTACATGCTGCCCTTCATGGCTCCTGACCGTAGGCTGTGTATTATCAGAAAGACCCAGTTCAGTACTCTATTATGAACTTTCTACTATATTCACCATATGTGAACATACAATTTAAGATCAAGCGGACATCCCTTTATTTTTTGTCCTGTAAAGCCACGGTGTAAAGACACTTAACGGAAGGCGGAGGTGCTCACTGGGGGGTTAAAATTATGCCTCTGATTCGATAAAAATAAGATAGAATTAAATCAAAATCTGGACTGCTGATAAGGTAGTTATAATTTATACTTTGGTAGTCTTGCTGTTATGTCAGCAGTTAATGTAGAGATAGTAATCCTAAATGTCAATTTATAGTAAGACTATACATTATAACTTCACTTGCTATTGTAGGTGATATGCTCTAGCAAATCCCTTCCAGTAATTCAGCATATTTTGCTGCACTGCTTTCATAACTAATTTGTGCATTTTTTTTATAGATATATATAGATTGCTGTACAAAGAAATCCGAACCGACTAAGACACTCAACACTTATAAATCATTACCTTGCTATAATCTCTGCTGAATTTTTACTCCTTGAGATTTAATATTAAACTTACTGTGAGACACAAAAACACTGTGTGGGCATATTACAGAAGTCAAGGTTAAATAGATCTTGATTTATGTGATAAATTGTCTCAATTATGACAGCTATATTCAATGCTTGCATTTCAAAACCATTTTATTAGGAATCCAGAAATGAACTTTGTTTTTCACATTTTAACTTTTATAATGCAAATTTCGTTTGCGGAGTTATGTAAAGACTTTTAACACGTAGGAATCACAATCATACAAGTCATGGAAATCTGAAAAGGAGTGATCAACTGATAGGCAGTTGCTTTCTGAAATAGAATTCTTCCAGTGTGAAATGTATAATAATTTGAAGAATGGTTCCAACATCTAATAGAAATCTGTTACTTTTACTGTAGTGACCCTTCTAAAAGCAACTTAAATTAATACAGTGATAACATTCTCAGTCTCTCTTATTTATTTTTTATTTTTAAAAATCTTTCCTGGGGGCGACTATATTGGAGGCACACACTTCCATCCTGTATTGTCTGTATAGGCAATACAGCAGGGTGTATGTGCTTTATGGCAGCTGAAATGAATGGGAGTGAATTCACAGAGAAATGTCATATATTATAACAGACTCCAGGAAGTGATGGAGTACAGTCCCTCCGCCTGAGATGCTTATCTGTCTGTATAGTGTATAGCAGTGGCGCAACTACCGCTGTAGCAGCCATAGCCCGGCGGCTCCGCTAGCAGCCGCTATGGCTGCTACAGCGGTAGCGACGCCATATTCAATAGTGTCTGCGTCCTTTGGATGCAGACACTATTGAACACTATGACAGAGCGGGGAGGTATCTCCCTGCTCTGCCATAGGCTACTGTATTGCTGGAGCAAGGAGCTAATGGCACCTTCCTCCAGCATCCACTCTGCCGTGAGCGGCTCGGCGCAGGCAGGCGCGCCTGGCTGCTCTGAGTCACTCACAGCACAGACCGGAGAAGAAGGATACTCCACCCGTCGTGGGAACAGGGATAGGTAAGTAATTATGTTATTATTTTTAGATTATGCACTTATGGGGGCTCTATACTGGGTAGGGAAGGGGGGCTGATATGGTGGCAGATATAGGAGCATTTTGCTATATGGGGGGCATTATACTGTGTGGGGGCAGCTATAAGGGCATTATACTATATGGCGGGCATTATACTGTGGGGGCAGCTATGGGGGGAATTATACTGTATGGGGGGCATTATACTGTTGGGACAGGTATGGGAGCATTATACTGTGGGGGCAGCTATGGGGAGAATTATACTGTGGGGCAGCTATGGGGGAAATTATACTGTATGGGGGCATTATACTGTGGGGACAGGTATGGGGGGCATTATACTATGGGGGCAGCTATGGGGGGCATTATACTGTGGGGACAGCTATGGGGGGCCTTGTACTGTGGGGGCAGCTATGGGGGCATTATACTGTATGGGGGGCATTATAATGTGGGGACAGCTATGGGTGGCATTATACTGTGGGGGAAGCTATGGGGGGCATTATACTGTATGGGGGCATTATACTGTGAGGGTAACTATGGGGGGCATTATACTGTCAGGGGGAAGCTATGGGGGCATTATGCTGGGGGGGCAGCTATGGGGGGCATTATACTGTATGGAGGCATTATACTGTGGGGACCGCTATGGGGCATTATACTGTGGGGACAGATATGGGGGGCATTATACTGTGGAGGCAGTTATGGGGGCATTATACTGTGTGGGGTGCAGCTATGGGGAAATTTATACTGTGTGGGGCAGCTATGTGGGGCATTAAACTGTTTGGGGTATTATACTGTTGGGGCTGCTATGGGGGGCATTATACTGTGTGGGGTGCAGCTATGGGGAGCATTATACTGTGTGGGGTGCAGCTATGGGGAGCATTATACTGTGGAAGCAGCTATGGGGCATTATACTGTCTGGGGCAGCTATATATATATATAGCCCCCCATTTTACTGGGTGGGGGCATCTGTGTGGGCATTATACTGTTTGGGGGCATTATACTGTATGGGGCAGCTATGGGTGGCATTATGCTGCATGGGGGAATTTGTTTGGGCATTGAACTGCAAGGGAGTTTCTGTGTGGGCATTATATTGTATGGGGCATTTGTGTGGGCATTATACTGCATGGGGGCATCTGTGTTGGCTTTATACAGTATGGTGGCATCTATAAGTATATTATACTGTGTGGAGGCACTATAGGAGCATGATACTGTGTGGGCTGAATCGGGTGTGTATGAGCCGGGATTGGGTGGGATTAGAGGCGTGGTTTAAAAGAAAAAAATTGCCGCTGTGCACTGCATCGATTGTCCCTCTTTGTGATACTTGAAAGTATAGCACTGTATAGGGAGGCTGTATAACCCTGTCTACTAGGGGCGCTGTACAGCACTGTCTACAGGGGGGCTGTATAGTACTGTCTACAGGGGGCGCTGTATAGTACTGTCTACAGGGGGGCGCTGTATAGTACTGTCTACAGGGGGCGCTGTATAGTACTGTCTACAGGGGGGGCTGTATAGCACTGTCTACAGCGGGGTGCTGTATAGCACTCCCTACAGGGGGCTGTATGGCATAATTTACAGGAGGGGGCTGTATGGCACTATCTACAGGTATTTGGTCTCAGGTAAGTCTCTAGTAGTGCAATAGAGCTGTCATTAACTTGCCTATCCTCTAATGTTAATGAGATGACTCTGCTTAGCTGTCCCAATTATACAGCAAAGTTGACAAGTGTCAGCCTATTGTGACAGCTCTAGTAGCTAGTGTGAACACTGGAATGTACAAAGATTTTTTTTGTGTGGATAGTCATAACCAAAAACCCAACAATTTTTTATGAAAATATGTTTATAATAATAACCTGTTTTAACAGTCATTTTATGATGATGCTTTCCATTTAAAGGTGTTTTCCAAGACATTTAATAAACAGGCTGCAAGCAGGGGATGTGCTAAAATAACCAAAAAGGTAGTGTTCATTTGGTATATCCCCCGATGCTCCGGTGGTCTCCGCTGGTCTGTTATCTTTTACAGTAAGTGATGACATCCTGTTTCATCCATGTGACCACTACAGAAAATTACTGGCCTCATCAGTGATGCTGGCCAGATCAGTGCATCATCGCTGAGGCCAGTTCTAAGTTTTACAGTAGCTCTTCCGTGGGATCAGACCAGATGGGCTAGCCTTCGATCCCTACATCCATCAATAAGCCTTGGGCACCCACGAGCTGTTGCCGGTTCATTAATTGTCCTTCCTTAGATCACTTTTGGTAGGTATTTACCACTGCAAACAGGGAACACTCCACAAGACCTGCCGTTTTGGAGATGCCCTGACCCAGACATCTACCCATCAGAATTTGGCCCTTGTCAAAGTCACTCAAATCATTGCTTTTCCCCATTTTTCCTGCTTCCAACACATCAACTTCAAGAACTGACTGTTCACTTGCTGCCTAATATATCCCACCCCTTGACAAGTGGCAATCAATGTTATTCACTTAACCTGTGAGTAATTTCAATGTTATGGCTGTGCTGTGCAAAAGTTTTAGGCAGTTGTGGAAAAATGCTGCATAGTAAGAATGCTTTTAAAAATAGAGGTGTTAATAGTTTTTTTTTTATCATTTAACAAAATGCAAAGTGAATGAACATAAGAGAAATCAAAATCAATTCAATATTTTGCGTGACCACCCTTTGCCTTCAAAACAGCATCAATTCTTCTAGGTACACTTGAACAAAGTTTTTGAAGGCAAGGAGGTTGTTACAAATATCCTGGAGAACTAACCACAGATCTTCTGTTGATGTGGGCTTCCTCAAATCCTTCTGTCTCTTTATGTAATCCCAGACAGACTCAATGATTTTGAGATCAGAGCTCCGTGGGGACCATATCATAACTTCCAGGGCTCCCTGTTCTTCTTTAGTTAGTTCTTAATGACATTGGCTGTGTTTGGAGTCGTTGAGCTGCTGCAGAATAAATTTGGAGCCAATCAGACGCTTCCTTGATGGTATTGCTTTATGAATAAGTATCTGCCTGTATTTCTCAGCATTGAGAACACCATTAGGCTATGTTCACACGGGGTATTTTGCAGGAGGAATATCTGCCTCAAAATTCCGTTTGGAAGTTTGAGGCAGATATTCCTCTCCCTGCACGCCGATTTTCGCGCCGTTTTTCGCCCGCGGCCATTGAGCGCCGCGGGCATAAAACAGCGCGAAATACGCTTTCTCTGCCTCCCATTGAAGTCAATGGGAGGTCAGAGGCGGAAGCGCCCGAAGATAGGGCATGTCGCTTCTTTTTCCCGCGAGGCAGTTTTACTGCTCGCGGGAAAAAGACGCCGACGCCTCCCATTGAAATCAATGGGAGGCATTTTCGGGCCGTTTTTGCCGAGTTTTGCGACGCGGTTTCCGCGTCAAAAAACTCGGCAAAATACTCTGTGTGAACATAGCCTTAATCCTGACCAAATCCTCAACTCCATTTGCTGAAATGCAGCCCCAAACTTGCAAGGAACCTCCACCAAGCTTCACTGTTTGCAGACACTCATTGTACCACTCTTCAGCCCTTCGGCGAACAATCTGCCTTCTGTTACACCCAAACGTTTCACATTTTGACTCATCAGTCCAGAGCACCTGCTGCCATTTTCTGCACCCAGTTCCTATGTTTTTGTGCATAGATGAGTCGCTTGGCCTTGTTTCCACATCGAACGTATGTTTTTTTTCAGCGTAATTCTTCTATGAATTCTTCTGGCCAGACTTCTCCGAACAGTAGATGGGTGTACCTGGGACCCACTGGTTCCCGCCAGTTCTAAGCTGATGGCACTGCTGGACATCTTCCGATTTCAAAGGGAAGTAAGCATGATGTGTCTTTGATCTGCTGCACTAAGTTTCCTTGGCTGACCACTGCGTCTACTTTACTCAACGTGACCCGTTGCTTTGTGCTTCTTCTAAAAAGCTTAAACAGCACATCTTGAAACCCCACTCTGCTTCCAAATCTCTGTCTGGGAGATGATGCAGTATAACTACCTTGGGTGTTGTTGTTGCTGTGCTCAGTCTTGCCATGGAGGACCTGTGACATGAAACTGTCTTCCACAACCTCGCATTTGTAGCAGAGTTTTGCTAACTGAGTTCCCCAGTTTTCAGCTGTTTTTTTTTTATTTTTTTTAAAGTTAATGACTGTGTTTCAACCTACATTTGAAAATGATGATCATTATCACCTGTTTGGTAAAATTGGTTAATCATACCCCTGACTATAATCCTACAAAATCCATGACTTCGTGCAAGTATACCTAGAAGAATTGATGCTGTTTTGAAAGCAAAGGGTAGTCACACCAAATATTGATTTGATTTAGATTCCTCTTCTGTTCATTCACTTAGGCCTGATGCACACGACCGTGTTCGGTCCGTGATATACGGTCCGCATGTCGGCCGCTTGTCCCGGACCGTACAAAGTACAGGGAGCCGGGCTCCTAGCATCATACTTATCTATGACGCTAGGTGTCACTGCCTATCCACGTAACTACTGTCACACACTAAAACATGATTACAGTACGGGACAGTAGTTCCGCGGACAGGCAGTGACCCCTATCGTCATAGATAAGTGTGATGCTAGGAGCCCAACTCCCTGCACTGTGTTCGGTCCGGGACATGCAGCCGACATGCGGACCGTATATCACGGACCGAACACGGTCGTGTGCATGGGGCCTTAGTTTTTTTTTCCTATCAATTAACAAAATACATTTAAACACTTCTATTTTTAAAGTATTCTTACTTTGCAGCATTTTTTTTCCATAACTTCCTACTGTCAGTACTGTGTGTGTATGTATGTATGTATGTATGTATGTATGTGTGTATATATATATATATATATATATAACATCTGTATAGCTGTAACAATCTGTCTTTATTGCCTAGACATTGTAGTAACTCTCAGCTTTGCACTATACATGAATTAAGCTGTAAAAACCCAACCTTCTCATAGTGCAAAATATATTTATTACATTACTGTATAATGATTTACACCAAAACAAATAGCATTTTGCTGACAGATGGTCTATAAGGCTATGTTCACACAGAGTATTTTGCCAAGTTTTTTGATGCGGAAACCGCGTCGCAAAACTCGGCAAAAACGGCTCGAAAACGCCTCCCATTGATTTCAATGGGAGGCGTCGGCGTCTTTTTGCCCTATCTTCGGGCGTTTACGCCTCTGACCTCCTATTGACCTCAATGGGAGGCAGAGAAAGCGTATTTCACAGTGTTTTATGCCCGCGGCGCTCAATGGCCGCAGGTGAAAAACGGCGCGAAAATCGGCGTGCAGGGAGAGGAAAATCTGCCTCAAAGTTCCAAACGGAATTTTGAGGCAGATATTCCTCCTCCAAAATACTCTGTGTGAACATAGCCTTTAAGAAGTGCATGTCACTACTTGAGGCGTTTTTTGGAGCTGATTTTCCATTGAACACTATGAAAAACGCCTCAAAAAACGCCTGAAAAGAAGCCTCAAAAGAAGCTCCAAATTTCATTGCCTGCTTCAAAAACGCCTGAAAATCAGAGGCTGTTTTCCCTTGAAAACAGCTCCGTATTTTCAGACGTTTTATGCTAAGCTAGTTTTTTGGCGCGGAAACCGCTCCGCAAAACTCATCAAAAACCGCCCGAAAATGCCTCCCATTGATTTCAATGGGAGGCGGACGAGTCTTTTTACCGCAAGCGGAAAAACCGCTTCGCGGTAAAAAGAAGCAACATGACCTATCTTGAGGCGGTTTCCGTCTCCAAAACCCCATTTCAATCAGTCAGAAACGGGAAAAAAACTCCTCGCCTAGTGTTTTGACGAGTTTTTGTCAAACGTGTTCAAAAAACGTCTGGAGCAGTTTTTGCAGGAGGAATTTTCCTCCTGCAAAAACTCTGTGTGAACACAGCCTAAGGATATATTCACATGCTTAAACAAAAACGTCTGAAAATACGGAGCTGTTTTCAAGGGAAAACAGCCCCTGATTTTCAGAAGTTTTTTGAGCAACTAGCGTTTTTCGTGGCGTTTTTATGGCCGTTTTTGGAGCTGTTTTCAATAGAGTCTATGAGAAAACGGCTCCAAAAACGTCCCAAGAAGTGTCCTGCACTTCATTTGACGAGCCGTCATTTTATGCGCCGTATTTTGACAGCGACGCGTAAAATGACAGCTCGTCTGCACAGAACATTGTAAGACCCATTGCAAGCAATGGGCAGATGTTTGCCGACGTATTGGAGCCGTCTTTTCAGGCGTAATTCGAGGCATAAAACGCCTCCATTACGTCTGAAAAGAGGTCGTGCGCACATACCCTAAGTGTACATCTAAATTTTGTCTGTAGCCGTTGCTTCAGGCATCTGCTTGGTGGCATGCATTCAAGTCTATTCCTCATATGCAAGATTCTCTAGAACACCATCCATATGTTTAGACATCTCCGGCCAGTCTATGGTAATCATTACTTTACATATAACCTAGAGCATAACAATAGGTTTGTTGAAAAACAACATATACATACACTTTGGTTTCCTTGAGTATGCAGTTACAAATGTCTGTAAACTAATAAAGACTTCCTTGTACTCACTGTTTGAGGGACCAATTACTGGCAAACAGTTCTTTATTCGTTTTTACAACACCTTCTAATATTTATAAAGCATAACATCTCTGATACATAAATTTCCATTATTCTCTGTCTTTCTCTAAAAGAGAAAGTATTGTATAAGTAAAACCAATAAAGAGTTTAGTGTTGCTGAGGACCAGTAGGAGTGATGTTTATACAGTGTAGGCGTTTAACATTTCAGCACCAATCTGCCGAGACAAAGGAATTAGTTTTGGGCAGAGATCGCGGTTGAATTGGAAACTGGAAAATCATTTGGACGGTAATGGGCTTATTATCATAAAGACTGTCCAAATCATAAATGTCTAATATGTCACTAGGAATTTAAAGAATAGGTAGCACTCCACATCGTAGTATCAAAAAAGTGAAAACTTTTTTATTCACCTATATCATAGATTGCAACGTTTCAGTCCTAGTCCGGACCTTTCTCAAGCAGGTAATATGTCACTAGGATATTTTGTCCGTGCCTAAACTTTTGAAAAATTATGTTTGTAGGACAATGAAGCAATATGTTAATGACAGTTGTGTAAGTCACTCGGGTTATAAATTAGAGACTTTTGGACATCCAAATGAATATGGAACCCTTCCAACATAAAAAGAACCTTTCACCTCCCCATACATGTGCAGCTGCACAAACCCTCGGGCACTTTACATTTTTTTTCTACCTCCCTCCGTTATTTAGATATCGGTGCCGTTATATTTGGCGCCCGATATTTAAATAACCCCCTGAACAGTCAACGGGGCGTGTACTGGCAAGGGGGTGTGTTACTATGGCTGTGACACTGTCCAATCAGATATGGACAGTGTTACAGCAAGAGCGAGGAGAGAGAGTGTGTGCGTGCGCGCACACGCTCTCACTCTTCCGCTTTCAAGATTAGTCTTCTGCCGAACTGGCAAGAGGGCGTGTCACTGCTACGGACAGTGTAAGAGCTGTGGAGAGGAGCTCTCATCTCTTCAGCTCTTGCGAGAGATCAGTTTTGTATTGTCTGCCGAACTGGCAAGGCGGCGTGTCTCTGCTACGGACAGTGTAAGCGCACCCCAGCTCTTACACTGTCCGTAGCAGTGACACGCCCCCTTGCCAGTTCTGCAGACAGAGTACAAGATTGATCTCACAAGAGCTGAAGAGATGAGAGCGCGCATGTTAAAACGAGCGCCAATTCACAATACAACATGTCGATCGGCTCTTGTTTTCTCCATTCAAACAGAGCAATGACCGGGAGTATGGGGACAAACAATCGTTAATGTGATCATGCGTCTCCGTACAGTTTCATTTTCACAACATTAAAACCACTGATAGGTGAAGTGAATAACATTGATTATCTTGTTACTTTGGCACCTGTCAAGGGGTGGGATATATTAAGCAACAAGTGAACAGTCTTGATGTTGATGTGATGGAAGCAGGAAAAATGGGCAAGCATAGGCATAAAATCCATAAGCGTAAGAAAGAAATGAAAGTTGCCTGGTCTGATGAATCACGCTTTCTTCTACATCATGGGGACGGCGCGTGCGTTGCTTATTTGTGGAAGAGGTGACACCAGTACACACTGTGGAAAGAAGGCAAGCCAACAGAGGCTTGATGAGCTGGGCAATGCTCTGCTGGCAAACCTTGGGTCCTAACATTTATGTGGATGTTACTTTAAAACATACCACAACGCTAAACACTGTTGCAGGACCCCTACATGCCAATGGTATTTACCAATGGCAGTAACCTATTTTAGCAGGATAATGCCACCCTGCAGAACATGTTCACGTATGGTTTGAGGAACATGACAGAGTTCAAGGTGTTGACTTGGCCTCCAATTTCCCCTAATCTCAACCTGATTGAATATCTGTTAAATGTACTGGAAAAACAAGTCCGATCCCCACCTCGCAACTTATAGGACCTAAAGGCTCTGCTGCTAATGTGTCACGTTGGGTACGTTGACCCACTGGACCGTACCGCCTTAACAGTAGGGCAGCTGGCCAACAGGACACAGGTCACAGTCTATAGTTCGTATAGTGTACCTGTGGTATCTCAGACAGTAGCAAGACAGGCTCGGCTGGGACTAGGCAACAGGCAGGCGCCAGGCGTGGTGTTGCAGGACAGGCATGGTATACAGCACAGCACGACTTCAGCTCAGCACGGCACTTGACCAGGATAGCATGGGATACAGGTTACAGGTAGCAGGAACGGGAAACACTGGGAACTGGAAGACACTTAGGAGACCATTTGCTTAGACAGATTAGGGTAACGACAACAAGGCTCAGGCAAGGGAGGAAGGGGCTGGGCCCCTCTTATAGTCTAGGGGCTCATGGGCTAATTTTGACTTAATGAGCCAGCACGCGCACTTGCAATTATGTCAAAATTAGCCTACGGGACCCGGCCGAGAGAAGCGGAAGTGAGCGCTGAGGTCTCCTGAGGAGGCGATGGGGACCAGCGCTCACATTTCCGTGGCTGCGGGCATCAGGAGGTGAGTGAGCCTGATGGCCTGCAGCCATAGGCATGACAGTATCCCCCCTCTTATGCCCCCTCCTCTTGGGGCCAGAACGAGAGAGAAACTTCTTCAGGTAGGTAGGGGCATTGAGGTTCTCTTCTGGCTCCCAGGACCTCTCTTCAGGACCAAACCCCCTCCAATACACCAAATAAAAGGTTCTTCCACCCAGTTTCTTGGTGTCCAGGATCTCCTTAACCTCAAAAGTCTCTGATGAACCGCTGGGAGCCACTGCAGGAGTGGAAGTCTTGGAGTAGCGGTTCAAGATCACCGGCTTCAGCAGGGAGACATGGAAGGAGTTGCGGATCTTGAGGGTACGAGGCAGCCGAAGCTTGTAGGAAACAGGGTTGATTTGTTGCAAAATCTCGAAGGGTCCAAGGAACCTGGGAGCAAACTTGTACGATCGCACCCTCAGCCAGATGTTCCTAGAGAACAGCCAGACCTTAGTGCCTGGAAGGAACTGGGGAGGCTCTCGTCTTCTTGTGTCTGCCTTTCTCTTTATTCCGTAGACTGCCAGCAGAATAGAAGATCGAGTCTGCTGCCAGGTTTGTAGAAAGTCCCTGAATGCAGAGTCAACTTCAGGCACCTGGGACGTACTGGAAACAGGAAGAGGTATTCGAGGGTGTTGGCCATAGACAATGAGGATGGACTCACTGGTGTGGTTGTTGTAGGAAAACTCAGCTCAAGGAAGCAGCTGCACCCAGTCATCATGCTGCCTGGAGATAAAGTGTCGTAGATAGTTCTCCATAATCTGGTTTATTCTCTCGACTTGACCATTGGACTGGGGATGGTAGGCAAAGGAAAAGTCCAACTTCACACCGAGGAGTACGCAGAGGGCTCTCCAGAACTTTGAGGTGAACTGAACCCCCGATCCGACACTATGTAGAGGCAAGCCGTGCAGATGGAAGATGTGTTGGATGAAGAGATTGGCCAGTCGGGAAGTAAACGGTAGGCCGGTCAGTGGAACGAAATGAGCCATCCTGAAGAATCGGTCCACCACGACCCAGAACGTACTGCAACCAGCAGAGAGAGGCAGGTCCGTGACAAAGTCCATAGCAATATGTTGCCAGGGTGCATCGGGCACAGGCAGCGGCTGGAGCAGGCCCGCGGGTTTGGAGTGGGCAACTTTATTTGCTGCGCACACCGTGCAAGAGGAGACAAAGTCCGTGATGCCTTTGGGCAGCGTGGGCCACCAGAACTGTCGAGCAATCAGGTCTCGGGTCTTACGGATACCCACGTGACCTGCCAATTTAGAACTGTGTCCCCAGCGGAGGATTCTTCTTTTGTCATGCACAAAAGTCCTCCCCGGGGGAATGTCTCTAACTTGCAGAGGGTTGACAGGGATGATGCAGGACGGATTAATGATACTCTGTGGAGACTCCATAGTGTCCTCTGTCTCGAATGACCTGGACAAGGCATCAGCCCTCACATTCTTGTCGGCCGGACGGTAGTAGAGCTCAAACTGGAACCGGGCAAAGAACAGCAACCACCTGGTCTGACGTGGATTCAGTCATTGGGCCGTCTGGAGATAAGTGAGGTTCTTGTGGTCCGTAAATATCAAGATGGGATGAACTGCGCCCTCTAATATATGTCTCCACTCCTCCAGAGCCAATTTGATGGCCAGTAACTCCCGATCCCCTATAGAGTAGTTGCTTTCTGCGGAAGAGAAGAGCTTAGAATAATAGCCACATACCATTGACTTGCCCTTGGTACCTCTCTGGAACAGGAGTGTACCAGCACCAACAGAGGAGGCGTCCACCTCCAACGAGAACTGTCGAAAAACATCTGGATGATGAAGGATAGGGACTGACGTGAAGGCACTCTTCAGGCTATTAAATGCGGCCTCTGCTTCTGGAGTCCACACTTTGGCGTTCATTCCTTTCTTGGTGAGGGTAGAGATAGGAGATGTCAGTGAGGAGAAGTTCGGAATGAACTGTCTGTAGAAATTGGCGAATCCCAGGAAGCACTGTATGGCCTTGAGGGTGTGGCCATTCCAGAACGGACTTTACCTTTTCAGGATCCATCTTGAGGCCTTTATTCGAGATGATGTAGCCCAGGAAGGGTAGAGCATCTTTCTCAAACACTCACTTCTCCAACTTGGCGTACAGGCGATTCTCAATTAACCGCAGCAAAACTTGACGGACAGGTCTCTGATGAGTCATTGGATCTGGAGAATTCGGTCCTGTTGAGACCGGAGGTCTAGCATATCCGCCCGCATCTCTTGTCATCATGGTCTTGGATTGACCAGCGGGGTCCATGGCCTGAGCCTACTGCCACGTTGGGTACGTGGACCCACTGGACTGTACCGCATTAACGGTATGGCAGCTGGCCAACAGGACACAGGTCACAGTCTATAGTTCATATAGTGTACCTGTGGTAGCTCAGACAATAGCAAGACAGGCTTGGCTTGGACTAGGCAGCAAGCAGACGCCAGGCGTGGTGTAGCAGGACAGGCGTGGTATACAGCACAGCACGACTTCAGCTCAGCACGGCACTTGACCAGGATAGCACGGGATACAGGTTACAGGTAGCAGGAACTGGAAACACTGGGAACTGGAAAACACTTAGGAGACCGTTTGCATAGACTAGGGTAACGACAACAAAGCTCAGGCAAGGCAAGAAGGGGCTGGGCCCCTCTTATAGTCCAGGGTGCAGGTAGCAGGAACGGGAAACACTGGGAACTGGAAAACACTTAGGAGAACATTTGGTTAGACAGACTAGGGTAACTACAAAAAGGCTCAGGCAAGGGAGGAAGGGGCTGGGCACCTCTTATAGTCCAGGTTCTCATGGGCCAATTCTGACTTAATTTCAGGACTGCTTCTCTACGGGACTCGGCCGGGAGAAGCAGAAGTAAGTGCTGGCGTCTCCTGAGGAGGAGATAGGGATCAGCGCTCACAGTTCCATGGCTGCGGGCGTCAGGAGGTGAGTGAGGCTGACGGCCCGCGGCCATGGGCATGACATAATGTCTTGGTGCCAGATAGCACAGGACACCTTCAGAGGTCTTATGGAATCCATTCCTCAATGGGTAAGAGCTGTACTGGCGACAGAAGGGGGACCTCTGCAATACTAGGCAGCTGTTTTTTAATGTAATTGCTGAACGGTGTATATATATATAAATAAATAAATATATATATATATATATATATATAAAATTATACTTTTTTGCCACAATCAGCACTGATCACAGTATCTAAGTGGTTAAACAGTAAAGATTAGAGTCTACTCCAATCCTGGTCTTTGTTTCAGGAGTTAGTCTGTCATAACACACTGCTGTGCCTGCATCACCCTTGGTTTCCTTCGCTTTTGGTTTCCTTCTTGTGATGTATAGTGGCAGGTTCGGCCCAACTTTGATCTAATATGTACGGCCTGCTTTAAAGAGGCTCTGTCACCAGATTTTGCAACCCCTATCTGCTATTGCAGCAGATAGGCGATGCAATGTAGATTACAGTAACGTTTTTATTTTTAAAAAACGAGCATTTTTGGCCAAGTTATGACCATTTTTGTAGTTATGCAAATGAGGCTTGCAAAAGTCCAAGTGGGTGTGTTTAAAAGTAAAAGTCCAAGTGGGCGTGTATTATGTGCGTACATCGGGGCGTTTTTAATACTTTCACTAGCTGGGCGCTCTGAAGAGAAGTATCATCCACTTCTCTTCAGAACGCCCAGCTTCTGACAGTGCAGATCTGTGACGTCACTCACAGGTCCTGCATCGTGTCGGCCACATCGGCACCAGAGGCTACAGTTGATTCTGCAGCAGCATCAGCGTTTGCAGGTAAGTCGATCTTACCTGCAAATGCTGATGCTGCTGCAGAATCAACTGTAGCCTCTGGTGCCGATGTGGCCGTCACGATGCAGGACCTGTGAGTGACGTCACAGATCTGCACTGCCAGAAGCTGGGCGTTCTGAAGAGAAGAGGCTGTTACTTCTCTTCAGAGCGCCCAGCTAGTGAAAGTATTAAAAACGCCCCGATGTACGCACATAATACACGCCCACTTGGACTTTTACTTTTAAACACACCCACTTGGACTTTTGCAAGCCTCATTTGCATAACTACAAAAATGGTCTTAACTTGGCCAAAAATGCTCGTTTTTTAAAAATAAAAACGTTACTGTAATCTACATTGCAGCGCCTATCTGCTGCAATAGCAGATAGGGGTTGCAAAATCTGGTGACAGAGCCTCTTTAAGTTGGCCATACACATTAGATGAACGGTGTCTGAACCCACTGAGTTAGGTGGGATCAGCCAACGATCTAATGTGTATGGGGGGGGGTCTCCCGTCCGTCCCCCAAAAGCAGATGTTGGGGAAAAAGGATGAGGCATGTTGGATTTCAACATGCTCGATCCTTTGTTCCCGCTAGAGATAACGCTGCCAGAGTGGTCTGGCAGTGGCTTATTCCCCTCCCCCTATTGAAATAAACATGTTCATGGAGAAATCAAGACAAATAGCTGTTGTGTATGGCTCGCTTTAGAACCATCTTATTTACAGTACATTTGCTTTGCAATTGAATACAATCTATTTTTTCATGATAGCAACTATTTAACATGTTAGATCTTTCTGGTTGATAAGAGGACAAGTCTGTGCGAAAACACAGAGCTAAGACATGAGTTATTTTGGCTCCAGGGTTGGACTGACACAGCAGAGTGCTAGTGGCTCCTCTGGTGGGCTTCGATTCTTACCCAGGAATGGACCCCGAAGGTCCAACAGAAGTCAACCTTATTTGAAGCTTATATAGAGCTAATCACTGATTTGGAGCCAATACTAAGACTTAAAGAGGCTCTGTCACCACATTATAAGTGGCCTATATTGTACATGATGTGATCGGCGCTGTAATGTAGATTACAGCAGTGTTTTTTATTTAGAAAAACTATATTTTTTTATGGAGTTATGACCTATATTCGCTTTATACTAATGAGTTTCTCAATGGACAACTGGGCGTGTTTTACTATATGGCCAAGTGGGCTTGTACAGAGGAGTGCATGACGCTGACCAATCAGCGTCATACACTTCTCTCCATTCAGTTACACTATAGATAGCGATATAGCTATATCGCTATGTGCTGCCACTCAAAGAGGCTCTGTCACCAGATTATAAGTGCCCTGTCTCCTACATAATGTGATCAGCGCTGTAATGTAGATAAAAGCAGTGGTTTTTATTTTGAAAAACGATCATTTTTGACAGAGTTATGAGCAATTTTAGATTTATTCTAATGAGTTTCTTAAAGACCAACTGGGCGTGTTTTTACTTTTGACCAAGTGGGTGTTGTAAAGAAGTGTATGAGGCTGACTAATCAGTGACCAATCAGCGTCATACACTTCTCATTGTTCCAGCCCAGCATGATCCACAGCACAATGTGATTGTGCAGTGCAAGAAGCTGGGCTGGAACAATGAGAAGTGTATGACGCTGATTGGTCAGCCTCATACACTTCTTTACAACTTGGTCAAAAGTAAAAACACGCCCAGTTGACCTTTAAGAAATTCATTAGCATAAATCTAAAATTGCTCATAACTTCCTCAAAAATGATAATTTTTCAAAATAAAAACCACTGCTGTTATCTACATTACAGCGCTGATCACATTATGTAGGAGACAGGGCACTTATAATCTGGTGACAGAGCCTCTTTAAACTCACTATAACATTACTGCAGTGTCATGACAATGAATATACATTACCTCCAGCCAGGACATGATGTGTATTCAGAATCCTGACCACTTCTCTGCACTTCTCCGTGATTTACAGCACAGCAGGCGTAGTCTCGCAAGATTACGCTGTAAACTGTCATTTACAGCGAGATCTCGCTGTGCTGTGCTGTAGTCTCACACAGACGTTACAGAAGTGGTCAGGATTCTGAATACACATCCCGTCCTGGCTGGAGGTAATGTATATTCAGAATTCTGTCACTTCTGTAGCGTATCTGTGAGATTTACAGCAAGGCAAGCGTAATCTCGTTTGAAATGACAGGTTACATCGTAATCTCACAAGATTACGCTTGCCTTGCTGTAAATCTCACAGAGACGCTACAGAAGTGACCGGATTCTGAATACACATCACGTCCTGGCTGGAGGTAATGTATATTCATTGTCATGACACTGCAGTAATGTTATAGTGTGTTTATGTGGCAGCACATAGCGATATAGCTATATCGCTAGTGCTGTATAAATGAATGGAGAGAAGTGTATGACGCTGATTGGTCAGCATCATACACTTCTCTCCACAACGCCCAGTTGGTCATATAGTAAAACACGCCCAGTTGTCCATTGAGAAACTCATTAGCATAAAGCTAAAATAGGTCATAACTCCGTCAAAAATGATAGTTTTTCTAAATAAAAAACACTGCTGTAATCTACATTACAGCGCCGATCACATCATGTACAATATAGGCTACTTATAATGTGGTGACAGAGCCTCTTTAAGGCTACAGACAGTAAGAGTTTCCAATTTTAACTATCGAGCTTCAACTGCACTCCAGAGGAATACGCTGAATTGTGCTCTCCACTGGACTTCAGCTGTCACTCAGTAATTAGAAAATCCCAGAACGAAAATCTGTGTGAACCCCCAAGTTTGAAGGCAGATATATTTTAAAAGTGGTGCTGTAATGTCGGGGTAGGTAGACAGACAGGTGAGCCCTAATCTACCCGCCACTCAGTCCCTGCCTACTTGCACGGCCCGTCCTAGGCGACGGCGTACAACTGGGCGACGATCCCTACACTCAATAAGTGCACGACAGACAAACAGACAAGGGTACACAGAAGCTAAGGGAAATGGGGCAGTTGCCCACGGCAACACCGTGATCAACAAGAGTAGCGAACAAGCCGAGTCAAACCAGGAGTGTACGAGGTACCAAACGCAGAGCAGGAGCGTAGTCAGTAAAGCCAGGGTCAATTTGAAGCAGAGGTCAATTGTACTAGCAGGAACAGCAGAGCCAGGAAACCAGACAGAATCACAGGCAAAGGAAGAGCAGGAAATGAAGGTATAAATAGACCGAGAGCGGGAGCCAGCTCCGTCTGGCCAGGCTGTGATAGGTTCTCCCACTCCTCAGCCTACCAGCCTGAGTGGTAGCAGATTGAGTCACTCTATCAGACCTATGAGCAGATGCAGACTGATTAACCACGGACGTCGACACAGAAGCTGTGTCTGGCAGATCCTTTACAGGTGCAATGGAAAAGTGGAAATATTACCCATGGCAACCAATCAGATTGCTGCGTTAATTTTCCAAAAGGCCTCGGAAAAATGTGAGGTAAATCATCTCCTCCATTGAGTTGATTCACAAATAACATACTAGAATTTATTAATTATATGATCTGTGTGCGCAACAATTACATCATTGTTTAGGATGCAGTTAAAGGAACACCAAACCTAGAAATTAATGATAAATGTAAACAGGAGATAAACTAGCTTGCACTGTCAGTTTGTAGGATTTTTTTGCATGTTCCTAAAACAGTCTTGTAGAAATCCAGCAAAGAACACATGGCTTACTTTCCTGCTGATCTGTTGCATTTTTTGCTGATGAACAGCTAAAGGGGCAGGGGACGAGACTTAAAGAGGCTCTGTCACCACATTATAAGTGGCCTATATTGTACATGATGTGATCGGCGCTGTAATGTAGATTACAGCAGTGTGTTTATTTAGAAAAACGATCATTTTGAGTTATGACCTATATTCGCTTTATACTAATGTGTTTCTCAATGGACAACTGGGCGTGTTATACTATATGACCAAGTGGGCATTGTACAGAGGAGTGTATGACGCTGACCAATCAGCGTCATACACTTCTCTCCATTCATTTACACTGCAGATAGCGATATAGCTATATCGCTATTTGCAGTCACATAAACACACTATAACGCTACTCATGTGTCATGATAATGAATATACATTACCTCCAGCAAGGATGTGACGTGTATTCATTCTCCTCACCACTTCTGTAGCGTCTCTAAGATTTACAACACAGCACAGGAGATCTCGCTGTGAATGAAAGTTTACAGCGTAATCTCGCAAGACTACGCCTGCTGTGATGTAAACACAGAGACGCTACAGAAGTGGTCAGGAGAATGAATACACATCACGTCCTGGCTGAAGGTAATGTATATTCATTGTCATGACACATGAGTAGCGTTATAATGTGTTTATGTGACTGCAAATAGCGATATAGCTATATCGCTATCTGCAGTGTAAATGAATAAAGAGAAGTGTATGACGCTGATTGGTCAGCGTCATACACTCCTCTGTGTAACGCCCACTTGGTCATATAGTAAAATACGCCCAGTTGTCCATTGAGAAACTCATTAGCATAAAGCTAATATAGGTCATAACTCAGTCAAAAATGATCGTTTTTCTAAATAAAACACACTGCTGTAATCTACATTACAGCGCCGATCACATCATGTAAAATATAGGCCACTTATAATGTGGTGACAGAGCCTCTTTAACAATCCTTGTGTCCTACTGCAGACAGGGCAGGAGGGAGGATCCTGCTGCAGCCAGATGTCTTACAGCCATACACAGGATTGTGAGGAGGGTGAAAATGTCTGATCTTTTGGGACACATATAGAAGAATTCTTGATCTATTTCTCAGTATTAATTTCAGTATGAGAGAAAAGAGAATTAAAGAGGACCTGTCACTAGGTCATATTAGTTTAACTGGTTTACTGACCTGAATAGCACTGTCTCTATTATTCCGCTTTTTTTTTTTTTTCTGGACCCCTTCTATTTCAGAGATATGGCCAACTGTTGAGTTTGCTCCCTATGTGCTAATTTGCTGTAGTTGGGATGGAGCTAGCTTCTCTGCCTCTGATGCTGACCAGTCAGCGCAAAGCCACTTGTGGGTAGTTCATGCCCTGTTGGCTAACTACAGCAAATTAGCATAGAGGCAGCTACCACAACAGTGGGTCATATCTCTGGAACAGGGGTCCAAGAAAAAAAAAGTAAGCGCTGGAATCAGGAAAACAGCACTATTCGTGTCAGTTAACCAGTTCAACTTATATGTCCTTTTGACAGGTCCTCCTTAAAGAAAAAGAGATTATGGGAGGTATTGCTGCAGTAACTTTTGTTCCCTTTTATAACTTGAATGGTCTTTTAAAAGTAGACATTCACGTGTTCATATATTGTGGGTGGGCCTTTAAGGTGGCTATACACCGATTTCTCCCCGACCCCCATACACATGAATGCTTGCCATTACTTCTCAATGAGGGGAGGGGAATAAGCTGCTGCCAGACACCGGCGCCATTTTCATGTGGACTGGAAGCCGCGGCCTGACAGTAATATGACTATTTCCGGTCGCGGCTTCCGTCCATATGTTCAGAAGCAAGGACTAGGAGCGGAGGGAGCGGACAGAGCGGAGGCAGCGGCGGCGGCAGGAGCAGGTAAGTTATGTTTGTGTATGTTCGTGTTATACTGTGTGATTACACTGTATCTAATCCTCCTACACTGTGAATTCGCTCTCAAAAAATGGCGGCACACAGTGTAGGAGGTTTGAACATTCAACCCCCTCCTTTCTCCTGGCACTAGCCAGAATAAAGGAGGGGGCATTGTGTGAGCACACTAGAGCGTGTGTGTCTACACCAAATTTGCAGCATAAAGCAATGTGGTTGCTTTACCACATTGCAATGCTGCAATTTTGGGAATTGCTCCCACTAGTGACCAGCACATGGAAATGTTATAAATTAGAATCTAATTTATAATATTTCCTGACTTGTGAAAAAATTACAAAAATTAGAACAATGTGTAATCATTTATTGACTAACAGTTTAACTAAAAAAATATATATATTTTTCTAGCGACACATTCCCTTTAATGTTTCTGGAGGGTCCTTGGACTGAAGATATGTAAGATAAAGTAGTGATTATAATGGAGATCATTTTACTGGGTTTGTCATTAGTCCTATTTAAGAATGCTGAAATCATCCTCTCCCTTGCCTCCATTATGGAGAACTACGAATGGCATTCACCTGTACTGTAGATATATTGTCATAACTCTTTTCACTACACATCAATAATTATAGGTTTAAAAGAACACCTAAAACTCATAATGGTAGGTGACCTTTAACCCTTTCAGGACCAAGGGTTATCGATGCCTTAATGACCAGCCCCATTTTTTCAAATCTGACGTGTCATTTTATGTGGTAATAACTCTGGAATGCTTTTGCCTATCCAAGCGATTCAGAGATTGTTTTCTTGTTACATATTGTACTTTATGTTAGTGGAAAAATTTGGTCAATAAATTCATAGCTTATTTGTGAAAAACGCCAACATTTAAAGAAATTTTGCAAAAATTATAATTTTTCTAATTTTAAATAGAATCTACTTGCATAACAGATAGTAATACCACACAAAATGATTGCTAATTAACATCCCCCATATGTATGCTATATATAACATTACTTTATTTTTCTAGGACGTTACAAGGCTTAGAACTTTAGCAGCAATTTCTCACATTTTCAAGAAAATGTCAAAAGGCTATTTTGTCAAGTACCAGTTCAGTTATGAAGTGGCTTTGAGGGTCTTATGTACTAGTTAGACCCCATAAATCAACCCATTTTAAAAACTGCACCCCTCAAAGTATTCAAAACAGCATTCAGAAAGTTTATTAACCCTAGGCGTTTCACAGGAATTAAAGCAAAGTAGAGTTGAAATTTACAAATTTCATTTTTTTTGCCGAAATTCATTTGTAATAAAAAAAATTCTGTAACACAGAAGGTTTTACCAGAGAAATGCAACTCAATATTTATTGCCCAGATTCTGTAGTTTTTAGAAATATCCCACATGTGGCTCTAGTGTGATAATGGACTGAAGCATCGGCCTCAGAAGCAAAGGAGCACCTAGTGGATTTTGGGGCCTCCTTTTTTTAGAATATATTTTAGTCACCATGTCAGGTTTGAAGAGATCTTGTGGTGCCAAAACAGTGGAATCTCCCTAAAAGTGGTTTTGGAAACTACACACCTCAAGGAATTTATCTAGGGGTATAGTTAGCATCTTGACCCGACAGGTCTTTTGCTATATTTATTGGAATATGTCTGTGAAAACGAAAATCTACTTTTTTTCTGAAAAAATATAATGTAATTATGTAGGAATAAAGAATAAAAAGCACCCCAAAACTTGTAAAGCTATTTCTCCCGATTACGGCAATACCCCATACGTGGTAATAAACTGCTGTTTGGACCAACGGCAGAGCTCAGAAGGGAGGGAGCGCCATTTGGCTTTTGGACTGCAGATTTTGCTTGGTAATAGTTTGGTTTGTGGTTTTGCTGGTATTTCAGTTTATAATGTGGGGGTATATGTAAGCTGGGCAGAGTACATCAGGGCATAATAAGAGGGTATAATAATGGGGTAAATAAATAATTCATAGATGTGTGGCCGGTGTTGCACTGATAAATGGTGCCCGAACTTATCTGCTTTTGGACACTCTGCACAATTTCTGTCGCTATATTCTGAGCGCCAGAACTTTTTTTTATTTTTCTTCACCGGAGCCGTGCGGGCGCTTATTTATTTCCGTTGTATGGCCTCCGGTTTTGCCATGCAACCGACGGCAGCACCCGCAATCGGTCAACGGGAAAGTTTGTTGTAGCAACAAACTTTCCAGTTTGTTGCTACAACAAACTTTCCCTGCGATCACATGATCGGGACCTGAACCAATCAGGTCCCGGTCATGTCTCCGGGACCAGAGGCAGGGGTTAACAGCGCGATCTGGGTGTCAGCACTACTCTGAGACACCTGGATCACGCTTTTAACACCCACCGTGAATCCACGTTGGCGCTGCACAGAGCCCAGCAAGTGCCGACGTGAATTTACAGTGGGCGGTCAGGAAGCGGTTAATGACAGTGATCATATTCTCTGTAGCCAAACCAATCGGTTCGGCTGTCAGAGAACAGGTTGCTGGGGAGCCGCGGACACTGACACAGCCGGCGTCCGAGCGCTTTTCACAGCGCTATGCCGGCTGGAATAGAGATCTGTATATTCACGCCCTGGCTGCACGGGGTGTGCGCGAAAAGGACGTGAATATACAGATTGTCGGCATGAAAGGTTTAAAGGGTTTTTCCCATTTTATAAAGTGATTGCATATTGCTAGGATATACCATTACTTGATTATCGATGGAGGTTCAACCTCTAGGACCCTATATAATCCTAACAATGGAGGGGCCGCAGTGCTGATTTAGCACTGCATCCCCTTCTAAGTTTTCTATTGACAGTGACGCTTGAATGGGGCTTTGCTGCAGTTCCCTGCAGTGAAGGGGACACATCAATAAATCAACACTGCAGCCTCTTCAGTCTCAGAATCGTGGGGAGTCCATAGGCCGGATGCACACCGATCATAAAGTGATAGCATATAATATCTATTACTTTATATAATGGGAATACCCCTTTAAGTAAAAAGAACAAATAGCTCTTTACAGCAGAAAGAATGTGCTGTGCACTGTACTGAACCATGAAGCATGTTTGGCACTGAATAAGTTAACAGCTTTTATTGGTTCGCTCGTCTGTCAGACTTCTTTCTACAGCCAATACCTTCCTCTGGAAATAGTGGGTGTTACTGGTAACCTTACACCAGCACGTCCTCTGTTGACTGTTAAAGGAACATGAATAAATAAGTGAGTAAATCTGCGTCTATTACTTTTTTTGCTTTTAATTAAGTTATTTACTATGTAGTATTTTGAACACTGTTTCTAACAATCTAGTTAGCCGGTGTTGTCTGATTTGTAAATGTGGTCATGCTTTGTTGACGATACATTGTTAATCAGACTGGTTCACACCACTTTAACTACTTGCTGATTAGACTTCAGTTCCATTTTCAAGGCTGTAAATAACTATTCTGTCTGTTTCCAATACACCCTATTCCGGGCACTGTCCCGCTGTCCCGGGAGGTCGGTGGTATATCCTGGTCTCAACTGTGTCTGCGTCCTCAGAACGGTGTTTATATATATATATATATATATATATATATATATATATATATATATATATATATATGTATACACTTTTTATATTTATTATAAATTTTTTATACAGTTACACATTTTTATTATTTTTATATTGCATTACTGCTATATTTATTATACCTGTAAATGTGAGGTTCTTAGCGCTCAGTTAAGTACATAGCTAGCGCTAGCAACGTAAATGTACGTCATATTTTTCCAAGTGGTTAAGCTGGTCATACACAAAAGATAAAACTTGGGACAATCGGCTGATTTAGGTGGGATCAGCCAGCAGTCTAATATGTATGCGGGTCTTACAACCGTCATCCAGCAGCAGATTGCTTGAGAAAGGCTCACACTGAGCTGTAACGTCGCACATACGTGGAATAAAAGGATATTTTTTTTCCACAAATTTGGTAGTGCTGCCTCACTTTCCTTGTCCTCCAGCAGCAGATGTCGGGGCTCCTAGCCCTGCAATTTGACGTTTTCTCTGTGACGCAGTCGAGGTGATTATGTCATGGCGCTACCTGACCTGGGGGGCGCTATGTAGAGCTTTAAAGATTTCTATTACGTTATTATATTCAGGGGCTCAGTATGTGACATCATTATAGTCAGGGGCACAGTCTATGCTATTATTATATTCAGGGGGCACAGTGTGTGGCATTATATTCAGGTTCACAGTATGTGGTATTATAATATTCAGGAGGAACAGTGAGTTGAATTATATTCTGGGGCACTGTGTTTGTTATTATCATATTCAGGGGCACAGGGTGGCACTATGAGGAGTTTGTCTTCGTACAGAAGGTGGGGATGTGCTGCAAAAGTGAGGAACATGGACATAGCTATAGGGGTGCAGAGCTCGCAGTTGCACTCGGGTCTTTGTGACAAAGGGGTCCAAAGGTCCGTCTGCCACATAAGAAGTCACCAGTATTTTAAATGGTGCATGGAATGTGCTCGGTTACAGATTTTGTGCTGGGGCCCAGGAGCTTCAAGTAACAACTCTGAGAGGCCAATGAACACAGCCAAAGTGGTTATTTATTTATTTTTTAAATAGTGTTTATAACATATACCTGTATAGCATTATATTCTTTTGTGTTATTGTCTTGAATCTATTAGGAAGAATGTAATGACACCCGCTCTCACTGCTGATTATCAATCAGCAGTCTCCTGGCTACCAGCCAGTGCAGCACCTCTTCTCCACACTGCTGGTGGCCGCGATCTTTCAGCTGACCTATCGTTCACTAGTGCGTGTTCTGACTCTTCCCTTCTTAAGAGACCAGCTAGAGCCAAATTCACCAAGCTTTCCCGGGTAGTTAAGGTAACCTTCCTCATTGCTCTTTACATGAGGTTCTATAGTCTGGCTTGCTAGTATGTCTGCTCTGTGTATTCGTTGGTTGTCTGTTACTGACCCTGCTTGAACTTTTTAACAATTCTGTTTTATTACGGTTTTTCAGAACATGCAGGTAAAAAGACACAAAATCAAGTATAAAGTCACAGGCAGACCACGCAGGGCCGCTCAAGCTCAGAAGACATCTCAGTACCTGCATAGATCAGTAATCTTATATACAGAGAACAACAAATCTACAATACCAAAAAAAAGTACAAAAAAAACCACAATTCATATTTGCACATAAATGCACAACATTGTACAAACATACAAAGTACAAAATACAAATTAGGCTTCGTTCACATCTTCATCGGGGTTCCGTTCGTGGGTTCCGTCAGACCTTTCCGTCAGGGGAACCCACAAACAGAAACCAAACGGAAACCATAGCTTTCCGTTAGCATTACCTTTGATTTCAATGGTAATGCTTCCGTTGCTAATGATTTCTGTTTGTCTCCGTTCCGTAAGGTTTATAGTGTGTGTGTGCAGCCGGAAAAAAATGCAGCAGAATATAGTAGCAGCACAGTGGATGACATTTAACAAATCGAATCCACACGCTGCGTAAAATTTCCGAGCCGAAATTGACCTGCGGTGCGTAATTTACAGGCCGCAGCTTGTCAATTCCTGCTACGGAAAGTATGCAGAATTGCTGTGTTTTTCACAGGAGACATCTCCGTCTCCTAACATTGAGAAAAACGCAGCAATTTACGCACCATTTTCTGCCGCAAACACCGCAGGAAATGGTGCTTTTTTGCCACAGCGGAAAGCCTTTGACTTTCAAATGGAATTGCTGCAGAAATTTTCTGCAGCAATTCCGTTGTGTGTGGACAAGCCCTAAATCCGCTGCATAAGGGCTTCTCCACACGTATTGGAATTGCTGCAGAAAAAGGTGCGTATTTTTCTGCTTTTTTCTCAATATTGGGAGATGGTGACATTCTTCTGAAAAACGCAGCAATTCTGTCGCTTTCCACAGCAGGAATTGACACACTGCAGTACGAAAAATACGCACCGCAGGTCAATTTCTTGTCAGAAATTTTATGCAGCGTGTGGATAGGATTTGATAAATCTCACCCACTTTGCTGCTACTGTATTCTGCTGCGTATTTTCCATCCGCAATTCCGGATGGAAAATACACAGCAATTCCGTTACGTGTGGACAAGCCCTAATGCAGTAGCAGCAGAGTGGGTGAGATTTGAGAAAATGATGAGCGGGGAAAAAGGCTCAGAAATTGACCTGCGGTCTGTTTTTTTTAATCCGCAGCATGTTAATCGTTTTTGCATAAATGTTGCTTATTTGTTTCTGGTTTTCCCCATTTAATTCAATGGGGAGGTAAAACCCGCAACAAATAGCAGATGTTGTGTTTTTTTGCGGCGGAAATGCAGCGATTCCGATGCAAAAAAAATCGGAACTCAGGAAAAATTTAAATCTTATACTTACCCAGAGTTCAGTTTTTTTTGTCAGGGCCGGCCTCCTGGGATGACGTTTCATCCATGTGACCGCTGCAGCCAATCAAAGGCTGCAGCGGTCACATGTGATAAAACATCATCTCAGGGCTGCAGGATGTAGGAGGGAAGTGTCGCCATATTTTTTGCTCAGTTTTCCGCAGCGGCCATTCCTGGCCGAAAAACTGCACCACAATTTGGTGTGGTTTTTCAGCTTGAATTCCCTGCGGCGCAAAGGGCGGATACGCTGTCTGCTTTTACACAACGTATCCGTCCTGTGTGAACATACCCGTACAGTATATACATATAGTAACTGCTTTCTTACAATGATACAGCTGCAAACCACGTCAACATGCTGCATTCCCACGAGTCAGCGCAGTTTTCAAATGATTGTTAATGTCCATGAAGTTTTTTACAGACATTAAGAATCATTTCAAAACCGCACCGACTTTTGGTAAAACTGCATGTGCTACGTGTCGTACTGGACAACTTTTGTTGTTACGATCTAATTGTTTGCATTAAAGGTTATGTCACCCTTTGAACGGGATTTTTTTAATTTATTTTAATAAAATGGCAGTCAGTGTGTTTTGTGCAACTTTATAATTAGTTTTTATAAAAAAAATCTTTTTACTTTTTGAGATATAGCTGCTCTGTATCCTGTATACAGTAGCTGTATCTTATGCTGAATCCTGAACACATCAAGTGCGTGGGACTGACAGGTTCAGTGTCTGCGTGTCCTGTGTGTCTCTGACACGCAGGTTTCACAGATAATAGATCACATCTAAGTTACTACGATGTGATAGATTACAGGTGGATATAGTCGACTACTCTATTGATTCCGCCCAAAAAAACTGAAACCTTGCGAAACGGAGGCAAACGGAAACCATTAGCAACGGAAGCGTTACCATTGAAATCAATGGTAGTGGTAATGGAAAGCTTATGGTTTCTGTTTGGTTTCCGTTCGTGGGTTCCCCTGACGGAAAGGTCTGCCGGAACCCATGAACGGAACCCCGACGCAGGTGAGAATGAAGCCTAACTATTACTGTATGATCTGTACAGATGGTGGAGTGTACTATTTTTTGGGGTGTAGCAACTCCCAGTATATCATTACCTTTGTTCAGGTCATACTGAAAGCAGCTAACCTGACTTTGCAAATGATCTCTGTACTGAAATGTATTTGTACTGAGCTTGGATTTTGTGCTGTATTTATGTATTGAGGTTGGTTTTGGTGCTGTATAGATGTACTGAGCTTTGTTCTGGTGTTGTATATATTGTATTGAGCTTTGTTCTGGAGCTGTATATATTTACTGAGCTTGGTTCTGGTGCTGTATATATGTACTGAGCTTGGTTCTGGTGTAGAGCAGATGGCATTGTTGCAATTCATTGTATGTTTAATCAGAACCTGTCTGGTAGTTTTAACCCCTTGAACCGCCACCATACAGTAATACATGACCTGACAATATTTCCAAACATTCCCCTTTTTGTTTGTTTCAGATGCAAATCTTTAAAATCAACTTTTAAAATAGTGCACGCTATATGCTAATTACTCTATAAAGGGTCATGGGTCGGTGCCACTATCCTGAAAACTCACACAGTCCTAACTGTAAACCCACCTTTCCATGCTTGGTTGACATCCCCCTGGCTGTTATACATCACTACCAGTCTTCTCCAACTTTCTTGGATGCGCCATTGCCTTGTACTCCATAAACACGCACCATTCAGCGAGTTGTACTCTGCCCGGCTTCATCACTGCACCGCGCATGCCAGGGGAGTACAAGGCAAAGGAGAAGGCTGGTAGTAATGTAGAACAGTCACGGGGATGCCAATCAAGATCTCGGGGGGCGCCATTTCAATTTTCGCCTCAGGCAGCAGAAAAGCTATAATTGGCCCTGGGCGGCGGCGCCACTGAAACCAGCTGCCACCACCCCCTCATGCACTAATTGTATCTGCCTTACAATGACGCTGATTGGCAAGGCAGAAAGACTTGCCCCGCCAATCAGCGCCTTTCAACTATGCTAGCAGCGCGATGACGTCATCACACCTCTTCTTTTGTTGAAAGGCGCTGATTGACGGAGCAAGTCATTCTGCCCTGCCAATCAGCGCCGTCGTTCAGCCCCAGCAGACCTGCTCAGAAGAGAGCAGGCCTTCATTGACATAGGATGACGTGGGAACGGGATCGAGGTGAGTATGTAAAGTTGTTTTTTTGGTCTATTTTTTCCACTTAAAAGTGTCAGTGGCATTATCTACGGGGGGGGGGGGGGCTATATGTGGGCCACAATCTACAGGAGAGGCTATATGTGTGGCACTATCTACAGGGGGGCCATATTTGGGACACCATATACAGGGGGGCTATATGTGGTGCACCATCTACAGGTGGGGCTATATGCGGGGCACTATATACAAAAAAAATCCTCTAGAATAACGAGCATGTACATTATTTTAGTGGAAAACTAGTGGATTCGTTGCAGTTGGGGCTATCAGGAACTATTCCTCTTTTCATTTACACCTGTTTTAATAAATCTCCCCATGTCTTGTATAGCTGAAAGGTGGTCCCATTTACTCAAGCCCAACACTGGTGGCTGCGTATGGCCTGTGGTGGGCCTGTCTGCTTAAAAATGTCAGGGCTGATTTTAAGTCCCAGTCCGGCCCTGATCCTAACACACCGGGAGAAACCATGAGAGCCAGACAAGATGGTTTTAATTTCTAACTTTGTGAATTGCTTATCGACCTCAAACTCCCATTCCTTCACATAACTTAGTTTTGGGCTAGAGGTGTGCAGAAACAATAGCGAATAAATGTGGGATATAGTTTTAGCTCGGGGCGTAGAGGCAGTGAGGAGCTCTTCCATCCAATTAAATTCTCTGAGTGGCGAAACCACAAGACTCTTGAAACTCCTAAGTGCTTGTCTAAAAGACAACCGATGTAGAAACGCCAGTTTAGAACACCGCCCGGGATATCAATGTAGGGAAGTCAAGAAGTCTAAACCAAGGTGCCATGACTTCCACTAATTTAACCGTTCGCTAAGAGGTCATCACTAGTGCCAAAAGATTTCGACATAGCATGGCTGACTCTAATTGTGCCCCTAGTAATAGCACATGGCACATCTGGCTTCCGGGGTAATATCTTGGAATTCCATAGAAGGGGGGTGGCCGCGATCCTTTTCAATACCTATATGTAAGGGGTTGGGGGGTGGTGAAACCAAATCTAACCACCGTGAGATATAATATGTATAGATGTCTGGAACTGCAAAGACTCTGCTTGAACTTGACCATTCCTGTCTGCACCTGCCCTGACTTCTGGCTCTACTAACCGGGAGTGACCATCTGCCACCTATCCAGGTCAGCCGCTGCCAACGGAGTCTACTCTGGGAGTAGCGACCTAGGGATTCTAGCAGACAAGTTCACATCTCCATACGCAGTTTAAAGGGTGAACACCTAGCTATATATATTAGACTCCAATCCTCAGTTTAGCCCTTCATGAAATCTGTTGGCAACACAGTGGGTCCACACCTTCCTCTGTAGGTCCCGTGACAGTCACTAATCCCTATGGGCTTCGGGACAAAGAACAACAGAGGAAAACACAAATCCAAAAGGTTATTTGTTCAGCTATTCTACTGTTCTATTTTCTTGTTTTTATTTTTATTGCAAGATTTAATTGAACATACCACACTTCTTTTGTAGTATCGGCTTATATTGATCTAGCTAACAGTACTATTTTGAGTGTGTAGCACACACACAATGCTTGTTATATGAAAGATTCAATGTATATATTTGGAAGCTTGGTATATGAAGGATATAGAAATACCAGGTTATATTACAATATTCAATGTATATATTTGGAGGCTTGTTGTATGAAGGATATAGAAATACCAGGTTATATTACAATATTTAGTGTATATATTTGGAAGCTTGTTATATGAAGGATATAGAAATAACAGGTTATATTACAATATTCAGTGTATATATTTGGAGACTTGTATGAAGGATATAGAAATACCAGGTTATATTACAATATTCAGTGTATATATTCGGAGACTTGTTGTATGAAGGATATAGAAATAACAGGTTATATTACAATATTCAGTGTATATATTTGGAAGCTTGGTATATGAAGGATATAGAAATACCAGGTTATATTACAATATTCAGTGTATATATTTGGAAGCTTGGTATATGAAGGATATAGAAATACCAGGTTATATTACAATATTCAGTGTATATATTTGGAAGCTTGGTATATGAAGGATATAGAAATACCAGGTTATATTACAATATTCAATGTATATATTTGGAGGCTTGGTATATGAAGGATATAGAAATACCAGGTTATATTACAATATTCAGTGTATATATTTGGAAGCTTTTTATATGAAGGATATAGAAATACCAGGTTATATTACAATATTCAGTGTATATATTTGGAGACTTGTTGTATGAAGGATATAGAAATAACAGGTTATATTACAATATTCAGTGTATATATTTGGAAGCTTGGTATATGAAGGATATAGAAATACCAGGTTATATTACAATATTCAGTGTATATATTTGGAGACTTGTTGTATGAAGGATATAGAAATAACAGGTTATATTACAATATTCAGTGTATATATTTGGAAGCTTGGTATATGAAGGATATAGAAATACCAGGTTATATTACAATATTCAGTGTATATATTCGGAGACTTGTATGAAGGATATAGAAATAACAGGTTATATTACAATATTCAGTGTATATATTTGGAAGCTTGGTATATGAAGGATATAGAAATACCAGGTTATATTACAATATTCAGTGTATATATTTGGAGGCTTGTTGTATGAAGGATATAGAAATACCAGGTTATATTACAATATTCAATGTATATATTTGGAAGCTTGTTATATGAAGGATATAGAAATACCAGGTTATATTACAATATTCAGTGTATATATTCGGAGACTTGTTGTATGAAGGATATAGAAATAACAGGTTATATTACAATATTCAGTGTATATATTCGGAGACTTGTTGTATGAAGGATATAGAAATACCAGGTTATATTACAATATTCAGTGTATATATTCGGAGACTTGTTGTATGAAGGATATAGAAATAACAGGTTATATTACAATATTCAGTGTATATATTTGGAAGCTTGGTATATGAAGGATATAGAAATAACAGGTTATATTACAATATTCAATGTATATATTTGGAGGCTTGTTGTATGAAGGATATAGAAATACCAGGTTGTATTACAATATTCAGTGTATATATTTGGAGGCTTGTTGTATGAAGGATATAGAAATACCAGGTTATATTACAATATTCAGTGTATATATTTGGAGGCTTGTTGTATGAAGGATATAGAAATACCAGGTTGTATTACAATATTCAGTGTATATATTTGGAGGCTTGTTATATGAAGGATATAGAAATACCAGGTTATATTACAATATTCAGTGTATATATTTGGAGGCTTGTTGTATGAAGGATATAGAAATACCAGGTTATATTACAATATTCAGTGTATATATTTGGAGGCTTGTTGTATGAAGGATATAGAAATACCAGGTTGTATTACAATATTCAGTGTATATATTTGGAGGCTTGTTGTATGAAGGATATAGAAATACCAGGTTATATTACAATATTCAGTGTATATATTTGGAGGCTTGTTGTATGAAGGATATAGAAATAACAGGTTATATTACAATATTCAGTGTATATATTTGGAAGCTTGGTATATGAAGGATATAGAAATACCAGGTTATATTACAATATTCAGTGTATATATTCGGAGACTTGTTGTATGAAGGATATAGAAATACCAGGTTATATCACAATATTCAGTGTATATATTTGGAGGCTTGTTGTATGAAGGATATAGAAATACCAGGTTGTATTACAATATTCAGTGTATATATTTGGAGGCTTGTTGTATGAAGGATATAGAAATACCAGGTTATATTACAATATTCAGTGTATATATTTGGAGGCTTGTTGTATGAAGGATATAGAAATACCAGGTTATATTACAATATTCAGTGTATATATTTGGAAGCTTGGTATATGAAGGATATAGAAATACCAGGTTATATTACAATATTCAATGTATATATTTGGAGGCTTGTTGTATGAAGGATATAGAAATACCAGGTTATATTACAATATTCAGTGTATATATTTGGAGGCTTGTTGTATGAAGGATATAGAAATACCAGGTTATATTACAATATTCAGTGTATATATTCGGAGACTTGTTGTATGAAGGATATAGAAATACCAGGTTATATCACAATATTCAGTGTATATATTTGGAGGCTTGTTGTATGAAGGATATAGAAATAACAGGTTATATTACAATATTCAATGTATATATTTGGAAGCTTGGTATATGAAGGATATAGAAATAACAGGTTATATTACAATATTCAATGTATATATTTGGAGGCTTGTTGTATGAAGGATATAGAAATACCAGGTTATATTACAATATTCAGTGTATATATTTGGAAGCTTGGTATATGAAGGATATAGAAATAACAGGTTATATTACAATATTCAGTGTATATATTTGGAGGCTTGTTGTATGAAGGATATAGAAATACCAGGTTATATTACAATATTCAATGTATATATTTGGAGGCTTGTTATATGAAGGATATAGAAATACCAGGTTATATTACAATATTCAGTGTATATATTCGGAGACTTGTTGTATGAAGGATATAGAAATACCAGGTTATAATACAATATTCAGTGTATATATTTGGAGACTTGTTATATGAAGGATATAGAAATAACAGGTTATATTACAATATTCAATGTATATATTTGGAAGCTTGGTATATGAAGGATATAGAAATAACAGGTTATATTACAATATTCAATGTATATATTTGGAGGCTTGTTGTATGAAGGATATAGAAATACCAGGTTATATTACAATATTCAATGTATATATTTGGAAGCTTGTTATATGAAGGATATAGAAATACCAGGTTATATTACAATATTCAGTGTATATATTTGGAGGCTTGTTGTATGAAGGATATAGAAATACCAGGTTATATTACAATATTCAGTGTATATATTTGGAAGCTTGTTATATGAAGGATATAGAAATACCAGGTTATATTACAATATTCAGTGTATATATTTGGAAGCTTGTTATATGAAGGATATAGAAATACCAGGTTATATTACAATATTCAGTGTATATATTTGGAGGCTTGTTATATGAAGGATATAGAAATACCAGGTTGTATTACAATATTCAGTGTATATATTTGGAAGCTTGGTATATGAAGGATATAGAAATACCAGGTTATATTACAATATTCAGTGTATATATTTGGAGGCTTGTTGTATGAAGGATATAGAAATACCAGGTTATATTACAATATTCAGTGTATATATTTGGAAGCTTGGTATATGAAGGATATAGAAATACCAGGTTATATTACAATATTCAGTGTATATATTTGGAGGCTTGTTGTATGAAGGATATAGAAATACCAGGTTATATTACAATATTCAGTGTATATATTTGGAAGCTTGGTATATGAAGGATATAGAAATACCAGGTTATATTACAATATTCAATGTATATATTTGGAGGCTTGGTATATGAAGGATATAGAAATACCAGGTTATATTACAATATTCAGTGTATATATTTGGAAGCTTGGTATATGAAGGATATAGAAATACCAGGTTATATTACAATATTCAGTGTATATATTTGGAAGCTTTTTATATGAAGGATATAGAAATACCAGGTTATATTACAATATTCAGTGTATATATTTGGAAGCTTGTTATATGAAGGATATAGAAATAACAGGTTATATTACAATATTCAGTGTATATATTTGGAGGCTTGTTGTATGAAGGATATAGAAATAACAGGTTATATTACAATATTCAGTGTATATATTTGGAGACTTGTTGTATGAAGGATATAGAAATAACAGGTTATATTACAATATTCAGTGTATATATTTGGAAGCTTGGTATATGAAGGATATAGAAATACCAGGTTATATTACAATATTCAGTGTATATATTTGGAGGCTTGTTGTATGAAGGATATAGAAATACCAGGTTATATTACAATATTCAGTGTATATATTTGGAAGCTTGGTATATGAAGGATATAGAAATACCAGGTTATATTACAATATTCAATGTATATATTCGGAGACTTGTTGTATGAAGGATATAGAAATACCAGGTTATATTACAATATTCAGTGTATATATTCGGAGACTTGTTGTATGAAGGATATAGAAATAACAGGTTATATTACAATATTCAGTGTATATATTCGGAGACTTGTTGTATGAAGGATATAGAAATAACAGGTTATATTACAATATTCAGTGTATATATTTGGAGGCTTGGTATATGAAGGATATAGAAATAACAGGTTATATTACAATATTCAATGTATATATTTGGAGGCTTGTTGTATGAAGGATATAGAAATACCAGGTTGTATTACAATATTCAGTGTATATATTTGGAGGCTTGTTGTATGAAGGATATAGAAATAACAGGTTATATTACAATATTCAGTGTATATATTTGGAAGCTTGGTATATGAAGGATATAGAAATAACAGGTTATATTACAATATTCAATGTATATATTTGGAGGCTTGTTGTATGAAGGATATAGAAATACCAGGTTGTATTACAATATTCAGTGTATATATTTGGAGGCTTGTTGTATGAAGGATATAGAAATAACAGGTTATATTACAATATTCAGTGTATATATTTGGAAGCTTGGTATATGAAGGATATAGAGATACCAGGTTATATTACAATATTCAGTGTATATATTCGGAGACTTGTTGTATGAAGGATATAGAAATACCAGGTTGTATTACAATATTCAGTGTATATATTTGGAGGCTTGTTGTATGAAGGATATAGAAATACCAGGTTATATTACAATATTCAGTGTATATATTCGGAGACTTGTTGTATGAAGGATATAGAAATACCAGGTTATATTACAATATTCAGTGTATATATTTGGAAGCTTGGTATATGAAGGATATAGAGATACCAGGTTATATTACAATATTCAATGTATATATTTGGAGGCTTGTTGTATGAAGGATATAGAAATACCAGGTTGTATTACAATATTCAGTGTATATATTTGGAGGCTTGTTGTATGAAGGATATAGAAATAACAGGTTATATTACAATATTCAGTGTATATATTTGGAGGCTTGTTGTATGAAGGATATAGAAATACCAGGTTATATTACAATATTCAGTGTATATATTTGGAAGCTTGGTATATGAAGGATATAGAAATACCAGGTTATATTACAATATTCAGTGTATATATTTGGAAGCTTGTTGTATGAAGGATATAGAAATACCAGGTTATATTACAATATTCAATGTATATATTTGGAGGCTTGTTGTATGAAGGATATAGAAATACCAGGTTATATTACAATATTCAGTGTATATATTTGGAAGCTTGTTATATGAAGGATATAGAAATACCAGGTTATATTACAATATTCAATGTATATATTTGGAGGCTTGTTGTATGAAGGATATAGAAATACCAGGTTATATTACAATATTCAGTGTATATATTTGGAAGCTTGGTATATGAAGGATATAGAAATACCAGGTTATATTACAATATTCAGTGTATATATTTGGAAGCTTGGTATATGAAGGATATAGAAATACCAGGTTATATCACAATATTCAGTGTATATATTTGGAGGCTTGTTGTATGAAGGATATAGAAATACCAGGTTATATTACAATATTCAGTGTATATATTTGGAAGCTTGGTATATGAAGGATATAGAAATACCAGCTTATATTACAATATTCAGTGTATATATTTGGAAGCTTGTTGTATGAAGGATATAGAAATACCAGGTTATATTACAATATTCAATGTATATATTTGGAGGCTTGTTGTATGAAGGATATAGAAATACCAGGTTATATTACAATATTCAATGTATATATTTGGAAGCTTGGTATATGAAGGATATAGAAATACCAGGTTATATTACAATATTCAGTGTATATATTTGGAGGCTTGTTGTATGAAGGATATAGAAATACCAGGTTATATTACAATATTCAGTGTATATATTTGGAAGCTTGGTATATGAAGGATATAGAAATACCAGGTTATATTACAATATTCAATGTATATATTCGGAGACTTGTTGTATGAAGGATATAGAAATACCAGGTTATATTACAATATTCAGTGTATATATTCGGAGACTTGTTGTATGAAGGATATAGAAATAACAGGTTATATTACAATATTCAGTGTATATATTCGGAGACTTGTTGTATGAAGGATATAGAAATAACAGGTTATATTACAATATTCAGTGTATATATTTGGAGGCTTGGTATATGAAGGATATAGAAATAACAGGTTATATTACAATATTCAATGTATATATTTGGAGGCTTGTTGTATGAAGGATATAGAAATACCAGGTTGTATTACAATATTCAGTGTATATATTTGGAGGCTTGTTGTATGAAGGATATAGAAATAACAGGTTATATTACAATATTCAGTGTATATATTTGGAAGCTTGGTATATGAAGGATATAGAAATAACAGGTTATATTACAATATTCAATGTATATATTTGGAGGCTTGTTGTATGAAGGATATAGAAATACCAGGTTGTATTACAATATTCAGTGTATATATTTGGAGGCTTGTTGTATGAAGGATATAGAAATACCAGGTTATATTACAATATTCAGTGTATATATTCGGAGACTTGTTGTATGAAGGATATAGAAATACCAGGTTATATTACAATATTCAGTGTATATATTTGGAAGCTTGGTATATGAAGGATATAGAGATACCAGGTTATATTACAATATTCAATGTATATATTTGGAGGCTTGTTGTATGAAGGATATAGAAATACCAGGTTGTATTACAATATTCAGTGTATATATTTGGAGGCTTGTTGTATGAAGGATATAGAAATACCAGGTTATATTACAATATTCAGTGTATATATTTGGAGGCTTGTTGTATGAAGGATATAGAAATACCAGGTTATATTACAATATTCAGTGTATATATTTGGAGGCTTGTTGTATGAAGGATATAGAAATACCAGGTTATATTACAATATTCAGTGTATATATTTGGAAGCTTGGTATATGAAGGATATAGAAATACCAGGTTATATTACAATATTCAGTGTATATATTTGGAAGCTTGTTGTATGAAGGATATAGAAATACCAGGTTATATTACAATATTCAATGTATATATTTGGAGGCTTGTTGTATGAAGGATATAGAAATACCAGGTTATATTACAATATTCAGTGTATATATTTGGAAGCTTGTTATATGAAGGATATAGAAATACCAGGTTATATTACAATATTCAATGTATATATTTGGAGGCTTGTTGTATGAAGGATATAGAAATACCAGGTTATATTACAATATTCAGTGTATATATTTGGAAGCTTGGTATATGAAGGATATAGAAATACCAGGTTATATTACAATATTCAGTGTATATATTTGGAAGCTTGGTATATGAAGGATATAGAAATACCAGGTTATATCACAATATTCAGTGTATATATTTGGAGGCTTGTTGTATGAAGGATATAGAAATACCAGGTTATATTACAATATTCAGTGTATATATTTGGAAGCTTGGTATATGAAGGATATAGAAATACCAGCTTATATTACAATATTCAGTGTATATATTTGGAAGCTTGTTGTATGAAGGATATAGAAATACCAGGTTATATTACAATATTCAATGTATATATTTGGAGGCTTGTTGTATGAAGGATATAGAAATACCAGGTTATATTACAATATTCAATGTATATATTTGGAGGCTTGTTGTATGAAGGATATAGAAATACCAGGTTATATTACAATATTCAATGTATATATTTGGAAGCTTGTTATATGAAGGATATAGAAATACCAGGTTATAATACAATATTCAGTGTATATATTTGGAGACTTGTTATATGAAGGATATAGAAATACCAGGTTGTATTACAATATTCAATGTATATATTTGGAGGCTTGTTGTATGAAGGATATAGAAATACCAGGTTATATTACAATATTCAGTGTATATATTCGGAGACTTGTTGTATGAAGGATATAGAAATACCAGGTTATAATACAATATTCAGTGTATATATTTGGAGACTTGTTATATGAAGGATATAGAAATAACAGGTTATATTACAATATTCAATGTATATATTTGGAAGCTTGTTATATGAAGGATTTAGAAATAACAGGTTATATTACAATATTCAATGTATATATTTGGAGGCTTGTTGTATGAAGGATATAGAAATACCAGGTTATATTACAATATTCAGTGTATATATTTGGAGACTTGTTGTATGAAGGATATAGAAATACCAGGTTATATTACAATATTCAATGTATATATTTGGAGGCTTGTTGTATGAAGGATATAGAAATACCAGGTTATATTACAATATTCAGTGTATATATTTGGAAGCTTGTTGTATGAAGGATATAGAAATACCAGGTTATATTACAATATTCAATGTATATATTTGGAAGCTTGGTATATGAAGGATATAGAGATACCAGGTTGTATTACAATATTCAGTGTATATATTTGGAGGCTTGTTGTATGAAGGATATAGAAATAACAGGTTATATTACAATATTCAGTGTATATATTTGGAGGCTTGTTGTATGAAGGATATAGAGATACCAGGTTGTATTACAATATTCAGTGTATATATTTGGAGGCTTGTTGTATGAAGGATATAGAAATAACAGGTTATATTACAATATTCAGTGTATATATTTGGAGGCTTGTTGTATGAAGGATATAGAGATACCAGGTTATATTACAATAGTCAGTGTATATATTTGGAGGCTTGTTATATGAAGGATATAGAAATACCAGGTTATAATACAATATTCAGTGTATATATTTGGAAGCTTGTTGTATGAAGGATATAGAGATACCAGGTTATATTACAATAGTCAGTGTATATATGCGGAGACTTTTTGTATGAAGGATATAGAAATACCAGGTTATATTGCAATATTCAGTGTATATATTTGGAAGCTTGGTATATGAAGGATATAGAAATAACAGGTTATATTACAATATTCAGTGTATATATTTGGAGACTTGTTGTATGAAGGATATAGAAATACCAGGTTATATTACAATATTCAGTGTATATATTTGGAGGCTTGTTGTATGAAGGATATAGAAATACCAGGTTATAATACAATATTCAGTGTATATATTTGGAGGCTTGTTGTATGAAGGATATAGAAATAACAGGTTATATTACAATATTCAGTGTATATATTTGGAAGCTTGGTATATGAAGGATATAGAAATAACAGGTTATATTACAATATTCAGTGTATATATTTGGAGACTTGTTGTATGAAGGATATAGAAATACCAGGTTATATTACAATATTCAGTGTATATATTTGGAGGCTTGTTGTATGAAGGATATAGAAATACCAGGTTATATTACAATATTCAGTGTATATATTTGGAGGCTTGTTGTATGAAGGATATAGAAATACCAGGTTATATTACAATATTCAGTGTATATATTTGGAGGCTTGTTGTATGAAGGATATAGAAATAACAGGTTATATTACAATATTCAATGTATATATTTGGAGACTTGTTGTATGAAGGATATAGAAATACCAGGTTATATTACAATATTCAGTGTATATATTTGGAGGCTTGTTGTATGAAGGATATAGAAATACCAGGTTATATTACAATATTCAGTGTATATATTTGGAGGCTTGTTGTATGAAGGATATAGAAATACCAGGTTGTATTACAATATTTTATGTTTATGTTTGGGAATTATAAATGCCTGTTTCAGTCCAGTCCAAGCCTAAGGCCCCATGCACACGAACGTGCTTTTGCGGCCGCAATTCCCCCGAAAATCCACGGGAGAATTGCGGCCCTATTCATTTCAATGGACCCATGCACACGACCGTGGTTTCCAAAAAGAACGGACATGTCTTATTACGGCCGTGTTTTGCAGTCCAGACTCGTAGAAAATAATGCACGCGGCCATGTGCACGGCCCGCGATTTGAGGGCGCCTCACGTGTGACACGCCGCGACCGGCCGACCCGAAAATCACGGCCGTGCACATGGCTACGGTCGTGTGCATGAGGCCTAATATTGTCCAAATGTACCTTTATTTTATTTTAAGTTATTTGCAAATAGTTAAAGGACCAGTGTCACGAAAAAAAAATGTTTATATCAATTTGCTTTTAGTGTTTTATTAAAAAAAAAAATATTTATTTGTGTGTTTGTGTTTTACTTTTTTTTATTTTTTCACTTTTTCTTGTTCATGGGGGCTGCCATTTTTTTTTCCATCTCTGTATTTGTCGATTAACGACACATACAGACATGGAATACGGCACATATAGTCCCATAGTGAATGCGAACGGGACCCGTTCCATCCACTATGCTGTACGCCGTCTGTGTGGGAACGGCGCATGCGCCGCTCCCACACAGTCCAAATTGAACTGTGCGACGTCCGGCGCCATTTTCTTGTGGACCGAAAGTCGCGGCCGGACAGTAAGATTACTAATTCCGGTCGCGGCTTCCGGACTTGTGCACTTGGAACGGAGGTAGCAGACGGAGCGGACGGACCGGAGGGAGCGGCAGGAGCAGGTAAGTTAGGTCTGTGTATGTACGTGTTTTACTGTGTGTTTACTACTGTATGTTAACCTACTACACTGTGTGTTAGCTCAAAAAACGGCGACACACAGTGTAGGAGGTTTGACCGTTCAATCTCCTCTTTCTCCTGGCACTAGCCAGGATAAAGGAGGGGGGATTCTGAGAGCTCACTAGAGCGAGTGAGTTTTCTCAAATTTTGCAGCATAAAGCAATGTGGTTGCTTTACCACACGCAATGCTGCAATTTTGGGAATTGCTCCATCTAGTGACCAGCGCTGGGAAATGTTATAAATTAGAATCTAATTTATATTTCCTGACTCGTGAAAAAATTAAAAAAATTAGAACAATGTTTAATCACCTATGCACTGTTTAACAAAAAAAAAATAATAATTTTTTCTAGCGACACATTCCCTTTAAGAGCATCTATAGGAAAAATGTAAACGGGTTCCCACTAACTGTAAATTATCATTCATGTCACGAAGCTCTATAAATTAAAAAAAAAAACGGGGGGACGACGACTTTTCATAGCTTCCCTTTTAAAAGAGTTCCCCACTATAGACGTTTTTGATATACAGTATATTGTATGGACAAAAGTATTGGGTCACACTTATTTGTTAAAAAAAAATTGTGTTGCCATATTCTGAAAGCCATAACTTTTTTTTTTTTTTCGATTAAGCAGTGTGAGGGTTTATTTTGTGCTGGACTAGCTGTAGTTTTTATTGGTTTTATTTTTTGCTACATACGACCATAGATTTTTTTTTTAGCACTAAGTTGACAAAAAACAGCGATTCTGGCTTTTTTACATTTTTTTTTTTTACGGCGTTCACTGTGCGAGTTAAATAATGTTGTATAGTAATAGTTCTGACTTTTACAGACACGGCAATACAATTTTGTTTATTTTTTACATTACTTTAGAGGAAAAATAGGAAAAGGGTTTTTCTTTAACTTTGAGGGTATGTTCACATACTAGACTAAAAACGTCTGAAAATACGGAGCTGTTTTCAAGGGGAAAAAGCTTGTGATTTTCAGATGTTTTTTACGCCACTCGCGATTTTCGCAGCGTTTTTCATAGCGTTTTTTACGGCTGTTTTTTTAGCTTTTTCAATAGAGTCTATGAAAAACAGCTCCAAAAACGTCCCAAGTGTTCTGCACTTCTTTTTCGCAGCCGCTTTTTTACGCGGCCGTTTTTCAAAACGGCCGCGTAAAAAAACGGCCCATTGGAACAGAACGCCATATTTCCCATTGCAATCAATGGGCAGATGTTTGGAGGCGTTCTTCTTTAGATTTTTTGGCTGTTTTTCGGCCGTTTATGGCCCAAAAAACGGCTGAAAATAGGCCGTGTGAAGATACCCTTATTATTTTAAATTTTTTTCACTACTGAAAACTTTATTTAACTTTTTTTTTACACTTTTTATTAGTCCCGCTAGGGGACTTAAACCTGCGATCGTCAGATCACTGGTTCAATACACTGCAATACTAATGTATTTCAGTATATTGTCATTTTTACATGCTTCTTGTTAGGCCCTGACTGAGGCAGAGCTTAAAGAGGCTCTGTCACCAGATTTTGCAACCCCTATCTCCTATTGCAGCAGATCGGCGCTGCAATATAGATAAGAGTAACGTTTGTTTTTTTTTAAAACGAGCATTTTTGGCCAAGTTATGACCATTTTTATATTTATGTAAATGAGGCTTTCTAAAGTACAACTGGGCGTGTTTCAAGTTAAAGTACAACTGGGCGTGTATTGTGTTCGTTACATCTGGGCGTTTTTACTTCTTTTACTAGCTGGGCGTTGTGAATAGAAGTTTATGATGCTGACGAATCAGCATCTTCCACTTCTCTTCGTTAACACCCAGCTTATGGCAGTGCACAGACACACAGCGTGTTCTCGAAAGATCACGCTGTGACGTCACTCACTTCCTGCCCCAGGTCCTGCATCGTGTCGGACGAGCGAGGACACATCGGCACCAGAGGCTACAGTTGATTCTGCAGCAGCATCAGCGTTTGCAGGGAAGTAGCTACATTGACTTACCTGCAAACGCAGATGCTGCTGCAGAATCAAATATAGCCTCTGGTGCCGATGTGTCCTCGCTCGTCCGACACGATGCAGGACCTGGGGCAGGAAGTGAGTGACGTCACAGCGTGATCTCTCGAGAACACGCTGTGTCTGTGCACTGCCATAAGCTGGGTGTTAACGAAGAAATTTGCATAAATATAAAAATGGTCATAACTTGGCCAAAAATGCTCGTTTAAAAAAAACAAAACGTTACTCTTATCTACATTGCAGCGCCGATCTGCTGCAATACGAGATAGGGGTTGCAAAATCTGGTGACAGAGCCTCTTTAACATAGGCAGAAAAAAGGCAGATCCGGGCTGCCATGACAACTATCGGCACCCCGCCAACCATGATGACCATTCAGTGGCATAGCTACCACTGTAGCAGCCATAGCGGCTGCTACGGGGCCCGCAGCATGAGGGGGCCCGTGCCACCCGCCAGGACGGGCTCCCCCATGTTGGTGGCGTTGCTAGCAGCTGCTATGTGATGCCACATTCAATAGTATCTGCGTCCTTAGGACGCAGATACTATTGTACACTATGACAGAGCAGGAGGTATCTCCCTGCTCTGCCATAGGCTACAGGCCACATTCAGTCTGCAGCCTATCAGGCACAGGGTCAGGATCCTTGCGCAGGCTGGCGTGATGTCACTGGGTCACGCCGGCCTACGCAAGGATCCCGTTTGTGTTGAGGAGCTGCTCCGTTCTTTGGGGTTCGTTGGGGGCCTAGGTGAGTATAATTTTTTTTTGTTTGGGTGCGATATATCGTACTATATACAAGGGAGGTGGGAGCGCTATGTACAAGAGGTGCTTTATAACACTGTCTACAGGGGGGCTGTATAGCACTGTCTATAGGGGGGCTGTATAGCACTGTCTACAGGGGGGCTGTATAACACTGTCTACAGGGGGGGCTGTATAGCACTGTCTGCAGGGGGGCTGTATAGCACTGTCTACAGGGGTTCTGTATAGAACTGTCTACAAGGGGGCTGTATAGCACTGTCTACAGGGGGCTGTATAGAACTGTCTACAGGGGGGCTATATAGCACTGTCTACAGGGGGGGCTGTATGGCACAATCTACAGGGCGGGCTGTATGAGGCTATCTACAGGGGGGCACTATCTACAGGGGGGCACTATCTACAAGGAAGGGCTGTGTGTTGCACCCAGAGAAGGGGGGCCCCAGTTAAAAGTTTGTTATGGGGCCCAGTGTTTCCTACTTACGCCCCTGCAACCATCTAATAGCTTAGATGCTGCGGTCGTGATTGACTGCGGCATCTAAGTGGTTAAATGGCCAGGAACAGCGCGATCACTGCTCCTGACCATTAGTGCAGGGTGTCAGCTGTAATACACAGCTGATACCCACAGCGCATGGAGCGGGTTTAGCACGTGAGCCCGCTCCATACTACTCCTCTTGCACCAGGACATACTGGCATGTCCCGGTGGGTGAAGGGGTTAATCTTTGAATTCAGGTGTTTCATTCCGTCCCATTACCACAGGTGCATAAAATCAATCATGCAGTCTGCCTTTACAAACATTTGTTATAGAATAGGTCATTCCAAAGTGCTCACTGCGTGGTACTGTAATAGGATACCACCGTTGCAGCAAGTCAGTATGTGAAATTTCATCCCTCCTATATATTCCACCCTCAAACTTCAGTGATATTATTGCAAAATGGAAGCGTTTAGGAACCACAGCAGTTCAGCCACGAAGTGGCAGACCACGTAAAGTTACAGAGCGGGGTCGCCGAGTGCTGACGCGCATAGTGAATAAAAGTCCCCAACGCTTTACTGACTCAATAACTGTAGAGTTCCAAACCTCTCCTGGCATTAACATCAGCTCAAAAACTGTGTGCAGGGAGCGCCGAATGGAGTGGTGTAAAGCACACTGCCACTGGACTCTGGAGCAGTGGAAACATGTATTGTGGAGTGATGAATCACGGTTCTCTATCTGGCAGTCTGATTGACGAGTCTGGTGTAATGACGGGGGTGGGGAGACAGACAAGTGAGCCCTAATCTACCCACCACTCAGTCCCTGCCTACTTGCAACGACCCGCCCTAGGCGACGGGGTACAACTGGGCGAAGGTCCCTACGTTCAATAAGTGCACGACAGACAAACAGACAAGGGCACACAGAGCTAGGGGGAGAAAGGGGCAGTTGCCCACGGCAACACCGTGAGCAACAAGAGAAGTGAACAAGCCGAGTCAAACCAGGAGAGTACGAGGTGCCAAACGCAGAGCAGAAGAGTGGTAAACAAGCCGAGTCAAACCAGGAGTGTACGAGGTACCAAACGCAGAGCAGGAGAGTAGTCAGCAAGCCGGGGTCAATATGAAGCAAGGACAATGGTACAAGAAGCTGCAGCAGGGCCAGGAAACCAAACGAGAAGAATCACAAACAAAGGAGGAACAGGAAAGGCAGGTATAAATAGACAGAGGGCGGGAGCTAGCTCCGTCTGGCCAGGCTGTGATAGGTTCTCCCACTCCTAAGCCTGCCACCCTGAGTGGTGGAAGATGGAGTCAGTCTCACAGACATAGAAGCAGGTGCAGACTGATTATCTATGGGCGTTAACCCTGAAGCTGTGCCTGGCAGATCCTTTACAGTACCCCCCCTTTTATGAGGGGCCACCGGACCCTTTCTAAGTGGACCTGGTTTACAGGGGAAACGAAGGTGAAACCTCCTGACCAATATCCCAGCGTGGACATCCCGAGCGGGTACCCAAGTCCTCTCCTCAGGCCCGTATCCTCTCCAATGGATCAGTTACTGGAGGGAGCCTTGGACCATCCTGCTGTCCACAATCTTGGCCACCTGGAATTCTGCCCCCTCAGGGGTGAGAACAGGGACCGGAGGTTTCCTCGAGGGAGCCAAGGATGGGGAGCAGCGTTTAAGGAGGGAGGCATGGAACACGTCGTGTACTCGAAAAGATGGGGGCAACTCCAGTCGGAAGGAGACAGGATTGAGGACTTCAATGACCTTGTACGGCCCTATAAACCGGGGAGCAAACTTGTTGGACGGGACCTTAAGGCGCAAATTTTTAGACGATAGCCACACCAGATCCCCGACCATAAACAAGGGGTTAGCAGAACGTTTTCTATCTGCCTGAGTTTTTTGTATGCTCTGGGACGCCTCTAGGTTCTTCTGAACCTGAGCCCAGACTGTGCACAGTTCTCGATGAACGACCTCTACCTCGGGATTGTTGGAACTACCAGGTGAAACGGAAGAGAACCGTGGATTAAACCCAAAATTACAGAAAAAGGGGGAGACCCCTGACGAGTTACTGACCCGGTTATTAAGGGAAAATTCGGCGGGGGGAATGAATGAGACCCAATCATATTGACAGTCAGAGATAAAACACCTTAAATATTGTTCTAGAGACTGATTAGTCCTCTCAGTTTGGCCATTAGTTTCAGGATGGAAGGCAGAGGAGAGGGACAGATCAATCTCCAACTTTTTACAGAAGGCTCTCCAAAACAATGAAACAAATTGTACCCCTCTATCAGAAACAATATTGACAGGGACCCCATGGAGACGCAGGATGTGTTTGACAAACAAGGTAGCTAACGTCTTAGCATTGGGTAGTTTTTTGAGGGGCACAAAGTGGCACATCTTACTGAAGCGGTCTACTACAACCCACACCACCGACTTGCCTTGAGATGGAGGCAAATCGGTGATAAAATCCATGGAGATATGGGTCCAAGGTCTCTGGGGAATGGGCAAAGAACATAGTAAGCCCGCTGGTCGGGACCTGGGAGTCTTGGACCTAGCACAAACTTCACAAGCGGCGACGTAGGCCTTAACGTCTTTAGGCAACCCAGGCCACCAATAGTTTCTGGCAATGAGGTGCTTGGTACCCAGGATGCCTGGATGGCCAGATAGTGCAGAGTCATGATTTTCCCTTGGGTAGTCAGCTGCACAAAAGTGCTACCAGATTTACATAGCATTTTAGAAACTCACATAAAAATAATTATATTTTTTAAAGGGAAACTCCAATAAAAAAAGTTTTCATTGTTTCCTCCTTTGTGATGCTTTGCCATTCCTTTACTGCAGCGTCTTCAGTTGTTGCTTGTTTGTGGGTCTTCCTGCCTTAACTGGTTGCCGACACAGGACGAGTATGTTCGTCCTGAGCGGCGAGAACATCGCGCATTAGGACGAGCATACTCGTCCTGTGTGACAGCCGTCCCTGCGTGCGTCTGTGCGCGCGATAGAGAGCGGGGCAACGGCTGTAAAACACAGCCACGGCCCCGCTCTGACAGCGGAGAGAAGAGAAACATCTTCTCTCCGCTGTTAACCCTTTGAACGCCGCGATGAAAGCTGATCGCGGCGTTCAAAGAGAGGGGACTGCACATTGATCGCGTCACAGAAAATAACTGTGACGCGATCAAAGTCCACAACTCGTATGGCCAGACAGCCCAGGGTCCATTGAAGGACCCCAGGGCTGTCTGAACATATTTCCTGTTGTTAGAGCATACTGAGGTATGCCTTAACAACTGCCTGTGTACGATCAGTAACAGGCTAATGTACTGGCATATAGATCTATGCCAGTACATTGCAGTTACAAAATAAAAATCAAAATGATAAATCCCTTTATGGGATTAAAAAAAAAAATTAAATGAATGTAAAAAAAAAATAATGGTAAATAAATAAATAAAAAGTAAATAAAATACACAGACACACACATTTTTTATAATAAATCAACTTTTTAAAATATAAGTCCCAAAACATGAAATAATATAGACATATTTGGTATCGCCACGACCGTAACAACCTGTATAACAAATGTATAATGTTATTTATGATGATCGGTGTAAAAAAAATAAATATTAAAACGGCTGCGCAACTGCTTTTTTTCTGCATTTTAATCTAGTTAAAAATTTATAGAAATTAAACGATAATGTATTTGTACCAAAAAATGGTACATACATAAAGTACAACTCGTCCCACAAAAAACAAAGTCTCATACAACTACGTCGTACAAAAAATAAAAGCGTTATGAGCGTCGGGATGCAAAGAGGGAAATGTAAAAAAAATTGCTCTGTCCTCAAGGCCAAAATTGGCCGTGTCCTTAAGGGGTTAAGCAAGTGACATGCAGCTCGATCGGGTTGGGATCTGGTGATTGACTTGGCTATTGCAGAATATTCCACTTCTTTGTCTTAAAGAGGCTCTGTCACCAGATTAAAAATGCTCTATCTCCTACATCAGTTTATCGGCGCTGGAATGTAGTTACTAGCAATGTGTTTTTATTTTAAAAACGATGTTTTTTAACAAAGTTATGGCGTTTAGAACATTTATGCAAATGAGGTCCTTAACCCCTTAGTGACCAGCCCATTTTAGGCCTTAATGACCAAGCTATTTTATTCGTTTTTCTATAGTCGCATTCAAAGAGCTATAACTTTTTTATTTTTTCGTCTACATAGCTGTATGAGGACTTGTTTTTTGCGGGATTAGTTGTGCTTTTTAATGGCACCATTTTTGGGTACATATAATTTTTATATTAACTTTTATTAACCTTTTTGGGGGGGATTATAAAAAAAACCTGAAATTCCGCCATTGTTCTATGCGTTTTTAAATTGACGCCGTTCACTGTGTGACGTAATTAACATGTGACCTTTATTCTATGGGTCGGTACGATTACGGCGATACCACATATGTGGAGGTTTTTTTATGTTTTACGACTTTTGCACAATAAAAACACTTTTGAACTAAAATTATTTGCTTTTGCATCGTCGCTTTCCAAGAGCCGTAATTTTTTTATTTTTCCATCAATGTAGTGATTTTTTGGGCTTGTTTTCTGCGGGACAAGACGTAGTTTTGAATGGTACTGTTTTGGGGTACATGGGACTTATTGATTCATTTTTATTATGACTTTTTTGGGGGGCAATGGAAAAAAATTGCAATTTCGCCATAGTTTTTGGCGTTTTTTTTTTACGGTGTTCACTTTGCGGTTTAAATTACATATTAACTTTATTAATGGAGTCATTACGGTCGCGGCGATACCATATATGTGTACTTTTTTTTTTTTTTTACACTTTTACTAAATAAAACCACTTTTTATGGAAAAAAATGGTTTTATTTATTTTTTTACTGTACTTTTTATTAATAATCTTTATTTCACTTTGATGACTGATTTTATTAGTCCCACTAGGGGACTTTACTGTGCGATATTCCGATCGCTGCTATAATGCTCTGGTATACTTCGTATACCAGAGCATTATTGCCTGTCAGTGTAAATCTGACAGGCAATCTGTTAGGACGTGCCTCCGGCATATGTCCAGGGCAGACCTGGGGGCTTTTATCAGTCCCCCGGCTGCCATGACACCCCATCGGAGACCCGCGATTTCATTCGCGGGCCGCCGATGGGTGACAGAGGGAGCGCACTCCCTCTGTAAACAAAGTTAAATGCCGCGGTCGCTATTGACGGCGACATTTAACGGGTTAAACGGCCGCGATCGAAGTAAACTTCGATCGCGGGCGTTGGAGCAGGAGCTCAGCTGTCATCAGACAGCAGAGCCCCGGCTCCTGCCTGCACGGGAGACCCGTGCAGGACTTAGACTAGGCTGACGTGAAAAGGCGTCAGCCTAGCCTAAAGCCCAGTAGTGAATCACGTTAAAACACGTATTAGTGGTCACTAAGGGGTTAATGCCCAACTGGGCGTTTTTTAATTTTCAACCAAGTGGGCGTATGACAAAGAGGTGTATGACGCTGGCCAATCCGCATCATACACCTCTCTGTCTTACACCCAAGCTAGATTCACTGAGCAGCGTGATCTCGCGAGACCGCGCTGTGACGTCATTTCCGCCCACAGGTCCTTCATCCCTGCGTCTGAAGACAACATCTTTCGTCTCCCTCCAGGCTGCTGCTGCTGCTACTACTACCAATCCGACGACTGGGACTTCTCATCGGCCTGGAGGGAGACGAAAGATGTTGTCTTCAGACGCAGGGATGAAGGACCTGTGGGCGGAAGTGACATCACAGCTCGGTCTCGCGAGATCACGCTGCTCAGTGAATCTAGCTTGGGTGTAAGACAGAGAGGTGTATGATGCGGATTGGCCAGCGTCATACACCTCTTTGTCATACGCCCACTTGGTTGAAAATTAAAAACCGCCCAGTTGGGCATTAAGGACCTAATTTGCATAAATGTTCTAAACGCCATAACTTTGTTAAAAAACATCGTTTTTAAAATAAAAACACATTGCTAGTAACTACATTCCAGCGCCGATAAACTGATGTAGGAGATAGAGCATTTTTATTCTGGTGACAGAGACTCTTTAAGAAACTCCTGGGTTGCTTTCGCAGTATGTTTTGGGTCATTGTCCATCTGTACTGTGAAGCGACGTCCAATCAACCTTGCTGCATTTGGTTGAATCTGAGCAGAAAGTATATCCCTGAACACTTCAGAATTCATCCGGCTGCTTCTGTCTTCAGTCACATCATCAATAAACACTAGTGACCTAGTGCCTTTGGCAGCCATGCATGCCCATGCCATCAGACTGCCTCCACCATGTTTTACAGAGGATGTGGAGTGCTTTGGATCATGATCTGTTCCAAGCCTTCTTCATACTTTCTTCCTCCCATCATTCTAGTACAGGTTGATCTTAGTTTCATGCTGTTACAGAACTGGGTTGGCTTCTTTAGATGTGGTTTGGCAAAGTCTAATCTGGCCTTTCTATTTTTGAGGCTGATTAATGGTTTGCACCTTGTATTGTATTTGCTCTCATGAAGTCTTCTCTTTATGGTAGACTTTGATACTGATACGCCTACTTCCAGGAGAGTATTCTTCACTTGGGTAGATGTTGTGAAGGGGTTTCTCTTCACCATAGAATGGATTCTGCGATCATCCACCACTGTTGTCTTCCGTGGACGTCCAGGCCTTTTGGAGTTTACAAGATCATCAGTGAGCTCTTTTTTTCAAGAATGTACCAAACTGTTGATTTGGCCACTCCTAACATTGTGCTGTCTCTCTGATGGATTTCTTCATTTTTTTTCAGCCTAACGATGGTATATTTCACTTGCATTGAGAGTTCTTTTGACCTCATGTTGTGGGTTCACAGCAACAGCTTCCAAATGCAAATGCCACACCTGGAATCAGCTCCAGACCTTTTACCTGTTTAATTGATGATGGACTAATGAGGAAATAACCCATGCAGCCCATTAAATAGCTTTTGAGATGATTGACCAATTATCTTTGCTCATTTGAAAAAGAGACTGCTACATATTAAAGAACTGTAATTCCTAAACCCTTCCACAAATTAGGGTGTGAATACCTTCAAATTAAAGCTGAGAGTCTGCACTCTAAGCCCATGTTGATTATATAACTGTATATTCAATATGTTTTGGTAAACAACAAAAATGCCAAAACTTCTGTCCAAATAATTCTGGACCTAACTGTACTTTGTGTGTCACACCTTGACCATTTTTAAGAGCTCTGCTTGTAGCCAAATAATGGGAACCTTCACTGTTTATGATTTACTCAAGTCTGGACTAGGTTAACCAAAAAGAAAATGCAGAAATGGGTTAGACTTGTGTGGCATTCTGGTCTTACTCATGCAAACTTGTTCTTACAATGTACAGACTTGTGTATACACTTGGCAAGGTCAAACCATTTAAATTAATAAATACCTCTGACACACCTTTATTACATTTGTAAATGATAGGTTACTAAACAGATTTTCAAATAGACCACTTTGGTTATTATATAGAAAGCGACACTTACCCCTGTGAAAAATGTGAGATTCTGTACTCAACATAGAAATTGAAATTTTCAGATGTGACAAAATTGACATTCCTAAATATATTCATACATACATTTCTAACAAAGGGAGCATAGTATCAGCTGGAGTAATGTAGTAATGTCTTTTTTTATTTGGGTGCAAACAAAGTTGTTATATTGAATATAATTCACATATACAGTATAGCTATAAAACAAATATATTGATTTCATTATTTTTTTTACTTTGATTTATATCCTTATATCTATACTCCATTATTTGGCATAGCACCCACCATATAGAATAATATAATGTAGTCTACAATCATATCTAGTTATTGTTTAGTAAAGGACCAGTGTCAGTGAATAGACCACCACTGTTCAAACCTTTTTAGATGTATTAGACATAAACAGGACTCTTAACTTCTCTTTGGGAAGAAAAAATAGCCAACCCTGCAAGCCCCTTCCCTATTCCCCCAGATAAAACAGTTAACTGACTATCCAGAAACTGCTACTAGGTCCTAGCCACCATCTTTTCATCACATTACAACATTCCCATTGGTGGTGATTAAATTTTGTTGTTCTAGTACTTTGTTGTGTATGGGTAGTTTATACTTTATATGAATAACAGCAGTCATTGTTGCATAAGGGTGGAGTAATGAGGATTCCGAAGCCTGCAACCAGTTATTGAATATATAATCTTACACAACATCCACTGAGAAAGTTTCACAGAAAAGCGTCCTTATCTAGTGGGGAGTGAAGTGACTACAGTGTTATTATCTTGTAGACTAAAAAGATGCAACATGTGCATTGGTTTGCTGGTCATTTTGTGGTAATACGTACTTTGTGTCCACTGAATGCTCGCACTGTTCTCAGGGTGGAATATAGTTGTATGGTTACACAATAGCTTGAACTGTTTATTGAGAAGCTATGCCTGCGCCATGAGTAAATGAATTGTATTTAGATTATCCCTCGATGTTCACATTTTTTATTGCTTTGCATGTTATTCAATTAAAATGCGAATATAAAATAGCACCATAGTACAATATAGATTAGCTAATTAGAATCCATGCTTAAAGGGGTAGTAGTAGTAGTAGTAGTAGTAGTAGTAGTCGTAGTAGTAGTAGTAGTAGTAGTATTGTTGTTATTATTCTTATTTCTAACATAGTTGGGGCGATTTATAAAGCAAAATGCACCAGAATTTTAGCTCAAATTGAGCTTTAAAAAAATGTACCACACACCCCCTTGTAGATAGTGCCACACACCCCCTGTAGATTTTTACGTTTTGAGATACATGTGTTTTGTATCCTGTATATAGAGCAGCTGTATAGTGCGCTAAGACCTGAATCCGTCAGGTCAGCAGCACTGTTGGGTTATGAACTTAGATGCGATCGATAGCAGCTCAACCCTGCGTGTCGGACATGCAGAACCCGCTGTCACTGAACCCGTCAGTCCCACGGACGTGACAGATACAGTATTCAGCGCTAGATACAGCTGCTCTGTATACAGAATACAAAGCAGCTGTATCTCAAAAAGTAAAATGTCTTAATAAAAAGTATTTTGAAAGTTGCACCAGTCGCACTGATAGACATTGCTTTATATATATATATATATATATATATATATATATATATATATATATATATATATATATACTGTATATAAATAAATATATATATATATATATAAAACACTATTTCAAAGGTGTACATACTTTTTAAGTTAAAACAACAAACAGTTGCCACAAAGATGATCCAATGCCTTTCCTGAACAGGTGGTTTGAACTTGTGTCTAGAACTCCTGTATCACGTTGGGTACGTGGACCCACTGGGCCGTACCGCCTCGACGGTATGGCAGCTGGCCAACAGGACACAGGTCACAGTCTATAGTTTATATAGGTGTACTTGTGGTAGCTCAGACAGTAGCAAGACAGGCTCGGCTGGGACTTAGGCAGCAGGCAAGCACCAGGCGTGGTGAAGCAGAACAGGCGTGGTACTCAGCGCAGCACGACTCCAACTCAATACGGCACTTAACCAGGATAGCACAGGGTACAGGTTACAGGTAGCAGGAACGGGAAACACTGGGAACTGGAAAACACTTAGGAGAGCGTTTGCATAGACTAGGGTAACGACAACAAAGCTCAGGCAACGCAAGAAGGGGCTGGGCCCCTCTTATAGTCCAGGGTGCTCATGGGCCAATTTTGTACTTTAATTCAGGTGCGCGCTGGCCCTTTAGGAGCGGGCACGAGCGTGCACGCGCACCCTACATGACCTGCCCGGGAGAAGCGGAAGGTAGCGCTGTTGTCTCCTGAGGAGGAGATGGGGACCAGCGCTCAAAGATCTATGGCTGCGGCCGTCAGGAGGTGAGTGAGCCTGATGGCCCGCGGCTATGGGCATGACAGTATCCCCCCTCTTATGCACCTTCCTCTTGGGGCCAGAACGAGAGAGAAACTTCTTCAGGAGGGTAGGGGCATTGAGGTTCCCAGGACCTCTCTTCAGGACCAAACCCACTCCAATCCACCAAATAAAAGGTTCTTCCACCCACTCTCGGTGTCCAGGATCTCCTTAACCTCAAAAGTCTCTGATGAACCTTTGGGAGCCAATGCAGGAGTGGAAGTCTTGTAGTAGCAGTTCAAGATCACTGGCCTCAGCAGGGAGACATGGAAGGAGTTGGGGATCTTGAGGGTAGGAGGCAGCCGAAGCTTGTAGGAGACAGGGTTGATTTGTTGCAAAATCTCGAAGGATCCAAGGAACCTGGGAGAAAACCTGTACGATCGCACCCTGAGCCGGATATTCCTAGAGGACAGCCAGACCTTAGTGCCTGGAAGAAACTGGGGAGGCTCTCGTCTTCTTGCGTCTGCCTTTCTTTTCATGCGGTCAACCGCCAGCAGAATAGAATATCGGGTCTGCTGCCAGATTTGTAGAAAGTCCCTGAATGCAGAGTCAGCTGCAGGCACCTGGGACGTTGGGGAAACAGGGAGAGGTATTCGTGGGTGTTGGCCATAGACAATGAAGAATGGACTGGAGGCGGTGGACTCACTAGTGTGGCTGTTGTAGGAGAACTCAGCCCAAGGAAGCAGCTGCACCCAGTCATCATGCTGCCTGGAGATAAAGTGTCATAGATAGTTCTCCATAATCTGATTTATTCTCTCGACTTGATCATTGGACTGGGGATGGTAGGCAGAGGAAAAGTCCAACTTCACACCGAGGAGTCCGCAGAGGGCTCTCCAGAACTTTGAGGTGAACTGAACCCTCCGATCTGACAAAATATGCAGACGGAAGATGTGTTGGATGAAGAGATTAGCCAGTCGGGAAGCGGACGGTAGGCCGGTCAGTGGAACGAAATGAGCCATCTTGGAGAATTGGTCCACCACCACCCAGACCGTACTGCAACCAGCAAAGAGGCAGGTCCGTGACAAAGTCCATAGCAATATGTTCCCAGGGGGCATTGGGCAGAGACAGCGGCTGGAGCAGGCCCGCCGGTTTGGAGTGGGCAACTTTATTTTCTGCACACACCGTGCAGGAGGAGACAAGGTCAGTGATGTCTTTGGGCAGCGTGGGCCCCCAGAACTGACGAGCAATCAGGTCGTGGGTCTTACGGACACCCGCGTCACCTGCCAGTTTGGAACTGTGTCCCCAGTGGAGGATTCTTCTTCTGTCTGCTAGACGCACAAAAGTCTTCCCTGGGGGAATGTCTCCAACTTGCAGAGGGTTGACAGGGATTATGCAGGACGGATTAATGATATTCTGTGGAGACTCCATAGTGTCCTCTGTCTCAAACGAACTGGACAAGGCATCGGCCATTACATTCTTGTCGGCCGGACGGTAGTGGAGCTCAAACTGGAACCAGGCAAAGAATAGCGACCACCTGGCCTGACGTGGATTCAGTCGTTGGGCCGTCTGGAGATAAGTGAGGTTCTTGTGATCAAGATGGAATGAACTGCGCCCTCTAATAAATGTCTCCACTCCTCCAGAGCCAATTTGATGGCCAATAACTCCCTATCCCCAATCAAGTAGTTGCGTTCTGTGGAAGAGAAGAGCTTAGAGTAATAGCCACATACCTGGCTTCTGGAGTCCACACCTTGGCGTTTATGCCTTTCTTGGTGAGGTTAGAGATAGGAGATGTTGGTGAGGAGAAGTTTGGAATGAACTGTCTGTAGAAATTGGCGAATCCCAGGAAGCGCTGTATGGCCCTCCAGTCTTGAGGGCGTGGCCATTCCAGGATGGCCTTTACCTTTTCAGGATCCATCTTGAGACCTTGATTCGAGATGATGTAGCCCAGGAAGTGTAGAGCATCTCTCTCAAACACGCACTTCTCCAACTTGGCGTATAGGCGATTCTCCCTTAACCGTTGCAAAACTTGTCGGACATGTCTCCGATGAGTCATTGGATCTGGAGAAAAAATCAAGATGTCATCAAGATAGACCACAGCACAAACATAGAGGAGGTCATGGAAAATGTGATTAACGAACTCTTGGAAGACCGCGGAAACATTACACAGGCCGAAGGGCATTACTAGATGTTCATAGTGTCCGTCACGGGTGTTGAATGCCGTCTTCCATTCGTCACCCCGGTGAATCCCGATTAGGTTGTAAGCCCCACGCAGGTCTAGCTTTGAAAAAATCTTGGCTCCACATATGTGATGAAACAGTTAAGAAATCAATGGCAACGGATACCTATTTTTTACCGTGATCTGGTTGAGACCCCAGTAGTCGATGCAAAGACGCAGAGAACCATTCCTTTTCTTGATGATGAAAACCCCACTGTCACGTTGGGTTCGTGGACCCACTAGGCTGTACCGCCTTGACGGTATGGCAGATGGCCAACAGGGCGCAGGTCACAGTCTATAGATCGTATAGTGTACCTGTGGCAGCTCGGACAGTAGCAAGGTCAGCGGAACGAAGTGGGCCATCTTTGAAAATCGGTCCACCACCACCCAGACAGTACAGAGGGAGGTAGGTCCGTAACAAAGTCCATAGCTATATGCTGCCAGGGAGCATCGGGCACAGGCAATGGCTGGAGCAGACCAGCAGGTCTGGAGTGAGCGACCTTGTTAGCTCCACACACTGAGCAGGAAGAAACAAAGTCCATAATGTCTTTGGGCAGCGTGGGCCACCAGAAATGACGGGCAATCAGGTCTCGGGTTTTACGGGTCCCCGCGTGACTTGCCAGTCTAGAGCAGTGTCTCCAGAGGAGGATTCTCCTTCTGTCACCCAGGTGCATAAAGGTCCTCCCTGGAGAATTGTCCCCAACTTGCAGGGGGTTGACAGAGACAATGCAAGACGGGTCAATAATATTCTGTGGAATTTACATGGTGTCCTCTGTCTCGAAAGATCTGGTCAAGGCATCGGCCCACACATTCTTGTCAGCCGGGCGATAATGGAGCTCAAACTGGAACCTGGTAAAGAACAGCGACCACCTGGCCTGACGAGGATTCAGCGGTTGGGCCGTCTGGAGATAGGTGAGATTCTTGGAAAATTAGGATGGGATGAGCTGCGCCCTCTAGTAGATATCTCCACTCCTCCAGAGCCAACTTGATGGCCAGTAACTCCCGATCCCCAATCGCGTAGTTGCATTCTGCGGAAGAGAAGAGCTTAGAGAAATATCCATATACCATTGACTTGCCCTTGGAACCTCTCTGGAAGAGGAGTGCACCAGCACCGACAGAGGAGGCGTCCACCTCCAACGAGAACTGTAGAGAAACATCTGGATGATGGAGGATAGAGGCTGACATGAAGGCACTCTTCAGGCTATTGAATGCGGACTCTGGCTCAGGAGTCCACACCTTGGCGTTCATGCCCTTCTTGGTGAGGTTAGAGATAGGAGAAGTCAGTGAGAAGTTTGGGATGAACTGTCTGTAAAAATTGGCGAATCCCAGATAGCGCTGTATGGCCTTCAAGCCTTGAGGGCGTGGCCATTCCAGGACGGACTTTACCTTTTCAGGATCCATCTCGAGACATCGAATCGAGACGATGTAGCCCAGGAAGGGTAGAGCATCTTTCTCAAACACGCACTTCTCCAACTTGGCGTACAGACGATTCTCCCTTAGCAGCAAAACTTGACGGACATGTCTCTGATGAGTCATAGGATCTGGAGAAAAAATTAAGATGTCATCAAGATAGACTACTACACAAAAATAGAGGAGATCACGGACGATGTCATTAACAAACTCCTGGAAGACCGCGGGAGCATTACACAGGCCAAAGGGCATTACTAGATATTCATAGTGTCCGTCACGGGTGTTAAATGCAGTCTTCCATTCGTCACCCCGGCGAATCCCACGCATACGATCAAACAGTTCTGAGATTAATGGCAATGGATACTTATTTTTCACCGTGATCTGGTTGAGACCCCGGTAGTAGATACAAGGACGCAGGGAGCCATCCTTTTTCTTGACGAAGAAGAACACGGCTCCTGCCGGGGAGGAAGATTTCCGTATGAAGCCCCTCTCCAAGTTCTCTTTAACATAGGCGGACATGGACAGAGTCTCTGGCAAGAAGAGAGGATATACCCTACCTTGGGGAAGGGATGCACCAGGAATCAGCTCGATAGGACAGTCATATGCCCGGTTTAAAGGCAGCGTCTCCGCCTCCCTCTTGCTGAAGACGTCCGAAAATGCAGCATAATGACCAGGTAATCCTGCCAATGAATGAGACAGAGGAGGCTGAGCCGAACGAATCTGTACCAGGCAACGGTTGAGACACTCGGGACCCCACTGGAAAACCTCTCCAGAATTCCAGTCCAGGACTGGGGCATGTAGTCGGAGCAAGTACAGGCCCAGCAGCACAGGATTGACGGCTTTAGCCAGGACAAAGAACGAGAGGAGCTCGGAATGGAGGGCTCCCACTTGGAGCCTCAGAGGTTTGGTCACAGCTACAATTGGGTCTGGCAGAGGTAGTCCATTTACAGATGCAACCATCAACAGCCTCTCCAGAGGGGTTGTGGGCAATTGGAGAAGATTCACCAGGTCTCTACGAATGAAAGTAGCAGTGGATTCAGAGTCCAGCTATGCAGAGACCCGATGCGTTATCTCGCCGGACACTATGGTCACGGGAATGGACAATTTAGACAAAAGTCCTTCTTTACCCAGGGTTGTCTCTCCCACCAACCCTAGGCTCTTGGGCTTTTGGGGAAACAGATGCACAAGATAGCCTCCGAGGCCGCAATATAGATAGAGTCCCAAGTGTCTGCGTTGTCTCTCCTGGGTAAACAGCTTAAACTGGTCCGTTCTCACAGACTCCTTAGGAGGATCAGAATCTGAGGACAGCAGGGGTTGCTGCAAAGTTGGAACCGGGCGAGGGAGTCCTCCCTCCTGACGAGCTTCTTGGAGCTGTTCTCGGATCCTTATATCAATCCGGGCGGCCAGAAGGATGAGGTCATCCAGGGCAGATGGTAGATCTCGGGCGCCAAGCTTGTACTTAATCTTAATAGATGACAACATGTAGAAAAGAAGACAGCACGGCACTCACCATTTGCAAAAGGTTTCTCTTTATTCCAAGATTGAGGCAGGCAACACGGGATTCAAAAGACAACAGAGCCGACTGTTTCACGTCCTTCTGACACTTTATTAAGGCATACTGGGATTCAGTGCATACACACTTAAATAACCACACCTTGTATCATCATAGCACTTCCTGTACTCACAGTAATACAAATAAAAACATCAAATATTTATAGAAACACATACATGTTACAAGTATCAGATCAATAAACTAAGTACAATGTGTCAAGCATACCTATTTGAAGGTTCTATTTTATTTTAAAAAAGCTGATAGGTCATTCCTATCATTCAAACCCAGGGGTCCCAGTGCCTCTGTTTTTATTATCCAATTTGCTTCACAGCGGAGTAGCTTGAAGTGTCGTTCTCCACCCTCACATGGGGCGAACACACGTTGTATTCCAGCACAAGATAAACATTTTGGATTTCCTCCATGTACTTCCCGTATATGGGATATAAATTTTGGGGAACCTTTCCTGTCCCAATGGAATACATATGTTCACGAACGCGTTTGAATAATGGGCGAATAGTTTTCCCTATATAGAAAAATTGACAAGGAGAGAAAACGGCATATACCAGGTAATTCGATTTACACATGATCAGGCTGCTAACATAATGTTTGACTGCACCCATTTGGACATTATTAAGCCTGCTGACAAGGGAGGGAACATTGTGATCATGGAACGAGAATATTATGTAGCAGAATCCATGCGACAATTGAGTAACCCAGATACTTACACTAAATTGAGAGGAGATCCCACAAGTGAATATATACAAAAACTCCACTCCCTTTTGAGAAAAGGTATGATATTAAATGTTTTCTCCAAATGCCAGGCAGAGCAATTATTACCTGAAAATCCTGTCAAACCATACTGGTATTTTTTACCTAAAATCCACAAGACCTATGTTAATCCACCAGGAAGGCCCTAACTGAACCTCTTTCCAGCTACCTAGATTGGTATCTACGCTCTCTATTGAAAAGTGTTCCCTCATATTTGCTAGATACAAAAGCACTATTACAAGACTTCATTGATTTCCAGTGGAATAAAGGTGATAGCCTTGCCACTATTGACGTGACAAGTCTATATACCAGAATCTGCCACACTGATGGCCTAGGTGCTATCAGATCCTTTTTAGATAGAACAGGGAAAAGTGAGGAAACCATAAATTTTATTTGTGAGTCACTTGATTTTGTGCTCACTCATAACGCTTTTTGCTTTGGAGAGCAATGGTTTGCACAATGTACTGGTACAGCAATGGGGACCCCAGTTGCTCCTACATATGCAAACTTATTTTTGGCCAGATTGGAAGAAAAATATATATATAACGTTAACAATCCGTATATTAAATATATTAGACACTGGTCAAGATTTATTGACGATGTCATAATAGTGTGGTCGGGGACACAAGAACAGTTTGGTGAATTTGTGGAGTACATTAATACCAATGATGTGAATATGGAATTTACAGCTCATTTTGGAGGTACTACTGTAGAGTTCCTTGATGTTAGAATAACAGTAGATAAGAATGGTTTGCATACAAGTGGTTTTCGCAAACCCACAGCTACTAATGCCCTCTTACATCATAAAAGTTTTCATCCACCTCATATTAAAAGATCATTACCTTATGGTCAATTTCTTAGGCTAAAAAGAATTAATAGTGATCATAACAAATTTTTGGAACAATCTATGGAATTAATGGAACGATTGAGAGCTAGAGGATATAATGATATATTACTGTCAGAATCTTTCTCTAGAGCACCTCCGTGCGATCGTAATACATTACTTTTCAAAAGAAGACAGAAAAATTCGCATAAATAGTGCCATTAGGAAATATTGGCACCTTATAGAGGCAGATGTTAATTTAGCGGAGAAAGCATGTTATCCCCCTGTGGTCTCATTCAGATGATGCAAAAACCTGGGAGACTAACTAGTTACAGACCGTTTTTCGGCAACTCAAAGTAAAAAAAGTAACTGGCTCAAAGATATAGCCCCAATAGGTAATCACAAATGTGGTGATTGTTCATTTTGTGGACAGATGAAAATAGGGAAAAATTTCCAAATGGGTGCAGTCAAACATTATGTTAGCAGCCTGATCACGTGTAAATCGAATTACCTGGTATATGCCGTGTTCTGTCCTTGTCAATTTTTCTATATAGGGAAAACTATTCGCCCATTATTCAAATGCGTTCGTGAACATATATATTCCATTGGGACAGGAAAGGGTTCCCCAAAATTGATATCCCATATACGGGAAGTACATGAAGGAAATCCAAAATGTTTATCTTTTCCTGGAATACAACGTGTGTTCGCCCCATGTGAGGGTGGAGACCGACACGTCAAGCTAGTCCGCTGTGAAGCAAATTGGATAATAAAAACAGAGGCACTAGGACCCCTGGGTTTGAATGATAGGAATGACCTATCAGCTTTTTTAAAATAAAATAGAACCTTCAAATAGGTATGCTTGACTCATTGTACTTAGTTTATTGATCTGATACTTGTAACATGTATATGTTTCTATAAATATTTGATGTTTTTATTTGTATTACTGTGAGAAGAGGAAGTGCTATGATGAGACATGGTGTGGTTATTTAAGTGTGTGTGCACTGAATCCCAGTATGCCTTAATAAAGTGTCTGAAGGACGTGAAACAGTCGGCTCTGTTGTCTTTTGAATCCCGTGTTGCCTGCCTCAATCTTGGAATAAAGAGAAACCTTTTGCAAATGGTGAGTGCCGTGCTGTCTTCTTTTCTACATGTTGTCATTTGCTAAAACTAACTTCAACACGCACTGAGCACCGCCAGACAAAGGATGTAGAACCACAGGTCCCAGCGAGCTGAAGCACAGAGTCTGTGACATTGCCCACGGAGGTGTCTCCCTGGCGTAGGTTCAGCAAGGAGGCGGCTGCAGACGAGACTCGTCCAGGCTCCTCAAACACCGTGCAAAATGTCCGTAGGAACCCCTGGAAGTCACGGGTCTCTGGTCCTTGTCTCTCCCAGATAGGGTTCGCCCATGCAAGGGCCCTGCCAGTGAGGAGAGAGACGATGAAAGCGATCCTTGCGCCATCAGACGAAAATGCCCTTTCATACAGGCTAAAGTGGATCTGGCACTGGTTCAAAAATCCACAGCAGGTCCCCGTGTCTCCATCATAGCGGTCAGGATGCGGCAAAGAAAATCGGGGATCTGTACTGCCAGGAGGTGTAGTAGGAAGAACGGCAGCTTGCACCTCCAGCCGACATGCAATAATGTTCAATGCCTGGAGGAGTTGGTCCTTTCGAGACCGGAGGTCTAGCATATCCGCCCGCATCTCTTGTGACGTCATCATGGTCTTGGATTGACCAGCGGGGTCCATGACCTGAGCTTACTGTGACATTGGGTACGTGGACCCACTGGGCCGTACCGCCTTGACGGTATGGCAGCTGGCCAACAGGACACAGGTCACAAGCTATAGTTCGTATAGGTGTACCTGTGGTAGCTCAGACAGTAGCAAGACAGGCTCGGCTGGGACTTAGGCAGCAGGCAGGCACCTGGCGTGGTTAAGCAGGACAGGCTTGGTACTCAGCGCAGCATGACTCCAACTCAATACAGCACTTGACTAGGATAGCGCGGGATACAGGTTACAGGTAGCAGGAACGGGAAACACTGGGAACTGGAAAACAGTTAGGAGACCATTTGCATAGACAGACTAGCGTAACGAAAACAAAGCTCAGGCAAGGCAGGAAGGGGCTGGGCCCCTCTTATAGTCCAGGGTGCTCATGGCCCAATTTTGTCCTTTAATTCAGGTGTGCGCCTTGGCCCGGGACCCGGCCGGGAGAACCGGAAGTGAGCGCTGGCGTCTCCTGAGAAGGAGATGGGGACCAGCGCTCACAGATCCATGGCTGCGGCCGTCAGGAGGTGAGTGAGCCTGACGTGCCGCGGCCATGGGCATGACATCCTGTAAGACCCAGCCAATGAGATCAGGATGCCTGAACATACTGGGACTAAAAACAATCAGTTTGCCATCCAGCTTTTGTATATATTTAGTGCCATTGCTTAGTAGTCAGTGGTACATTCAATGGCCTAAACACAGGTGGTCCAGTGGTTTTATGACTCATGTGGTCAGCGTTGATTCTAATATAGGAAAATATAAATGTCCCACAAATTACAGGAGCTTAGCCAGGGGCGTAACTAGGAAAGACTGGGCCCCATAGCAAACTTTTGACTGGGGCCCCCCCCTCCCCAGCCCCCTCTGTAGATAACGCCATATAACCTCCACTGTAGAAAATGGCATATAGCCCCCCCTGTAGAGAACGCCATACAGCCCCCCCCTGTAGAGAACGCCATACAGTCCCCCTGTAGATAACGCCATACAGACCCCCCTGTAGATAACGCCGTACAGAACCCCCCCTGTAGATAACGCCATACAGAGTCCCCCCTGTAGATAACACCATACAGAGTCCCCCCAGTAGATAACGCCATACAGCCCCCATGTAGGTAACGCCATACAGCCCCCCCTGTAGGTAACACTATACAGCCCCCCCTGTAGGTAACACCAGACAGACCCCCCCTGTAGGTAACGCCATACAGTCCCCCTGTAGGTAACGCTATACAGCCCACCCTGTAGGTAACGCTATACAGCCCCCTGTAGGTAACGCTATACAGCCCCCCTGTAGGTAACGCTATACAGCCCCCCCTGTAGGTAGCGCTATACAGCCCCCCCTGTAAGTAACGCCATGCAGCCCCAACCCCCCAAAAAAATCAGACCTACAGTGTGTCCTACAAAAGACATGTATCCCCTATCCACAGGAAAGGGGATACATGTGTGATCGCTAGCACTGATAGGGAGAACGGGGGACCGAAAGTCCCCCGAAGTTCTCCATGACAAACCTCTGACTTCCGGAGTCTGCGCAGCTCAATAAAAATGAAAGGAGCGCTGGTCACGCATGCGCACAAGCGACACCACGCTCCATTCATTTCTACGGAGCTGCCGACACAGACCCCGGAAGTCCGAGGTTTGTGATGGAGAACTTCAGGGGACTTTCAGTCCCCCGTTCTCTCTATCAATGCCAGCGATCACACATGTATCCCCTATCCTGTGGATAGGGGATACATGTATTTTGTTTAATGGCAGAGTGGGGAGATACCTCCCTGCTCTGCCGTAGTGTTTAGTGGCGTCCCGCTGTAGCAGCCTTAGCGGCTGCTAGCGGAGCCTCCGGCTACGGCTGCTACAGCGGTAGTTACGCCACTGAGCTTAGCTAAGCTGTTAAAATGTGTGTTATGTTTTTAGGTTGTAAACGGTTTCTACTGGTGAGCAACAGATTTATCTTTGTAGCTGTGAGCTCTAATACAAGATATAACACAGTAATCCAATGTATTTACAACAAAACAAATGCCTTCCTTACCGTGCTTGTCACAGTTGTCCCTATATAGTGCCTGCCATAGATGCTGCACTTACAGCCACACATGCATCCTATAGTGCCAGCTAAACATGCCCCATTTCCAGCCACATGTTTGATTCAACTGAATTGGAAAAAAATACATTTGGTAAAAGAAATACGTATTTTTAAAAATATCAAATAATAATAGCACAAATACTTTGATAAATGTGTGCCAAACAGTGCCATAGACATGTAATAATATACGCTGTACAAGCAATAAAACTTTTTTAGCTATAGAAACAGTTGAAGCTGTAATTTTTCGTTTAGCCACTGAAGTGCTGCAAACATCAGGCTGTATTGTATTCAAACCATAGAGTTAAACGGAAAATGAAAGTTTACAGAGACACTTCCTTGTGTGTCATCTGCTGGCTCCATGCTTGTGGGGAGCTGAATCTGTTCATTTTGTGCTATGTTCTGGAAAGGCGCCTCATCATGTCTGCTTTCCTCTGCCAGGTACTGCTCTCTTATTGTTCAATGCCACATTGTATAATTACCATACTAGGTTGGCATATTGCCAGATCACAACCCCCTACTGCAACTTACTGCTTGATTCTAGTAACTCCAATTTAAAGGAACAGTACAACTAAAATGTTAAAGTTACCATATATTAGGTAGTTAGTAAAGTAACTTAGAAGTACATCTGTAAAGAGGCAACATTTAATATTATGTTTATAGATACACAGCTAACAGCATATATATATATATATATATATATATATATATATATATAATTTGTAGTTGCTACTAACAAAAACACTCTTCTTCTTTGTAACCGCTATTTCCAATCCATTCCCCCTTGGGTAATAGGCATCCGCCAGGTAAAACAGCTCTTAGGGTATGTTCCTACAGGTCAGATACGCTGCATAACAGTATGCAACATATCCAACGTAGAACCTGCAGGGAATTCCGGACGAAAAACCGAGGCAAATTGTGGTGCAGGTTTTCAGACGGAATCTCTGCTGCGGAAAACAGAGTATAAAAAAACCCAGCCGTTACGTACCCCCAGGCGTTGTCATAGCGACGTGTCCTTCTTTTCTCCGTGCAGCCCGGCCTCCTGTGAGGATGCTGCAACCCATGTGACCGCTGCAGCCTGTGATTAGCTGCAGCAGTCACATGGGTTGAAATGTCATCTCAGAAGGCTGGGCTGCACGGAGAACAGAGGGACACGTCACTATGATAATACCCGGGAGGCACACATTGGCTTTTTTATTTTATTTAAAACAAAGAAAAGGTTTATTTTTTCAGATTTGTGATTTTTGAAGCAGAAACGCAGCGTTTCTGCTGCAGAGATCGCAACATATGCTATTTGTTGCAGGTTTTCCCCATTAAATTTCGCCACTGAATCCCACAGGATAAATTGACATGCTGCGGATTTAAAAATCGGACTGCATGACAATTTATGAATGTTTTCGTAGAAGATTTTTTTTCCCAGCCTGTGGATGAGATTTGTTCAAATCTCATCCACTTTGCTGCTACTGTAAATGCTGCAGATTTTCTGCACATAATTCCGTTGCAGAAATTCCACAGCGTTTAAGCTACGTGTGAACCCGGCCTAATTCACAATGAGCAACCGCATTGTTTTTCTCCTATTTTTTCACAGGATGTCAGTGCAGGGAAATTAGGGTCAGTATGCATTACCTCCCAACTTTTGAATTCGGAAAAGAGGGACATTTTAAGCCACGCCCCCTAACCCCGCCCAATATCCCGCATAAACACATCAAATCACGGCCAGATCCTTCTGCAAATAACAAGCGCATATTCTCACTGCGGATCTCTAGACTGTCTGGATATCACAGATATTATGGATCCGGTTATATCGTCTTTATGTTACATTTCCTATCTTGGGTATAACATTTGCTCATCACGGCAGCTGCTGCAGGACAAACCAAAAGGCTGAGAACAATGAAAGTCAAGAGGGAGACCCTGTGGTGGATGACTTTTCAATTGACAGGTAGCAGAGTTACATGATGGGGATTTTTTTTTTCCAGTTGTGTAACTCTGCTACCGGTCAATGGAAAAATCATCCACCAGAGCCCCCCTGTAGATTGCTCCACACACAGCCCCCCTGAACATCGCGCTAGACACAGCCCCCCTGTAGATAGCTCCACACACGTCCCCCTGTAGATAGTGCCAGACACAGCCCCCCTGTACATAGCGCCAGATACAGCCCCCCTATAGATAGCTCCAGACACAGCCCCCCTGTACATAGCGCCAGATACAGCCCCCCTGTGGATAGCATCAGATACAGCCCCCTGTACATAGCGCCACACACAGCCCCCTGTAGATAGCGCCACACACAGCCCCCTGTAGATAGCTCCAGACACAGCCCCCTGTACATAGCTCCACACACAGACCCCTGTAGATAGCACCAGATACAGCCCCCCTGTACATAGCGTCAGATACAGCCCCCTGTAGATAGTGCCACACACAGCCCCCTGTAGATAGCGCCAGACACAGCCCCCTGTAGATAGCGCCAGATACAGCCCCCCTGTACATAGCGTCAGATACAGCCCCCTGTAGACAGTGCCACACACAGCCCCCTGTAGATAGCTCCACACACAGCACCCTGTACATAGCGCCACACACAGCCGCCTGTAGATAGCTCCACACACAGCACCCCAGTAGCTAGCTCCACACACAGTCCCCCTGTAGGTGCCACATTGCCGCCAGAGCGGAGAGCGGTAGAGGTAGGCTTTATTCACACGACAGGGTCTGAGTGTCGGCCGATAAAAACTGCCATTTTGGGCCGTTTTTCCCGGCCGTTTTGCATCCTTTCCGATTCCGTTCCGGGCTGTGTTGCCATTTTTAACGCCCGATTTTGACCCGTTTTGCATTCGTTTTTTTTCCCTGTTTTAAAATCGGATGAATTTAATTTCAATTTGTTGCCACACACAGCCCTCTGTAGATAATGCCACAGCCCCCTTTAGGTAATGCCACCCAGCCCCCTTTAGGTAATGCCACCCAGCCCCCTGTAGATAATGCCACCCAACCCCCTGTAGGTAATGCCACCCAGCCGCCTGTAGGTAATGCCACCCAGCCCCCTGTAGGTAATGCCACACAGCCCCCTGTAGGTTGCACCTATCCCCCCCTTCCAGGAGAAGTCACTGACTTCAATGTCCATAGAATGGACGGTGTTGTCACTGACTTCTCCTGGAGAGGAATCCCCGGCCACAGGGTCGGGGATTCCGCTTCAGAAGTGAATGACGTAACTGTGTCCATATACTGTATGGACAGTGTGGTCACTCACTTCTTCTGTAGCGGAATCCCGGCCACAGGGTCGGGGATTCCGCTTCACAAGTGAGTGACGTCACTGTGTCCATATATGGACAGTGTAGTCACACACTTCTCCTGTAGCAGAATCCCCAATCCCCGGCCGGGGATTGGGGATTCTGACTCCTACAGGGAGCAAAAAAAGACCCTCCTCCTCCTCACATGCACTCTGCACTGTGAGGAGGAGGAGAGAGAGCGCAAGCGACGGAAGACACGGCCGTCACTCGGGACACATTCCGGTGATGGCCGTGTATTACCCGGCCACCTAGACTTCTATGGGAGCCGGGCGGCCGGGTAAACGGACGAAAATAGGGCATGTCCTAATCGGTCGTGTGAAAAGCCCCATTAGGGTTCTATTGTTCCTACTGCAGCCGTGTGACAGCCGTTTTATGAACGGCCGTCACCCGGCCGGGAAACCCTGTCGTGTGAATAAGGCCCTACTTAGCCGGCCCTACTGCTGCCACTCTCCGCTCTGCTGTAACGTCACTCACCGTCAGAAGAAGGCAGGAGTCTTGCAGCGGCGTTCTCACTAGTGTCGATGCCGGCCCTGGGAGTGAACCAGTCCAGTCACCTGACCGGTGAGGTCAGATGACAGGTCAGGTGACAGGTCAGGTGACTGGACTGGTCCACTCACGGGCCGGCATTGATCCCAGTGAGAACACCGCCGCAAGACTCCTGCCTTCTTTTGAACGCTGCTGCAGTCAGCAGCGATCAGCTGTTCTGATGCAGCGCCCAGCGGGATATTTTGCAGACCGCCCGGGACGGCGGGACAGCGGTGAAAAATCGGGACTGTCCCGCCGGATCTGGGACGGTTGGGAGGTATGCAATGCTACTCTGCTGCATAAAAAACAACAACTTTATTTACTCACAAACAACGTAGAGAATGCACATATAACAGAGATACTACATTTACCTCCAATGCTCAACTTGAGTTTCACTCTTGCTGGCATCTATGGGAGCTTGATGTTATATGTGAATTTTCTACATTGTTTTGTGAATAAAAGAAGTTGTTTTAAATCCAGTGAAGTAGCCACATAAGTAAAAACTGATTACGGTTATATAAGGATATTAAGATGGTGTTTTCATTAATCATGCAAACCGTATCTGTGCCCGTAAGAAACAAGGCATAGTTCCAATATTTCTCCATTTATGCCTTCACGCCCTTTATGCCCTGACTTCCTTGTGAGCTTGTAAAGGGTTTATATGTATACTTATACACAGCAGCCAACTGGGACAGAGCCTCTGATAAGACAGGGTGTTTGCTTAAAACTACTTCGTATTTTCTGTAGGCACTGTAGCTAATGTGGAGCCAAGTATCTGTCGCCGTTCTTGTGTTACAATTAATGTTATATTAAAATATATTCTCATGTAAGGATTAAATTAATTGATCTCTCTTTTTAGCCACTTCCTGCAATGCAAAATGGGAAGGGCTAAAAGGGGCTCCCTCTATTAGCCCATCGGCGCCCTGCAACGCTATCACGGGGTCAGAGGCGTAGCTAATAGCTCGTGGGCCCTGGTGCAAAAGTTCTGCCCCCTCCTGCCCGGGTTATAGAAAACCCTATTCACATGCATGGCATGTGAAGAAGAGACAAAGAGGGATGAAGAGATGGAGGGAGTGATGGAGAGATGGAGGGAGGGGGGTTTGGAGAAGCACTTACCACCTTGGGGCTCTGTATAAGGACCTGACTAGTGGGCATGCCTTCTCTCCTGCAGATAGTCTGCTTCTTCACTGTGGTAGAAGGACATGATTGGTGGGTGGGGTCACATGGCAATGACGTAATCAAAGGTCCTTTAGCCCACTAAGTAAGGCTCTATTCACACGACAGGATCCGAGTGTCAGCCGATAAAAACAGCCGTTTTGGTATGTTTTTCTCGGCCGTTTTGCATCCGTTCTGTTTCCGTTCCAGGCCGTGTTCCCATTTTTAACGTCCGATTTTGACCCGTTTTGCAACCCTATTTTTCCCTGTCCTTTTTAAAAAACAGATGAATTTCATTTGTAAATTCTTTTCCACACACTTCCCTCTGTAGATACTGCCACACACTGCCCTCTGTAGATACTGCCACGGCCCCCCTGTAGGTAGTACCCCACAGCCCCCTGTAGGTAGTGACACACAGCCCCCCTTGTAGGTAGTGCCATGCAGCCCCCTGTAGGTAGTGCCACACATTCCCCCTGTAGGTAGTGCCACACAGCACCCTGTAGGTAGTGCCACACAGCCCCCTGTAGGTAGTGCCACATAGTCCACCTTGTGGGTAGTACCATGCAGCCCACTTGGGGGTAGTGCCACACAGCCCACTTTGGGGTAGTGCCACACAGCCCACTTTGGGGTACTGCCACACATCTCCCCTGCAGGTAGTGCCACCCATCTCCCCTGTAAGTAGTGCCACACAGCCCCCTGTAGGTAATGACCACACAGCCCCCCTGTAGGTAGTGCCACACAGACCCCTGTAGGTAGTGCCACATAGTCCCCCTTGTGGGTAGTACCATGCAGCCCACTTGGGGGTAGTGCCACACAGCCTACTTTGGGGTAGTGCCACACAGCCCACTTTGGGGTACTGCCACACATCTCCCCTGCAGGTAGTGCCACACATCTCCCCTGTAAGTAGTGCCACACAGCCCCCTGTAGGTAATGACCACACAGCCCCCCTGTAGGTAGTGCCACACAGTCCCCTGTAGGTAGTGCCACACTGCCCCCTTTAGGTTGTGCCACACTGCCCCCTGTAAGTAGTGCCATACAGCCCCCTGTAGGTAATGCCACACTGCCCCCCTGTAGGTAATGCTACACAGCCCCCTTTTACATAGCACCACACCACCCCCATAGATAGCACCACCCTACCTTCCTCTAGATAGCACCACTGTAGGGGACCGTTCCAGGAGAAGTCTGACTTCAATGTCCATATATGAAGAGTGAAGTCAGGGACTTCTCCTGGATTGAAATCACCGGCCACAGTGCCGGGGATTCCGTTTCAGGAGTAGGGGACCGTGCCAGGAGAAGTCCCTGACGTGACTGTCCATATATAGACAGTGATGTTAGGGACTTCTCATGGAGCGGAATCTCCGGCCACAGCTTCGGCAACCCTGTGGCTGGGGAATGGTGGATTCCGCTCCAACAGCGCGAAAAAAATACCCTCCTCCTCCTCCTCACATGCACTTCGCACTGTGAGAAGAGCGCGAATGAGCGGCAGAAAGCACTGCCGTCACTCGGATCACATCCGAGTGACAGCCGTGCTTTACACTGCCCCATAGACTTCTTTGGGAGCCGCGCGGCTGAGAGAACGTCCGAAAATAGGGCATTCTCCATTTAAAATAAAAAAACTGCAAAAAATCGGCCGTGTCAATAACTCCATTTGGGGTCTATTGTTGCTACTGCGGCCGGGAATTCCTGTTGTGTGAATAGAGCCTGACAGTATCTATCCGGAGCATTTTTATGTAAACCAACCCAGGCAAATGTGGTGTAGGGTGCCTGGGCCCGCTGGCTTCGGGGCCCGTTTGCAATTGCAACTGCTGCGACCACTATAGCCACGCCACTGCACAGGGTGCTGATTTGTTTACATAACAGCCGGGGATTTAACAAAGACACCCAGGTCTTCCAGTGGCATCTGCCTATCTAGTGGGACAAAAAAAACCTGAAATTATGTTTAATAGAGTTAAATAAAATAAATACCCCCCCCCCAAAAAAAAAGAAAAACGCTTTTTTTTATTAAATGCAAATGTTATTTTATTATTTTTTAAAAACTTGAAAAAAAAAATAGATGTATGGTATCACAGCACTTGTAACAAACCTTAGAAAAAAAAAGCGAATACATTATTTAACCCGCATCGTGCGGGGCATAAAATAAATGCAGAAAATAAATAGGAAAGAACAATGTAAGGCTGAGTTCACACGACCGATTTTCAGACGTAATGGAGGCATTTTACGCCTCGAATTACGTCTGAAAAAACGCCTCCAATACGTCGGCAAACATCTGCCCATTACTTTCAATGGGTTTGCCGATGTACTGTGCCGACGACCTGTCATTTTACGCGTCGCTGTCAAAAGACGGCGCGTAAAAATACAGCCTCGTCAAAAGAAGAGCAGGACACTTCTTGGGACGTAATTGGAGCCGTTTTTCATTGACTCCAATGAAGAACCGCTCCAAATTACGTCCGTAGAAGACAACCCGCAAAACGCGATTACGAGCAATTACGTTTGAAATTCAGGAGCTGTTTTCTCCTGAAAACAGCTCCGTAATTTCAGACGTAATTGCAGTTATCGTGTGCACATACCCTAAAACATTTTTACCATTACCCGTAAAATTACACCAATTTTAGTAAAAGGTGAACTAAAGCCATGTTCACATCACATTTGTGATGTACGCTTCACATGCACGCCAGGAAAAGATGTCCTTTTGGCCTCCGTCGGTTTACTATACCAACAACAAAAAAAAAAGTAGTAGTAGTAAACTATGCTTTTTTACAATGAGAGGCTATGGGCGATGTATTCACTGTATGCTTATACAGTGGGATACGTTGAAGCTTTTCTTCGGAGTTATACATCAGGAACTTTTCCCGCTATGTATGTCAAACTAAGGTCCATAGCTGATGCCTGTTTAGTACCATAAAGATAGTAATGTTGTGATAGAGAGCAGCACCGTTACCACAGCAAAACCGCATGACCAATTTTTCCCTGTGTGAGTGTAAAATTCACAGATAACTATGCCACTGGTCAATCAGATAGATAAAATGTAAATTTTATTTTTATTGAAACCATAAAAATGGTAAGTAGCAATTAAAACCACTGGCATGCAAATAGAGCAGGTGCTTACCGAAAAACCCTAATACATCCTAGTACCACCCTAATATGTACTGCACAACGACCACAATAACAACGATCTAGACAAATAGTTGATCATTTGCTCATTCATCGGCTGATCGTTGGCCTGTTTACACAGGGCAATGATGGGGAACGAGCGTTCATATGAACAGTCATTTGCCCGATAACTTGCCCGTGCTCTGTTCATTGTATGACCATTCAGATGAATACAGGGAACTGTGTACACAGCATATTTGTATATGAGTTGATAATAATGTAATGCAGATTAGAAAAATTTGCAAGGGATGTTGCAATGAGCATGTTCTATTAGTAAAGGATAATCAGGGACATCAACCAGAGACATCCTGATCTTCTGTGTTGATCCTCTACCATTAGGCAACTGTTCAAAGCAGGTTTGTCTAGGATACAAAACATGGGGATAGTCACTAGTGTTGTGTTATAGTCAGGAAATAAAGGTTACATTTACACGAGAATATATTCATGTTAGCAATCTGCGGTAGAACTGTTGTAAGCGATCAAATGGCGATTACAGACACGTATTTGCACACATTGTTATTTTTTTCAATAATTGTTAAAAATTTATTTTTTGCAGGGTCATAGTAGCCAGGAAAATGCATGTCGCTATAATCGGATCTGGAGTGATTGGACTCTCCACAGCCCTATGTATTCATGAGCAGTACCAACATTCAGTACATCCTCTCAAGATTGAGGTGTATGCAGACAAGTTTACCCCACTCACCACAAGTGACGGAGCAGCCGGCCTGTGGCAGCCATATCTATATGACAATGGAAACAAGCAGGAGACGTAAGTTCCTGACCTCTACTTTTGACTGTACACAAGGTCCATACATAGTTGCTGGCTTTTTAAATAGCTTCAGGAGCTGTTGTGTAATTCTAGCCTTATTTGTTTCAGCTACACCTCCCCGCCACTAGGGCCGCTGACCAGAAAAGAATGATAATCTGGGTCTGACGACTTAAAACGATAATACTTTGTTAAAAACAGACGACTGTCCCCTAACCAGAGGACAATTGCCTCAGGGACTACCATAAATACAGAGATAGGTGTAATCTTAGGAGATAAATGGGCAGAAGCGTTTGGGCCTCAGTGCAAATACTTTACCTGGGCTCATCACCAATAGACAATGGAAGGGATATATTATGCCATTTTCGCACATTTTCTGGTGAAAAAACAAACCCACAAATTTTGACACACGCTTGTTTTTCTGCAGCTCTTTTCACATAAAAAAGTGGACAGAGCTTATGAGGTGGAGTGGGGCACTGCATAACTCGGTAAATGACACCGCTTTCGCAGAAATAGATACAAACAATCTGCAGAAAATTTTTTTTTTTACATTTTTTAAATTAATACATTTTATTCCTAATTTTAGGTCATATTCACACATAGCAGTAATGGTGCACTGTGTATTTACAAGCCCTTTTTTGTGCTCATGTGTTTAAATACAATAGGAACTCTTACTATTTAAAACTATAACCACAATTGCGGGAAAACCTAAAAAAAACCTGCATGTATACACACATTTTAGCTGTTGTTTCGGTGGTGCGATAATAATGCAGCGATCTGTCGCATCCTTACCACTTAGTATGAAGAAACGCATAGAGAAAATAATTACTTTTAATAATGATTTGTTTTTCTATATCAATTGTTACATTGTTTTTATCATATTGAATTGTTTTTCCTTTTTAGTCAATGGAGCAAGGAAACTTTTGATTATCTCCTAAAATTTGTACACTCTGCAGAAGCCCAGGACATGGGGATATTTTTACAATCTGGATACAACCTGCTGAAAGAACCTGCACCTGTATGTAAAGAGACGATATTTTGTTTGTAATCTTTGTGTGTTTATAGGTTACGATAAATATGGACTCCTGTCGACAGTCACCTACTGAATAACATGTTTCTGTAGTTTCACCAAGGCCACCCAACTGCACATATTCAACTAGTACTGACATGGCGGAGAATATTATTCAGTGACCTAGAACACACTACATAGCACCCAGTCACACTGTCCGTTTTCTAGCCCCATATGTAGTCCATGATCAGTACCAGGTCGTATAAGATAACTAGTCACTGTGCCTACTGTCATTCAGTCAACAAACACTGGATACATTGCACAGAACCCATCCCGCTAAATGTACAATATCCAGACACAACAAAACTCAGTTCATTGTTGATCATGTAAGTATGTAAGCACTGACCTAGATTATGTCTTTAAAAATATCCTACCCCATTAGGTGCCGCTTATTTAACACACCCATTATAGGAACATAACATTACAAAATCTCCCCCTGTTGATAGGGCACTGCATTGCAAGAAACCGGTCTAACAACAATGTTACCATATGGAACTGGCCTGGCAAGTAAACACTGGTTCTCCCAGGGCCCTCCTAGTGAATATCTTAAACAGATTAGCCACATGGTCAGACTGGCACACCAAAGGAATGTATTATACTTTAGGGGCTTATGTTCTGACAGGATAAATGGGCCCTGCCACACAGGACGCATGAGGCCCAGCAGAAAACAACACCACATGGAGCTGACTTTGCAGGGGAACACTTGTTACTAGCTTTTATCTCTTTTTTTTTTACCTTTTTATATTCACAAATAACCCATTAGCTTATGGTACCCACATGTTCTGAATAGCTGAACAGTGGGCCATCAAGATAATTTCCTCTCAGTGGGCCCAAGGTACCCTAACCCTACACTACCCAACTTGTCTTAGGGCTTATTCTAATTCACAGTAGCATCCATAGTTTTATCTGCATTGGTCGGTTTTTTCAACATTCCCCGCTTTTTCATTGTCAATGTAAAACTAAGTCTCCTACAATGCAGTTCATTGTCGAAGCTCAACTAAGCTGTTAGGTGTGTGTGTTGAATTCACTCAAAAGACAAGAGGGCACTACCTCTGTCTGGAGAAAAAAAGGTTAAATTTACAGAGACGACAAACCTTTTTTACTATAAGAACTGTGAATCTGTGGAATAGACAACCTCAGGAGCTGGTTCTATCAGAAACCATTGATGGCTTTAAGAAAAGATTTCTTAGAACAAAATAAGACTAATGCTTATGTAAATGTATAGAATTCTTGTTTGAATATCGGTCCAGTCTGATCACCACTTGGCATTGGGAAAGACATTTTTTCCAATAAACTACAAATTGGCTCGTGCCTTATGACAGAGTTCCCCAACCTAATGTACCTTGTAAACTACATTCAACTTTGATAGGTGGTTAGGAGCCACGATTAATTAATTAAAGAGGATCTGTCACTAGTTTAGTAATCCCTATCTCCTAGCTAATCTAATAGGTGCTGTCACACTGATAATGAAAGTGAAAATTGTGTCCCAAAAAGTGTATTATTTTAAAAGTTATGAGCTTTTATCTAAATATGCAAATGAGGCTGTACTAGACAAATGGGCGTCCGCACCAGCGATTCTCCTGAGGTGGAGCCTCCTCACAGCCTCTGACGCTGTCCAATCAGCATAAGGCTGCTTCACACAGTGTGAGAGACTGAGGCTGGAGGGAAGGGGGATCACTTCAAATATCAATATCTCCAGCTTTAGACCACCTAGAACAGTGATGGCATATGAAAGATGAGATTGTAATCTTTCATATGGCACCAGGATAGCAGTTCTACCTGTGAAACAACCTGAGATATCACCAGTTAAAAACAGTCAGGAATGGAAGCTGTATACTATATGACCACACTGTGTTGCTGGGCAGGGAAGAGGAGAATTGTATGATGCTGATTGGACAGCGTCATACAGAAAACATTACACTGCCCAGAGTGAAAAGAAAGGGTAACCTCCTATATGGCAAGAATAGCCAAACTAGGATATTCAGAAAAATGCTCATAACTTTGCAAATAATAAACTTGTTGTTTTTTTTTTTTTTTATCACACTGTAGTTATTAGCATCATAGCGCCTATTAGATTAGTTAGGAGATAGAGCCTCTTTAAATTTGCAGGCAAGACATGAAACATGGAGTAATAAAAAAACATAAAATGACAAACATTTGTAGACATTTTAGTGTGAAATTTGACTCACTACTATTATACTATCCACATTGTCACTGTTCATGGGTTAGGATATGTCTGCAATATTGTCAGTATGTATGCCACATTGTAACCAGTGAAAATGGTCATAACTCAGGACTCCTATGGAAAGTCACACAGCCAGAGGTCGTGAGCCACATGTGGCTCCTGAGCCACTGGTTGGGATTTTTTTTAACTGCTAAATCAATAGGGGAAATAAAATGTACCCCTACCCCTTCCCTTCATCCACAGCCTTTCCCATCTCTCCATTAAACTTGATGGACGTATGTCTTTTATCAGCTGTACTAACTGTAACTATTTCATTTGTAACCATAAGTCTGAATATTACTCTGGGCTCTAATATATGTGGTAAACCCAGGGCAAGATAAGTAATGCAATTTTTTTTAAACATTGTATGTGACTATATTGATTTATAAACCATAAAATGATGTTCCAAGTTGAATGTATTCTACGTATATCACTTCAATGCATTTATTCAGGCTGCTTATTGTACTTGTGATTTGTGTTTTTTCTAGGAACCCTCATGGAAAGATGATGTCCTTGGGTTTCGACAACTTACACCAAGAGAGTTAGAATTATTTCCCGGATATAGGTCTGTCAGTTTCAGATAAAAAGGCAACAAATTGCTTAGAAAAATTGTTTGCATTATAAAATCTCTCTTTGCTAATTCCTGACCAACATGACACCTTTAGTGTAAAAAGGTGACACCTTTAGTGTGAAAAATTGTTTGCATTATAAAATCTCTCTTTGCTAATTCCTGACCAACATGACACCTTTAGTGTACAAACACACTAAGCAGACGAAAAAAACGCACATCCTCAACCGCAGCATGTCAAATAATGCTGTGGAATCGCAACTCTTCTGTTTCGGGTTTTCCCCATTGAATTCAACGGGGTGCTTAAACCCTGCAACAACATGGTGTGTGTTGCGACATTTGCGACAGAATCACAGCGATACCGATGCAAAAATCGCAAGTAAGTTAAAAAAAAAAAGTTATACTTACCAAAAGTTCCCTGCTTCTTCTCCTGGGATGATGTTTCATCCCATGTGACCGCTGCAGCCAATCACAGGCTGCAGCAGTCACATGGCCTGCAACGTCATCCCAGGAGGCCGGACTACATGCAGAGAAGAGGGAGGCGGTAAGTATGAACGTTTTTTTCTATTTTTCCGGCGCTGCTTTACGCAGCGGAAATTCCGCCGGAAAAACACACCACGATGTGGTGCAGTATTTCTGACGGCCTTCCCTGCGGTGTTCAGGGCGATATGCTGCGCGATTTGACGCAGCTTATCCGCCCTGAACACGCTGTGTGTGTTCCTACCATTATAATGTAGTTGTATATGCTTTTAGCCATAGTATTCACTATCTGATTGGGTGATAAAAGAATACACCACTGCGTATAATGATTGGTGAATAGACTTCTATTGTTTCTGCCTTACCTGTTGTCGTTGATGGGTCTTATATCTTTTTTTTTTTTTAACAAGAGTACCAGATGGGTCCCATATCAAGGGACAGATACACATTTAATATGGGCTTTATTAACTTTGCTTGCATTGTCTTATGAAAGATGTCTCTATTTTTGGATTCTGGCAATTACAGTCTGCTAGGGAATTGCTATTATGAAATCCCTAAATAAGATATGTAAAGTGGGAGATCTGAGTATATTAGTTCATTTACTGTAATACATTTTTTTCAACATATTTTACACTGGATAATGGAGATCAACACAGGAGAAGGAAGTGACGTGAGTGGTCGCTGACTAAATGCTGCCAGTTTGAGGAAGTTTGAAAGGATTGTAAAGCAATTACTATTAGGCTTCGTTCACATCTTCGTCGTGGGCTTCTAAGGCTTCATTCAAATCTGCGTCAGCACTCTGTTCATGGGTTCCATCTGAGCTTTCCGTCAGGGCAACCCATGAACGGAATCCAAGCTGAAACAAACGGAAACCATAGGTTCCCGTATGCATCACCATTGATTTCAATGGTGACGGATACGTTGCAAATGGTTTCCGTTTGTCATCGTTGTGTAAGGCCGGATTCACTCTAACGTGTTCGGTTCGTAATATACTGACCGTTTGTCAGCAGTATTTCCCAGACTGAACACACTTCAGGGAGCCGGGCTCCTAGCATCATAGTTATGTACGATGCTAGGAGTCCCTGCCTCTCTGCAGGACAACTGTCCCGTACTGAAAACATGATTACAGTACGGGACAGTTTTCCTGCAGCGATGCAGTGACACCTAGCGTCATAGATAACTATGATGCTAGGAGCCCGGCTCCCTGCAGTGTGTTCGGTCCTGGAAATACCGCCGACATACGGACCGTATATCACGGACCTAACAGGCTCGTGTGAATCCGTCCTAAGGGATTGGTTTTGACGGAATGAATAGCGTAGCCGACTACTGTATTGAACACATGAACGGATGCATTTATGTTGACACTTTTTTTTATATGAAGAAAACAATTGTAAATATACTACACTTGACTCCTTTATATATGCACTAAAGCTGGAACTGTCTTAGATGTGTATATCTATAATATATATATATATGTATATATATATATATATATATATAGCAGACAAAAAATGGCGACCGCACACTGCGAACACCAATGTAACCTAAACCACTAAATATAAATACATATGCACTAAAGCTAAATCTACTTACAATAGGGAGGTTCTTAGTGCACATTTTGATCAAAAAGTGTTTGCCCACCTGCCACGACAAGGCGACCCCTGTAAGGTGGGGACCTACTCTGCACATACACCCAAAACTGGGACTAAGCCTACATATATATCTGGGGATGGTAGGAACCAGCATTAAACTAACTAAAATCACCCAGGGAAGAATGGGAGGAGTGCAAGAACAAAAATATATTATATAATATATATATATATATATATATATATATATATATATATATATATCTGTTCTTGCAACATAAACACTGTGAAGTTAGTTTGCGGTGTCTTCTTCTAGATATAATGCAACCATGCTTTGACTAAATTGCACCCTACCCCAGTTTTACTGTACTTGGTGTGAACCCTGTCACACATCTAGACGCCATGTAAACTCACAGCATGTTGTAAAGTACTGGATGTGTAATGATACACGGAATTTAACAAAAAAAAACAAAAGGCTTCTTATGTAGCAGAAATGCAAAGCACTATGCCTTACCTTAGGGACTGCTAAAGTCTATTTCCCTATTGTTTATTGTTGTGGAAGAAATGCATTGTCAATGACTGTAATTCAGCATGTCTCATGTGTCAAGCCCAATGGTTTGCTGTGCAAATCTGGAGAATGAGCGCCATCTAGTGGATAATGTAAAGCAATTTTATGGTTTTTTTTAAATAGTTTTCTGGGAAAGAATCCTTAATTGTCAGCAGCCCCATGGGAAAGGAGACTGATTCTGCACAGAGCCTATCCCCCAGCAGCACAGATTAGCAGGGAACAAAAAAAAAAGATGAGAAATGTATTTGTTATGCTAGAAACACTGAAAATTACTTCAAAAATTCTATTAACAACATTTCTGGACTTTTGGTACAATAATTCATGGGATAATCCCTTGAACATTAACAGCATAATAACTGTTTAGTTCTTCATCTACAGAAATAAAAACTTTTTGACCCCAGAATTGGATGCATAGGTGCTCAGAAGAGGTCAGTTATGAAAACTAGGGAAATAATAAGGAAATGTTCCATATAATGGAAATCAGATCTGTGAATATTTGCTACTGAACACAGATTGGGTTCCAGAATTTATAACCTTTGTAACTGCTGGCCCATTAGCTGCCGGCCTTTCCTCAGACTGACTGCCATTGGATATTATTGGTTATTATTTCACTATATGTGAACAGTATGGATCTGCATTGTTGTTCCGAGAAGCCCATATGGACACAATGCACACTTTCTATGTCTGTTCAGTATTCTTTACATTTTGTTTTTGCAGCTATGGGTGGTTCAACACAGCGTTGATGATTGAGGGGAAGAGCTACTTACCATGGCTAACCAAAAAGTATGTTTCCATCATAGACCGTCTTGTTGCAGTAAGGTCGTATCCACACAGGACAATGTATACATGATAAATTCCTATTTACACAATATAGAAGTGCACTGTGAATATTGTCGAGCCTCTAATTCAGTGTTTTCAACCACAGTCTGTTTTGCGCAATTTCCAGGTTCTATGATTTTGTCCACCATTTCCTAGATGTAGTTTAATTCTTGAAACTTTGCGCTCTCATTATCATCCACGCATATACCTCTTGGTCGTGACCTGTTCTTGTTGCCATACCCCCGGCTTATTACCTAAACTGCAGTCAAAATACTATTGCTTAAAGAGGCTCTGTCACCAGATTTTGCAACCCCTATATGCTATTGCAGCAGATCGGCGCTGCAATGTAGATTACAGTAACGTTTTTATTTTTTTTAAAACGAGCATTTTTGGCCATTTTTGTAGTTATGCAAATGAGGCTTGCAAAAGTACAACTGGGCGTGTTGAAAAGTAAAAGTACAACTGGGCGTGTATTATGTGCGTACATCGGGGCGTTTTTACTTCTTTTACTAGCTGGGCGTTCTGATGAGAAGTATCATCCACTTCTCTTCAGAACGCCCAGCTTCTGGCAGTGCAGATCTGTGACGTCACTCACAGGTCCTGCATCGTGTCGGCCACATCGGCACCAGAGGCTACAGTTGATTCTGCAGCAGCATCAGCGTTTGCAGGTAAGTAGCTACATCGATTTACCTGCAAACGCCGATGCTGCTGCAGAATCATCTGTAGCCTCTGGTGCCGATGTGTCCTCGCTCGTCTGACACGATGCAGGACCTGGGAGTGACGACACAGCGTGATTTCTTGAGAACACGGCTGTGTCTGCACTGCCAGAAGCTGGGCGTTCTGAAGAGAAGTGGATGATACTTCTCGTCAGAACGCCCAGCTAGTAAAAGTAGTAAACACGCCCCGATGTACGCACATAATACACGCCCAGTTGTACTTTTACTTTTCAACACACCCAGTTGTACTTTTGCAAGCCTCATTTGCATAAATACGAAAATGGTCATAACTTGGCCAAAAATGCTTGTTTTTTAAAAATAAAAACGTTACTGTAATCTACATTGCAGCGCCTATCTGCTGCAATAGCAGATAGGGGTTGCAAAATCTGGTGACAAAGCCTCTTTAAATATATCCACACGCATAAACCAGTATCAGATGCCGCTTTTGCCTCTGTCTATCTCCTGACTGTGGGCATGTACATTAAAGTGCCTCCTAATTTACTAGTATCTGTAGTATAAGTAGATGCAGAATTGCATTGTGGCCATGTCTAATTCTCTCCGGGATTATCCTTTAGATTAGAAGAACGAGGAGTCAAGTTTATCCACAAGACTGTTAAAAGCTTCGGTGAGGTGAGTGTTTACTCTAGTGTATCGGCTGTATGAGTAGTTGACAAGTGCGCTTTTTTTTATTTATTTTTTTAAATCGTACATTTTTATTAAAATATTTTATACATTACAGAAAAAAACAAAAATACACATAAACAAACACTCAATACTGTTCGTATTAGAATGACATTCCATACAAGTAAAACAAATCTCAAATTAGCCATTGACGATCATAATTAAATATAGTATTTTGAATGAATCCAAGAATTCCATCTCCTCATATTCCGACAAGTGCGCTTTTATCTGCAAATTGTCATTGATTCTCCTGTTTAATCCCTAGCTGGCCGCACTCGGGGCAGATGTCATCATAAACTGCTCAGGGATCCGTTCAGGCCAGCTGCAACCTGATCCAGAATTAAAACCGGGAAGAGGACAGATTCTGAAGGTATGTATGATCTAATGTGATCGAGGAATATCTGCCCAAAAACACCACTTTATATTTCTCAGTTTTGTTGCTTTTTTGTTTTTATTTACATACAGAGCTCCAAATCTCCTGTATGGATATAAGTTTAAAACATAACATGTTGGCTGCTTACACCCACCAGTAGAGGGAGCTGTTGAGCTTACTGTATACTGTCTTATTGAGTTCAATGTACAACTGTATGTGGTTGAATCCTAAGTTCCCTCCAGTGGTGCAGGCAGCCAGCATGTGATCTTTTAAATTCATGTCTAAGCATAGAATTTTCGACCTAAAAATGATATGATGATAAAGTTCACACGGGGCAGAGACACTGTGTATCCACCCTGGTGGCCGCAGGGAATTCCGGGCGAAAAACCGCATCAAACTGTGGTGCAGTTTTTCACCCCAGAATGTTCGCTGCGGAAAGCTGGACCATTTAGCCGGCCTGTGATTGGCTGCAGCGGTCACATGAGATGAAATGTCATCACAGGAGGCCGGCCTGGAGGAAGAAATACAGAATTCTGGAATCCGCCGCAAAAAACGCAACATCTGCTATTTGTTGCGGGATTTACCTCCCCATTGAATTCAATTGGGAAAACTAGCAACAAATAAGCAGCGTTTACGCAAATACAAATGACAAGCTGCGGAATAAATCTCTGCACCGCATGTCAATTTCTGAGCGGTTTTACCGCTCAGTATTTTTGTTCTATCTCATCCACTTTGCCGCTACTGTATTTGCTGCGGATTTTCCGCAACTAATTCCGTTGTGGAAAATAGCCAATATTTACACAAAGTGTGAACTGACCCTAAAGCCCTCTGCACACATGTTGGATTTGTTGCGGAAAACTCTGCAGACTAGTTCCCTATTGAGTTCAGTTGGGAATTGAAATTCTGCAACAAATAGCAAGCCTTCCTATTTTTGCTGCGGAAAAGCTGCGAATTTATCGCAAAAATTGGAAGTAAGACGATCCACTTCGAAAGGAAATAAAAATCAGTACTCACTGCTCCTGGTGATCCCATAGGGACGCCTGACTTCTCCACTATCTAGTCTAAGTGCTGCCAGTCTCCTGTGGTGACGCTGCATCCCATCTAATTGCTGCAGCCAATCTCAGGCTTCAACAGTCACATGGGAAAAAATCTCAACCCAGGACGCCAGCTCTGGGAGGTGTGACGCGTCGCTATGGGAGACCAGGAGGAGGTATTGACTTTTCTCCCCTCATCTGGTGTCAGAATTTGGTGCGTAATATTCAGGATAACCTGCAGTTTATTGATTTAAAAGAGACTGTCACCACATTATAAGTGCCGTATCTCCTACATAAGGAGATGGGCGCTATAATGTAGGTGACAGCAGTGCTTTTTATTTAGATAAACGATCTGTTTTCACCACTTTATTAGCAATTTTCGATTTATGCTAATGAGTTGCTTAATGCCCAAGTGGGCGTATTTTTACTTTAGACCAAGTGGGCGTTGTACAGGGGAGTGTATGACGCTGACCAATCAGCCTCATGCACTCCTCTCCATTCATTTACACAGCGCATAGGGATCCTGTTAGATCCTTATGTGCTGTCTTATACTAACACATTAACGATACTGAAGTGTTTAGACAGTGAATAGACATTCCACGGGATGTCTATTCACAATCCCTGCACTTCGTTACTCTGTCTGTGGTAGTTACAGCAGAGGAAGCGTAATCTCGCGAGATTACGCTGTAGATGACAGGTTACAACGAGATCACGCTTCCTCTGCTGTAACTACCACAGACAGAGTAACGAAGTGCAGAGATTGTGAATAGACAGCCCGTGGAATGTCTATTCACTGTCTAAGCGCTTCAGTATTGTTAATGTGTTAGTATAAGACAGCACATAAGGATCTAACAGGATCCCTATGCGCTGTGTAAATGAATGGAGAGGAGTGTATGTTGCTGATTGGTCGGCGTCATACACTCCTCTGTACAACTCCCACTTGGTCTAAAGTAAAAACACGCCCACTTGGGCATTAAGTAACTCATTAGCATAACTCTAAAATGGCTAATAAAGTGGTGAAAACAGATCGTTTTTTAAAATAAAAAGCATTACTGTCACCTACATTACAGGGCCGATCTCCTTATGTAGGAGGTAGGGCACTTATAATGTGGTGACAGAGCCTCTTTAAATTCCTACTAACTCTGGGCTTAAACATCCAGTGGGCGGTCCTACTCAGTGATTGACAGCTAATTTTGTATTCACAGAAATACTGGTAAGGCTATCTATCCAGCAATGGTTGAGACTGCCCAGTGCACTCTTAAGCCTATAGTGAGCAGGAATTTAAATAAATAAAATATGTTATACTGAATGTTTTCCCACAAAACTATATATCAATCTGCTCAGCACCTCTTTCTCTATAATATACAGCTTGCAGATAGAACAGCATGCTCAACATGACAGGTTCCCTTTAAGCAGAAACTATTTATTTGTGGCTCCACACATTTCCACACTTGTGTACAGTATATGAAGAGAAATCTTATATATTTATTTTACTTTGTGTCAAAGGTGTTCGCTCCATGGATGAAGCATTTTATACTGACTCATGATCTGAAAACTGGAGTATATACCACACCTTATATCATTCCAGGGTGAGTCCCATAGTAAAAATCCCAGCCAAAAACCATTACATTTACTTACTGTATAATAGATATTATTCAATAGATAATACTAAAAAGGAATCCCACTGTCTTATTGACATTGTGGAGGTTTCATTGTGTCATCCCTATGGTTAAGACTCTTGCATATTTTTATGTCTTCTGTGCATGTAGGTCCCAGCTGGTGACATTAGGAGGTATTTATCAGCTGGGAAACTGGAATGAAGAGGAAGTGTCCAGAGATCATGACTGGATCTGGGAACACTGCTGTAAACTAGTACCTAGCCTAAAGGTGAGAGAAAAAGACTTGACAACTCATTGCTGCACATATAGTTCTTCAGGGTAAATGTTAGGAAATGTCCGTCCCTTTTAGGTTGTCATGACTACTAGCCAAGCTTCTGGATGGCCCTGGTTTGAGATGCAGAGCCAATCTGTTTTCTCTGTCTGCAACCTATCAGGGCCAAAGGTAGAGTATTTGAGTCAGTTCAGTTTCTTGTTTGTTGCTTGTGATTTTCTTGTGAATACATGTGTCTGATCAAGCTCCTAGTTAAACCCTGAATTACCTTAAATACTTGGACTCTGAACTGGACTTCAGCTTCGTCTTTGGATTTACCCTCTGCTCTCTGATTTGGATATTCTGCTCACAGCTGGTTTCAACCTCTGCAACTCCTGGTAGAATTCTGTTTTGCGATTTGGACTTTTAGGCTGGGTTCACACGTGGCGGAATTTCACTTAAATTCCGCTGCGGACACTCCGCAGCGTTAATCCGCAGCGGAGCCGTTTCTCCATTGACTTCCACTTTAATTTAGCAGTGTTCGTTTAGACGATGCGTAAAATTCCGCTGCGGGGCATAGGCTGCGGAGCGGAATTTGGTGTCCGCAGCATGCTCTGTCTGTTTCGGAGCAGTGGCGGACTCATGGCGGAATTTCTCCATTAACTTCAATGGAGATTTTAATTTCCGCAATGAAGTCCGCAGCTATCATGCACATGTTATGTGTGCTGCGGATGCGTCTTGCTTTTTTAACTTGACATTTCTTCATTCTGGCTGGACCTATGTATTTCTAGGTCTACAGCCAGACTGAGGAAGTCAATGGGGCTCCCGTAATGACGGGAGCGTTGCTAGGAGACGTCTGTAAATAGTCACTGTCCAGGGTGCTGAAAGAGTTAAGCGATCGGCAGTAACTGTTTCTGCACCCGGGACAGTGACTACCGATCCCAATATACAGCAACCTGTAAAAAAATATAAGTTCATACTTACCGAGAACTCCCTGCTTCTGTCTCCAGTCCGGCTTCCCAGGATGACGTTTCAGTCTAAGCGACGGCTGCAGCCAATCACAGGCCAAGCACAGGCTGCAGCGGTCACATGGACTGGCGCGTCATCCAGGGAGGTCGGGCTGGATGCCGAAAGAGGGACGCGTCACCAAGACAACGGCCGGTAAGTATGAAATTCGTTTACTTTCACTAGGGAAAGTGCTGTCCCTTCTCTCTATCCTGCACTGATAGGGAGAAGGGAAGCACTTTTCCCGCAGTCCGCAGCAGCTAGTCCGCATCAATTTTCTGCACATTTTGGGCAGATCCGCAGCCGTAATCCGCAACCCGGATTAGGTGCGGCATTGATGCGGACAGTTGCGGGGGAAATCCGCCACGTGTGGCCGTGCCCTTAGTCTCTCCTGGTTTGAACTCTGCTTGTTTATTACCCCTCTGGCTGTCTGGTTATCCGTTCTGGTATTGCCTGCAAGTGCACCGCCTGTCCAACACCATATTCTGTAAAAGCAACCTGGGTTCTATGCGGCCAAATCCAATCTTGCGGCGGGCTCTGGTGAAGACTATAGAGTAGCCTTAGGGCCTGTTCACATCACCATTCGCTTTCCGTTCCGGGGTTCCGTCGGAGGTTTCCGTCGGGTGAACCCCGCAATGGAAAGTGAAAGTGAAACCACAGCTTCCGTTTCAGTCACCATTGATATCAATGGTGACGGAAACCTCGCTAATGGTTTCCGTTCGTCACCATTCTGGCAGGTTTCCGGTTTTCCGACGGAATCAATAGTGGAGTCGACTGCGCTATTGATTCCGTCGGAAAACCGGAAACCTGCCGGAATGGTGACAAACTGAAACCATTAGCGATGTTTCCGTCACCATTGATATCAATGGTGACTGAAATGGAAGCTGTGGTTTCACTTTCACTTTCCGTTGCGGGGTTCAGCCGGCGGAAACCTCCGACGGAACCCCGGAACGGAAAGCGAACGGTGATGTGAACAGGCCCTTAGACTCTGCTGACCACTCTGGTGACGTACTTGAGGTAGCTGATTTACTTGTATGCTTGATCCAGACAGTTTCCAGGTGCCTTTGGGGAGTTGCTTGTATAGCAATTCCATAAACTTTCACTCTGGGAATTGCTCAAGTAGTGATTCCTTGACAGTAAAGCTGTTCATACACATTCGATTTTTGACAGCAGATCTAATTGTTTTGGTGGGATATGCCTTAATTGTATGCCAACATAAGGGCCAACATTTGATGCAGCTCTATATATTAATTAGTTAAAGGATGTGAACAATCATAAAATACATGTATTAACATATTACAAGGGGGTAATTACCATAAAATCTAATGTGTATTGCACCATCAGACAGGGCCGGCCTTAGGTTGGATGGCGCCCCGTGCGGGACTCTCTATTAGAAAAGCACAGTTTTTTCCATGAAGATAGCATTAAATTAATCAGAAATACACTCTATACATTGTTAATGTGCTAAATGACTGTTCTAGCTGCAAACGTCTGGTTTATAATGCAATATCTACATAGGTGTATAGAGGCCCATTTCCAGCAACCATCACTCCAGTGTTCTAATGGTACATTGTGTTTGCTAACTGTGTTAGAAGGCTAATGGATGATTAGAAAACACTTGAAAACCCTTGTGCAATTATGTTAGCACCGCTGTAAACAGTTTTGCTGTTTAGAGGAGCTATAAAACGGACCTTCCTTTGAGCTAGTTGAGAATCTGGAGCATTACATTTGTGGGCTCGATTAAACTCTCAAAATGGCTAGAAAAAGAGAGCTTTCATGTGAAACTCGACAGTCTATTCTTGTTCTTAGAAATGAAGGCTATTCCATGCGAGAAATTGCCCAAAAACTGAAGATTTCCTACAACGGTGTGTACTACTCCCTTCAGAGGACAGCACACACAGGCTCTAACCAGAGTAGAAAGAGAAGTGGGAGGCCCCGCTGCACAACTGAGCAACAAGACAAGTACATTAGAGTCTCTAGTTTGAGAAATAGACGCCTCACAGGTCCTCAACTGGCAGCTTCATTAAATAGTACCCGCAAAACGCCAGTGTCAACGTCTACAGTGAAGAGGCGACTCCGGGATGCTGGCCTTCAGGGCAGAGTGGCAAAGAAAAAGCCATATCTGAGACTGGCTAATAAAAGGAAAAGATTAATATGGGCAAAAGCACACAGACATTGGACAGAGGAAGATTGGAAAAAAGTGTTATGGACAGACGAATCGAAGTTTGAGGTGTTTGGATCACACAGAAGAACATTTGTGAGACGCAGAACAACTGAAAAGATGCTGGAAGAGTGCCTGATGCCATCTGTCAAGCATGGTGGAGGTAATGTGATGGTCTGGGGTTCCTTTGGTGCTGGTAAAGTGGGAGATTTGTACAAGGTAAAAGGGATTTTGAATAAGGAAGGCTATCACTCCATTTTGCAACGCCATGCCATACCCTGTGGACAGCGCTTGATTTGGGCCAATTTCATCCTACAACAAGACAATGACCCAAAGCACACCTCCAAATTATGCAAGAACTATTTAGGGAAGAAGCAGGCAGCTGGTATTCTATCTGTAATGGAGTGGCCAGCGCAGTCACCAGATCTCAAACCCATAGAGCTGTTGTGGGAGCAGCTTGACCGTATGGTACGCAAGAAGTGCCCATCAAGCCAATCCAACTTGTGGGAGGGCCTTCTGGAAGCATGGGGTGAAATTTCTCCCGATTACCTCAGCAAATTAACAGCTAGAATGCCAAAGGTCTGCAATGCTGTAATTGCTGCAAATGGAGCATTCTTTGACGAAAGCAAAGTTTGAAGGAGAAAATTATTATTTGAAATAAAAATCATTATTTCTAAACTTGTCAATGTCTTGACTATATTTTCTAGTCATTTTGCAACTCATTTGATAAATATAAGTGTGAGTTTTCATGGAAAACACAAAACTGCCTGGGTGACCCCAAACTTTAGAACGGTAGTGTATATACACACATACACATTGGTGAATATATAGACACACACACACACACACACACACACACACACACAAACATACACATACACACACGTGTGTGTGTGTGTGTGTGTGTATATATATATATATATATACACATACACACATATATATATATATATATATATATATATATATATATATATATATATAAAATGGGAAAAAGAATAAAGCAGCACAGCGACAGCAGTGGGTGCAGGCCTCCTAGGTTGAGGCTAGGAACCCTTGTTAATGTAATCCAAAAAAAAATGAAGAGGCAGCACTCCAAGGAAATTGGGGAAAAAAAGTGGTGTGTTTATGCACCTCAGGCAGGCAACGTTTCTATCCGTCTCTATGGGATCTTTGTCAAGCCTTAACAAAGATCCCATAGAAACGGATCGAAACGTTGCCTGCCTGGGGTGAATAAACACACCACTTTTTTTTCACCAATTTCCTTGGAGTGCTGCCTCTTCATTTTTTGGGAATATATATATATATATATATATACATACACACACACGGGCACATATATACATGCAGAGAGACACATATACCCACACAGGCACACATATAGATAATGTAGTGGATGTTACCTGCAGTCCTATGTAACACCTCAAATATTACACTCTGATAAACACACACACACACATCTCTTTGCTGACGGGCTTCTTGCAGGACGGGCTGAGGACAGAGCATCTTCCCCTGCTTCCTCAGGGTATGTAAGGAGGAGCAGAGAACAGAGCTCAAATGGCCTGCCCAGTGGCGCCCCCTACATGTGGGAAAGCTGCAGCGCCCTGTGCACTCACACATGTCGCACACCCCTAAGGCCAGCCCTGCCAACAGACCACTCTAGCCTTCTATTTTCAGCACAAAAAAGGATCAGTCATGGTGGATTTTTTAAAGAGGCTCTGTCACCAGATTTTGCAACCCCTATCTCCTATTGCAGCAGATCGGCGCTGCAATGTAGATAAGAGTAACGTTTGTTTTTTTCAAAAACGAGCATTTTTGGCCAAGTTATGACCATTTTTATATTTATGCAAATGAGGCTTTCTTAAGTACAACTGGGCGTGTTTAAAGTTATGTACAAGTGGGCGTGTATTGTGTGTGTACATCTGGGCGTTTTTACTTCTTTTACTAGCTGGGCGTTGTGAATAGAAATGTATGATGCTGACGAATCAGCATCATCCACTTCTCTTCGTTAACAGCCAGCTTCTGGCAGTGCACAGACACACAGCGTGTTCTCGAGACATCACGCTGTGACGTCACTTCCTGCCCCAGGTCCTGCATCGTGTCGGACGAGCGAGGACACATCGGCACCAGGCGACAGAGGCTACATCGACTTACCTGCAAACGCCGATGCTGCTGCAGAATCAACTGTAGCCTCTGTCGCCTGGTGCCGATGTGTCTTCGCTCGTCCGACACGATGCAGGACCTGGGGCAGGAAGTGACGTCACAGAGTGATCTCTCGAGAACACGCTGTGTGTCTGTGTAATGAAGAGAAGTGGATGATGCTGATTCGTCAGCATCATACATTTCTATTCACAACGCCCAGCTAGTAAAAGAAGTAAAAACGCCCAGATGTACATACACAATACACGCCCAGTTGTACATAACTTTAAACACGCCCAGTTGTACTTAAGAAAGCCTCATTTGCATAAATATTAAAATGGTCATAACTTGGCCAAAAATGCTCGTTTTTGAAAAAAAAACACGTTACAGTAATCTACATTGCAGCGCCGATCTGCTGCAATAGGAGATAGGGGTTGCAAAATCTGGTGACAAAGCCTCTTTAAGCCAATCCTCTTTTGTTCATTCCTGGCAATGAGTGCAGCCAAAGGTGTCCAGTAGTCCCCCATCTCTCCTTCCTCTAAAGATAACATTCACAATTATCATCTAATAGATCTGTTACTCCATTTGTACAGTGTCATATCTATTACAATTAGGCCTCATTTACACGAGCGTGTGCGTTTTGCGCACGCAAAAAACGCAGCGTTTTGCGTGCGCAGAAGGCACTTGAAAGCTCCGTGTGTCATCAGTGTATGATGCGCGGCTGCGTGATTTTCGCGCAGCCGCCATCATAGATATGAGGCTAGTCGATGTCAGTCACTGTCCAGGGTGCTGAAAGAGTTAACTGATCGGCAGTAACTCTTTCAGCACCCTCGACAGTGAATTCCGATCACAATATACAGCAACCTGTGAATAAAAAAAAGACGTTCATACTTACCAAGAACTTCCTGCTTCCTCCAGACCAGTCTCCCGGCCGTTGCCTTGGTGACACATCCCTCTCTTGACATCCGGCCCCACCTCCCTGGATGACGCGGCAGTCCATGTGACCGCTGCAGCCTGTGATTGGCTGCAGCCTGTGCTTGGCCTGTGATTGGCTGCAGCTGTCACTTGGACTGAATTGTCATCCCGGGAGGTCAGACTGGAGGAAGAAGCCGGGAGTTATCGGTAAGTCAGAACTTTTTTTTTTTTTTACACGTTCATGTATATTGTGATCGGAAGTCACTGTCCAGGGTGCTGAACCAGTTTAATTCTTTCAGCACCCTGGACAGTGACTGTCTCCTGACGTCGCGTACCGGAACATTTTTTGCCGGGTTCGGTCAAAACGAGTTCGGCCGAACCCGGTGAAGTTCGGTTCGCTCATCTCTAAGACACTCCGTTTGGATGTTTGTAAACAGAAAAGCACGTGGTGCTTTTCTGTTTACATTCAGAGTTTGACAGCTCTTGCGCGAATCACGCAGTTCGCACGGAAGTGCTTCCGTGCGACCTTCGTGGTTTTCACGCACCCATTGACTTCAATGGGTGCGTGATGCGCGAAAAACGCAGAAATTTAGAACATGTCGTGAGTTTTTTTCAGCGCACTCACGCTGAGCAAAACTCACGGACTGTATGCATGCCCCCATAGACTTGTATAGGTCCGTGCGACCCGCGTGAAAAGCACGCGCGTCGCACGGACGTATATCACGTTCGTGCAAATGAGGCCTTAGTGAGCACGACAGGATCTTAGGGCTGCTGTACGGACCTGTGTGGACATAATGTGAAGCCTGTAGAGTCGTGAGTATGTAATAATGCAGTAACGGTCAGCGAAGGGGGACTAGATTTTTTAGAAAGGCATCTGAATTTTTAATACAAGTAAATTAGAAAGTTAATTTATTTCTATTATCATAGCCATTTATTGGCAATATAAAAGAATATATATATATTTCATCCAGAACAATCCCTGTTTGTAGTTATAATCAGGGCTTTGGAGTCTTTTTCAACTCTCCAACTCCAGTTCCGACTCCTTAATAAATAGTTGATGTATAATTAACCCGGTTGTCTGCTTACTGTGTATAAATGTACGTGTTGTTGGTAATGTTGTAAGAAAACAGTGTGCACTCAGATAACTTTATGCAGCTATATATGCCCTGGAAATCAGGTGCAAGTCTGAATGGGACTAAAATAAACATTTTAAAAAGTGTATCTGCTATATTAAGTACATAAAGGGGTTGTCCAGGGTTAGAAAAACATGTCTGCTCACTTCCAAGAACAGCGCCACACCTGCCCACAGGCTGTGTGTGGTATTGCAGCTCAGCCCTATTCACTTAAATAGAGCTGAGTTGTAATACCAGACACAGCCCATGGACAGGTGTGGCGCGGTTTCTGAAAGAAAGCAGCCATGTTTTTCTAAGCCGGTACAACCGCTTTAATACTGTCTTACTGTTTTCTCTAGCAGTTCTGAGATGACTGCAGGCACTCCCAGTCAGGGCCGATTTAACCATGAGGTAAATGGTGCACCTGCAGTGGGCCACTTGGTGGTAGAACAGTTTTTAACTGTGTTTGCGTCCTCTGGAGTTTAGGGGTGGAGACCCAGTGACAGGGGAGAACGGCACTGTTGTGAGTCTTCCGCTGTGTATATGTCTCGTTAGCCCTTGAGTCCTACACCTATATTGGTTGTCTGACTTCCTTCTCCCCTTGTGTGTCAGTCTGGCTGTTTTACCTCTTGTAGTTCTGTTCAGAGTCGTGCAGCTCGCTGCAGCACCACTGAACACTCTGTAGCGTTCTTGGTTTTCAGGGAGACAGAGTTTTGCAGGCGGCCAGGCTAGGAGGGAGGCCATTCTGAGCCCAGTGCTGACACGGTGTAGCGGCGCAACGCCAGCTGAGCGGATTGGCGCCAGGAGGGAAGGGGGTAAAAGAGCAGGGAGGATGGTTGCACGGCAGAGTCGGAGACGCTAAAGCACAGCCCTGGTACTCACAGCCCTCAGTGCAGCCGATCACTGGGAACAAAGGCAATTTTAACCCTCAGCGCTCCGGTCTGTTAAGGAGCATGGGGGAGGCACTCATGAAACTTTTGCACTGGGCCCAACAAAGTATCAAAACGGCCCAGTAGTGAATGTCCTACCCTGGTCTTCAGAGGAGGAACTTCACTACTGCAGCACAGATTCAATGATTTTATGTAAGGGCCTTGGAGCAGCGTGAAGATACTTGGGGGTCATTCAGACGAGCGTCATTCAACAGGTGTCCGTTGCGTGAAACTCACTGTATGTCCTATATTGGTGCCTTTTTGCGCACCTAGTCGCCCTTTGAAGTCTATGGGTGCATGAAAACCATTGACTACACACGGACAACATCCGTGTGCTGTCCATGTTTCACACATCAGTTACATAGAAAAGCAGGGAAATAATTTTTTTTTAAAAATGAAGTGCTTGCACGGACGTTAAAAACACATGTCACAGGTAAATCACATTGATGCCAATACGCAACGCAATGTAGAAAAAATGCTGCGGTTTTTAAACTCACAAATCAGACACGCTTGTTTGAAAGTAGCTTTAAGGTCCTTTTACACCTGCCAATTTTGGCTGATGCAACGAGTGCCGATCAATGAGACGTCTCGTTGATCGGCGCTTGTTTGCTCCTTTCACAAGGAGCTAGTATGGGGATGAGTGGTCATTATTCCAATCACTCGTCCCCATACATTTCTATCACAGATGTGCTGCCGACAACGATAATATTTAACTTTTTTAAAGCTATGCGTTCTATCAACGCTCATTTGCCCGATAATTGGCGAGTGTAAAAGGGCCTTAAGTCTATGTTCACACGCTGTGTTTTCAGGCGTATTTCGGGGAATAAACACCTCGAAATACGCCTGAAAAAACAGTTGCTAAACGCCTACAAACATCTTCCCATTGAATTCAATGGGTAAAACTGCCTTTCGTTCAGACAGGGCGTTTAAAAAAAAAAACTAGGCGTAAAAAAAACGCCCTGTAATAAGGAGCATGTCAATTCTTGAGCCGTTTTTGTAGCTGTTTTTACTGTGTCAATGGAAAAACAGCTCCAAAAACGTCTAGAAAAAAACGCCTAAAAAAAAACGTTTTCAGCTTCAAAAATGGCTGAAAATCAGAGGCTGTTTTCTCTAAAAACAGCTCCATAATTTTCAGCCGTTTTTGACTCTGCGTGTGAACATACCCTTAGGGTATGTTCACACGCTAGCTGGCTTTTACGGCTGAAATGACAGCCTGTTTTCAGAAGAAAACAGCTGCGTCGTTTCAGCCGTAAATGCTCCTCCTCGTAATATACGAGGCGTCTGTGACGCTCGTATATCTTGAGCTGCTCTTCATTGAGTTCAATGAAGAACGGCTCAAATTACGTTGCAAAGAAGTGCCCTGCACTTCTTTGCCTCGGCAGTCAATTTACGCGTCGTCGTTTGACAGCTGTCAAACGACGACGCGTAAATTACAGGTCGTCTGCACAATACGTCGGCAAACCCATTCAAATGAATGGGCAGATGTTTGCCGACGTATTGTAGCCCTATTTTCAGACGTAAAACGAGGCATAATACGCCTCGTTTACGTCTGAAAATAGGTCGTGTGAACCCAGACTTGGGGATAGGAGAGAACAATGGAGAGGTGATAACTGATTTTCTATCTCCACTAGAACATCCTAATTATCACTGTATTATGACAAATAGGAGCTTACATTGATAGAACATAACATATATTTATGTTTGAAATTTCAAAACTTTGCTATGAAAGTAGATATGCAACAAGCTATGCATTAAAATTAATAAGATATCATCTTTAATATTTTTATTTTGAAGCCTGAGTTGGAGTGGGTACATTTTTAACGACTCCGACTACACCAGAAATGGACCCTGACTCCAACTCCACAGCCCTGGTTATAATGGTTATAGGCAGACCTAACGTGAGTGAGGCTTCATTCAAATCTGCGCCAGGGTCCCGTTCCGTCGGAGCTTTCCACAGATTGGTTAAGTTTTAGGGAGCAGATTCAGCAGCTGCCAAATACTTCTGACAGTGCTTATCTTTCAGGGAACAAAGGACCAGCTATGTCTAAATACAAAATGCTCGATCCAGGTTCCCCCAATAGGAGACATCGGGGGGACTGATAACTCATAATATTTAGCATTTATACATTTTTTAACATCCCTGCCAGTTTAGACAGGATTATGTCTGCTTTACTGTTACCAGACTAAGTGTAATTTAATGAATGGTAAATGTGCTAATCTCTGTCACTTTTTATAGAATGCAAAAATTGTGCATGACTGGGCAGGACTGAGGCCAACACGCAGCAAAGTGCGGCTGGAGAGAGAGCCCCTGGTGTCTGGATCTGTTAAAAGTGATGTAAGTACACATTGCAGCCACTAATGCATTGACAAAGAAACTGTACTTTGTATGCACATCATCCAGCGCTTCTACTAATAATCTGATACTGTATATAACATTTATGACCCCTTCCCCTTTTAAAATTGACTTTGTTTTGGCTTAACCCCATACCGATATTTGAAATAAATGTACATCATACTTAAAAACTACAACCCATCCGGCAAAAAAAAGCCCTCATACCACCATGTCGACAGAAAAAAAGTTGCAGTGGCAAGGAGTTAAAGGGGTTGTCCGAGATACCATCATATTTTCAAAAACCCCTTTAATGCATGTCATTTATAAATGTAAATACATTTGTAATATACTTACATTTTCCAAAGTGGCCCCGTTTCCAGATCCTGCCGTGGGGAACTTGACTGGTGACGTCACTCTCTGCACTGGCTCTGCCGTTTTGTTGATCTTGAATTCTTTGCTGGGTATACGACACGTCACTTGTGACGTGGTGTATATCGGCTTGTTCTGTTGTAATGCACATGCACGGCCCGGCTGTTATCTCGAGAACAGCAGGGACCGCGAGAACAGCAGTGACAGCGCATGTGCGTTACGGGCTATGAAGCAGAACAAGCCGATATACATCACGTCACAAGTGACGTGTCGTATACCCAGCAGAGCCAGTGCAGAGAGTGACGTCACCAGTCAAGTTCCTCACGGCAGGATCTGGAAACGGGGCCACTTTGGAAAACGTAAGTATATTACAAATGTATTTACATTTATAACTTACATGCATTAAAGGTGTTTTTGAAAATATGATGGTAATTCGGGCAACCTCTTTAAGTAATTGAGATTAGCTGATCATACAGAGTACAATGTAGGCTTTGCCACAACATCATTTTCACTATTGCAATAAAAAAATGTTGCCAAAATGCCACGGTGGATACAGGCTTGCAATTGGACTCTAGGTCGGAGGGGAACATTTTTCTCTTTGTTTATTTCTGCAAATAATGACACTGTCTTGTGTGTATTAATCAGACATATATTTTTGGTCTGGGTCTGTTGTGCTTGTGAAATTTTCGTCATCCAGCTTTGGGGCCCTTCGAAGGAAAAGGCACAGCCCTGTTTGTTCCCATTGCCTTTGCTACTGGCTGTTGAGAGTCCATGCAGGACCCCCCTCTTCAGAGGAACTTCATTGTTAATAAGCAAGGCCGTGGAAAATTGTCCCACGTGTCATGGAAAGGCAGTGGAATGTAAACAAGCAGCAAGATCTTACTGGGCGGCAAAAACAGGCACCAAAATGGGAGACATATTTTCATCATTGCTATAAGGAACCCTTTCTACTATGTATGCCATGGCACTATTCAGCAAGTTATTATTTTTTTAAAGTATATTACCTGTACGAAACTGTTCACTGGCAAAGACCATTTAATATCCATATTTTTTTCTCCACAGATCATACACAACTATGGCCATGGTGGCTTTGGCCTCACCATCCACTGGGGGTGTGCTATGGAGGCAGCCAAAATTTTTGGCCAAATCATTGAAGAGAAGAAAAAAATAATTCCCAAATCCTCTCTGTGATCATGACCAATATGCACAAATAAGACAAGGCTCATGAGGTCTATAATCATACTGAGGAACTGTATTAATACTGAAAAATACATCGATTTTTGACTAGGTTATAAAATGGATGACTACGTTTCCCCAAATTTGTTGCTGGTCTAATGTTAGCACTTTGCTATTCAAGTAGCTCTAGAGATACAGAAACATCTACTGCTGACTAGTAGACAGCTACAGTATTTAAGGGCATTTGCCCCTTCATTTATAGATGAAAATGTAAATTTTTTTAGCTCTTAAATGCTTATATACTGATAGTGGTACAGAATATTAAGTACACCCACCAATGTTCTCACATAACCTAAAAGTGCTCCTAACTAAAGGACCTTTGCATCCTGCGTTTCAAAAATTTCACCTTAATATCTGATTTTCTGTAGGACTTTTTTTTTAACCTCTTTATCTTCTGATCCCTAGGCAGAAATCTGTTCTTTTGACTTGGTAGGAACAATAATACTCTAAAATCTATATCTCTAAAATCTAATTTCCCTGGTTGGACACTTCATTCACAGCTATTAACTAAATCGAAAAGTCCTCTGCTGAGATGGGAACAAGCTAAATCTCAATGACCTTGAAAAGTGTTATCGAGTAACTGACAAACAGCCACCTAACTCTTCAAGGTTGATATCACAGAATGTATCCTGATAACCAACTATGCTCATTTTATTAAACATTTTAATATTTTTTGCATTGTATGAAACAAATCTGTGTTTTGTTACCATCGTAGGTTTTCTTTTTTAATGTATTTTTTAATTAAGAAGTACATAATACAAATGCAATAGCTGTAGGTCAAACGCTCGTTAAAGAGGCTCTGTCACCAGATTTTGCAACCCCTATCTGCTATTGCAGCAGATAGGCGCTGCAATGTAGATTACAGTAACGTTTTTATTTTTTAAAAACGAGCATTTTTTGCCAAGTTATGACCATTTTCGTATTTATGCAAATGAGGCTTGCAAAAGTACAACTGGGCGTGTTGAAAAGTAAAAGTACAACTGGGCGTGTATTATGTGCGTACATCGGGGCGTGTTTACTACTTTTACTAGCTGGGCGTTGTGTATAGAAGTATCATCCACTTCTCTTCACAACGCCCAGCTTCTGGCAGTGCAGACACACAGCGTGTTCTCCAGAGATCACGCTGTGTCGTCACTCACAGGTCCTGCATCGTGTCAGACGAGCGAAGACACATCGGCACCAGAGGCTACAGATGATTCTGCAGCAGCATCGGCGTTTGCAGGTAAGTCGATGTAGCTACTTACCTGCAAATGCTGATGCTGCTGCAGAATCAACTGTAGCCTCTGGTGCCGACACGATGCAGGACCTGTGAGTGACGTCACAGATCTGCATTGCCAGAAGCTGGGCATTGTGAAGAGAAGTGGATGATACTTCTCATCAGAGCGCCCAGCTAGTAAAAGTAGTAAACACGCCCCGATGTACGCACATAATACACGCCCACTTGTACTTTTACTTTTCAACACGCCCAGTTGTACTTTTGCAAGCCTCATTTGCATAAATACGAAAATGGTCATAACTTGGCCAAAAATGCTAGTTTTTTAAAAATAAAAACGTTACTGTAATCTACATTGCAGCGCCTATCTGCTGCAATAGCAGATAGGGGTTGCAAAATCTGGTGACAGAGCCTCTTTAAGTTAACAGCTATTTCTGCCAACTACACCATAAACATGCACGCTTAGTTCTCTATGGGGAGAGGGGAAAAAGTTGCTGCCAGTCACCTCTGGTAGCAATTTATCTCCCGTGGGTACAAAGGGCATTTTGAAATCCAAATATATCCCATCCGATTGTACACAATTAAAAAAACGGGGTAGAGAGTATCACGGAGCCTCTACGATTGGCTGAGCTGTTCTGTCATTAGCTGAATGCTAATGTTACAGTGTCTGTGCAGCCATGTCTTTGGATGGAGGAGTAAGGCAAAAGCCAGAGCGACTCCTGGAGCCTTCAATACAGATGCTACTGGTAGTTACCCCCTTAACTACCCTATGGATGTGATAAAGTGGGTCTGGCTTGGCCTATTAATTATATTGATGCAGGTTTAATGAAGACTTGCCGGCCACTTCCCACAGCAATAAAAGTTGATTCTGTGAGTCCCAGTAGTGGATCCTCACTTGAACGGTTTTCCAAAAATAGTAGTAAAAATGTGTGATAATAATTGAATGTAAATATATTTTAAAGTTAATATAAATTTTTAATATGAGGAGACATAAGTTTGTGTATCCTTTTACGTATGTGAGGGGAAGGGGAGCCTACACATTGTTCCTGCAGTAGAATATTCACTGCTCTTACAAAAAAACAAACCTTCACCTTCATCTGAGGAGGGTGTCCTCTTTTGAATAGACCTTAAAGTGAATTTTTGTACTATATATTTGTAAATGTTGATCATATCGCCTATTAGACATCTCTTCTCAGGACTAAAGATGTTTTATTTTCATTGCTTTCCTTCTAAATGAGTTCTCCATACCATTTATCAATTCTATTGCTCACCTTTGCACTTTTTCTTACTTCAGGGCATCTTTAAATGAACTGGTGCCCAGAACTGAATTGCATAGTTGAGGCTGCACAAATGCTTTGTAAAGAGTTATGCTCTTTTCACATCTGCGTCGTTGCTTTTGGGTATAACTGAAGCCTTGACCTAGTGCCAGTTTCATCCAAATACAGATACCACTGGTGCCCGGCAGCCACTATTGACTTATAATAGAGTCTGTTGGGTTCGTCGTGGTGTCAGTCATTTTGACTGGAAGAATAGCTCTGCATGGAGCCTCCAGCGCAAACATAAACACTGCCTAAGGCCTTTTTTACACACACTTTTTAAAACACATGTACAAATGCAATGCACTTTAACTCCTTAAGGACACAGCCTGTTTTGGCCTTAAGGACACAGACAATTTTTTCAAATCTGACATGTGTCATTTTATGTGGTAATAACTCTGGAACGCTTTTATGTATCCAAGCGATTCTGAGATTGTTTTCTCGTGACACAATGTACTTTATGTTAGTGGTAAAATTTGGTCGATATACACTACCGTTCAAATGTTTAGGGTCACTTAGAAATTTCTTATTTTTTAAAGAAAAGCACAGTTTTTTTCAATGAAGATAACATTAAATTAATCAGAAATACACTCTATACATTGTTAATGTGCTAAATGACTATTCTAGCTGCAAACGTCTGGTTTTTAATGCAATATCTACATAGGTGTATAGAGGCCCATTTCCAGCAACCATCACTCCAGTGTTCTAATGGTACATTGTGTTTGCTAACTGTGTTAGAAGGCTAATGGATGATTAGAAAACACTTGAAAACCCTTGTGCAATTATGTTAGCACCGCTGTAAACAGTTTTGCTGTTTAGAGGAGCTATAAAACTGACCTTCCTTTGAGCTAGTTGAGAATCTGGAGCATTACATTTGTGGGTACGATTAAACTCTCAAAATGGCTAGAAAAAGAGAGCTTTCATGTGAAACTCGACAGTCTATTCTTTTTCTTAGAAATGAAGGCTATTCCATGCGAGAAATTGCCAAGAAACTGAAGATTTCCTACAAAGGGGGGGAACTACTCCCTTCAGAGGACAGCACAAACAGGCTCTAACCAGAGTAGAAAGAGAAGTGGGAGGCCCCGCTGCACAACTGAGCAACAAGACAAGTACATTAGAGTCTCTAGTTTGAGAAATAGATGCCTCACAGGTCCTCAAATGGCAGCTTCATTAAATAGTACCCGCAAAACGCCAGTGTCAACGTCTACAGTGAAGAGGCGACTCCGGGATGCTGGCCTTCAGGGCAGAGTGGCAAAGAAAAAGCCATATCTGAGACTGGCTAATAAAAGGAAAAGATTAATATGGGCAAAAGCACACAGACATTGGACAGAGGAAGATTGGAAAAAAGTGTTATGGACAGGCGAATCGAAGTTTGAGGTGTTTGGATGACACAGAAGAACATTTGTGAGACGCAGAACAACTGAAAAGATGCTGGAAGAGTGCCTGACGCCATCTGTCAAGCATAGTGGAGGTAATGTGATGGTCTGGGGTGGCTTTGGTGCTGGTAAAGTGGGAGATTTGTACAAGGTAAAAGGGATTTTGAATAAGGAAGGCTATCGCTGCATTTTGCAACGCCATGCCATACCCTGTGGACAGCGCTTGATTGGAGCCAATTTCATCCTACAACAGGAGAATGACCCAAAGCACACCTCCAAATTATGCAAGAACTATTTAGGGAAGAAGCAGGCAGCTGGTATTCTATCTGTAATGGAGTGGGCAGCGCAGTCACCAGATCTCAACCCCATAGAGCTGTTGTGGGAGCAGCTTGACCGTATGGTACGCAAGAAGTGCCCATCAAGCCAATCCAACTTGTGGGAGGGGCTTCTGGAAGCATGGGGTGAAATTTCTCCCGATTACCTCAGCAAATTAACAGCTAGAATGCCAAAGGTCTGCAATGCTGTAATTGCTGCAAATGGAGCATTCTTTGACGAAAGCAAAGTTTGAAGGAGAAAATTATTATTTGAAATAAAAATCATTATTTCTAACCTTGTCAATGTCTTGACTATATTTTCTAGTCATTTTGCAACTCATTTGATAAATATAAGTGTGAGTTTTCATGGAAAACACAAAATTGTCTGGGTGACCCCAGACTTTTGAACGGTAGTGTATTCAGTGTTTATTTGTGAAAAAATCCAAAATTCAGAGCAAATTTGCAAAAATTAGCATTTTTCTAAATTTAAATGTATTTGCTTGTAAGACAGACAGTAATACCACACAAAATAGTTACTAGTTAACATTTCCCGTATGTCTACTTTATGTTTGCATCATTTTTTAAAAGTCCTTTTATTTTTCTAGGACGTTACAAGGCTTAGAACTTTAGCAGCAATTTCTCACATTTTCAAGAAAATTTCAAAAGGCTATTTTTTCATAGACCATTTCAGTTCTGAAGTGGCTTTGAGGGCCTTATATATTAGAAAGTCCCCATAAGTCACAGGCCTTCTTCAGGCAAGTTAACAAATGAATGACTTAGAAAAAAATTCATTGGTAATACATTTTTTTCTTTAAGGGTATGTTCACACGAGGTCATTATGTCCGTAATTGACGGACGTATTTCGGCCGCAAGTACCGGACCGAACACAGTGCAGGGAGCCAGGCTCCTAGCATCATACTTATGTACGACGCTAGGAGTCCCTGCCTCGCTGCCGGACAACTGTCGCGTACTGTAATCATGTTTTCAGTAGGGGACTGTTGTCCGGTACTTGCGGCCGAAATACGTCCGTCAATTACGGACGTAATGACCTCGTGTGAACATACCCTTACACAGAAAGTTTTACCAGGGAAATGCAACTCAATATTTATTGCCTAGATTCTGCAGTTTTTAGACATTTCCCACATGTGGCCCTAGTGTCCTAATGGACTGAAACACAGGCCTCCGAAGCAAAGGAGCACCTAGAGGATTTTGGGGCCGCATTTTTTTTAGAATATATTTTAGGCACCATGTCAGGTTTGAAGAGGTTTTGTGGTGTCAAAACAGTGGAAACCCCCCAAAAGTGACCCCATTTTGGAAACTACACCCCTAAGAAATTATCTAGGGGTATAGTTAGCATTTTGACCCCACAGTTTCTTTACTAAACTTGGAACTAGTATGTAAAAATGAAAATCTACTTTTATCTAAAAAAAACGTAGAAATTTTTAATTTTTACAAGGAATAAATGAGAAAAAGCACACCAACATTTGTAAAGCATCTGCCCCGATTACGGCAATCCCCCATATGTGATAATAAACTGCTGTTTGGACGCATGGCAGGGCTCACAAGGGAAGGAGCACTATTTTGATTTTGGGGAGCAGATTTTGCTGGAATATTTTTCAGTGCCATGTCAAGTTTGCACACCCTGGAGGGACCAAAACAGTGTAAACCCCCCAAAAGTGACCCATTTTGGAAACTACACCCCTCAAGGAATATTTCTAGGGGTACAGTTAGCATTTTGACCCCATATGTTTTTTGTAGATTTTATAGGAATTATGCAGTGAAATTGAAAATCTAAATTTTAAAAATGTAGTTGTAATGTCAGGATAGGGAGACAGACAGGTGAGCCCTAATCTACCCGCCACTCAGTCCCTGCCTACTTGCACAGCCCGTCCTAGGCGACGGCGTACAACTGGGCGATGGTCCCTACGCTCAATATGTGCACGACAGACAAAACAAGACAAGGGTACACAGAAGCAAGGGAAGTAGGGCAGTTGCCCACGGCAACACCATGAGCAACAGAGTAGTGGACGAGCCGAGTCAAACCAGTAGTGTACGTGGTAACAAATGCAGAGCAGGAGAATAGTCAGTCAAGCCAGGGTCAATATAAAGCAGAGGTCAATGGTAACAGCAGAAATAGCAGAGCCAGGAAACAAGAGAATCACAGGCAAAGGACAAGCAGCAAATGAAGGTATAAGTAGACCAAGGGCGGGAGCTAGAACCATCTGTCCAGGCTGCGATAGGCTCTCCCACTCCTCAGCCTACTAGCCTGAGTGGTAGCAGATCGAGTCACTCTAGCAGACCTAGGAACAGATGCAGGCTGATTAACCACGGGCGTCGACACAGAAGCTGTGTCAGGCAAATCCTTTACAGTAGTTTTAGCTACTTCTAGCGTCATAGATAACGATGATGCTAGGAGCCCAGCTCCCTGAAGTGTGCTTAGTCCTGGAAATGCCTCCGACCTGCGGACCGTATATCACGGACTGAACACGCTCGTGTGAATCCGGCCTTAAAGGGATTGTTCTGCAAGAATAATATATTACCTGTCCACAGGACATATGGAAATAATAGAAAAAAGGATAGGTGATAAATATTTGGTTGCTGCCCCCATCACTAGTACCCAATACCACCACACCCACATGACCGCGGTGAGGATGATTTTGTATGGAGCTGCCACACTGTACAGACTCTGGGAGTTTACGGAAACTGATAGATAGAAAATCTAGTCATGAAAAGTATTATTCTGCAAGCTTATAAAAGCAAAAAATACTCATTTATCACCCTGGTTAATGTAAAAATTTTATTCAACATAAAATATTAAACTTACAGTAAAATCCAAGTCAACAAGGCATTGTGAACAGAAGAGGTCATACAACAAGCATCTTACACAGAGACGTTCAAACATTTAAGTGCATTCATCCAAAGTCTGGACATTCAGACACACTAACATTCACTTTTCTGTCTGTTCTGTTGCATCTGCTGACATCATACATACAGTGCCAAGCAGAAGCAAGCAATGATTCAAACCTGGTTTCTAGCTAACCTGGGCTAGACCATTAGTATGAAATGGTATGGTCCACTTTCTTTGTTCTTTAAAGACCAGATTCTAAACATTGGGACATATTTACTATTGTGTCTGTATCTAGAATGTGCTGAAAAAAATGTTTTTTAGACTAATTTAAGAACAGATCTTTGCGCCTCCCTAGACACTTTTAAAGTGTCTAAAAAAGGGGATGTGATGGGGAAGGAGGCGTACCTTAAAATGCGTCACAGTTTGCCAAACGAATACTGAGCCAACCTAAAGTTGGTTTAAGGAAGATAAAAATGTGTGCACCACTATGATAAATTTGGAACTTCTTCAGACTGCCTGGTTTAGGTTTTTTGTTGTCTAATTCTTACATCCCTTTTACATGGGCTAATGATCGGGTGAAAGAGCATTCGTACAAACGCTCACTCCTGATTATTGTCCTGTGTAAACAGGGCAGCGATCAGCCGATGACAGAGCAAACGCTCGATCATCAGCTGATCGGATCTATAATGCGTCCATAAAAATGGTCGCTTGTTGGCAGCACATTTCCCTGTTTAAACAAGGGATGTGCTGCCGACAAGATGCAATTGTACGTGGACGAACGATCATAGTTACAATTGTTCATTCCCATCCTCCCAATCATTGCTCCGTTTGAATGGATCAAACAAGCACCAATCAACAAGCTGTATTGTCGATCGGCGCTCGTCAGGTGGTTAATCATGGGCGAATATCAGCACGTGGGAAACCACCTTTAGACAGTTTAGTAAATCTGCCCCATTGTGTTTTCCGGTGAGAAAAATTAAAATCTTAGCATTCAATCGAATTTGCATCTGAGTACTGCAGTGAATGCTGAAACTTTAAGATGGTCATTGCCCACACACTGTCAAGGTCACCTGAATATGTTGATTGTCACAAATAATCTTGCCACGGGATTTCAATCAGTACATACGGTTCACTCCTAAGTACATCTGGAACAGGTTAAGTTTGTATATAATAATTGCATCAGATAATAACCTCTGGACAGATGTCCAGTCTTAGAAATTGGTACATTTTTTATATCCCTTCCATCAAATTTGCCTAAAGAAAATATTCTTATAATAAATAAAAGGACAGTCTAGTTTGGCAAGTGGGCCATAATATTTTATATTTAATAAATTAAAGGTGATAATAATCTTTAGATGCAATTTACCGACGTATTTGTCTCCAGATGGAAACAAGAGAAACTGCGAAAGAAATAGTTCAGCATCCAGCAGCTCTCCCTAGGTTCCTAATGTGTAGACCCCAAATACTTCCGTATCCAGAAGCCATGACACATCCAAAGCAACTGAGTCATTTTCCTTGTAGAATTGCACCCAGTGCTGATACTGCTTTTGTTGTTACAGCTAAAAATACAACTGGTTATTTTATTGTTTTCTTTTTCCTAAATTAATGGTTATCAACAGAATCCATTACTATCTCTGTGACATGAGAACTGCACATTTCTTAACCCTTTTAGAAGATTCTAAACACATCCTTATCCCAGTACTATAGAAGTGCTGTTTTTTTACAGCACATTGGCCATTGCTGTCCATTCTTTAATTCATCCATGGAATGAGATGGAAAGGCTATCAGTGTGTGGATGGGTGAACAAAGGGTTAAGTGAAGGGTCACTCTTGTGATCCAGAGTTTGAGAGAGTGACCCCAGAATTGTGTGCACCTCTTCCCACCATCTCCTGACCCCATTCTCTGTGGCTGGATTCTTGAAGACCTCGGCCTTTGGTTTCAATGGGAAGGAAACAAGAAGCCAATGCTGCCAGTACACAGCAGCCACTGTATACCAAGACTGTGAGATATATAGAAGACTCGAGCATCACCTGGAGACAGAGAAAAATATGCATGACAAGGACTGTGTGTAAGTTACTTAAGTTAAAGCTTGGAGTCATGCCTGTTTTGAAAAAACTAAGAAACTGCTTTCACCCATTAGTATTTACCCTCTGTAAAATAAAAACTAATTTGTAAGAGTTTTAGTCCATTGTAAAAAAAAAAAAGTTATTACTTAGCTAATGTATACCACATGTAATAGTTATATCATTTTTAAAGGGGTTGGCCAGTTTTAGAAGAACATAGCCGCTTTCTTTTCAAATCAGCACCACACCTGTCTACAGGTTGTGTGTGGTATTGCAGCTCAGCCCCATTCACTTCAATGGAACTGAGCTGCAACATGAGACACAAGCCATGCACAGGTATGGTTCTGGAAGAAAGCAGCCATATTTTTCTATTCCTGAAAAACCCCTTTAAATCAAGAACCTTTTCCTGTAATGACAATATATTCTCTTTATTATAATGATAAGTCTGGTTGATTGATAGAATGGCATGCCTGAATCTGAGAGTGTGTGTACATTGACCACACATGGTGTTTTTACAGGACAGATTGGCCTATTTAAGATACTGTGGCTTTGCTCTATCCCACCCGATCTAACATTGCGCATGGAGAGTCGCTAGTAACACAATAAGCAGAACAGTAGCCAAGGCATCACACCCGAGGAGTCTTGTGCATGGTTCCTATTAATTAGAATAAGACTCGTGCACGAGGCTCCTCAGGGTTGTACGGTTGGTTTGGCAACTGCGTCTCTTAATGCCCCATGTAAGGAGACTGACGTTGCAGTGACATTTTGACAGTGATCATTTTGCTGACAGCCATCTCCTCCAACCTGGTTTTTTCCAGTTAAGTGTTTGCCAGAAACATCTGGAGGAACCTATCACCAGGGGTAACAAAGGATTGGATGGGTTAAAGTCCAATCTGCCAGATTCTTGTTTCCCCCAACATCAGATGTTACGGGACAGTTGGGCTTCCCCTATACACGTTAGATTGTCAGTGGATCCAGTCAACACAAATGGAATCCACTGACAATTTTTTAATGTGTACATTCTGCTCACGTTTTTGCAAATACTCAAAAAAACAAACAAAAAAAAATTTTCAAAATTCTTCTGGATATTTGATAAAGGCATTTGTGTAATGTGGCCCCAGTGACTAGTGACTGTAACTATTACATTTTAAAGGACAGGTGTCGCGAAAAAAAAATATTTTTATATCAATTTGCTTTTAGTGTTTTATTTAAAAAAAAATATTTGTTTGTGTTTTACCTTTTTTTTTTCTAACTTTTTCTTCACTATGGGGGCTGCCATTTTTTTTTTCATCTCTGTATGTGTTGTTAATCGACACATACAGAGATGGAATATGGCACATACAGCCCCATAGAGAATGCGAACGGGAGCCGTTCGCATTCACTATGGTGTACGCCGTCTGTGTGGGAACGGAGCATGCGCCGCTCCCACACAGTCCAAATGGAAGGTCTTCGGCCGAGCGACATCCGGCGTCATTTTCTGGTGGACCGGAAGTTGCGGCCGGACAGTAAGATGACTACTTCCGGTCGCGGCTTCCGGACATGTGATTAGAAGCAAGCACTAGGAGCGGACAGAGCGGACGGAGCGGATGGAGCGGCGGCAGCGGCAGGAGCAGGCAAGTTATGTCTGTGTATGTTCGTGTTTTAGTGTGTGATTACCACTGTATGTAAGCCTACTACACTGTCTATTCGCTCAAAAAATGGTGGCACACACTGTAGGAGGTTTGAACCTTCTATCCCCTCCTTTCTCCTGGCACTAGCCAGGATAAGGGAGGGGGGATTCTGTGAGTTCACTAGAGCGTGTGTGTTTACACCAAATTTGCAGCATAATGCAATGTGGTTGACTTGTGAAAAAAATTGAAAAAATTAGTCTATTCATGTATATAATAACCGTTTAACTAAAAGAAAGTTAAACAAATTTCTAGCGACACATTCCCTTTAAGAATGTACATAAAGGATATTGTGGAGAAAGAGGCAAACAAATCACTACTGATTAATTCAATGAATTCTTGTCCTTCCTAGACACTAAAGATTATAATAATCAATGCATTACAAATGAAAATTGATATACATTCGTTTTATATTTTGCCACTAGTAAAAACATTGGGAGAGATTTATCAAGAATGGGGCAAAGGAAAAGATGTAATTGCCCATAGCGACCAATCAGGTTCAAGCTTTCATTTTTTAGGGGCCATTTTAGAAATGAAAGAAGCTATCTGGTTGCTGCAAGCAACTACTCAAGATTTCCTTTGAATTGGTTTTGATAAATCTCCCCCATAGTCTGTGAAAAGTGATACCACTGTGACTTTGTTTCTGATTTAAGAATGTACCTGTGCAATAAAAGGTGTAACTAATGCCCCTACACGAGCCATCCCACTGCAGGTTCCTAGACCTAGTGCTCGTGTGGCCGTTGGATAAACCTGCAAAGATTAAAGAAGCAAATGTAAATAATAAAACACCATAATATAGTAAAATATTCTCCACAAACAATGATGAATATAATGGACTTTTGCAAATGGTAATTAAAAATTGAAATTACAGGCACATATTATAATTTACAACCAATGCCCCCAAATGATGGGTATTTTGGGTGGTAATTGGCACTGTACAAACTTGCAAAACAAAGACAGAAACACTCATACATATGGTCTATCCTAGGATTTGTTAAACTGTCTATTTGTTCATGGAGTAACTATAGGGAAGGAACAGGTTGAGGTCACATCTAGGCTCTGGAGCCTGAGGGGCCAATAATGTCACTCTAACCCATATGAGGAGACCAGTACGATAAGTGACAGTGATAGTTGGGGGGCCGTGTTTTGCATTGTGGCACAAGAGATTCAACTTATGCCTCTGTATTCATTCATCTAGGTACAATTTTCAGTAGTACATAGCTATACACAGAAGCCTTCATGTTGGGGCTATGGACTTACCTCTGGTGTGTAAACATAGGCAGCTTGGAATCCACCTGAAATGAAGGCTCTTGCAATGAAGAGTAAAACAGTAAGGACATTCCTGAAACAAAAAAACAAACCGGTGTTAACCAAGACAAAGAGATTACAGAGATACTCTGAAACAAGTGTTACGTCTAAGATATTCATATAAGGCTCTGTTCACATCTGCGTTGGGGTCCCGTTCTGACGTTCCGTTTGAGCTTTCCATCAGAACGGGACCCTGAACAGACTCAAACGGAAACCAGAGGTTTCCGTTTCCATCCCCATTGATTTCAATGGTAACGAAGGTGGTGCCCATAGTTTCCGTTTGTCTCTGTTCTGCATCGGACCTGTCGTTTTGCAGGAAGCAATAGCGGAGTCAACTACGCTATTGCTTCAGGCAAAACTACGGATCTGGTGCACAACAGAGTCGGGCGGAAATCATGGGCGCCGGATCCGTCACTATTGAAATCAATGGAGATGGAAACGGAAACCGTTCTGACAGAAAGCTCTGACCAGAACGTCAGAACGGGACCCCAACGCAGATGTGAACGAAGCCTAAGCTGGTCACCTGGACAATGGTCTGTGTCATTAGATACCTGTTGTCACGTACTCTCTGCATGCAGCTCCCTCGGTCTCCAGGACATCGAGAGTTACTCACTCGGGCGTCGCCCGGCCTGGCAAACTGAGGCAGTCTGCAGCCAATAGGAGTTCAGGAGCGTCAGACCAATCAAAGCCTGGTTGATGTTCCTGAAATCCCGCCCTCTCCTTATTTAGTTCAGCCTGGGATAGTAGGCCTTTGTCTGTAATTAGAGTTTCCTTGCCTGGTGCTTTCCCTTGTTTCAGACACCCCTGAGCCATTTGCTTTTTGACTTCTTGTGACCTGACCTCGACTGGACTCCTGACTTTTCTTTGCCTTCTGACTTGTTTTTTCAGCACTCTCCCGGTTTGACCCTGCCTGCCTGACTCCGCCTTTTGCGCCCGGACCTATTCCGCGGCGCAATTGCCCTGCCTGTGTACTTCCCAGGTTACCCTTTGTTATTTCGTACTGTCTCTGTCTTATCTGTTTGTCGGTTTCCCTTGTACCAGTATAGGGAACGCTGCCCAGTTGTGCGCCATCGTTTAGGTCGGGTCGTACAAGTACATAGGGACAGAGGTTTGGGAAGAACAGGGACCTCACTGTTTACTGTATATTTGTTCATGACACCTGTACAAGGAAATAATGATTTTAATTTATGATAGCATCTGTTTTACTATTTGAATTAGAAAAATATTTTACATACCTTCCAACACAAAGGAAAAGAAGAAGGGCACATAAGGAAAAAACAAAGAAACAGATGGCCATTGTCTTTTTCCGGCCCAGGCGGTCAATGATCCATAATGTCACCAACACACCTTGTATAAAAAAGATTAAAAAAACAGATAAAAAGAATCATAACAGTCAAAGTTGAGGTTGTTGATGTAGTGCATATAGGGCAATAATAATAATAATAATCTTTATTTATATAGCGCCAACATATTACGCAGCACTTTACAATTTAGAGGGGACATGAAACAAACAATATCAGACATTACATAGTGACAAAGTTCATTTACAATTCAAACCTGGGGAGTGAGTACCCTGCTCGCAAGAGCTTACAATCTATGAGGAAATAAAGGAGACACAAAGTGTAATAGTGTTTGTTCTGTACAATGGTCCGGCAATTTTTATACACATGCGGTGGTGACATAAAGCTGCATGAGCCAGTCACCAGCCAGTATCCGTGTATGACGGACATGAAGAGAAGGAGTGTGAGGGAATCTTATCCTGATGACTAATCTAAAAGGAGGGCCATGGAAAGGAGTCAGATTAGGGAATGTTATAGGCCTGTCTAAATAGATGTGTTTTCAGGGCACGTTTAAAACTGTGGATATTGGGAATTAATCGGATTGTCTGGGGTAGCGCATTCCAGAGGACGGGTGCAGCACGAGAGAAATCCTGGAGACGGCAGTGGGAGGTTCGGATTATGGAGGATTTTAATCTAAGGTCGTTGGCAGAACGTAGAGCCCGAGTAGGGTGGTAGACAGAGATGAGGGAGGAGATTCCTGTCCTGGCTTCAGGGCTGCCCTTTTCGGGGGACACACACTAACTATAGCCAGACTAGGGCTTAAAAGTAAAATTCCAAATAACAATAGATTTTGAGATAGTCATGACAGAGGAGATGTCAGAAGTCCTAAAAATTTAGACTGCTGTTCCCGTGGGTACAGTCTGTGCATAGACAGTCAACATCTGTGACTGTTGTATCATTACTAACCTGGGAATTCAGATAGTGTGGTCCATAATAAATCTTTGTAATCATCCACAGTTAAATATTCACAGGAGAGACTGCATTTCGGCTTGACCGCCTTTCTTCGGCTGGAAACTGGGAAAAACAGTAGGAGTAGAAGACATCAAATACTTGCTATTCAGTAACTACAGCAACATAACTGCATGATAAGGTCAGATTTCATCATTTAGAGAATTGTTAAGAATAATAATAAAAGTAAGAATAATATTACAATTACTAACTGAGGATTTCATCCCAAAACGTAACATTTTTCACTTACTATTATTTAGAAACATTGTTTACCATACATTTGTCCATACCTAGAAATTATCATTATTGCTTATTGTAAATGGTTCACCCGCTACTTACTGCTAAGATCAAATATGAAATCGTTGGTGGTGTAAGAAAGAGAGTGGCAATGTTAAAATTGGCCTTTACTGATCTGGTAATTTAGATAATGCTGGCCACCTTCAATATTAGAGGATTCAATTCCTGAAATGCGGGGCTGTTCATTGAATAAATTAAACATCTGAATTTGCTACTTACTGCTGCATACATCTCCAGCTTGGAAAAGTTCTGTTGTTAAGAGAACCAGCCCATAGTATGAAAAAGCATTGGAAAACCTGTAATATGAAATTAGATCTATTTTATCAGAGAATATTTATAGGGTTAATGTATGACAGGCAGCACAATGTGAAATTACATATTACTAATGACTAAAGATGATTAGGTTTCATTCTTTGTGTCATGCCCATGGCAGCGGGCTGTGAGGTTCACTCACCTCCTGACGCCCGCAGCCATGGAACTGTGAACGCTGGTCCCTATCTCCTCCTCAGGAGACGCCAGTGCTCACTTCCACTTCTCCCAGCCGTGTCTCGTAGGGTGCGTGCGCATGCTCGTGCCCGCTCTTAAAGGGCCAGCGCGTGCACCTGAAATTAGTACTAAATTCGCCCATGAGCACCCTGGACTATAAGGGCCCAGCCCCTTCCTGCTATGCCTGAGCGCTGTTGTCGTACCCAAAGTTTGTCTAAGCAAATAGTCTCCCAGTTTTTCCCAGTTCCCAGTGTTTCCCGTTCCTGTACCTGTATCCCGTGCTATCCTGGTTAAGTGCCATGCTGAGCTGAAGTTGTGCTGTGCTGTATAGCATGCCTGTCCTGCTACACCACGCCTGACGTCTGCCTGCTGACTAGTCCCAGCCGAGCCTGTCTTTTCTACTGTCCGAGCTGCCACAGGTACACTATACGAACAATAGACTGTGACCTGTGTCCTGTTGGCCAGCTGCCATACCATCAAGGCGGTATGGCCCAGTGGTTCCACGTACCCAACGTGACAGTACGCTCAGGTCATGGACCCCGCTGGTCGATCCAAGACCAAGATGACGTCACAAGAGATGCGGGCGGATATGCTAGACCTCCGGTCTCGACAGGACCAACTCCTCCAGGCCTTGAACATTATCGCACGTCGGCAGGAGGTGCAAGCTGCCGTTCCTCCTACTACACCTCCTGGCAGTGTTGATCCTCTGGCTACACCTCCTGGCAGTGTTGATCCCCGATTTTCTTTGCCACTTCCTGACCACTATGATGGAGACGCAGGGACCTGTCGTGGATTTTTGAACCAGTGCCAGATCCACTTCAGCCTTTATGCAATGGCATTCTCGTCTGATGGCACAAGGGTCGCTTTCATCATCTCTCTCCTTCCTGGCAGGGCTCTTGCATAGGCGAATCCTATCTGGGAGAGACAAGGACCAGAGACCCGTGACTTCCAGGGGTTCCTCCGGACATTTCGCACGGTGCTTGAGGAGCCTGGACGAGTCTCGTCTGCAGCTGCCTCCTTGCTGAATCTACGCCAAGGAGACACCTCCGTGGGCGAATACGCCATCCACTTCCGCACCCTGGCGGGAGAACTGTTGTGGAACAATGAGGCCCTGGTGGCTACATTATGACAGGGACTGTCTCCTAAGATTAAGGACGAGCTTGCCGCACGAGAACTACCGTCTACCCTGGATGACCTCAACATTCTGGCCGCCCGTATTGATATAAGGATCCGAGAACGGCTCCAAGAAGCTCGTTGGGAGAAAGGACTCCCTAGTCCGGTCCCTACTTTGCAGCAAACCGTGCTGTCCTCAGATGCCGATCCTCCTAATGAGTCGGTGAGGACGGACCAGTTTAAGTTATCTACCCAGGAGAGACAACACAGTTCTAAATTGGCAGGTCACGCGGGTTTCCGTAAGACCCGAGACCTGATCGCTCGTCAGTTCTGGTGGCCCACGCTGCCCAAAGACATCACAGACTTTATCTCCTCCTGCATGTTATGCGCAGCAAATAAGGTTGATCACTCCAAACCGGCGGGCCTGCTCCAGCCGTTGCCTGTGCCCGATGCCCCCTGGCAACATATTGTTATGGACTTTGCCACAGACCTGCCTCTCTCTGCTGGTTGCAGTACGGTCTGGGTGGAGGTGGACCGATTCTCCAAAATGGCTCATTTCGTTCCACTGATGGGCCTACCGTCTGCTTCCCGATTGGCCACTCTCTTCGTCCAACACATCTTCCGTCTACACCATTGTGTATTTTAAATATATTCAATAAAAGGTATTTCTTATATTGATACTCTGTGTATTTTGGTTTTCATGACTCCAATTTGGTCGATTATCAGTTGATTATATGTATATGGAATTGGAACAACGTTTCAATTTTTGGACAGTATTTAAGTGTATAACTAGAAGAATTGATGCTGTTTTGAAGGCAAAGGGTGGTCACTCCAAATATTGATTTGATTTAGATTTCTCTTCTGTTCATTCACTTTGCATTTTGTTAATTGATGAAAAAAAAACTATTAACACTTCTTTTTTTTAAAGCTTTCATACTTTGCAGCATTTTTCCACCACTGCCTAAAACTTTTGCACAGTACTTTATATATATTTGCAGCAAAAGATTCAGCATAACTTGTATTTTTTTCATTTAAACCTTTGGTCATTCAGGACTTAGGAGTCCAGTAGGCGGTCCTACTCAGTGATTGACAGCTCTCTCTGTATTTACCCTCTTAAAGTATGTTCACACGATGAGAGGCATTTACGTGTGAAAAGACAGACTGTTTACAGCTGCATCGTTTCACACGTAAATACTCCTCCTCGTAATTTACGAGGCGTCTGAGACGCTCTGAGACGCTCGTAAATCTTGAGCTGTGCTTCATTTTATTTATTTTTTTTGTATAACATTTTTATTGAACATACAACATACCAAAAATAAAACAAAAAGTGGCATCGCCCACCTCTTGTATAAGTGACCAGTGTTACAGAGTATGTCATTTAGGTTTTATCACATTGTTACTTGCGATTCATACAATATTTCCAAACGTTTACATTTCCTAATTAACTTTTGCAAAATGACAAACAGTTAACATTTCAACTTTGGCAGACTGAGCTGTGCTTCATTGAGTTCAATGAAGAACAGCTCAAATTACGTGGCAAAGAAGTGACCTGCACTTCTTTGCCGAGGCAGTCCATTTATGCATCGTCGTTTGACAGCTGTCAAACGACGACGCGTAAATTACAGGTCGTCTGCACAGTACGTCGGCAAACTCATTCAAATGAATGGGCAGATGTTTGCCGACGTATTGCAGCCCTATTTTCAGACGTAAAACGAGGCATAATACGCCTCGTTTACGTCTGAAAATAGGTCGTGTAAAACCCAGTCTCACAGGGAAGTTATACTGAATGTTTTACCACAAAAATATACATCAACCTGCTCATCTACTCCTGCTCTATAATAAGCTGCCCGCAGATTGAACTGCATTTTCAACGTGACAGGTTTCCTTCAAGCTCTGGCTTCTATACTACGGTAACTTTTTTAGCCATGTTTACCAATCATCACAGTTGGCATTTGAATAAACCTGTTTGAACTGGGTGAATGTTTTGTGCCTATATATCAATGTTTTATACTAGTTGTCAGTAAAAATGAAAGAATAGAGATGCATTAAAATATTTTAGTGCACACACAATCTTCACAATATCTAGAATTCCGAACAATGCGGTCAAGACTATTATAATATATATGTGTTAAATATATAGTCAATGATATAGAGAAAAGCAAACAATTAATGCAGTTAGGTAACATAACTTACCATATAAACCAAAGCAACAGAGTAGTGCACCTGAACTGAGGTGAAAAAAGGTCCCGTATTTTACCGCGGTCCTCCTATAAATATGAATTTGATAAACTCAATGTCTGTTCAAAACCCTTCAGTTAATTATTTGCAGCATTTGTATAAGAGCCAACAGCAGTGCATTGCTGATAGTTTGCATGTTAGGCTATGTTCACACTAGAGATTTTGTCCTGCTACAGAAATAATGAGTGCAAAAATGTTTGTTTTTGGTATTTTTGAGCAATTTTCCAAGATAAGAATGATTACCTTATCAGATATCATCATTGTCATCAGTACATGTTAAGGTGAATGCAACAGGCAACATTAATTTTTATCTGATGTAAAAAAGGACATTTTATTATTGGAAACAAGAAACAAGATTATTTAACTTTGTTCCATTATAATTGTATTGGATACACATGACCCTTTATTAGCAGCTCTGCACCAAATGCACACTTACCTGCCGGGATAAGATAAGTTTCCCTAAAGGCATTGGAGCACCATTCTCTGTTGCTATACGCTTTAAGGTAGCAAGAGCTTTCTCCTGGTTTCCAGATAGGACGTCATATCTAGCACTCTCCGGTAACCACTACAAGATAATAATATGGATAAGCCAAGTCAAATAACATTATTAAAAACACACAGAGTACTCTCAGCAATAAGAGTGATAATCATTGAAAAAACTTGGAAAGAATATACCGGAAAAGAGATCTTCACTACTACGTCTTCTCTGGAAAAAAAAGGCTCAGGTGGTCTTCTTACAGGAGACGCATTTCCGCTCAGACCAGCTTCCGTTACTCCGCAACTCGAGATTCCCAGATGTATACCACAGTTCCTCACCGGACTCTAAAACCAAGGGCGTATCCATTTTTGTAGCGAAGTCTGTACCTTGGAAGTGTTTGGGATGTCACACAGATGACGCGGGACGGTACATATTCGTAAAACGTAAGATTACAGACTGAACCATGACTTTTGCAAACATATACCTCCCGAACTCGGGTCAACTGACATCACTGGAGGAGCTCCTGACTGCATTAGACGACTTTGCAGAGGGGACGTTGGTTATGGGCGGTGACTTTAATATGGCCCCAGACCCCAGAGTAGATACCATGTCGAACCAGCCTGCCGTCGCTAGACCCTTCACTCGTCGTCTACAGCGTTTGCTCCATTCACATCAATTAGTAGAACCTTGGCGCATACTACACCCACATGATAGGGACTACACATTTTTTTCGCACCCGCACAATATGTACTCACGTATAGACTATTTTCTGCTTCGGCACTCCCAGCTTACACTGCTTTCCTCAGCCTCTATAGATTGCATATCGTTTTCAGACCATGCCATGATAACTTTAACTTTGTCCTTCCCCTCCTTGCACTCGACTCCGTGGCAGTGGCGTCTGAACGACTCATTGCTTCAGGATCCTGCGGTCTTGGAGGAAGTGAGGTCTGAACTCCGATTTTACTTGGACGCTAATGTTACGGCTGATTCTAATCCTCTTTCAGTCTGGGAAGCCCATAAATGCGTTATGAGAGGAGTTCTCATACGGATTGGCTCCAGACTCAAAAAGGACCGTGCTGCGGTATTCACAGATCTAGTGGAGAAAATACACGCCCTGGAACTCACTCATAAAAGACTATTGGACCCGGGCTCGGGTGCAGAACTAATAAGGTTAAGGGATAAACTGCGTACTTTGACACTCTCAGCAGCCAAGGCCTTTCTCACTAAATGCCGTAGACACTATTTTGAATTTGGCAATAAGCCGAGTCGCACGTTAGCACGGACTTTGCGGGCACAGATGACGCGCACATATGTCCCTTGCATTACCACACCAGAGGGCACAAAGGTGCACTCGCCGGGACAAATTGCGGAAACCTTTCATTCCTATTATTTAAAGTTATACAACCTAGGAGACTCTTCCCAATTCTAGACGAGATGTCATCAGATCTTATCTCCAATCCTCGGGATTACGTAAGATTCCGCAAGAGGAGGTATCAACCCTAGACACCCCGATTACGGCAGATGAGTTTCTTGAAGCTCTCAAGGCCTCTCCCTCTGGTAAGGCCCCAGGGCCCGATGGTCTATCACTGGCCTACTACAAAAAACATACCCCTCTCCTCACTAGTCCTTTTTTGGCGGCCTTTAATTCCATTACAGAAGGTAGATCGCTGCCTACAGACACATTGAGAGCGCACAACATCACAGTAATCCCCAAGGAGGATAAAGATCCTTCCCAATGCAGTAGTTACCGGCCCATCTCCCTTCTAAATTTAGACTTAAAACTTTTCTCAAGGATTTTGGCTACCCGAATCACACCATTTTTATCGAAAATAAATCATGGAGATCAGACGAGCTTTCTTCCTACGAGAGAGTCTAGGGATAATACCATTCGAGTAGTCAACATCATTGAGCACATCACCGCCTCCTCGGTCCCAGCGTTTTTGCTCTCCACCGATGTCGAGAAAGCGTTCGACCAGATTGACAAGAGACTTTATCTTACATAGGTCTGGGCCAAGGTATGCTCAGTTGGATTTTGAGTCTGTACTCCTCCCCCTCAGCATCGGTGAAGGTCAACGGTCATCATTCCTCTTCCTTTCCCATTTCTAACGGAACCCGCCAGGGCTGTCCACCATCTCCTTTGATTTTCACGCTGTGTTTGGAACCCTTCTTAAGTCATGTCCGAGCCAATCCATATGTTGCGGGTGTCCAGGTGGGGATACGACCCACAAAGTCGCAGAATATGCGGATGACTTATTATTTTTCCTCTCACGGCCCCGTATTTCGTGCGGCCGAACCTGTTGGCCGAATTCCGGTCATTTGCTGCGCTGTCCAACTTCAAAATTAATTTCCAAAAATCGGAAACTCTTAATGTCTCCCTCTCACCCCAGGTGGTGGCAGCCTTGGCGGATTCCTTCCCTTTTAAGTGGGTGGCTAGTTCCATTAAATATCTAGGCATTCGGCTCACAAGTCGACCCTCACACCTTTATGCATGTAACTATCCACACATATTACGAACACTTCAGGGAGATCTTGAAAGATGGTCGAAAGGGACCTTCACTTGGTTTCGTCGTTGCTCCATATTCAAGATGAATGTGTTGCCTCGGCTGTTGTACTTCTTTCAGGCTCTCCCAATCTAAATACCGCGTCTTTTCTTTACCTCACTCTCTTCGCTAATGCTTAAGTTTATTTGGTCGAACAAACCCACACGCATTGCACGAACAACTCTGACCCGCCCGAGATTTGACGGTGGTTTGGGCTTGCCTGATATTCACCACTATTATCAGGCGGCACATTTGACGCGTATTGTGGATTGGTGTAGACATGCCGGGTCCAAACCATGGGTCAAGTTGGAACAATCCTTCATATCCCTTCCTCTCTCGTTTAGTCGGGGCGACACAGGCCCGCCATTATATCAGTGATGGCAGTTGAAAGACGACATCTCAATTAGCGGACGGTGCGGATCCGGGACACCGTCCGCTTTGGCAGGCCTCCCAGCTCCGTTACTTTCTGTTATCTCTTGCTCCTGCGTCCGAATATTTGCGTGATCTTACAACATTTGAAATGCTCTGTACAATGTCGGGCACGGTCAGTCACCCCCATTCGGTAAACTATAGTCTCATAAATTCCCCAACGGCAGACTCATACCCTTCATACATAGCTAAGTGGGAGACGGATCTTGGCATAAGTATTACCGCGGATGAGCGTACTCGACTGTATACCATAACTCATCAGTCTTCTATATCAAGTAGAATTCAGGAGGCGGGATACAAGATTCTGACGAGGTGGTACAGGGTCCCTTCCAGGCTTAATAAATTTTAACCAGATGTGTCTCCTTTGTGTTGGAGATGCGGGGTGGGGGTCGGAGATCTCTTACATACGTTTCGGGGTTGTCAGCGCTTAAAAACGTTCTGGGAGACGGTTTGGAATGTAACATCTCGGTTTACTGACTACACGTTGCCCAGATCCCCGGGCTTCTTCCTGCTTCATCTGTGTGACATCCCGATCTCCACATACAAGAAGTCAATAGTGTGGCATCTGATCAACACGGCACGTGCGCGCATTCCGGCTATGTGGAAACAGGTAGAGGCCCCTTCGGTGCACCTTTGGTTTCAGAAGATCCAGGAAGTAAAACGAATGGAGGAGCTTGCGGCTTCCCTACGTGATAAATTTATGCGAGTGTGGTCTACGTGGGTAAGCTTTGAGAATTCTTCGGAGTATCTTGATCTAATGTCCCCTCTTTATACCCTTCTTTCCCTCCCCTCTTTCCTTCACCTTTCCGGTTCACTCTCCTTCTTTTGTGTTCTCTATGACGGTATAATTTACATTGGCGCTCACATGTCAACAAAACTATGTTTTACAGAGTCGTGAAATGTTTTATTTCTCTGTCACTCACCTTTGATAAATAAATAAATAAAAACAGAATTAAAAAAAAAAAAAAGAAAAAACTTGGAAAATATATGAAAGATTCTATTTAAGGCTGGGTTCACACGAGCATGTTACGTCCGTAATGGATGGAACGTATTTCGGCCGCAAGTCCCGGACTGAACACACTGCAGGGAGCCGGGCTCCTAGCATCATAGTTATGTACGACGCTAGGATTCCCTGCCTCACCGTGGAACTACTGTCCCGTACTGAAAACATGATTACAGTACGGGACAGTTGTCCTGCAGCGAAGCAGGGACTCCTAGCGTCGTACATAACTATGATGCTAGGAGCCCGGCTCCCTGCAGTGTGTTCGGTCCGGGACTTTCGGCCGAAATACGTTCCGTCCATTACGGACGTAACATGCTCGTGTGAACCCAGCCTAAAAATAACAATTATTTTCTTCCAATGTATCTTGTTGATGTTATTAAATAGAACTTCTAGCTCTCCTGACATGTCTGTTTTAATAAATATTTATATTTCCCATATAATAACAATGTTGGACCACTGTTTCTTAGGGCCTGTTCACATCAGCGTTCGGGTTCCGTCCAACCTTTCCATCAGAGGAACTAATGAATTTAAAGCCGAACGGAAACTTCCGTTGGCATTACCGTTGATTTCAATGGTAATGCTTCCTTTAAGTTGATTTCAGTTTGTTTCCGTTCTGTAAAGTTTCCGTTTTTTTTCCCGGAAACAATAGCGCATTCGACAATACTATTGTTTCCATGAAGAAACGAAAACTTTACAGAGCGAAAACAAACTGAAACCAAATGAAACGGAAGCATTACCATTGAAATCAATGGTAATGCAAACGGAAGCGATGGTTTCCATTCGCCTTTCCATTCATTGGTTCCTCTGAAGGAAAGGTTGAACAGAGCCGATGAACGGAACCCAAATGCTGATGTGAACAGGCCGTTAGAGCTCTGCATTGTGTCGTTCCTCTGTTATTCTTTTTATAAATGCATGAATAAATTGACCACATTCCTCTTGTCAATAGGGTATGTCACTACACAGGCTAAGGCCTTATTCACACGGACATGTCCGTTTTGCGCGCGCAAAAAATGCTGCGTTTTGCGTGCGCAAAAGGTCCGTGTGTCATCAGCAAATGATGCGCAGCTGCGTGATTTTCGCGCAGCCGGCATCATGATGACACTCTGGTTTTATATTTACAAACAGAAAAGCACGTGCTGCTTTTCTGTTCTCATTCATAGTTTTTACTACTGTAGCGCGCATCACGCGCGGCACCCGGAAGTGCTTCCGTGTGCCGAGCGCGATTTGCACGCACCCATTGACTTCAATGGGTGTGTGCAGCGCGAAACACGGACAAATATAGGACATGCCGTGCGTTTCACGCAGCGCACATACGCTGCTTGAAATTCACTGACAGTCTGAAAGGCCTCGGCCCCATTCAGTAACATAGGTCCGTGCGACGCGCGTGATTTCAACGCATTATACGTTCGTGTGAATAAGGCCTAACACTGTTCAATCAGTATGTAGAGGTTCAGATAGCACCAGCTCTGGGTGGTGCACGGATAGGGGCCCAACCCAATTCCAAATCAATACAAAGTATCCTGCACACAAACTGGATTTGAGATTTTTATGTATTTTATTGCCAGTGGCGGACGTTTTGGTTTTATTGACCTTCAGGCACTGAGCCGTGCTGGGGACTGTTGTGTGAGCGCTAGGCCTAGTTTGTGTGCCGGATACTTTTTACTGTTCAATCAGAGCTGACAGTGACAGACTGCATAGGGACCTGTTGTCAAGGGGAATTGTAACACCCAGTAGTCAGCGTTCTGATATATCTCACTGCTGGTACCTTTCTCAATAATTAGGAATTTTTTGCAAAGATTGTTGAAACGATGGGAATGATTTCCAATGATTTAAGATTGTAGCGTTAATTACTATGATTAAAGGGAATGTATCATCTGCAAATTACTTATTATTTAATTCAGATTTTTTTTTATATTAAATAAAAAAAAATATTTCTTTATCACTATGTACATAAACTAGTATTGCAGTTTTCACGCGACACAATAGGCTGACACTTCCTGTTTTGTGTAGCTCATGAGCAAAGTCATCTCATCATTGGAGGGTGAGCAAGTTAGGAACAATTCTATTGTATTACTGGAAGCCTAGATATGAATTGAATCCCATTAATTACAGCTTAAATGAAGTACACACTCCATGCTGTAAAAAAAACAACAACACATAGCTACAACATTTAAAAAAAAATCTGAAAAAAAACTCCTTTGTGACAGATTTACTACTGTGTTTGCATCTAGAATGTGTCCAAAAATGTGCCAAATGTTGGCCCAATTTGGCGAATTTTGGAGCAATTTAGATTTTTGGACCTCATCTAACTTTTTAAAAAAGTGTCTTGAAAAGGGGGTTTTGCTTACCAGGAAAGGGGCGGGGCTTGCCACAAAGTAGTCACAGCTTGCGCCAAAGTGCGCCAAAAAACTGGCCCAAAGTAAGCCAAATCAAAAGTGGTATAAGGAAGAGAGAAGCGTCTAACAGGCCCCACTGTAATAAATTTGGTGCATTTTTCTACACACATATCTAATTAATAAAACTAAAATTAAATGCATGAGACATTCCCCTTAGGCCACTTTCACATGGCAGAATTCTAGTCAGTATTTTGCTTGAGTATGTGAAAGCCAAAACAAGGAATGGGTCCAAAAGTTGGAAGAGGTGCAAATCTTTCCATTATACTTTTTTCTCTGTGTAGGTTCCACTCCTGTTTTTGGCTTATAAATACTGATGCTAAAAAACTGGAAAAATGCCGTTGTGAAAATGGCTTTAAAGAGGACCTGGCAGTAGGTCATATAATGCAAACTGCTGTTCTCCTAATTCCAGTGACATTTTTTTTTGTTCTAGGGCCCCCCGTTCCTGAGATATGGCTCCCTGTTGTGTTGGTACCCTATATGCTAATTCCATGTAGTTAGCCAACAGGGTGTGAACTCCACTGGTTCTCCTGAGGTGTCCAATCAGCGCGAGTGTAATGACCGGGGGGTAGGGAAACGGACAAGTGAGCCCTAAACTACCCGCCACTCTGTCCCTGCCTACTTGCAACGACCCGCCCTAGGCGACGGGGTACAACTGGGCGGCGGTCCCTGCACTCAGTGAGTGCACGACAAACATACAAGGGAATACAAGCAAGGGAAAGGGGCAGTTGCCCACGGCAACACCGTGAGCAACCAGAGTGGTGAACGAGCCGAGTCAAGCCAGGAGTGTGCGAGGTACCAAACGAAGAGCAGAAGAGTAGTCAGTAAGCCAGGGTCTGTATGGAGCAGGAACAAAATAGAAGGAGCTGTAGCTGGGCCAGGAAACCACACGAAAAAGAATAACAAGCAAGGAGGAACAGGAAATGCAGGTATAAATAGACAGAGGGCGGGAGCTAGCTGAGTCTGGCCAAGCTGCGATAGGCTCTCCCACTCCTAAGCCTGCCAGCCTGAGTGGTGGAAGCTGGAGTCAGTCTCAGGGATGTAGATTCAGGTGCTGACTGATTAATTAAGGGAGTTAACCCCGAAGCTGTGCCTGGCAGATCCTTTACAGTATGAGGGGCCACCGGACCCTTTCTAAGTGGACCTGGCTTACTGGGGAAACGCAGGTGGAACCTCCTGACCAATACCCCAGCGTGAACATCCCGGGCGGGTACCCAAGTCCTCTCCTCGGGCCCGTAACCTCTCCAATGGACCAGGTACTGGAGGGAGCCTTGGACCATCTTGCTGTCCACAATCCTGGCCACCTCGAATTCCACCCCCTCAGGGGTGAGGACGGGAACAGGAGGTCTACTCGAGGGAGCCAAGGACGGGGAGCAGCGTTTAAGGAGGGAGGCATGAAACACGTCGTGTATACGAAAAGACGGGGGTAACTCCAGCCGGAAGGAGACAGGATTGAGGACCTCAATGACCTTATACGGCCCAATAAACCGGGGAGCAAACTTCATGTTGTCGTTCCCTGAGACGTCGGTCAAGTCGTACCACTAAAGCCATAGCCTGGTCTAGGGAGTCAGAAGAGGGATAGCTAACTAGCAGGTCTTTCAGGGCATTCGACAGACCCAACCTAAACTGGCACCTTAAGGCAGGGTCATTCCACCGAGAAGCTACGCACCACTTCCTAAAGTCAGAGCAATACTCCTCAACAGGTCTCTTACCCTGACGTAAGGTCACCAGCTGACTCTCGGCAAAGGCAGTCCTGTCAGTCTCGTCATAAATAAGTCAGAGAGCAGAAAATAAACAATCAACGGAGGAAAGTTCAGGGGCGTCAGGAGCCAAGGAGAAGGCCCACTCTTGGGGCCCTTCCTGGAGCCGGGACATAATTATACCCACCCGCTGGCTCTCAGAACCTGAGGAATGAGGCTTTAAACGAAAGTAAAGCCTACAACTCTCCCGAAAGGAGAGAAAAGCCCTCCGGTCCCCTGAGAACCGGTCGGGCAACTTGAGGTGGGGTTCAAGAGGTGCGGTGAGGGGAACTACCAAGGTAGCATCAGGCTGGTTGACCCTCTGAGCCAGGGCCTGGACCTGTAGGGAGAGACCCTGCATTTGCTGAGCCAGGGTCTCACGGGGGTCCATAGTGGTGTCAGGGACCAGGGTAGACTAGGTATGGGCTTGTTATTATGTAATGACCGGGGGGTAGGGAAACGGACAAGTGAGCCCTAAACTACCCGCCACTCTGTTCCTGCCTACTTGCAACGACCCGCCCTAGGCGACGGGGTACAACTGGGCGGCGGTCCCTGCACTCAGTAAGTGCACGACAAACACGACAAATATACAAGGGAATACAAGCAAGGGAAAGGGGCAGTTGCCCACGGCAACACCGTGAGCAACCAGAGTGGTGAACGAGCCGAGTCAAGCCAGGAGTGTGTGAGGTACCAAACGAAGAGCAGAAGAGTAGTCAGTAAGCCAGGGTCTGTATGGAGCAGGAACAAAATAGAAGGAGCTGTAGCTGGGCCAGGAAACCACACGAAAAAGAATAACAAGCAAGGAGGAACAGGAAATGCAGGTATAAATAGACAGAGGGCGGGGGCTAGCTGAGTCTGGCCAAGCTGCGATAGGCTCTCCCACTCCTAAGCCTGCCAGCCTGAGTGGTGGAAGCTGGAGTCAGTCTCAGGGATGTAGATTCAGGTGCTGACTGATTAATTAAGGGAGTTAACCCCGAAGCTGTGCCTGGCAGATCCTTTACAGCGAGGCAGCTTCAGAACTTCATCCAGCGTAGTCTCGCGAGATAAGGTTGTTCTGGCGAGATCAGGCTGTGCCTGGCCAGTCTGAAGCTGCCTCGCGCTGATTAGAGGCTCTGAAGCTGACTCCACCTCGGGAGAATTAGTTTAGTTCACACCCTGTTGACTAACTACAGAACATTAGCATATGGGATTCCAACACAATGGGGGGCCATATCTCAGGAACAGGGGGGGGCAGTAACAAAAAAAATTCACTGGAATCAGGGGGACAGCAAGATTCAGTTCAGATAAACAGTGTCCTTTGTATGACCTAGTTACAGGTCCTCTTTAACCCCTTAAGGACGCAGCCTAGTTTGGGCCTTAAGGCTCAGAGCCCATTTTTCAAATCTGACATATTTCACTTTATGTGGTAATAACGTCGGAATGCTTAAACCTATCCAAGCGATTCTGAGATTGTTTTCTCGTGACACTTTGGGCTTCATGTTCGTGGTAAAATTTGGTCGATATATTCAGTGTTTATTGGTGAAAAATTGCAAAATTTAGAGAAAATTTTGAAAAAATTGCATTTTTCAGAATTTAAATGCATCTGCTTGTAAAACAGACGGTTATACCACCCAAAATAGTTACTAGTTCACATTTCCCATATGTCTACTTTAGATTGGCATCGTTTTTTTAACATTCTTTTATTTTTCTTGGACGTTACAAGGCTTAGAACATAAACAGCAATTTCTCATATTTTTAAGAAAATTTCAAAAGCCTTTTTTTTAAGGTACCTCTTGAGTTCTGAAGTGGCTTTGAGGGGCCTATGTATTAGAAACCCCCATAAAACACCCCATTTTAAAAACTAGACCCCTCAAAGTATTCAAAACAGCATTTAGAAAGTTTTTTAACCCTTCAGGCATTTCACAGGAATTAAAGCAATGTGGAGGTGAAATTTGCAAATTTCATTTTTCTTGCTGAATTTCAATATTATTCCATTTTTTTCTGTAACACAGAAGATTTTACCAGAGAAATACTACTAAATATGTATTGTCCAGATTCTGCAGTTTTTAGAAATGTCCCACATGTGGCTCTAGTGCGCTCGTGGAATAAAACACAAGCCTCAGAAACAAAGGAGCACCTAGTGCATTTTGAGGCCTCTTTTTTATTAGAATATATTTTAGGCAGCATGCCAGGTTTGAAGAGGTGTTGAGGTATGAAAGCAATGGAAACCCACCAGAAGTGACCCCATTTTGGAAACTAGACCCCTCAAGGAATTCATTTATGGTTGTTGTTATCATTTTGACCACACCGTTTTTTCACAGCACCTATTTGAATTGGGCTGTGAATTAAAAAAATGATATTTTTTTCCATTAAGATGTAATTTTTGTTCAAAATTTCTTATTTTCACAAGGAATAAAACACCCCATTTTGTTGCCCAATTTGTCCTGAGTGCGGCAATACCCCATTTGTGGTGATAAACTGATGTTTGGGCCCATGGCAGGACTCAGAAGGAAAGGACCACCATTTGGCCTACTGGAGCTTTTCTTGTGCTAAGTCATGTATGCAGAAGCCCCTGAGGTACCAGTACAGTTAAAACCCCCGAGAAGTGACCCCATTTTAAAAACTACACCCCTTAAGACATTCATCTAGTGGTGTAGTGAGCATTTTGACCCCACAGTTATTGTGTAAAAGGTAATGCGCAGCAGATGGTGCAAAGTGAGATTTGCAATTTCCTATGCATATATGCCATTTCAGTGTCTGATATATTGTGCCCAGCATGTGCCACTGGAGACATACACCCCATAAATTGTAATGTGGGTTCTCCCGGGTACGGCAATACCCTACATGTGGCTGTTATTAGCTGCCTGGGCACACGACAGGGCTCAGAAGGGAAGGACCACCATTTAGCCTACTGGAGCTTTTCTGGTGCTAAGTCATGTAGGCAGAACCCCTGAGGTACCAGTACAGTTGAAACCCCCGAGAAGTGACCCCATTTTAAAAACTACACCCCTTAAGACATTCATCTAGTGGTGTAGTGAGCATTTTGACCCCACAGTTATTGTGTAAAAGGTAATGCGCAGCAGATGGTGCAAAGTGAGATTTGCAATTTCCTATGCATATATGCCATTTCAGTGTCTGATATATTGTGCCCAGCATGTGCCACTGGAGACATACACCCCATAAATTGTAATGTGGGTTCTCCCGGGTACGGCAATACCCTACATGTGGCTGTTATTAGCTGCCTGGGCACACGACAGGGCTCAGAAGGGAAGGACCACCATTTAGCCTACTGGAGCTTTTCTGGTGCTAAGTCATGTAGGCAGAACCCCTGAGGTACCAGTACAGTTGAAACCCCCGAGAAGTGACCCCATTTTAAAAACTACACCCCTTAAGACATTCATCTAGTGGTGTAGTGAGCATTTTGACCCCACAGTTATTGTGTAAAAGGTAATGCGCAGCAGATGGTGCAAAGTGAGATTTGCAATTTCCTATGCATATATGCCATTTCAGTGTCTGATATATTGTGCCCAGCATGTGCCACTGGAGACATACACCCCATAAATTGTAATGTGGGTTCTCCCGGGTACGGCAATACCCTACATGTGGCTGTTATTAGCTGCCTGGGCACACGACAGGGCTCAGAAGGGAAGGACCACCATTTAGCCTACTGGAGCTTTTCTGGTGCTAAGTCATGTAGGCAGAACCCCTGAGGTACCAGTACAGTTGAAACCCCCGAGAAGTGACCCCATTTTAAAAACTACACCCCTTAAGACATTCATCTAGTGGTGTAGTGAGCATTTTGACCCCACAGTTATTGTGTAAAAGGTAATGCGCAGCAGATGGTGCAAAGTGAGATTTGCAATTTCCTATGCATATATGCCATTTCAGTGTCTGATATATTGTGCCCAGCATGTGCCACTGGAGACATACACCCCATAAATTGTAATGTGGGTTCTCCCGGGTACGGCAATACCCTACATGTGGCTGTTATTAGCTGCCTGGGCACACGACAGGGCTCAGAAGGGAAGGACCACCATTTAGCCTACTGGAGCTTTTCTGGTGCTAAGTCATGTAGGCAGAACCCCTGAGGTACCAGTACAGTTGAAACCCCCGAGAAGTGACCCCATTTTAAAAACTACACCCCTTAAGACATTCATCTAGTGGTGTAGTGAGCATTTTGACCCCACAGTTATTGTGTAAAAGGTAATGCGCAGCAGATGGTGCAAAGTGAGATTTGCAATTTCCTATGCATATATGCCATTTCAGTGTCTGATATATTGTGCCCAGCATGTGCCACTGGAGACATACACCCCATAAATTGTAATGTGGGTTCTCCCGGGTACGGCAATACCCTACATGTGGCTGTTATTAGCTGCCTGGGCACACGACAGGGCTCAGAAGGGAAGGACCACCATTTAGCCTACTGGAGCTTTTCTGGTGCTAAGTCATGTAGGCAGAACCCCTGAGGTACCAGTACAGTTGAAACCCCCGAGAAGTGACCCCATTTTAAAAACTACACCCCTTAAGACATTCATCTAGTGGTGTAGTGAGCATTTTGACCCCACAGTTATTGTGTAAAAGGTAATGCGCAGCAGATGGTGCAAAGTGAGATTTGCAATTTCCTATGCATATATGCCATTTCAGTGTCTGATATATTGTGCCCAGCATGTGCCACTGGAGACATACACCCCATAAATTGTAATGTGGGTTCTCCCGGGTACGGCAATACCCTACATGTGGCTGTTATTAGCTGCCTGGGCACACGACAGGGCTCAGAAGGGAAGGACCACCATTTAGCCTACTGGAGCTTTTCTGGTGCTAAGTCATGTAGGCAGAACCCCTGAGGTACCAGTACAGTTGAAACCCCCGAGAAGTGACCCCATTTTAAAAACTACACCCCTTAAGACATTCATCTAGTGGTGTAGTGAGCATTTTGACCCCACAGTTATTGTGTAAAAGGTAATGCGCAGCAGATGGTGCAAAGTGAGATTTGCAATTTCCTATGCATATATGCCATTTCAGTGTCTGATATATTGTGCCCAGCATGTGCCACTGGAGACATACACCCCATAAATTGTAATGTGGGTTCTCCCGGGTACGGCAATACCCTACATGTGGCTGTTATTAGCTGCCTGGGCACACGACAGGGCTCAGAAGGGAAGGACCACCATTTAGCCTACTGGAGCTTTTCTGGTGCTAAGTCATGTAGGCAGAACCCCTGAGGTACCAGTACAGTTGAAACCCCCGAGAAGTGACCCCATTTTAAAAACTACACCCCTTAAGACATTCATCTAGTGGTGTAGTGAGCATTTTGACCCCACAGTTATTGTGTAAAAGGTAATGCGCAGCAGATGGTGCAAAGTGAGATTTGCAATTTCCTATGCATATATGCCATTTCAGTGTCTGATATATTGTGCCCAGCATGTGCCACTGGAGACATACACCCCATAAATTGTAATGTGGGTTCTCCCGGGTACGGCAATACCCTACATGTGGCTGTTATTAGCTGCCTGGGCACACGACAGGGCTCAGAAGGGAAGGACCACCATTTAGCCTACTGGAGCTTTTCTGGTGCTAAGTCATGTAGGCAGAACCCCTGAGGTACCAGTACAGTTGAAACCCCCGAGAAGTGACCCCATTTTAAAAACTACACCCCTTAAGACATTCATCTAGTGGTGTAGTGAGCATTTTGACCCCACAGTTATTGTGTAAAAGGTAATGCGCAGCAGATGGTGCAAAGTGAGATTTGCAATTTCCTATGCATATATGCCATTTCAGTGTCTGATATATTGTGCCCAGCATGTGCCACTGGAGACATACACCCCATAAATTGTAATGTGGGTTCTCCCGGGTACGGCAATACCCTACATGTGGCTGTTATTAGCTGCCTGGGCACACGACAGGGCTCAGAAGGGAAGGACCACCATTTAGCCTACTGGAGCTTTTCTGGTGCTAAGTCATGTAGGCAGAACCCCTGAGGTACCAGTACAGTTGAAACCCCCGAGAAGTGACCCCATTTTAAAAACTACACCCCTTAAGACATTCATCTAGTGGTGTAGTGAGCATTTTGACCCCACAGTTATTGTGTAAAAGGTAATGCGCAGCAGATGGTGCAAAGTGAGATTTGCAATTTCCTATGCATATATGCCATTTCAGTGTCTGATATATTGTGCCCAGCATGTGCCACTGGAGACATACACCCCATAAATTGTAATGTGGGTTCTCCCGGGTACGGCAATACCCTACATGTGGCTGTTATTAGCTGCCTGGGCACACGACAGGGCTCAGAAGGGAAGGACCACCATTTAGCCTACTGGAGCTTTTCTGGTGCTAAGTCATGTAGGCAGAACCCCTGAGGTACCAGTACAGTTGAAACCCCCGAGAAGTGACCCCATTTTAAAAACTACACCCCTTAAGACATTCATCTAGTGGTGTAGTGAGCATTTTGACCCCACAGTTATTGTGTAAAAGGTAATGCGCAGCAGATGGTGCAAAGTGAGATTTGCAATTTCCTATGCATATATGCCATTTCAGTGTCTGATATATTGTGCCCAGCATGTGCCACTGGAGACATACACCCCATAAATTGTAATGTGGGTTCTCCCGGGTACGGCAATACCCTACATGTGGCTGTTATTAGCTGCCTGGGCACACGACAGGGCTCAGAAGGGAAGGACCACCATTTAGCCTACTGGAGCTTTTCTGGTGCTAAGTCATGTAGGCAGAACCCCTGAGGTACCAGTACAGTTGAAACCCCCGAGAAGTGACCCCATTTTAAAAACTACACCCCTTAAGACATTCATCTAGTGGTGTAGTGAGCATTTTGACCCCACAGTTATTGTGTAAAAGGTAATGCGCAGCAGATGGTGCAAAGTGAGATTTGCAATTTCCTATGCATATATGCCATTTCAGTGTCTGATATATTGTGCCCAGCATGTGCCACTGGAGACATACACCCCATAAATTGTAATGTGGGTTCTCCCGGGTACGGCAATACCCTACATGTGGCTGTTATTAGCTGCCTGGGCACACGACAGGGCTCAGAAGGGAAGGACCACCATTTAGCCTACTGGAGCTTTTCTGGTGCTAAGTCATGTAGGCAGAACCCCTGAGGTACCAGTACAGTTGAAACCCCCGAGAAGTGACCCCATTTTAAAAACTACACCCCTTAAGACATTCATCTAGTGGTGTAGTGAGCATTTTGACCCCACAGTTATTGTGTAAAAGGTAATGCGCAGCAGATGGTGCAAAGTGAGATTTGCAATTTCCTATGCATATATGCCATTTCAGTGTCTGATATATTGTGCCCAGCATGTGCCACTGGAGACATACACCCCATAAATTGTAATGTGGGTTCTCCCGGGTACGGCAATACCCTACATGTGGCTGTTATTAGCTGCCTGGGCACACGACAGGGCTCAGAAGGGAAGGACCACCATTTAGCCTACTGGAGCTTTTCTGGTGCTAAGTCATGTAGGCAGAACCCCTGAGGTACCAGTACAGTTGAAACCCCCGAGAAGTGACCCCATTTTAAAAACTACACCCCTTAAGACATTCATCTAGTGGTGTAGTGAGCATTTTGACCCCACAGTTATTGTGTAAAAGGTAATGCGCAGCAGATGGTGCAAAGTGAGATTTGCAATTTCCTATGCATATATGCCATTTCAGTGTCTGATATATTGTGCCCAGCATGTGCCACTGGAGACATACACCCCATAAATTGTAATGTGGGTTCTCCCGGGTACGGCAATACCCTACATGTGGCTGTTATTAGCTGCCTGGGCACACGACAGGGCTCAGAAGGGAAGGACCACCATTTAGCCTACTGGAGCTTTTCTGGTGCTAAGTCATGTAGGCAGAACCCCTGAGGTACCAGTACAGTTGAAACCCCCGAGAAGTGACCCCATTTTAAAAACTACACCCCTTAAGACATTCATCTAGTGGTGTAGTGAGCATTTTGACCCCACAGTTATTGTGTAAAAGGTAATGCGCAGCAGATGGTGCAAAGTGAGATTTGCAATTTCCTATGCATATATGCCATTTCAGTGTCTGATATATTGTGCCCAGCATGTGCCACTGGAGACATACACCCCATAAATTGTAATGTGGGTTCTCCCGGGTACGGCAATACCCTACATGTGGCTGTTATTAGCTGCCTGGGCACACGACAGGGCTCAGAAGGGAAGGACCACCATTTAGCCTACTGGAGCTTTTCTGGTGCTAAGTCATGTAGGCAGAACCCCTGAGGTACCAGTACAGTTGAAACCCCCGAGAAGTGACCCCATTTTAAAAACTACACCCCTTAAGACATTCATCTAGTGGTGTAGTGAGCATTTTGACCCCACAGTTATTGTGTAAAAGGTAATGCGCAGCAGATGGTGCAAAGTGAGATTTGCAATTTCCTATGCATATATGCCATTTCAGTGTCTGATATATTGTGCCCAGCATGTGCCACTGGAGACATACACCCCATAAATTGTAATGTGGGTTCTCCCGGGTACGGCAATACCCTACATGTGGCTGTTATTAGCTGCCTGGGCACACGACAGGGCTCAGAAGGGAAGGACCACCATTTAGCCTACTGGAGCTTTTCTGGTGCTAAGTCATGTAGGCAGAACCCCTGAGGTACCAGTACAGTTGAAACCCCCGAGAAGTGACCCCATTTTAAAAACTACACCCCTTAAGACATTCATCTAGTGGTGTAGTGAGCATTTTGACCCCACAGTTATTGTGTAAAAGGTAATGCGCAGCAGATGGTGCAAAGTGAGATTTGCAATTTCCTATGCATATATGCCATTTCAGTGTCTGATATATTGTGCCCAGCATGTGCCACTGGAGACATACACCCCATAAATTGTAATGTGGGTTCTCCCGGGTACGGCAATACCCTACATGTGGCTGTTATTAGCTGCCTGGGCACACGACAGGGCTCAGAAGGGAAGGACCACCATTTAGCCTACTGGAGCTTTTCTGGTGCTAAGTCATGTAGGCAGAACCCCTGAGGTACCAGTACAGTTGAAACCCCCGAGAAGTGACCCCATTTTAAAAACTACACCCCTTAAGACATTCATCTAGTGGTGTAGTGAGCATTTTGACCCCACAGTTATTGTGTAAAAGGTAATGCGCAGCAGATGGTGCAAAGTGAGATTTGCAATTTCCTATGCATATATGCCATTTCAGTGTCTGATATATTGTGCCCAGCATGTGCCACTGGAGACATACACCCCATAAATTGTAATGTGGGTTCTCCCGGGTACGGCAATACCCTACATGTGGCTGTTATTAGCTGCCTGGGCATACGACAGGGCTCAGAAGGGAAGGACCACCATTTAGCCTACTGGAGCTTTTCTGGTGCTAAGTCATGTAGGCAGAACCCCTGAGGTACCAGTACAGTTGAAACCCCCGAGAAGTGACCCCATTTTAAAAACTACACCCCTTAAGACATTAATCTAGTGGTGTAGTGAGCATTTTGACCCCACAGTTATTGTGTAAAAGGTAATGCGCAGCAGATGGTGCAAAGTGAGATTTGCAATTTCCTATGCATATATGCCATTTCAGTGTCTGATATATTGTGCCCAGCATGTGCCACTGGAGACATACACCCCATAAATTGTAATGTGGGTTCTCCCGGGTACGGCAATACCCTACATGTGGCTGTTATTAGCTGCCTGGGCACACGACAGGGCTCAGAAGGGAAGGACCACCATTTAGCCTACTGGAGCTTTTCTGGTGCTAAGTCATGTAGGCAGAACCCCTGAGGTACCAGTACAGTTGAAACCCCCGAGAAGTGACCCCATTTTAAAAACTACACCCCTTAAGACATTCATCTAGTGGTGTAGTGAGCATTTTGACCCCACAGTTATTGTGTAAAAGGTAATGCGCAGCAGATGGTGCAAAGTGAGATTTGCAATTTCCTATGCATATATGCCATTTCAGTGTCTGATATATTGTGCCCAGCATGTGCCACTGGAGACATACACCCCATAAATTGTAATGTGGGTTCTCCCGGGTACGGCAATACCCTACATGTGGCTGTTATTAGCTGCCTGGGCACACGACAGGGCTCAGAAGGGAAGGACCACCATTTAGCCTACTGGAGCTTTTCTGGTGCTAAGTCATGTAGGCAGAACCCCTGAGGTACCAGTACAGTTGAAACCCCCGAGAAGTGACCCCATTTTAAAAACTACACCCCTTAAGACATTCATCTAGTGGTGTAGTGAGCATTTTGACCCCACAGTTATTGTGTAAAAGGTAATGCGCAGCAGATGGTGCAAAGTGAGATTTGCAATTTCCTATGCATATATGCCATTTCAGTGTCTGATATATTGTGCCCAGCATGTGCCACTGGAGACATACACCCCATAAATTGTAATGTGGGTTCTCCCGGGTACGGCAATACCCTACATGTGGCTGTTATTAGCTGCCTGGGCACACGACAGGGCTCAGAAGGGAAGGACCACCATTTAGCCTACTGGAGCTTTTCTGGTGCTAAGTCATGTAGGCAGAACCCCTGAGGTACCAGTACAGTTGAAACCCCCGAGAAGTGACCCCATTTTAAAAACTACACCCCTTAAGACATTCATCTAGTGGTGTAGTGAGCATTTTGACCCCACAGTTATTGTGTAAAAGGTAATGCGCAGCAGATGGTGCAAAGTGAGATTTGCAATTTCCTATGCATATATGCCATTTCAGTGTCTGATATATTGTGCCCAGCATGTGCCACTGGAGACATACACCCCATAAATTGTAATGTGGGTTCTCCCGGGTACGGCAATACCCTACATGTGGCTGTTATTAGCTGCCTGGGCACACGACAGGGCTCAGAAGGGAAGGACCACCATTTAGCCTACTGGAGCTTTTCTGGTGCTAAGTCATGTAGGCAGAACCCCTGAGGTACCAGTACAGTTGAAACCCCCGAGAAGTGACCCCATTTTAAAAACTACACCCCTTAAGACATTAATCTAGTGGTGTAGTGAGCATTTTGACCCCACAGTTATTGTGTAAAAGGTAATGCGCAGCAGATGGTGCAAAGTGAGATTTGCAATTTCCTATGCATATATGCCATTTCAGTGTCTGATATATTGTGCCCAGCATGTGCCACTGGAGACATACACCCCATAAATTGTAATGTGGGTTCTCCCGGGTACGGCAATACCCTACATGTGGCTGTTATTAGCTGCCTGGGCACACGACAGGGCTCAGAAGGGAAGGACCACCATTTAGCCTACTGGAGCTTTTCTGGTGCTAAGTCATGTAGGCAGAACCCCTGAGGTACCAGTACAGTTGAAACCCCCGAGAAGTGACCCCATTTTAAAAACTACACCCCTTAAGACATTCATCTAGTGGTGTAGTGAGCATTTTGACCCCACAGTTATTGTGTAAAAGGTAATGCGCAGCAGATGGTGCAAAGTGAGATTTGCAATTTCCTATGCATATATGCCATTTCAGTGTCTGATATATTGTGCCCAGCATGTGCCACTGGAGACATACACCCCATAAATTGTAATGTGGGTTCTCCCGGGTACGGCAATACCCTACATGTGGCTGTTATTAGCTGCCTGGGCACACGACAGGGCTCAGAAGGGAAGGACCACCATTTAGCCTACTGGAGCTTTTCTGGTGCTAAGTCATGTAGGCAGAACCCCTGAGGTACCAGTACAGTTGAAACCCCCGAGAAGTGACCCCATTTTAAAAACTACACCCCTTAAGACATTCATCTAGTGGTGTAGTGAGCATTTTGACCCCACAGTTATTGTGTAAAAGGTAATGCGCAGCAGATGGTGCAAAGTGAGATTTGCAATTTCCTATGCATATATGCCATTTCAGTGTCTGATATATTGTGCCCAGCATGTGCCACTGGAGACATACACCCCATAAATTGTAATGTGGGTTCTCCCGGGTACGGCAATACCCTACATGTGGCTGTTATTAGCTGCCTGGGCACACGACAGGGCTCAGAAGGGAAGGACCACCATTTAGCCTACTGGAGCTTTTCTGGTGCTAAGTCATGTAGGCAGAACCCCTGAGGTACCAGTACAGTTGAAACCCCCGAGAAGTGACCCCATTTTAAAAACTACACCCCTTAAGACATTCATCTAGAGTGTAGTGAGCATTTTGACCCAACAGTTATTGTGTAAAAGGTAATGCGCAGTAGATGGTGCAAAGTGAGATTTGCAATTTCCTATACATATATGCCATTTCAGTGTCCGATATATTGTGCCCAGCATGTGCCACCGGAGACATACACCCCATAAATTGTAATGTGGGTTCTCCCGGGTACGGCAATACCCTACATGTGGCTGTTATTTGCTGCTTGGGCACATGGCAGGGCTCAAAAGGGAAAGATGAGGGGGATAAGCTGTGCGGAGTGCATCAGGGTAAATTAAAAATCAATGGATGTATGGTAAATTTTAAAACAATCTTTCATACAGAGCCCTGGTTTTTCGGGACACGTGTCGCATTGGTATGTTGTGTCCTTCCTTATCCCCCTCTTATAGCACACTTTGCACCTCTTTTGACTTTTTCCCTTCTTGCCAGTTTGGGGAACTTCTCCTGGAAAGTGTTGCCCTGGTACGATGCGTGTGGCCTCGCTTCCAGAAGTACTGGGTGCCCCTCCTTCCTGGTCGCCAAAAATTAGGTTCTTTATAACCACCTCTTGAAATTCCAGGAAAGTTCCCCTCTGGCCTGCACATCGACGTAGCACGTACGCATTGTACAATGCCATCTGTATGATGTGCACGGCCAGCTTCTTATACCACACCCTCGATTTCCGCGTAGCGCTGTAGGGCTTCAGGACTTGATCTGACAAGTCCACCCCTCCCATGTACCTATTGTAGTCCAGGATGCAATCTGGTTTGGGGGTCTCTGTACTGGTACCTCGTACAGGTACATGGGTACTGGTGTGGCCATGTATTGTTGTCAATACAAGGACATCTCTCTTGTCCTTGTACTTGACACACAATATGTTGCTACTAGAATGTGCCCTGCTCTCACCCCTTCTGAGTGTTTGCCCAAGCAGTGTTTTAGGGAGGCCTCTAAGATTTTTTCTAGCAGTGCCGCATGCCGCAGTCCTTCTGGAAGCGAGGCACTTGAAGAGCGGGACGCTGGTATAAAAATTATCCAGGTAGAGGTGGTAACCCTGGTCCAGCAGTGGGTGCACCAAATCCCACACAATTTTTGCGTTAATTCCCAGTAAGGGGGGGCATTCTGGGGGCTGAATACTGCTGTCCTTCCCTTCATATATCCTGAATTTATATGTATACCCTGATGCACTCTCGCACAGCTTATACAACTTCACGCCATACCTTGCCCTCTTACTTGGCAGGTATTGGCGGAATTGAAGCCTCCCTTTAAAATGTACCAGGGACTCATCAATGGAAATACACTTCTCGGGGGTGTATGCTTGGGCAAACCGGGCACTGAAATGGTCTAATAGGGGTCTCAGTTTATATAAACGGTCAAAACTGGGGTCATCTCGGGGTGGGCACTGCTCATTATCGGCATAATGTAGGAAGCGAAGTATTGCCTCATAACGCATCCTGGACATGGCCATACGGTACATCGGGGTGTGGTATAGGATGTCCGTGCTCCAGTAGGTCCTAATGGATGGCTTTTTTAGAAGCCCCATGTTCAAGAGCAGTCCCCAGAACTTGCCCAACTCTGCTGCGTTTACAGGAGTCCACCTCTGGGATTGGGCATAAAATGAGTTGGGGTTCTTGGTGATATACTGTTGGGCATATAAATTAGTCTGGGTGACCATTAGCTCTATAAAGTTATCAGTGAAGAAGAACTTGAAAAAGTCCATCTCACTGAACCCTGCCGTGTTAAATTTGATGCCTGGGCTGCCCGTGTACTCAGGGATTTGGGGTTCATAATGGTCTGGTGTGGGTGTCCAAATGGGGTCACTTCGCTCAGGGGTATCACTTGTTGTGGGGTCACTTCTCTCAGGGATTTCTACTATGGTGGTGGTCCTGGGGCGTCTCCTAGGGGGTCCCTCCTCTTCATCGCTGGATGAGGAGGTAGACAAATAAAATACTGTATCGCCATCCGACGAGTCTGTGTCGGAGGCCAGAAATGCATACGCCTCTTCAGCAGTAAATGTCCGTTGGGACATGCTTGTTGTGCGAAGACAAAATTTATATACTGCAAAAAAATAAATCCCTAACTGGGAGCAATAGGATAGCACAACTAGCACAAATGTGTGTTTTGTTTTTAGAGAGCAAGTGGACTTCCCTGACACTAAAGCTAACTAGGGCGAGGGTTCCTAACACTAAACCTAACTAAATTTTATGTGGACTTCCCTAACGCTAAACCTAACTACGGCGACGATTCCCTGACACTAAACCTATCTAGATTATTTCAAGCTTCCCTGACACTAAACCTAACTACGGTGACGGGTGCCTGACACTAAACCTATCTAATTATTCCGAGCTTCCCTGACGCTAAACCTAACTACGGTGATGGATCCCTAACGCTAAGCCTATCTACGGTGACCGATTCCTGACGCTAAATTCCCTGACACTATACCTAACTACGCTTTTTGACGGTTCCCTGACACTAACTAACCCTAATACTAAACTAACCAGTTAAATTTTCAAAATTGGCTAAACTAACTATTTTTTTTTGTTTCTTTTTTTTCTTTTTATATTTTTTTTTTTGTTTTATGTTTTATATAGAAAAAAATGAAAAAAAAATCCCCAGGGACCAAGAAACGTGGTCCTGAAGACTGAAAAGTGGTCAGTGATAGGAGATCACTGACCAAAAAACGTGGGTAGAACTCAAAGAGGAAGGGAACAGGAGTGGGTAGTGGATGGGGTGGTGGGAAGCAAAAAAAACGTTGTTTTAGAAACTTTTTTTCACTTTTTTTCACTTCTTTTCTCTCTGACTCTCTGCTCACAACCGATCTCAACGCCTCGCTAACTCCAACAGGGCGTTCAGGGCGGTTGCAGCAGGATGTGAGGTCAGAGAGAGGAAGTGACGAGAATGATCGCTGCTATTGGCTAGTTACTCACTGACTAGCCAATAGCGGCGATCGGCGAGGCGGGACCATAGTAAATGGTCCCGGCCCATTATGCTGTGATAGCATGCTGTCAGAAACAGCAGCTATCACAGCTCAGGAACGCCGGGCTCGAGCACTGCTGTGCTGAATGAGACCGATCGCTGCTATTGGCTAGTTACTCACTGACTAGCCAATAGCGGCGATCGGCGAGGCGGGACCATAGTAAATGGTCCCGGCCCATTATGCTGTGATAGCATGCTGTCAGAAACAGCAGCTATCACAGCTCAGGAACGCCGGGCTCGAGCACTGCTGTGCTGAATGAGACCGATCGCTGCTATTGGCTAGTTACTCACTGACTAGCCAATAGCGGCGATCGGCGAGGCGGGACCATAGTAAATGGTCCCGTCCCATTATGCCGTGATAGCCTGCTGTCAGAAACAGCAGCTATCACAGCGCATGAACGCGCCGGGCGCGCGCACCGCTGTTCTAACTGCAAGACGTACTATTACGGCATGGAGCGCGAACGATAGAGCTGCCATGACGTAATAGTACGTCAAGGAGCGGGAAGGGGCTAAGGAAAATTATACAGCAGGTCCCTACTTTGGAATGAGCACTCACAAATGCTTGTGATTGTTTATTTAGGTACATATATTTTCTAAATACTTACAAAACACAAAACTGCAAATATCATTAGTGGCAGGGCAGAAAGAATCAGAAGCCAACGCCATCCCAAGGTGGGCATCACAAAGATAGCCAGCAGAACTTCAAACACTGTGCCCACTGCCCAAAATATCTGGAAATAAGAAAAGATTTGTTATTATGTTATATAAAGTTTTACATATTTAGATATTAAAGCCAAACTGTCATTGAGAAAATCACTATAAACTATGCCTGCTGCGATATGAATCATACTTTTTTTTTTTGCACATTAGCCATTTCTCAAAAATGTATGATAATTGTCAGGCCCTAAAGTCTGTTAATGACTTTTTTATGGCAATCACTTATTGACAATGAGTAATGGCACGTTCAGACGTGGCGGAATTTTTTCGCTGCAAATGTTGGTGCAGATTTGGGTCAATTACGCAACGAATCTGCACCAACATTTGCATATTTGACAGGTAATTCAGACGTTGCAGATATCACAGCGGACTTGCCACAGACTTCAGTTTTTCATTGCAAAGGCTGAAATCCGCAGTGAAATTCCGCTTCCGCACAGTTATTTTCTGCAACGTCTGAACTAACTTTCCTAAAAATGTATAAAAACAAATGTAAAAAACAGCTGCTGCAGAATTCCACTGTGGACTGTCCCCAGCGGAATTCAACAGCAATTCCGCCACATCTGAATGTACCCTAACTGTGGAGCTCTGCTTATAGGATTGTGCTTCCATGACTGCTTTGACAGAAATGGGGACATTTACGGGTGTTGTCTACAAAAGACACCACTTAGGCTGGATTCACACGAACGTGTATTGCGTCCGTGCGGGCCACGTGGTTTTCACGCGCCACGCACAGACCAATACAAGTCTATGGGGCAGTACAGACAGTCCGTGTTTTTTGCGCAGCGTTTGTCCGCTGCGCAAAAAGCGCGACATGGTCAATATCTCGGCGTATTTTGCACATCACGCACCCATTGAAGTCAATGGGTGCGTGAAAATCACGCAGGTCGCACGGAAGCACTTCCGTGCGAACTGCCTGTTTCGCGCAACAGCTGTCAAAAGGATGAACGTAAAAAGAAAAGCACCACGTGCATTTCTGTTTACAAACATCCAAATGGCGTGTCATAATGATGGCGGCTGCGCGAAAAGAACGCAGCCGCGCATCATATGCTGCTGCCTCACGGAGCAGGTAAGTGGCTTTTGCGCAGGCAAAACGCCGCGTGTTTTGCGTGCGCAAAAACGCCACGCACGTCTGAATCAGCACTTAGTATAAGTCAAATTTCTCATTCTATAACTTATAACATACAAGATTTTATCTTTCAGTTATGCTTATCTAGAATGCATTTTCGTTATTGTTGGCTGCCTTGCTGCATTTTAGTTCAGCTCTACTAGAGCATAGTTATGAACAGTGACTGCAGCTCATCTACACCGTCTGTTGAGAGTCTGAGATCCATCGCCTGTCTCATCAGAGGCTCATTCTGCAGCTTTTCCCTTACCAGTGCCACTCTGTCTGTTCAGATTAGTCACTCTGATAAAAGTACCAGCCTTCTACAAGCTCAGGACATTATGGGCACACTGCTGCTGTATAACAGGACACAGGCAGGCTGGCCTTCTCTCTCTTGGTGGCCTTCTACCACACCCGGTCTTGTAAAGGGCCTATGGGTGAGAGGTCCTTTTTACTTATGCTCCTTTGTGACTTTTTCCTGTGCCTGAGTAATAGGTCCCTTTGGTATCAGTTCCCTGCCAAAGTGTTCTTTCGTTTGCTGCCTGCTCCCACCCTATGCCTAGTTATTTTTCCTGCAAGTACTTCATTTGTCCTGACCACAGTTCATGCATGACTATGCTATTGTCTCTTCTTTTGGCACTGTGATACTATTCTTCAGCCTAAGTTCAGGCGTTACTAACAGTGAATATTTCTGGACAGCAACCTAGGGATTCCCTCCGAGAAAGTCCATACCTCCATAAGAGGGTTACAGGTAAAGAGATAATGCCTTTAGACTCTGCTCACTATGCCAAACCATTGCACTGGTGAGGCTGGATTCACACAAGCATGTTCGGTCCGTAAAATACGGAACGTATTTCGGCCGCATTTCCCAGACCAAACACACTGCAGGGACCCGGGCTCCTAGCATCATAGTTATGTACGACACTAGGTGTCACTGCCTCGCTGCGGGACAACTGTCCCGTACTGTAATCATGTTTTCAGTATGGGACAGTAGTTCCACGGAGAGGCAGGGACTCCTAGCGTCGTACATAACTATGATGCTAGGAGCCCGGCTCCCGGCAGTGTGTTCGGTCCAGGAAATGCTGCCGAAATACGTTCCGTATTTTTCGGACCGAACATGCTCGTGTGAATCCAGCCTAACAGGGCCAATGCAATAGAGCAGTAGGCAGAGCAGACTAGCAAGTAGCTGATACCATGGGAAAGAAAAAAAACCTGGACCGCACATCCACTATGCTGTACTTGATCTATTGCGGATTGGCAAAATTAAGGAATGTATGAACATGAGGTTCTTAGTTTACATTTTGATCGAACTGTATAAGCCACTTGTCACTTCACGGCGACCTCTTTAAAGTGGGTCCCTACTCTATCAAGTGTAGTATCGCATGGCAACCAGTGCCACTGCAACGCTGTACCTGCAGAAGGAGCAACACAGGAGACCAACAACGCCCATGCTGCCAGTATAGGCCATCTTGGCTCTGGGCCACGTCCCCCCACAGACACAACACTACAGAAAGACTGACCGCTGCACAACACCACAAAAAAGTGAACAGATGGAAGAAGCTCACCTTTCCTTGTAGTCCCTGTGGCCGAACTGAGAACAAAATAGCTATAAACCCTTATGCATTCTCCTGGTGGTCAGGGTTGCTGTGGTGCTGTGTCTGTGGGGGGACGTGGTCCAGAGCCAAGATGGCTTAGACTGTAAACTAAGAACCTCATATTCGTACATTTTTTAATTTTGCCGATCCGCAATAGATCAAGTATAGCAAAGTGGATGTGCGGTCCAGGTTTTCTTCTCTTCCCATGGTATTAACAAGTAGCTGACCCAGGACCCCAATGGGTGGAGCACACAGATCAAGTTTTGTGAATAACACAGATTAATCCAGTAACAAAAAATTCCCCGGGCTAACATTGTAGGGGTACTTGGCGTCGGGGAATTCCTTGCTGTTGAATGAGACAAAATAGATCCCATTGCTTTGTCTACCTTTAACAAAGACTAGGATAGCCTTTGGTGAGGTGATCATAGTTATATTAAAACATATATGTTTCTAAACTTTTGTATTCTACCCGTCCTTGAGAAGAGGTTCCACCCTCTTAATGCCCTCTGTACCTCTACTTAGGGGCTACAAAACGGAACAAAAAAAAACAAGCTTTGTTAGGTTATTGAGTAAAAGACTTTAACCCCTTAATCACACCTCCCAAACGTTTCAGATTCAGCGGTACAGTCCCGGATTCCGGGAGGTATCCCATTGTCCCGGGCGGCCGGGGGTATGTCCTCAGGACGCAGATACAGTTGAACCCAATGCTGAAGCAGGGAGCCATCAGCTCCCTGCTTCAGAATTAGTTCAGAGCAGAGGAGCAGAGCCTCGGCAACACTCTGGCAGGGGATTCCAGTCCAGGAGTAGCCCCTGACGCCACTGTCCATATATGGATGGTGACGTCAGGGGTTCGCTGTATGCTGTATGGGGGAATTTGTTCGGCCATTATACCGCACGTGGGCATCTGTGTGGGCATTATGCTGCATGGGAACATCTGTGTAATGGCCGGAAGGAGGTGAAGGGAAAGTGAGCCCTAATCTACCCACCGCCCTGTCCCTGCCTACTTGCAACGACCCGCCCTAGGCGACGAGGTACAACTGGGCGGCGGTCCCTACGCTGTCTAAGTGCACAGGGAAACAAACAGGGAACATGCAAGGGAAAGGGCAGTAGCCACGGAACGCCACGAGGAAACGGAGCGGCGAACGGACAGTCAGGACCAGGACGAAGTGAGTACACCCAAGCGGGCAAGGAGACAGAAGCAAGCCAGGGGCAAAGCAAAGCAGGACAAGCAGAACTGCAGCAAGGCAGAAGCACGGCAGAAGCAGGCTGGAGCAAGCAGCAGTGGGGCCAGGAATCCAAAAGAATTACAAGCACTGAGGGAGAGAACAGGGCAGGTAATAAAGGACAGGGGGCGGAGCTAACTCCGACAGACCAGGCCGCGATAGGCTCTCCCACTCCTGAGCCTGCCACCCTGGTTGGTGGGAGATGGTGTCAGTCGAACAGGTCTGGCCTCAGGTGTGGATTGATTAATCCCAGGAGTATACCTAGATGAAGTACCTGGCAGATCCCTAACAATCTGTGTGTGCATTACACTGTATGGGGGCATCTGTGTGGGCATTATACTGTATGGGGCATTTGTGTGGGCATCTGTGTTGGCTTTATACTGTGAGTGCCTCCATGGGGGTATAATACTGTATGGTGGCAGCTATGGGCGCATTATACTGTATGGTAGCAGCATGAGGGCATTATACTGTGTGTGGGGCAGCTAGAGGGCATTATACTGTGTGGAAGGCACTATGGGAGCATGATACTCTGTGGGTTGAACCGGGTGTGTATGGGCAGGGTTTTGGCGGGAATAGAGTCGTGGCTTAAAAGCTGCATCGGCTGTCCCTCTTTGTGATTCTTAAAAGTTGGGATGTATGTCTTAATACCGAAGGTATTTTAAACCTTAATGACCAAGCAATTTTTTTGCTTTCAAAGAGCTATAACTTTTTATTTTTCCCTCGACATAGCTGTTTAAAGAGGCTCTGTCACCAGATTCTCAAATCCCTATCTCCTATTGCATGTGATCGGCGCTGCAATGTAGATAACAGTAACGTTTTTTGTTTTTTTAAATGTTCATTTTTGGCCAAGTTATGAGCTATTTTATATATATGCAAATGAGCTTTGAAATGGACAACTGGGCGTTTTTTTTTTCGTTATGTCCAACTGGGCGTGTATTGTGTTTTTAACTGGGCGTGTTTACGTGTATGACGCTGACCAATCAGTGACCAGTCAGTGTCATACACTCCTCTACATTAATTTACACAGCAGCGATCTGCAGCCACATACACAGAGATTAACGTTGATCAAGTGTCCTGATAATGAATACACATGAAATCCAGCCTGGACGTCATGTGTATTCAGAATCCTGACACTTCTGACTCTTTTCTTAGAGATCTCCAGCAAGGGAAACAAAATCTCGTTTAGCTCCGTAATCTCGCGAGATTACGCGTGGCTTGCTGGAATCTCACAGAAAAGACTCAGAAGTGTCAGGATTCTGAATACACATGACGTCCAGGCTGGAGGTCATGTGTATTCATTATCAGGACACTTGATTAACGTTAATCTCTGTGTATGTGGCTGCAGATCGCTGCTGTGTAAATGAATGTAGAGGAGTGTATGACGCTGACTGGTCACTGATTGGTCAGCGTCATACACGTAAACACGCCCAGTTACAAACACAATACACGCATATATATAAAATAGCTCATAACTTGGCCAAAAATGAACGTTTTAAAAAAACAAAAAACGTTACTGTTATCTACATTGCAGCGCCGATCACATGCAATAGGAGATAGGGATTTGAGAATCTGGTGACAGAGCCTTTTTAAGGACTTTTCGGGACAAGTTGTATTTTTCAATAGCACCATTTTGGGGTACATACAATTTGTTGATTAACTTTTATTAACTTTTTTGGTTGGGTAAAGGAAAAAAATACTGAAATTTCGCCATCCTTTTTGCATCTTAAATGAACACCGTTTACCGTGTGGTATAAATAACATAATAACTTTATTCAGGCGGTTGTTATGATTGCAGGGATAGTTTTTTTATGTTTTAATTTTTTTACACAGTAAAAACACTTTTTTTAAAAAAATTATTTGTTTTTTGTGTCGCCATATCTATTTTTCTGCTGACATAGCTGTACGAGGGCTTGTTTTTTGCGGGACGAGTTGTATTTTTTAATGGAACCATATTGACTTATATATAGTTTATTGATTAACTTGTATTAACTTTTGGGAGGGGGAATGTAGAAAAAAAAAACTGAAATTCCACAATTATTTTTTGCATTTTAAATCTTCACCGTTCCCTGTGCGTCGCAATTACAGCGATATTAAATATGTCAAGTTTTTTTCAGGTTCTACCACTTTTGCACAATAAAAACTATTTTAATAGAAAATAATTTGTTTTTGCGTCGTTGTGTTCAAAGAGACATAACATTTTAATTTTTCGGTCAATGTAACCGTATGTAGGCTTAATATTTGTGGGGTGGGATGTAATTTTGATTGGTATCATTTTGGGGTACATGGGACTTATTAATTAACTTTTATAAAAAAATGTGCGGAAGTGGGATGAGAAAAAAAAGCAATTTTGCAGGTTTGTATGCCATTCATAATATATATATATATGTGTATTTTTTTTACACTTTGGAAAATAAAACCATTTTCCTGGAAAAATTGTTTTATTTTTTATTTACTGTGCAGTTTTTCAATAAATGTTTTTTGACATTAAAGAGGTTTTCCCACAAAACACATGTATCCCCTAACCACAGGATAGGGGATTCATGTGTGATCGCTGGCAGCCAGCTATGAGGACAACGGGGACTAAAATTCCCCTGAAGTGCCCTATGAGTATGGCGCTCTAGTGCGCATGAACGACCAGCCCTCCATTCATTTCTATAGAGCTGCTGGAGACAGTGGTCCTGCAAATGCCATAGAAATGAATGCTCCATTTGCTGGTCGTTCATGCGCACTGGCGCTCCATACTCATAGAGCACTTCAGGGGAATTTTGGTCTCCCGTTCTCATCGCTGGGGGTCCGAATGGTCAGACCCCCAGTGATCACACATGTATCCCCTATCCTTGGCTGATATCATTTCTGTACTTGGGGCTGATAATCAGCCCCTAGGCTCCATAAGTTATATCAGCCCTGGTACAGAAATCATGTCAGCTCATACATAAGTTATCATCAGCCTCTAGTCTAGGGGCTGATTACTTCTCTGTGGGCTGACATGATATCTGTACCAGGGAGACTTGTCACTTATGTAGCCTTGAGGGCAGGACTGATTATCAGCCCCTAGTAAGTACAGAGATCATGTCAACCCATAAGTCATAAATATCAGCCTGGAAAAAAAATGTATATGATATGGCCAGAAAGACATACACAAATTGTCACACTCACACAAACTCAGCTTTGACCAAATGTATGTCAGGCTCAGCCGCTCAGCTCAGGAGGCGGAAGACAACGAAAGCACCGAGCGCCGCAGGCTGATGGGGGTTGGGAGAGCGGGGCGAAGACAAATACTGTCTCAGAGTCTGACGGCCGGGCAGTGCTAGCTCCACACAGAACGTCCCGACGCTGGCCTGACCGCTCATAATGCTCGGACACTGGCCAAGACATTGTGTGCCCAGCCGGGCCGAGAAAAGATGCATACACAATGAATGTGAGCGGTGCACAAAGGAGGGATGGGCGGGCCAGGCAGCCCACTATGCCTTATAAATGAGCGGCCCACTGGGAATTGTCCCGGAATTACAATGGCCAATCCGCCCCTGCAGGAGTATGTGACAGAAAATAGTATTATAAGTGACAGCCAGCACGGTTTTACTAAGACAGAAGTTGTCAAACCAACCTGATTTGTTTTTATAAACAGGTGAAAATAATCCTGTACAGAGGAGCCACTGTGGATATAGTGTTTTTGGACTTTACAAAGGCATTTGACACTGTCCCTCATAGACGCCTAATGGGTAAATTAAGGTCTATAGATTTAGAAATTATAGTTTGTAATTGGATTAAAAATTGGTTCAAGGATCGTATCCGAGAGTTAGGCTGGGTTCACACAACCTATTTTCAGGCGTAAACGAGGCGTATTATGCCTCGATTTACACCTGAATATACGGCTTCAATACGTCAGCAAACATCTGCCCATTCATTTGAATGGGTTTGCCGACGTACTTGAATTCAATGAAGAACAGCTCTAAATTACGGCCATCACTGACACCTCGCAAAATGCGAGGACGAGCAATTACGTCTGAAATTACGGAGCTGATTTCTCCTGAAAACAGCTCCGTAATTTCAGACGTAAATGCAGTTTACGTGTGCACATACCCATATAGTCAACGATTCCTACTCTGAATGGTCACCGGTTATGAGTGGTGTACCCCAGATTTCAGTGCTGGGACCACTATTATTCAGCTTGTTTGCTAATGATATAGAAAATGGAATTAATATTACTTCGATTTTTGCAGATGACACCAAGATATGTAGTATAGTTCAGTCAATAAAATATTTATTTTTTATAAATTACATCGCGACTTGGACACAATGAGTGTTTTGGTATCCACTTGGCAAATGAGGTTCAATGTCGATAAATGTAAAGTTATGCATCTGGGTACTAATAACCTGCATGCATCATATGTCCTAGAGGGAGCTATACTGGGAGAGTCACTAGTTGAGAAGGATCTGGGTGTACTTGTAGACAGGGCCGGCCTTAGGATAGATGGCGCCCCGTGCAAAATTATCTTTCGGCTCCCCACCCCATCATAAAAAAAATGCCCCATAAAAAAAGTATAATGCCCTATATAGTGCCCCCACACAGTATAAACACAGAAAGCAATTGTGACCCAGGGCAGTCAGCAGGTAAAATATACAATCAAGACAGGAATGCCAACAGGCAAGCAAAAACCCTTATTTCCTGACTACCCACAATTGATTAGGAAAATGAACTAACAAATTTTATTAAGCTACGTGTAGCAAAGAGACAGACCACATAAACGTCAGTTTAAAATTATCACTGTCACAGTGCCGAAGTGAAAGTGAAAATCAGCCAGCTGGAAGGCTCGGCAAATCATTCAAACGGCCAAGGTGAACACTGACTGAGTTGAAGTCAGCTTGCAAGATAGAAGCCACATTTAGTAAATAGGCATTAAATTCGGCTAGGACAGGAATTAAAAACACTTTAAACACTTTAAAGCCCCCCCGACATGTGGACGAGATTCTGTCCCCCTTTGTTTCTGCCCTGTCATCCCACCTTAAGGATACTAAAGACACCGTCACCAGGATTCAGGAGATCAATGTCACCCCCACCACTTTGTTGGCGAGCATAGACGTGGAGTCCCTGTATACTAACATTCAGCACGACCTGGGTCTTAATGCAGTTGAATATTTTTTGAGCACCAAAGGCACACAATTTCATCGTCATAATAATTTTGTCCTATCACTATTACGTTTTCTACTCACTCATAATTTTTTCACTTTTGATGCCAAATATTATCATCAGATAAAAGGCACGGCCATGGGCACTGTTTGTGCACCTTCCTACGCCAACCTCTTCCTGGGTTGGTGGGAAGACACCATTGTTTTTTCCGACGATCTACTTTTCTTTACCTCACATATCTCCTTTTGGGGTAGATATATTGATGACATTCTCATCCTTTGGGATGGGGATGTCAACATTTTCACTGACTTCATGTCTATGCATAACACCAACTCTATCGGTATGAAATTTACTTTTGATATAAACGATCGGGTAATTGATTTCCTGGATCTTAAGATCTCTCTGGATCCTGTTGGCGGTGTCCAAACCGATATATTTCGAAAAGCTACAGCGACTAATAGCTTCCTGCATTGGAACAGCTATCACCCACCTGCCCTGAAGAGAGGGATACCTATCGGCCAATACTTACGAGCCAAACGCAACTGTTCTGATGAGTCATCTTTTCAGAGAGAATGTGATGGTCTTTACCATAAATTTTTGGTACGAGGGTATCCAAAAAAGTGGCTCCATAGGGCCTATGCTAGGGCCAGGGCATCTCAGAGATCTGAACTACTCTCTGATAGAGGTGCTGGATCCGTATTGCCACCATCGTCCAATGCCATTCGTTGCATTGGCACCTTTGACGTGTGCTCATCTCAGGTAGTTGATGTTCTGAGAAAACATTGGTCGATCCTTACCGCTGACCCAGATTTAGTGGAGGTACTCCCGGCCAATCCTGCTATTACCTATCGCAGGGGCAAAAATCTTCGTGATTTTCTGGTACATAGCCATTATTCTCCTATTTCCCTTAATACACCATCTACATGGTTAAAGTCACCTATAACTGGTTTCCATCCCTGCGGGAGATGTTCCTTCTGTCCTCTGATGCCTAGAGTTAGAAGTTTCACTAACCCCCTAGACAATAGACTTTATCACATTAAGCAATTTCTTAACTGCCAGAGTAGCGGGATTGTCTATGTGGCTAAATGTCCCTGCCCGAAATTGTATGTCGGTAAGACTCTGCAGGAATTGAGGAGGAGAGTATCGAGACATCTCAGTACTATCAATTTGAAAGAGGATACCACTCTCTCCAGACATATGCATAGGTTCCATTCTGACAACCCTAAGCTACTCCAATTTTGGGGTATTAAACAACTAAAACTGGGACCCAGGGCTGGGAATTTGGACCAGAAACTCCTACAGGAGGAAGCACGCTGGATCCATCGTCTTGGCACTATGACCCCTCAGGGATTAAATGAGGGTTTCACTTATAGTGCCTTTCTTTGATCCGTTGTTTATTTCCCTTCATGTCCTGTGTGGTTGTCTTTATTATCTATTGTTATTTTCTTTTCTTTTTATTTTTCGTATCATTTATACTCATTTACGATTGGTTGGTGCTTTTGGATTCGATTAATCGCCAGTATCATGGAAAAAATTCTGCTTCCCCCCCCCTTTTTTATAGGGTGGTACTATCTCTATTTATGTTATGGTTTATCTTACTATGGAATCACCATTTATGACCATATATGTCTTTTAATGTGCGGCCGCGAGTACCGAATTTGTTCTATTATATTTATTATATACACTTATGATTCATCCACATACGGAGTATTTATTGTCCCTATTGGGATATTGGATACACCTATCATTGATGGGTACATCATTATGGCTAAAAAGGAGTACTGGGGCCACTAGGGTTCATGACCGAGAGTAGGAGGGATCTGTACAGCTGTATATAGGGTTAGTGTAGACTGCTCTTGCAGCCCTGACCGGGTGTCCCCTGCAAAAACGGGGGACATTACTATTCCCTGTATTAGGGTTTAGCTGACACTTACGGCTCGCATGCCGGTTTGTCAGGTCTTTGTGGCAGTTCACACTTTTCTCAGTCCCTATCATGTCAGGTTGCGGTTAGGCACCTTTCCCATATTAAAGTAGGCAGTACAACTCTGCTTTTATCTTTATCTTTCTAGGTATCTTTCTAAGTCCGATGTGGATACTGTTGCGCATGCGTTGTTGCTATCATGATGGTATCATTATGTGCCTGCTCTGGGTCTTGAGTGACGGCCACAGCGCCTGCGCTGACATGCGATGCTCTCTGTTTTTACCCTGGAGCTCATCATTTTTCTAAGTGCCCACTATGTGCCATTGCGCATGCGCGGCTACTCTAAGGGAGTCTATCACGGGACGTCTACTCTGTGTCCATTTTGTCAGCCACGGCGCCTGCGCCGATTTCTGATGTATTGGTGTTCTCTCTCAGTATTTTTCTAAGTCCCTGTTTTGACCTACTACGCATGCGTGTCATCACTGACTAGTTTGTTTTTATCGACAGTGTATCCTTATCGTTCGTTGCCTCCTATTGGTCTCTGAATGGGATGTTTTCTATTGGCCGGGCAGCACCATCTGTTCCTTGCGCTGTCCTGAGGCGGCTGATTGGCAGCCCGTTCCCCTGCACGCCTCCCATTCACGTCACTCTGTATTGCCATAAAGGCTTCCGTTTTCTCGCCGCGTCGCCATTAGCCCCATGTACCCCTGAGGACGCTACTAGTTAGCGAAACATGTCGGGGGGGCTTTAAAGTGTTTTTAATTCCTGTCCTAGCCGAATTTAATGCCTATTTACTAAATGTGGCTTCTATCTTGCAAGCTGACTTCAACTCAGTCAGTGTTCACCTTGGCCGTTTGAATGATTTGCCGAGCCTTCCAGCTGGCTGATTTTCACTTTCACTTCGGCACTGTGACAGTGATAATTTTAAACTGACGTTTATGTGGTCTGTCTCTTTGCTACACGTAGCTTAATAAAATTTGTTAGTTCATTTTCCTAATCAATTGTGGGTAGTCAGGAAATAAGGGTTTTTGCTTGCCTGTTGGCATTCCTGTCTTGATTGTATATTTTACCTGCTGACTGCCCTGGGTCACAATTGCTTTCTGTGTAAATACTGCTGGGTTAATTACCCTTTTCTATTGACCCTGTTCCCACTGTGGAACTTTTTATATCTCATACTGTTTATTTGATATGGCTGGTTTTTTGTCTAAGAAGCCCAACATAGAGACTCTGTCCGCTGAGGTGGCTTATGTCTTTTCCACTGACAATATTCCACTGCATCAGTTTGACATCCATACAGCGTTTAGGGACCTCCAGAAAACGTATCAAAAATTTGTGCGCTCCTGTTGGGAGATAGCCAGTCTTGAGACCTATATACAGCAGAAGATTGTCTATAGGGGTCTTAGAATTAATATCACACCTAACTCACATCGTGACAACACTGCCTTCACAAAGGGGTGGGAGGACCTTCTCACTGAGAGTTCCTTGCGGATGCTTCAATATCTGCTGGAATTCGAAAAGCAGAGCCACAGTAAAATTGGCGCTCAACTTGAAAAAGAGATATTGGATATAAAGGTTTTTCAGTCCTGTCCTGAATTCGCTGCATCAGAGGCTAAACTACAAAAAAACATTGAGAAACTACAGGGTGAGATAAAGGAGCGTAAACATCGCAAATATATTCGGGATCGGAGGGACTTCGATATAGGCCAAATCTACACGTATAGGACACGCTTTGTCCCTACCCCTAAACAAACTACTGTATACACCGATTTCTCTGAATCGGATACTTCGGGTACGGAATTTTCTAGATCTACTGGTGATAGTCCCAGACTAGGTACTAAACGTAAGGTTAGGAACACCAGGCCTGGCTTTTCAAAGAAAATCTCTACTGTATCTAAGCAGCCTCCTATTGGACCCTTGATTAGAAATAGACCATGTCCACCTGCTGTCTCCAACTCTTCATCTGTTTTATCTACATCTGTTCCTACCTATGCCCAAAGTTCCACAAGCATGATGGGCAACTCTCAGTTATCAACCACAGCTGTAGCTTCGAGTGGTGGCAATGGTACCAATACTACCATGGGCCCTTCCACTACATTTCCTTTTTTAGGACCACTCAATATGCACTGGGGACTCAAATCATAAAATCAAACATACCAACCACCAATGACGCCGATATGCAGATAATTAATTTGTCTTCATACAGTTTAAACTCACATCAGTTGACCCTCTTACAAAGGGGACTCTCATATACCCCTGCACCCCCTTTTAATGAATTCACATGGGCAAAGGATATTAATCTTTTCGCGAGAAAACTGGCCCTACATAAGCATTTTAAGGGTTCTATACAGGATGGTATCCGTCAGGATCGCCAAGAGCAAAACACCATGAGGGCTCTTGAGAGTCTCCTTCGGGAGAACCAATATGGAGTCTCTGAGGCGGTTGGCCCTTTTTCGTCGTTACGCCCCAAATCCAAGCTTACTCCCCCTTTCTCTCAGTATGGACATATTGATGTTTTTGTTAAAATGGTCTGTAAAGACCTTAAAAGCTTGAGAGTTAACAGGTCTATGGCCTTTGGGAATCTTAGCAGTGATGAGAGGATGGCGTTGGACGATCTATGTAGTAATGCGGATCTGGTGTTTAAGCCCTCGGATAAAGGAGGCAATATTGTAGTGATGGACCGTGTGGATTATGCAGACATGGTCCATAGGTTACTAGGTGATCACACAACTTATACTATCTTAAAAAGCAACCCTACGACCAACTACCTATTAGAACTGTTTGACCTACTTACCGATGCTAAGAGCAGTAATCTTATTACTTTGGATGAATTTAAACGTCTGTATAATCCCACTCCCACTCTTGCAACCTTTTACGCTTTACCAAAGGTCCATAAAAATAAGAACCCCATCCCTGGAAGACCTATAGTGTCGGGAAATGACAACCTTACACAGGGCATAAGTCTTTATGTGGACGAGATTCTGTCCCCCTTTGTTTCTGCCCTGTCATCCCACCTTAAGGATACTAAAGACACCGTCACCAGGATTCAGGAGATCAATGTCACCCCCACCACTTTGTTGGCGAGCATAGACGTGGAGTCCCTGTATACTAACATTCAGCACGACCTGGGTCTTAATGCAGTTGAATATTTTTTGAGCACCAAAGGCACACAATTTCATCGTCATAATAATTTTGTCCTATCACTATTACGTTTTCTACTCACTCATAATTTTTTCACTTTTGATGCCAAATATTATCATCAGATAAAAGGCACGGCCATGGGCACTGTTTGTGCACCTTCCTACGCCAACCTCTTCCTGGGTTGGTGGGAAGACACCATTGTTTTTTCCGACGATCTACTTTTCTTTACCTCACATATCTCCTTTTGGGGTAGATATATTGATGACATTCTCATCCTTTGGGATGGGGATGTCAACATTTTCACTGACTTCATGTCTATGCTTAACACCAACTCTATCGGTATGAAATTTACTTTTGATATAAACGATCGGGTAATTGATTTCCTGGATCTTAAGATCTCTCTGGATCCTGTTGGCGGTGTCCAAACCGATATATTTCGAAAAGCTACAGCGACTAATAGCTTCCTGCATTGGAACAGCTATCACCCACCTGCCCTGAAGAGAGGGATACCTATCGGCCAATACTTACGAGCCAAACGCAACTGTTCTGATGAGTCATCTTTTCAGAGAGAATGTGATGGTCTTTACCATAAATTTTTGGTACGAGGGTATCCAAAAAAGTGGCTCCATAGGGCCTATGCTAGGGCCAGGGCATCTCAGAGATCTGAACTACTCTCTGATAGAGGTGCTGGATCCGTATTGCCACCATCGTCCAATGCCATTCGTTGCATTGGCACCTTTGACGTGTGCTCATCTCAGGTAGTTGATGTTCTGAGAAAACATTGGTCGATCCTTACCGCTGACCCAGATTTAGTGGAGGTACTCCCGGCCAATCCTGCTATTACCTATCGCAGGGGCAAAAATCTTCGTGATTTTCTGGTACATAGCCATTATTCTCCTATTTCCCTTAATACACCATCTACATGGTTAAAGTCACCTATAACTGGTTTCCATCCCTGCGGGAGATGTTCCTTCTGTCCTCTGATGCCTAGAGTTAGAAGTTTCACTAACCCCCTAGACAATAGACTTTATCACATTAAGCAATTTCTTAACTGCCAGAGTAGCGGGATTGTCTATGTGGCTAAATGTCCCTGCCCGAAATTGTATGTCGGTAAGACTCTGCAGGAATTGAGGAGGAGAGTATCGAGACATCTCAGTACTATCAATTTGAAAGAGGATACCACTCTCTCCAGACATATGCATAGGTTCCATTCTGACAACCCTAAGCTACTCCAATTTTGGGGTATTAAACAACTAAAACTGGGACCCAGGGCTGGGAATTTGGACCAGAAACTCCTACAGGAGGAAGCACGCTGGATCCATCGTCTTGGCACTATGACCCCTCAGGGATTAAATGAGGGTTTCACTTATAGTGCCTTTCTTTGATCCGTTGTTTATTTCCCTTCATGTCCTGTGTGGTTGTCTTTATTATCTATTGTTATTTTCTTTTCTTTTTATTTTTCGTATCATTTATACTCATTTACGATTGGTTGGTGCTTTTGGATTCGATTAATCGCCAGTATCATGGAAAAAATTCTGCTTCCCCCCCCCTTTTTTATAGGGTGGTACTATCTCTATTTATGTTATGGTTTATCTTACTATGGAATCACCATTTATGACCATATATGTCTTTTAATGTGCGGCCGCGAGTACCGAATTTGTTCTATTATATTTATTATATACACTTATGATTCATCCACATACGGAGTATTTATTGTCCCTATTGGGATATTGGATACACCTATCATTGATGGGTACATCATTATGGCTAAAAAGGAGTACTGGGGCCACTAGGGTTCATGACCGAGAGTAGGAGGGATCTGTACAGCTGTATATAGGGTTAGTGTAGACTGCTCTTGCAGCCCTGACCGGGTGTCCCCTGCAAAAACGGGGGACATTACTATTCCCTGTATTAGGGTTTAGCTGACACTTACGGCTCGCATGCCGGTTTGTCAGGTCTTTGTGGCAGTTTACACTTTTCTCAGTCCCTATCATGTCAGGTTGCGGTTAGGCACCTTTCCCATATTAAAGTAGGCAGTACAACTCTGCTTTTATCTTTATCTTTCTAGGTATCTTTCTAAGTCCGATGTGGATACTGTTGCGCATGCGTTGTTGCTATCATGATGGTATCATTATGTGCCTGCTCTGGGTCTTGAGTGACGGCCACAGCGCCTGCGCTGACATGCGATGCTCTCTGTTTTTACCCTGGAGCTCATCATTTTTCTAAGTGCCCACTATGTGCCATTGCGCATGCGCGGCTACTCTAAGGGAGTCTATCACGGGACGTCTACTCTGTGTCCATTTTGTCAGCCACGGCGCCTGCGCCGATTTCTGATGTATTGGTGTTCTCTCTCAGTATTTTTCTAAGTCCCTGTTTTGACCTACTACGCATGCGTGTCATCACTGACTAGTTTGTTTTTATCGACAGTGTATCCTTATCGTTCGTTGCCTCCTATTGGTCTCTGAATGGGATGTTTTCTATTGGCCGGGCAGCACCATCTGTTCCTTGCGCTGTCCTGAGGCGGCTGATTGGCAGCCCGTTCCCCTGCACGCCTCCCATTCACGTCACTCTGTATTGCCATAAAGGCTTCCGTTTTCTCGCCGCGTCGCCATTAGCCCCATGTACCCCTGAGGACGCTACTAGTTAGCGAAACATGTCGGGGGGGCTTTAAAGTGTTTTTAATTCCTGTCCTAGCCGAATTTAATGCCTATTTACTAAATGTGGCTTCTATCTTGCAAGCTGACTTCAACTCAGTCAGTGTTCACCTTGGCCGTTTGAATGATTTGCCGAGCCTTCCAGCTGGCTGATTTTCACTTTCACTTCGGCACTGTGACAGTGATAATTTTAAACTGACGTTTATGTGGTCTGTCTCTTTGCTACACGTAGCTTAATAAAATTTGTTAGTTCATTTTCCTAATCAATTGTGGGTAGTCAGGAAATAAGGGTTTTTGCTTGCCTGTTGGCATTCCTGTCTTGATCCCACACAGTATAAAGCCCCTTTAGTGCCCCCCATACAGTATAATAATAATATTTAATAATATAATATATTATAACCCCTTCAAGGACACAGTTTTATGTCCTCTAATTGTGCCCACACGGTATTATGCCCCCTGTAGTACCTCTACACAGTATAATGTCCGCTTAGTGGCCCCCACACAGCATAATGCCCCCTCCACTGGATGCCACACACAGCCCACTCCCCTGTAGATAGAGCCCCCGGTTAGATTGTGCTATACAGCCTCCCTGTAGACAGTACCATAATTCCCCACCTCCCCCTTGTAGACAGTGCCATACAGCCCCCCACCAAAAAATTGTACTCACCTAGGCTCCATTCACACTACGAACTGAGCTGATCCACGACGGGATCCTTGCGTAGGCCAGCGTGATCCTGTAGCCTAGTACAGAGTTTCCCAACCTTTTTGGACTCGAGGCACCACTGGAAAAATACAATTTCCTCTACCAAAAATTGTTTTGAGAAAGACAGAAAACTGATAAAAACAAGCACTACACTCGTAGGGTATGTTCACACAGCGTTTTTTGTAAGGCAAAAAAAATTGGCCTCAAAATTCCTTCAGGAATTTTGAAGCAGATTTTGAATTGACAGCGTTGTTTGACCTTTTTTTGTGTTTTTTTTAAGCTGCTAAAGCTGATGCAAAAGATGCATGCAAAAAAGCACTCCAAATGGGCGCCACAGGTATTTTCTGCCTCCTATTAATTTCAATTGGAGCTCAGAGGTGGAAACCCCTTGAAGACTATCAGCCCCCCACTCACAGTAAAATAACCATCAGCCCGCCATTCACAGTAAAATAACCATTAGCCCCCCAATCACAGTAAAATGACCATCAGCCCCCCACTCACAGTAAAATGACCATCAGCCCATCACTCACAGTAAAATGATCATCAGATTCCCCCTGTAGATAGTACCACTCAGCCCCCTTGTACGTAGTTTCACACAGCCCCCTTGTAAGTAGTGCCACACAGCCCCCTTGTAGGTAGTGCCACACAGCCTCCTTGTAGGTAGTGCCACACAGCCCCCTTGTAGGTAGTGCCACACAGCCCCCTTGTAGGTAGTGACACACAGCCCCCTTGTAGATAGCACCCCCCTTTCCTGTAGATAGCGCCACCGTAACACCATGAAGGAGCAGAATCCCCCTGTGACCAGGGATTCCGCTCCTGGAGTGCTCCGCTTGATGTCTCTGTCCATATATGGACAGTGACATGAGGGGCAACTCCTGAAGCGGAATCCAAATCCACAGCATTGCCTAAGCTGTGTCCGGGGATTCCACTCCAGGAGAAGCCCCTGTCTTCTGTGTCCATTTATTGACAGTAACGTCACTGGCTTCTCCTGGAGTGGAATCCCCGGTCACAGGGTTGGCAACGCTGTGGACGGGGATTCCGCTGCAGGAGTTGCCCCTGATGTCACTGTCCATATATGGACAGAGACATCAAGCACTCCGTCCAGGAGCGGAATCCCCGGCCACACGGGGATTCTGCTCCTTCAGGGAGCTACAGTGGTGCTAGTAGATAGCAGAGCAGGAAGATACCTCCCTGCTCTGCTATAGTGTTGTCTCTACTGCTGTAGCAGCCGCAGTGGCTGCTAGAGGCGCCATCGGCTATGGGGGGGGGGGGGCGTCCCGACGGGCGCCCACATGCCCGGTGTCGCCGCTAGCAGCCGCTACGGCTGCTACAGCGGTAGCGACACCACTGAGTGAAGAAGCACCCGAGCGGGAAAGGCGGCTGCTGAGTCGCAGGGCCTGGGCGCTTCTGAAACAAACAGGGGAAGGGGGCCAGCGCAGCGCCCCCTTCCACCTTCTGGAGTGATGCGCCCTGTGCAATGGCACAGGTCGCACACCCCTAAGGCCGGCCCTGCTTGTAGATCATAAGCTAAATAACAGCATGCAATGTCAATCAGCTGCTTCTAAAGCCAGCAAAATACAAAGGGACAGAATTTTACCGCTTCACAAAGCATTAGTGTGGCCTCATCTACAATATGTAATTCCGTTCTGGGCACAAGTTCACAGAAAGGATGCCCTGGAGTTGGATAAAATACAAAGAAGAGCAACTAAACTAATAAGGACCATGGAGAATCTTAGTTATGAGGAAAGAATGACATTTATTTAGTCTTGAGAAGAGACGACTAGGGCAGGATTAAATTGTATAAATATATGAATGGCCCATACAAAAAATATGGTGAAAAGCTGTTACATGTAAAATCCCCTAAAAAGACAAGGGGGCCCTCCCTTCGTCTGGAGAAAAAAAAAGGTTCAATTTGTAGAGGAGACAAGCTTTCTTTGCCACAAGAACTGTGAATCTGTGGAATAGGCGACCCAGGAGCTGGTCACAGCAGGAACAGTACATGATGTAAAAACAGTCTGACATAAATGTATATGCCTATGTAAATGTATAGAGTTCTTTTTTGAATGTTGATCCAGTCTGATCGCCACTAGGGATCAGGAGGGACATTTTTTTCTTTTTAGGGCAGATTGGTTCATGCCTTATGGGGTTTTTTTTAATCTTCCTTTGGATCAATAGGGGTAAAACTTTCTAGAATTTTTGAAGTTTACCCATATCCCGTCCCTTTCTCCCAACCTTTGGTTTAACTTGATGGGCATATATATTTTTTTCAACTGTTCTAACTATGTTACTATGGTGGATCATAACAATTCCACATACCCGTCATGGATTCTGTATAAATGGAAGCTATGATACAAGCGTGAACAGAGCCTTAAACATGCACATTTACACAGCACAACCTATAGATTCAAAAACATCAATTTCAATGTACTAACCAGGAAAAATTATAAAGCACTTAGTCACAGTAGATAAACAACCAAAACATAATTTGTAATGTTAAAAGCTGTTATAGTTTAACCCCTTAATGACCACTGATATGCCTTTTCACGGCAGTCATTAATGGGCTTTATTTTAAAGCGTCGCCTTCACAGGGGCGCCACTAGCAGCTGTTATGGCTGCTACAGCGGTAGCGCCGCTACTATAGGGCCCGCACCGCCGAGCCTCCAAAAAGTATGGGTAGGGCGACACAGGCCCTCTCATGCCTGTAGGCGTCGCTAGCACTGGAGTGGTGCTAGCGACAGCCAAATACATCCATTAGCGCTGAATGGCCGGCCTTACAATGACGCTGATTGGCTAGCGGCGCGATGATGTCATCGCGCTGCTTCCGTGCTTGAAAGGCGCTGATTGACAGGGAAATTCATTCTGCCCCGCCAATCAGTGTCATTGGACTACGCTCGTTCACCTTCTGCAGACCCGCTCAGAAGAGATGTGGGGATGTGGGGCACTAGCTACAGGGGTGGTCTGTATGTGGGGATGTGGGGCACAATCTACAGGGGGGGTTTATATGTGGGGATGTGGGCAACTATATACAGGGGGGTCTATATGTGGGGATGTGGGCCACTATATACAGGGGGTCTATATTTGGGCCTCTGTATACAGGGGTGTTATATATGTGGGCCACTATATAAAGGGGGGTCTATATGTGGGGATGTGGGCCACTATCTACAGGGGCATCTATATGTGGGGATGTGGGCCACTATATACAGGGGTGTCTATATGTGGGGATGTGGGGCACTATATACAGGGGGTCTATATGTGGGGATGTGGGCCACTATATACAGGGGGGTCTATATGAGGGCCACTATATACAGGGGTGGTCTATATGTGGGGATGTGGGCCACTATCTACAGGGGAGTCTATATGTAGGGATGTGGGCCACTATATACAGGGGCGTCTATATGTGGGCCACTATCTACAGGGGGCGGTCTATATGTGGGGATGTGGGGCACTATCTACAGGGAAGTCTATATGTGGGACACTATATACAGGGGGAGCTATATGTGAGACACTATACAGGGGTGGGCTATATGTAGAGCACTATCTATAGGGGAGCTATTTTTAGAGCACTTTCTATAGGGTGGGCTATATGTGGAACACTATATACAGGGGTGGGTTACCTGTGGGGCACTAGCTAGAGGGTGGCTATATGTAGGGCACTGTCTACAGGGGTGGGCTATATGTGGGACACTATATACAGGGGGAGCTATATGTGAGACTATCTACAGAGGTGGGCTATACGTGGAGCACTGTCTATAGGGGAAGCTATATGTAGGGCAGCACGGTGGCTCAGTGGTTAGCACTATTGCCTTGCAGCTCTGGAGTCCATATGTTGGCACTATCTACAGAGGGCTGTATGTGGGACACTATCTAAAGGGGCTTCTATGTAGGTCACTATCTACAGAGGCTCTATGGGGGTCACTATCTACAGGGGGCTATGGGGGCACGGTGTGTGTGTGTGTGTGTGTGTGTGTGTGTGTGAGACAGTGTATGGTACTATTATAATCAGGGGCATAGTGTATGGCGCTATTATAGTTAGAGGTGCAGTGTATGGTACTTTATTATATTCAGAGGTGTTGAGAATTTTAACTTCATTTAGAGGTGCAGAAATGTTTTAAAAGTGAGAAGCTGAAGACATCTGAGTGGAAAACTGCAGAAATAGGTCATGGCTGGGAGAAATCCATCATAGAGGTCTGGACCGGAGGGAGAAGAAAAGAACTAGAATCTGAGACGTCACTGGTGAGTCACTTAATGAAAATGTTTATTCTGCCTCTAATCAGTAATGTAGTCACTGTATGATCTGCAGCGAGATGATGGGTGGTATTACTTTTTTGTGAAGCAGCATCTCCCAGCATATCCTCCCCATTGTTCGGGCCATGCTGGGAGCATTCTGTAATTTTACGCCGTACAAACCTATACGGCAGGGGTTGCACTAAATTGAACTGTATTTGTTCTGGTGTTGTATATATGTACTGATCTTTGTTCTGATGCTGTATGTAAGTACTGAACTTGGTTTTGGTGCTGTATATACGTATGAGATTGGTTTTGGTGCTGTATATATGTAATGAGTTTTGTTCTGGTGCTGTATATATGTACTGAGCTTGGTTCTGGGGATGTATTTATGTACTGAGCTTGGTTCTGGTGCTGTATTTATGTACGGAGGTTGGTTCTGGTGCTGTATATATGTATGGGCTTGGTTCTAGTGCTGTATATATGTCAGAGCTTGGTTCTAGTGCTGTATTTATGTACTAATCTTGGTTGTGGTACTGTATTTATTTAAAGTCCACTTTTAAAACGGGGCACACTATATGCTAATTACTCATTAGAGGGTCATGGGGCGGTGCCGCTATCCTGAAGAGTCACATAGTCCTGCCTCCAAACCCACCTTTCCATGTTTGAGTGACATCTTCCTGGCTGATACAACTTTCTCGGATGCGCCATTGCCTTGTGGCACTATACACAAGGGGGGGCTGTGTGGCACTATACACATGGGGGAACTGTATGGAACTATTCACAAGGGGGAGGGCTGTGGCTCTATCTACAGGGGTCTGTGTGTGGCACTTTCTATTAAGGGGGGCTGTGCGGCACTATATACAAGGGAGGGGAGCTGTGTGGCACTATATACAGTGGGAGCTGTATAGCGCTATATACAGTGGGGGCTTTATGGCAATATCTACATTGGGCTGTATGGCACTATCTACAAGGGGGAGGTGGGGGCGCTATCTACAAATGGGGTGTGACATTGTCTATAGGCAGGGCTATATAGCATTGTCCACAGGGGGGTTGTATGGCACATTCTACAGGGGACACTATTTATAAGGGGGGCTGCTTGTGGCACCCGGAGGGGGGCCCAGTCAAGAGTTTACTATGGGGCCCAGTCTTTCCTAGTTACGCCCCTGATCACAGCGATCACCACCCGCTGAATGTAAACAGCGAGCTTTCTCTCTCCTCTGCTCTCCGCTTCTCTCAGTTGTGGTTTGGTGAGAGCAGAGACAGAGACCTGTGGAGAGAGTGGTTACAGTGAAATAAAGCACATAAAACATTACATTGTAATAAAATCCACACACACCCCTTTTTTTAGGCTTATGTTAATTAGTGTTAGGGTATGTGCACACGCTTACTAAAAAACGTCTGAAAATATGGAGCTGTTTTCAAGGGAAAACAGCTCGTGATTTTCAGCCATTTTTTTTAGCAACTCGCGTTTTTCGCTGCGTTTTTTACAGCCATTTTTGGAGCTGTTTTTCTATAGTCAATGAAAAACGGCTCAAGAAGTGACATGCACTTCTTTTCGCAGTCGTTTTTTTTTTACGCGGCCGTTTTTCATAACGGCCGCGTAAAAAAATGGCCCGTCAGAACAGTTTTCGGCTGTTTTCCTGCCATTTACGGCCCGAAAAACATCCGAAAATAAGCTGAGTGAACATACCCTCAGGTTATAAATTTCAATTTCCCATACCTTTGTTCCTTCATAAACAAATTTTAATTTTTAAAAAAAATAATAAAATAAAAAATAAAAATAAAAACCTGTTATTTATTGGTTTGGGATACATTTTATAGTGTAGCGCAAACTTAGCAGCGCAGAGCAAGCTTATGCTATTTTGTGCCCTGATTCAGGCAGTGACACAGGAACCGCTTCAGAAGCAGAAATATGTTCTGACGCTTCCGTAACAACTCCCGATATCACTATGGAGGATGCCGCTGTTGCTGAAGCCACAGGCGCTCGTGCGGGAACTAGAAATCCTATAGTACCGCAAATTTTTAGTATCCTGCAGGAAACTTTATCCCTCAGGTGCCCAAATTTATGGCAACTCCTGGCATAAACATTGACACCACAAATTTTGCCCCACACAATTTTTTTCATATTTTTTTTACGTTTGAGCTTTTGCAATTAATTGTGGACTAGACGAACGTCTATGCGAGGCAGTTTTTGACGGAAAAGTCTGCATGTGATTATGCAAGGGTCTGGGTTCCTACAAATGTCCGTGAAATGAAAAAAAAATTTAGGTCTCATTCGGAATATGGGCATTTTAAAGAAAACGTCCACCCGTTCTTACTGGGCATCAAATCCTATTCATGTAACCCCAGTTTTTTCTTTAATAATTTCCCGGAGCGGGTACGAGGCATTAATCCGTTTCCTGCATTTTAACAATTTATAAAGCCTGCCAAAAAGTGATCTAGGGCACAATCGCCTTCACAAGCTGAGGCCCTTTATTACTGCGCTAAAAGAATAATTTCTAAAGTCCTACACTCCTGACATGAACTTAAAGAGGCTCTGTCACCAGATTTTGCAACCCCTATATGCTATTGCAGCAGATAGGCGCTGCAATGTAGATTACAGTAACGTTTTTATTTTTAAAAAACGAGCATTTTTGGCCAAGTTATGACCATTTTTGTAGTTATGCAAATGAGGCTTGCAAAAGTCCAAGTGGGTGTGTTTAAAAGTAAAAGTCCAAGTGGGCGTGTATTAGGTGCGTACATCGGGGCGTTTTTAATACTTTTACTAGCTGGGCGCTCTGATGAGAAGTATCATCCACTTCTCTTCAGAACGCCCAGCTTCTGGCAGTGCAGACACAGCCGTGTTCTCGAGAGATCACGCTGTGTCGTCACTCACAGGTCCTGCATCGTGTCAGACGAGCGAGGACACCGGCACCAGAGGCTACAGATGATTCTGCAGCAGCATCAGCGTTTGCAGGTAAGTAGCTACATCGACTTACCTGCTAACGCCGATGCTGCTGCAGAATCAACTGAAGCCTCTGGTGCCGGTGTCCTCGCTCGTCTGACACGATGCAGGACCTGTGAGTGATGTCACAGCGTGATCTGGCAGTAGCTGGGCGTTCTGAAGAGAAGTGGATGACACTTCTCTTCAGAACGCCCAGCTAGTAAAAGTATTAAAAACGCCCCGATGTACACACATAATACACGCCCAGTTGGACTTTTACTTTTAAACACACCCACTTGGACTTTTGCAAGCCTCATTTGCATAACTACAAAAATGGTCATAACTTGGCCAAAAATGCTCGTTTTTTAAAAATAAAAACGTTACTGTAATCTACATTGCAGCGCCTATCTGCTGCAATAGCAGATAGGGCTTGCAAAATCTGGTGACAGAGCCTCTTTAAGTGTGGATGAATCCCTTGTAAATTTTAAGGGGCGATTGTGTTTTAGGCAGTACATACCTTCAAAGAGAGCGAGGTATGGCGTAGACCTATATAAAATATGTGAGAGTAACAGCGGTTACACAAGCGGCTTTAATATATATGAGGGCAGGGACCGTGAAATAAATCCTTCAGGATGCCCACAAAACCTTGGTGCCAGTGGAAAAATCATCCATGACCTTATGCAGCCGTTCTTTCAAAAAGGCTACAGAGGGTACACTGACAATTTTTATACTAGTGTGCCACTTTTCAAAAGCCTCCACCGAGACAAAACAGGGGCCTGTGGGACGGTTCGCAGAAACCGCAAAGGATTGCCACCACAACTTCTCACAATGCGCCTGGCAAAGGAGGAATCATTTGTTTTAGCAAGTGATGAACTACTTGCACTTAAATGCAATGATCGGAGAGAGGTTTTTATGCTGAGCACTATATATGCTGACACCAAGGTCACTGTCAGAGAAAGAGGCGCTACTGCGGACAGACAGAAATCGCTCTGTATTTCAGAGTACAATAGGTTCATGGGTGGCGTCGATCTTTCAGACCAGGCTCTCCAACCTTACTTGATCTAAAAGGAAAACTAGAGCCTGGTACAAGACGGTGGCAATATATTTGATGCAGGTTTCTACTTTTAATTCCTATATAAAATACAAAAAGGCCCAGGGAACAATGACATATCTGGAATTCCAAGAAAAACTTATTGAACATATTTTATTTGAAGGAGGGGAAGTAGGACTCCATGAGTCAGAAGATTTCAAGAGTCTCACGAAGCGTCACTTTTTAAATCCTGTCCCTGCCACTGAGATGCAAAGGTATCCGCAGAAGAGATGCAGAGTTTGCCGAAGAGGGAATACACGTTTTTTTTGCCCCTTTTGCCCTTCAAAACCAGGACTGTGTAATTACCCATGCTTTGAGACGTATCATACAGTAGCAAATTACGGAATTAGGGAGAGCCAAAATAGGGAGGGATTCCTTATGCGAAAGTGAACCTGTCAGAATGATTATTCTGGGTGGGTGGGTGAGTGCTTGGGTGTGGTCCCTACATCTGTTAGGGAAATTTATTTTTTTTTTTTTAAATTCTCGCTATACCCCTAGATGAATATCTTCAGGTCTATGATAATACATAGTTATAAACATAGTTACATAGTTTGTATGGTTGAAAAAAGACACGTGTCCATCAAGTTCAACCAAGGGATGGGAAAAGGAAAGTAAAAAATTACTACACATAGGAGCTAATATTTTTTTGTTCTAGGAAATTATCTAAGGCTTTTTTAAAGCCATCTACTGTCCCTGCTGTGACCAGCTCCTGCGGTAGACTATTCCATAGATTCACAGTTCTCACAGTAAGGCCGGATTCACACGAGCGTGTGCGTTTTGTGCTCGCTAAAAACATGGCGTTTTGCATGCGCAAAAGGTCCGTGTGTCATCAGCATATAATGCGTGGCTGCGTGATTTTCGCGCAGCCGGCATCATTATGACACTCTGTTTTTATGTTTGTAAACAGAAAAGCGCGTGGTGCTTTTCTGTTTTCATTCATAGTTTTGACTACTGTAGCGCGCATCACGCGCGTCACACGGAAGTGCGTTCGTGTGCCTTGCGCGGTTGTCACGCACCCATTGACTTCAATGGGTGCGTGATGCGCCAAAAACGGGCAAATATAGGACATGTCGTGAGTTTTACGCAGCGGACATACGCTGCGTGAAAATCACGGACTGTCTGAACGGCCCCATTGACTAACATAGGTCCGTGCGACGCACATGAAAATCACATGGCAAACTGCGCACTGAAGAAAACCTCCAATCTTGCTGTCCATTATCCCAGTTACAAAAAAACTGTGAACAATTGTTAAAGTAAAAGAAGAGTACTTAATACATTTAAAAAATTTTTATATAAGATTTAGTCAAAAAGCTTAAAAAATCTGAACCGCCTAGGCACGAACTATACCAATAGATAAAAACCCTGTGGGGTCTTCTTTCCCAGATTGGGTCATTTTAGGTGTATTTTTATAATCCGACACCACAGGGTGTGGTGCCTAAAAATCAGCTTTGGAAAGAGAATTTCCAAATTGGACACCTTTAGTTTGAGGCCTTGCCAAGTACCCAGTAAGATAACATACACCAACATATTTGGTATCCATGCAATCAGAACAAATTCAGAAATAAATCTAGAGGCATGCAAAAGTAAAAACATTATTTATTTAAAAACTTTTACACAACAAATTGAAGAAAACTTTTTTTTCCCAATTTTTTTGGCTGTTTTGGAAGATTTTGAAAAAAAACAAAAAAGAAAACTTATCGTATAAACCACAAAAATAATGCCCTGTTTCTGCTGAAAAAAAACCAATAGCAAATTTATAGGGATACATACGATTCCTACAAAGTTATAACCTATAAAATAAAGACATAGTAAAACTGTAATGACAGGGATAGGGAAACAGACAAGTGAGCCCTAATCTACCCACCACTCAGTCCCTGCCTACTTGCAACGACCCGCCCTAGGCGACGGGGTACAACTGGGCGACGGTCCCTACACTCAATAAGTGCACGACAGACAACAGACAAGGAAACACAGAACAAAGGGAAACGGGGCAGTTGCCCACGGCAACACCGTGAGCAACAAGAGTAGTAAACGAGCCGAGTCAAACCAGGAGAGTACGAGGTGCCAAACGTAGAGCAGGAGAGTAGTGAACAAGCCGAGTCAAACCAGGAGTGTACGAGGTACCAAACGCAGAGCAGAAGAGTAGTCAGTAAGCCAGGGTCAATACGAAGCAGGGTCAAATAGTTCTGAAGCTGCAGCAGGGCCAGGAAACCAACAGAGAAGAATCACAAGCAAGGAGGAACAAGAAAGGCAGGTATAAATAGACAGAGGGCGGGAGCTAGCTCCGTCTGGCCAGGCTGTGATAGGCTCTCCCACTCCTAAGCCTGCCATCCTGAGTGGTGCAAGATGGAGTCAGTCTCACAGACATAGAAGCAGGTGCAGACTGATTACCTATGGGCGTGGATACAGAAGCTGTGCCTGGCAGATCCTTAACAGTACCCCCCCTTTTATGAGGGGCCACCGGACCCTTTCTAGATGGACCTGGTTTATTGGGGAAACGAAGGTGGCACCTCCTGACCAATACCCCAGCGTGAACATCCCGGGCGGGTACCCAAGTCCTCTCCTCAGGCCCGTATCCTCTCCAATGGACCAGGTACTGGAGGGAGCCTTGGACATCTTGCTGTCCACAATCTTGGCCACCTCGAATTCTACCCCCTCAGGGGTGAGAACGGGGACAGGAGGTTTCCTCGAGGGAGCCAAGGACGGGGAGCAGCGTTTAAGGAGGGAGGCATGAAACACGTCGTGTACTCGAAAAGATGGGGGCAACTCCAGTCGGAAGGAGACAGGATTGAGGACTTCAATGACCTTGTACGGCCCTATAAACCGGGGAGCAAACTTCTTGGACGGGACTTTAAGGCGCAAGTTCTTTGACGATAGCCACACCAGATCCCCGACCATAAACAAGGGGTTAGCAGAACGTCTTCTATCTGCCTGAGTTTTTTGTATGGCTTGTGATTATGTAATGACAGGGATAGGGAAACAGACAAGTGAGCCCTAATCTACCCGCCACTCAATCCCTGCCTACTTGCAACGACCCGCCCTAGGCGACGGGGTATAACTGGGCGACGGTCCCTACACTCAATAAGTGCACGACAGACAACAGACAAGGAGACAAGGAAACACAGAACAAAGGGAAACGGGGCAGTTGCCCACAGCAACACCGTGAGCAACAAGAGTAGTAAACGAGCCGAGTCAAACCAGAAGAGTACGAGGTGCCAAACGTAGAGCAGGAGAGTAGTGAACAAGCCGAGTCAAACCAGGAGTGTATGAGGTACCAAACGCAGAGCAGAAGAGTAGTCAGTAAGCCAGGGTCAATACGAAGCAGGGTCAAATAGTTCAGAAGCTGCAGCAGGGCCAGGAAACCAACAGAGAATAATCACAAGCAAGGAGGAACAGGAAAGGCAGGTATAAATAGACAGAGGGCGGGAGCTAGCTCCGTCTGGCCAGGCTGTGATAGGCTCTCCCACTCCTAAGCCTGCCATCCTGAGTGGTGGAAGATGGAGTCAGTCTCACAGACATAGAAGCAGGTGCAGACTGATTACCTATGGGCGTGGATACAGAAGCTGTGCCTGGCAGATCCTTAACAAAAACGGCTAATTTTGCTTTTGTCATTAAGGCCCACAATGTAATGTAGTATATGGAAGTACTGAACAATTGTTTAGTAAATAACCCAAATGTAAAAGGTTGGAGTAAAATTGATGGTCTTACCTCTATCAAAAGTATGCACTTTGCCCTTGATTTCATAGGAAGAAACTCTGCATACAGTGTCACTCTGGTCAACAAATACAAACAAAATCAATAAATATCACGTGCTTGCAAAAGTAATTACATAACAGGCCTAGTTTTCGAATTTGGTAAACTAAGCCCATTCTGCTTGGGCATCCCAGGCTGGACTACCTTGTAAATAACTGAGTATATGTCCACTCACTCTAAATGCATCATAAACTGAGTTGTTATTGCACACACAGGACATATCATTAAAATGACTAGTAGGTGGTTTCTGAAAAACAACACAAAATAGAAGTAAACCCTATCAGCAAGTAAATAGATTTATTTTGCAGAGAGGTTTTACGCAGCTAGGTCTAATGTGCGCTACTGAGGATGCTCTAGTCTTCTGATAGGTCTACTCATGGTTTCCTAAAGGAAAGGTTTAACTGGAAATTTACAGACAGAACGGATGAGTAATATAGAGTTTACTATAAAAAAAAGTACTGAAATATTATAATACAATTATTATAATATTATAATATAATACAAATATTTCAAACAAAAGAATATTATAGAGGGTTAAATTATACTGTATGTACATTATAAACAAACATATGATAGAATTATATATTGCCAACAGATCAATAGGACACTGTGAAGGATGGTTTATTTGCTTATATTCTCTGTACAAATTACATTATGAATTATCAAGCAGGATGCCGAATTACTAAGATATGTATTATGTGAAAGTGATTATAATAATGTTTAAATAATTTAATTTCGTGCAGCGGCCATCTTGTCTGGAGTTCCCATCTTGGTTCTTTTGTAGTGAATAAGAAATTCAATGTTCCTTTAAGACAAGTATATTAATGTCGATTTCGTATGTTTCTTAGTTAGTTATCTTTGACCTTGGTTCCCATACGAAGCTTGCAGGGAAGGGACAGGGAGTGAGATGGGAGGGCGGCAAATATGCATGTGGGAAGGCCTCCCCCACCTTACAAGAACATTCTTGCCAAGAGAGATAAGGCCACCTGCAAACCTGATGTGTGAAGAATTAAAATGATATATCTGCAATGTATCGTATGTCTGTAATTGGCTGAATAAGAAATATTGTCACATTGTCTCTGATTGGTTAACCTGAAGCCTACACCCCTTCTGAATGATAGTATTGTAATTGAGTTTGGAAATAAACCCCCAGAGGAGTATTTTTGAGCATATCAGCAGCGTCTGTGTGTTATTTCTCCTCTCTCGATATATATCGGTATGAAATATCCTGATTAGGATGCTGGATAAAGTGCCTGGCGTGAGTGTCTGTTGGAACACTCGTCTAAATTTCAGTCTAATATATTTTGAGCCATTGACTTCCACGACAACACTTACGACTGAGGAACACCTCCAATCCCAAAACCAACTAATCCTCTAAGCACAATAATCCAGCTGTAGACAGGCGCAAATGCACTGAGGATTCCATAATACAATGTCCAAAATACACTGATCTTCAGACCCTGGAAAGATATGACAATAGCAGATTTCAAAGGAGGCAAATCCCAATGAAAGGTGACATGTAGCAACCAATATATATGTTATTAAATGTGACTTTATATCACTTACAGTTTTCCTACCATACTGGTCTGAGAGATTTCCCCAAAGAGATGAGCTGGACATCATTCCAATAAATACAACCTGTTGAGAAAGCAGAAAACAAACATCAGCAATCTGTGTGTCGCAGTGTCCTTTAGTCCCTGAAGGTGCCATTCTTCAACTTTAGATCTGAAAACAAATGAGACAACTTTTAAATATTTATTTGCTAATCTTTTTTTAAAGGGAAATTAAAAACATGCAAAATTTGAGATCAAACAGATTAGAATGGTAATGGAATTTTTCATTCATGTTACACTAACATCACACATTATTATGCCGTAAAGATGCCTATTCTAGAAGGACCTCATTAAATAACAAGATTCAACAAAAATACATAAAAAGGGCTGCCATCATTGTTTGCATATGGCATATAAACAGTGACTAGCACATTGTAATAGGATAAGATATATGGTACAGACTTGTACTTCCTATGGGTAACACAGGGTCGAAAGAAGAAACATATATGTTTTATAACCACTTCTGAGTACACAGTTAAAAATTTAATCTCTTAACAGATTCAATTACCAAGGGCATTGTGGTATAAATTTATCCCAGTGCTACTGCAGCTAACAGTTTTATATTCAATAACTCTGCCAGCAAAGCTTTGTGCTTACACAGGATAAGTGCAAGTCCTTGGACACATATTACGTCAATGCAACACCTGGAATTCGATCCAAGAACTGGTCAGTGCATCTGCTTACCGATGTGAGCAAAGCAACCTGCCAACTGGGTAGTCTCCATTCACAGTGGAGCTGAGGAGCCAAGATGCTAAGAATCATCATTTCCATTGCGTCTGCCATCTGCACAAATCAAGAGGCAAAGGATTAATGAGGGAGATAACTCAAGGAGAAAGTGATAACAGTTCAAGGCTCACATAGAAAATTACATAGAAATAATGTAAATAAACTCTTATCAATATTGTTCAAAAATAAAGAAACCGGTATAGAGAGAGATTAATATTGTTCATGTACGGAAAACCACAACAAATAAGAACTTTGGATCATTAAGGCTGGGTTCACACGACCTATTTTCAGACGTAAAGGAGGCGTATTATGCCTCGTTTTATGCCTGAAAATAGGGCTCCAATACGTCGGCAAACATCTGCCCATTCATTTGAATGGGTTTGCCGACGTACTGTGCAGACGACCAGTAATTTACCCGTCGTCGTTTGACAGCTGTCAAACGACGACGCGTAAATTGACTGCCTCGGCAAAGAAGTGCAGGACACTTCTTTGCAACGTAATTTGAGCCATTCTTCATTGAAGTCAATGAAGAGCAGCTCAAGATTTACGAGCGTCACAGACGCCTCGCATATTACGAGGAGGAGCTTTTACGTTTGAAACGAGGCAGCTGTTTTCTCCTGAAAACAGTCTGTCTTTTCAGACGTAAAAGTTTCTCATCGTGTGCACATACCCTAACACATAGCACAGCACCAATTCACAAACTTGGTAGAGATACCACTGTTTAGACCTTGCATCTTCGTACCATGGCTTGTTGCGCTTGCTAAATTTATTTGTAAAGCTTAAATGCACAAACACCAGAATTATACCCATATATAAAGACAGGTTCACATCTATGTCAGGGCTACGTTCTGACATTCCGTCGGAGCTTCCCCTCAGAACGGAGCCCTGACTGAAATAAATGGAAACCATAGATTTCCGTTTGCATCATCATTGATTTCAATGGTGACGGATCGGGTGCCAAAGTTTTCCATTTGTCTCAGTTGTGCAAGGGTTCTGGCGTTTTGATGGAATCAACAGGTATGGTATTCATTCCCTCAAAACAGCAGAACCCTTGCACAACTGAGACAAACTAAAACAATCTGCGCTGGATCCGTCACCATTGAAATCAATGGTGATGCAAACGGAAACCTATGGAGACATCTGCCTGTCCCTTAGATCTCCTCTTACCTGGCAGCAATGCTGGTACAACAGAGGTCGGATTCATCCTTTTGATATGAGAAAAGGGAAGGCCCCTAAAACTTTTTAGAAATGTACATTTTGTACTTTTTTTCGTAGTTAGTAGAAAAATCATGCCACATGTGGCCAGCTTTAGGCTGGTCATATAAGATTAACAGACATATCAACTCTATGGGTTTTACTGAGAATCACCCCGGTTCCTGGGAAGGGAGGCTAGAAATAGGGCACAGGAGCAGAGAAAAATAAATAAAATCGCCATATATACTTAACCTTCTTGGTCCCAGCTCTTGTTTAGCTCCCGGTCCCACCTGTAAAGCTGCGGTGGTACACACAACGGCCTGGAGCTGAACAAGAGACTGGATCTAGAAGTGTAATTATATAGTCTGGTCTGGGGTCTGAATATAATTTTTTGGTCTGGTCGCAGATCTGATATTAATACAGGGATCTGGTCCGGGTTCTAAAATTAATATAGGGCGTCTGATCTGGGGTCTGAATTAAGTTAAGGGTCTGGTCTGGGGTTTTAAAAATGTAAGCAGTCTGTCTGGGTTCTGATATTAATATTGGGGATCTGATCCGGGATCTGAATTAAGTTAGGGGGTCTGGTCTGGGGTTTGAATTTAGATAGGGGGTCTGAATATATTTAGGGGGTAAGGTCTGGGATCTGAATATATTTAGGTGGTCAGGTTTGGGGTCTGAATATATTTAGGGGTCTGGTAAATTGTCTGAATATATTTAGGGGATCTGTTCTGCGGTCTGAATATACTTAGGGGTCTGGTCTGGGATATGAATATATTTAGGGAGTCTGGTCTGGGGTCTGATATTAATATAGGGGGTCAGGTGTGGGGTCGGATATTAATATAGGGGTCTCAATATATTTAGTCATGCCTTTTTATATGCCACACCCTTATAAAAGGCCTCTCCCATTTTTGCCAGGACCCGCTGCACCCACGTTGACATCTCAGGATTCATTTCAGCCACATCAACTGATTTCGGCCAGATCAGCCAACTAGCTAAAGCTTGGTGTGTCCTCCTAATAAGCAATGAAAATATCCCAACACATACGACAGATGTATCCATAGAATTCTATGGACCATATATATGGACGACTTTGTTGTTGCTAATCATACACTTGATCTCAACACCTGCCGTTTAGATGCTATGGAGATGCTATGGAGATCTCTGTTGCTGAGCTTTTTTCTGTCCTTCACTATACCTTCATCGAATGAATTAGAAAGTCATTGTCGTCTATGTTACTGACCACCACCTGCTTCGAATATATGCTTTAAGATATATATACTCAGTATAACCACAATGTGGCATGAAGTTTGTGGTCCTCTTTCATGCGGTTCTTTGCTACCAAAACCTTGTCAACCAAGTGTCTTTGATTGAGTGTATGATCTTTCTGTTTGACTTTTTTCTCCAATGTTTTTTTTTTCCCTGACTGAAGAGATTGGCACAGGATGAGCTATATGCGAGTGGCTGGTGGTTGATGAATTGCATGTAAGTTCCTGGTAGGAGATCAGGGAGAAGGTGTGATGTATCATATGGACCGTGTGGCTTGCATATCTGTATACATACTGCTATGCCTATACAAATGTGAAGCACTGCTACGACTGGTACATGTCTATGGGCACTATTACCAAAATAACTACAATGGTATGAGCAGTTCAATGTTGATTCTGCTGGCACTACTATTTTGCCTACAAGTATTTTTGAGCCAAAAAGCAGGAAATAGCTGCAAGGTTGTGTAGGTTCTATGTGGCCCTAGTATGGAATCACTGTATACTTGATATATAGTATGTGAGATAGATCCTTAAAAATCTGCAAAAAGTAAGCAACAGAGGTTGTTGGAAGTCCCATATTTTTACAGATTCATGATCTCAGGCAATGGCCTTTACCTTAGAAGGAGAATTACGTCATAAATGCCTAAGCAGCTATTCTAATACATATCTGTTGTATAGAAAACTCTTATTTGATAAATAAACATTGGACACTTCTATTGCATAAAGGGTCGCCATTCATTGAAGAAAATATCATCCTCTACTAGGATCTGGGAGAGTGCAGGGGCCCACAAGTGGATACTTGGTCTATGGTCCTCCCAGACTTGGGGGGAGTCAAGGATATTTGTCACCTGTCCTGAAAGTGTGTTTGACCTTCAGAGAATGGACACCTCTGAAATAAAGGATGCTACCTACAAGAAGGTGTTGACCTCAAATTACCTAGAGACAGTGCTTATTAGTTAAGAAAGTATTTTGAAGGCTTTCAGTCTGGGCTATGTGTGTGTGTGCGCGTGACTAGTATATCAGACCCTTGTACCCTTGTCCCTTAGTTTGTTAGATTTTCCCTTTAGGCCTTATTTACACGAACGTGGCGCATCTCAGATGTGAAAAATGGCAGTTTTTCACGCCCGAGGTGCATCTGTGCTCGGCGCTGCGGGACGCGATGTCTCGCATCCCCCATAGATGAGAGTCTATGGAGGGATGCATGAAGCGTGGAAAAATAGGACATGTCCTATTTTCCCACGGACCCTTCACACGGTCTGTTGAAACAACGCCTGTGTGAACGGCCACATGGAATTACAAAGGTCCGTTTTACACGCTCGTGTAAATCAGGCCTTAGCGTGTATTTTTTTTTACGTTGCTTATAATAAACCCTTTTAGTCTTTATTTATTCAGAAAGGAGCACCCAAAAAATGGCAGAATCTATAGTGGTGACCGATGGTTTAGCTTGGCATCTGATATACCAGATTAAATAAATGCAGATTTTGTTTGCTCAGTGTTGCCAAATTAATTTAGTTCCCAAATTAATTAAAATACATTTTATTTTGCTTACTTTTTAAAATTAATAATGCATAATAGGCAGTAACAAATAACACTTGATTTAATGCTGTTGTATATTGTTATGTAGCAGAGTTACTTGCCCAGGCCAGTCCAGTAAGGACTGATAGTTTCCACTGGAATTTCCCAAATCCAATTGCTTCCACAGCATCTTCCACCATAAATGTGTCTATAACGAAAAAAAAATGGTCCGCGTGAAGACATGACAACAAAACCAGAGATTGAAATAATCTATCACTGTCAAATGATTATCTACATTTCTCACATACAAGACTCTTTTAATAGCGAAAATCCTATTTTCTGTAATCTAAAAACTATTTTAAAAAAAACTCAAATGCTGCTATATATTTTCCAGTCAAAATCTCCCTACTATATGCTTTGCTAACATATTCTACCTAGCTGTCACTGACTGTGTGTAGTTGGCTTTGCATATTCGTTAGCTGACATATCACTGTGTGGGAACTACCCTTATACAAGACCGATTAGTGCCCAAAGTAGTGTTCCTACCATCAGTAGGGTTCGCAAATTCTTTTGGCACTGTGGTTCCATCTTCCAGCTCCACTGCCTCCAAACCTGTGTGGACTGGTCCAATTTGAATCTCATGTTCCCCAGAGATGTTGTCCTCCTCTGATCTGGCACTTTCTCCAGTTCGACGGAATTTGACAACACTATAAAGAGAATCTTTACTTCAGTAATTTTACATAGTAATGTCATATTAGAGACCTAAAATAAACTTTAACCTGTATATTAATCAAGGTGTAGTTTTCCTGTTGCTGTGAGTCATCACTTATTTGGCATTGTTTGAGACTGGGATCTATCCAGGTTTATGCCTAAAGGGAATGTCTAATTTAGAAAACTCCTTTTTTAAATACTCTATCAGGGCATTCTGAGTTAAGGGAACCGTCATATTTGAGACCTCCTTACCCCAGCAGAGTTCGGCTGTAAAGAGCATCCCTCTCTCTGGAGAGCGTGGCATGTCCGTAAATTACATGGACAGACCATTGATTTCAATGGGCATTAATGAAATGCTTTATATACCATGTGGTGGTACTGCAGGGAATTGAACACTTGCTGCCATGTTTGCCCATAGCACAGATTACAGCTAATCACTGTGTGTCCCAGCAGCAGGAAAACCTGTGATCAGCTTTTTTTTTTTAGGGAACCCTTTTATAAAAAAGGGAATGTCCAAAGCACACAACCAATTAATTTGTGTTTTGATTGTTTTTAAAGAACAAAATACACATACATATACCGTAGGAATCATATAACAAGTTTCGTCATAAAAATAACAGAAAACGTAATAATGTATCCAATACTTAAACTACAGGCAAACAAATACAACAAGAACTCCCATATGCATTGACGTAAGTAATTTCCAAGAAAAGTAGGTACAAGAACATGCCACTGAACACCAATGCCAGATGCATGCGTGAAGAACAATCATTCTGTGTTGCTGTGAGTCTTATTATATTATTATATTCACACAAGTGTATCCGATTTGCATCTGCAAAAAAATGGACCATTTTTCATCCATATGAATGTCGTGTCCGTGCAGTTTCGGTGTGTCGTCCGTTTTTTCTTATTCGATTTTCTCCTCTACAAGCTCCTCCTGGTTTCCCTTTTCCTTTTTTTTTCTACATTTCTTTTAGAACTGATCCATGAAAAACGGATAGCACACAGATGTCGTCAATGTGTTGTCCCTTTTTTAAAAGCCCCCATAGAAAACAATCGGTGAGTCTGGTTCACAAAAACTGACCAGAATAGGGCATGCTGTGAGTTCCTAGCAACGGAAAAAAAAGATGTGTGAATAGCCCCATTGACTTGTAAGAGTCAGTGTGCAGTCTGCTGTTTGTGTGAATAAGGCCTTAAAAAATAGACAATTAAAGCACAAACGATAATGCAGCCAGTCCATGGTATAACCAAGGCCCGGTTTCCAGTATGTTCACGGAGGTATAACAAAACCGTTTCCAATTTTATATAAATAAACCTTAAAGGGACTGTTTGGCATTTTAAAAATGTTTGCAAAAGAAAAAACTTCACAAAACACTTCCCTAATCCCTTACTACCTTTCTGCATTGCTACCAGGTGCTCCCTCTACCTTTGTAATGCTTCATCCATGTGAACTTTTTTTTTTTTTTTTTATACTCAGCAGGTTACCACAATTTATAAAAAGCCAGACAACCCCTTTAATTATTGTATAATGAAACGTTCTGCAACTTTCTAATATACTTTATGTTTCAGTACTTCACTAAGTTCAAGATTCTGTTTGATGCCAATTGAATGGAAACATTCTTGTTTACACCTACAGTGAAGGAAATAAGTATTTGATCCCTTGCTGATTTTGTAACTTTGCCCACTGTCAAAGACATGAACAGTCTAGAATTTTTAGGCTAGGTTAATTTTACCAGTGAGAGATAGATTATATTAAAAAAAAAAAAGAAAATCACATAGTCAAAATTATATATATTTATTTGCATTGTGCACAGAGAAATAAGTATTTGATCCCCTACCAACCATTAAGAGTTCAGCCTCCTCCAGACCAGTTACACGCTCCAAATCAACTTGGTGCCTGCATTAAAGACAGCTGTCCTAAATGGTCACCTGTATAAAAGACTCCTGTCCACAGACTCAATTAATCAGTCTGACTCTAACCTCTACAACATGGGCATGACAAAAGAGCTTTCTAAGGTTGTCAGGGACAAGATCATAGACCTGCACAAGGCTGGAATGGGCTACAAAACCATAAGTAAGACGCTGGGTGAGAAGGAGACAACTGTTGGTGCAATAGTAAGAAAATGGAAGACATACAAAATGACTGTCAATCGACATCGATCTGGGGCTCCATGCAAAATCTCACCTCGTGGGGTATCCTTGATCCTGAGGAAGGTGAGAGCTCAGCCGAAAACTACACGGGGGGAACTTGTTAATGATCTTAAGGCAGCTGGGACCACAGTCACCAAGAAAACCATTGGTAACACATTACGCCGTAATGGATTAAAATCCTGCAGTGCCTGCAAGGTCCCCCTGCTCAAGAAGGCACATGTACAGGCCCGTCTGAAGTTTGCAAATGAACATCTGGATGATTCTGAGAGTGATTGGGAGAAGGTGCTGTGGTCAGATGAGACTAAAATTTAGCTCTTTGGCATTAACTCAACTCAACTCAACTCAACTTTGGAGGAAGAGAAATGCTGCCTATGACCCAAAGAACACCGTCCCCACTGTCAGGCATGGAGGTGGAAACATTATGTTTTGGGGGTGTTTCTGTGCTAAGGGCACAGGACTACTTCACTGCATCAATGGGAGAATGGATGGAGCCATGTACCGTCAAATCCTGAGTGACAACCTCCTTCCCTCCACCAGGACATTAAAAATGGCTTGTGGCTGGGTCTTCCAGCACGACAATGACCCAGAACATACAGCCAAGGCAACAAAGGAGTGGCTCAAAAAGAAGCACATTAAGGTCATGGAGTGGCCTAGCCAGTCTCCAGACCTTAATCCCATCGAAAACTTATGGAGGGAGCTCAAGATCCGAGTTGCCAAGCGACAGCCTCGAAATCGTAATGATTTACAGAAGATCTGCAAAGAGGAGTGGGCCAAAATTCCACATGTGTGCAAACCTCATCATCAACTACAAAAAACGTCTGACTGCTGTGCTTGCCGACAAGGGTTTTGCCACCAAGTATTAAGTCTTGTTTGCCAAAGGGATCAAATACTTATTTCTCTGTGCACAATGCAAATAAATACATATAATTTTGACAATGTGATTTTCTTTTTTTTTTTTTTTATATAATCTATCTCTCACTGGTAAAATTAACCTAGCCTAAAAATTCTAGACTGTTCATGTTTTTGACAGTGGGCAAACTTACAAAATCAGCAAGGGATCAAATACTTATTTCCTTCACTGTACATGCTTAGAATCTTTACAGGCCAAATGGTTTCCCACAGCTGAGGGTCTGCTACAATTTTATCCAGATCAGCAAAAGATAACTTGTCACTTCTCCTGACATGTCTATTTTAGTAAATACTTGTCTTTTCCGTGAAATAACAATTCTGCAATATATTTTCTTAGAACTCTGCGTTGTGCCATTCCTCTGTGATTACTCCTAGAAATGTATGAATAAATTGACTTCTGGGTCTTACCATTCCCCTTGTGAAAGGGGTGTGTCACTACACAGTCTCACTCTGTCAACACTGATTGGACATTGTCAGTCTGTGTATGGACACACCCCCAACTGGTAACACCCAGCTGTCAATTTATTCATACACTTCTAGGAGGAAAAATAGCGGATCAGCATAATTTACAGTTCTAAGAAGAGGCATTTTAGAACTGTTATTTCATGGGGAATACAAGTATTTACTAAATCAGACATGTCAGGAGAGGTGAATTGGATGAATGTAGAGATGATCCAAGCTAAATAAAACTAAATAAATGTGCACAAGGCCCCGGGACCAGATGGGTTAAACCCGAGAGTTCTTAAAGAGCTTAGTTCAGTTATTTCTGTCCCCCTCTTCATAATATTTAGAGATTCTCTAGTGACTGGTGTAAAGGATCTGCCAGGCACAGCTTCTGTGTCAACGCCCATAGGTAATCAGTCTGCACCTGCTTCTATGCCTGTGAGACTGACTCCATCTTCCACCACTCAGGACGGCAGGCTTAGGAGCGGGAGAGCCTATCACAGCCTGGCCAGACGGAGCTAGCTCCCGCCCTCTGTCTATTTATACTTGCCTAAACCTGTCCCGGTAGTGGGTATCGACTCCACTCCTCTTGCTAATGGTTATTTTACACAGCATACCCCTGTTTTTGAAGTCCTTGTTGGCTCCATGCATTTGGAGCAGTGCTCTGTACTGTTGATGCAGGGATTATCGTCCGATTTGGTCTTAGGCCATGCATTGACTACCGTAACTTGAATAAGGTCACTGTAAGGAACCAGTATCCCCTTCCTTTGATTCCTGATCTCTTTAATCAGGTTCAGGGGGCCCAATGGTTCTCTAAGTTTGATCTACGGGGGGCGTATAACCTTATCCGCATCAAAGAGGGGGATGAGTGGAAGACTGCGTTTAACACGCCCGAAGGTCATTTCGAATACCTCGTCATGCCCTTTGGGTTGTGTAATGCTCCCGCGGTCTTCCAGAATTTCATAAATTAGATTTTAAGAGATTACCTGGGGGTATTTCTTGTAGTGTACCTTCATGACATACTTGTGTTTTCCAAGGACTGGTCCTCCCACATTGAGCATGTCAGGAAGGTGCTCCAGGTCCTTCGGGAAAACAAACTGTTTGCGAAGACCGAAAAATGTGTGTTTGGGGTGCAGGAGATACCATTTTTGGGTCAAATCCTCACTCCTCATGAATTCCGCATGGACCCCGCCAAGGTCCAGGCTGTGGCGGAATGGGTCCAACCTGCCTCCCTGAATGCGTTACAGTGCTTCCTGGGGTTCGCTAATTATTACAGGAGATTTATTGCTAACTTCTCGGTCATCGCTAAGCCTCTTACGGATCTCACTCGCAAAGGTGCTGATCTCCTCCACTGGCCTCCTGAGGCTGTCCAGGCTTTTGAGGTCCTTAAGAAGTGCTTTATCTCGGCCCCGATGCTGGTTCAGCCCAACCAAATGGAGCCATTTATCGTGGAGGTTGACGCGTCCGAGGTGGGAGTGGGGGCTGTCTTGTCCCAGGGTACCAGGTCCCTCACCCATCTCCGTCCCTGTGCCTACTTCTCCAGGAAGTTTTCGCCCACTGAGAGTAACTATGATATTGGCAACCGCAAACTCTTAGCCATTAAATGGGCATTTGAAGAGTGGCGCCACTTCCTATAGGGGGCTAGGCATCAGGTAACGGTCCTTACCGACCACAAGAATCTGGTTTTCCTAGAATCTGCCCGGAGGCTAAACCAGAGAAAAGCTCGATGGGCGTTATTTTTTACCAGATTCAACTTTTTGGTTACCTATAGGGCTGGGTCTAAAAATATTAAGGCTGATGCACTGTCACGTAGCTTCATGGCCAGCCCTCCTTCGGAGGAAGATCCTGCTTGTATTTTGCCTCCAGGTATAATTATTTCCTCTATTGATTCTGATTTAGCCTCTGAAATTGCGGCTGATCAAGGTTCAGCTCCCGGGAACCTTCCTGAGAACAAGCTGTTTGTTCCCCTGCAATTCCGCCTAAGGGTACTTAGGGAAAATCATGACTCCACACAATCTGGTCATCCAGGCATCCTGGGTACCAAGCACCTCATTGCCAGAAACTATTGGTGGCCTGGGTTGCCTAAAGACATTAAGGCCTACGTCGCCGCTTGTGAGGTTTGTGCTAGGTCCAAGACTCCCAGGTCCCGACCAGCGGGCTTACTACATTCTTTGCCCATTCCCCAGAGACCTTGGACCCATATCTCCATGGATTTTATCACCGATCTGCCTCCATCTCAAGGCAAGTCGGTGGTGTGGGTTGTAGTAGACCGCTTCAGTAAGATGTGCCACTTTGTGTCCCTGTCAATATTGTTTCTGACAGAGGGGTACAATTTGTTTCATTGTTTTGGAGAGCCTTCTGTAAAAAGTTGGAGATTGATCTGTCCTTCTCCTTTGCCTTCCATCCTGAAACTAATGGCCAAACTGAGAGGACTAATCAGTCTCTAGAACAATATTTAAGGTATTTTATCTTTGACTGTCAATATGATTGGGTCTCATTCATTCCCCTCGCCGAATTTTCCATTAATAACCGGGTCAGTAACTCGTCAGGGGTCTCCCCCTTTTTCTGTAATTTTGGGTTTAATCCACGGTTCTCCTCCGTTTCACCTGGTAGTTCCAACAATCCTGAGGTAGAGGTCGCGCATCGGGAACTGTGCACAGTCTGGGCCCAGGTTCAGAAAAACCTAGAGGCGTCCCAGAGCATACAAAAAACTCAGGCAGATAGAAGACGTTCTGCTAACCCCTTGTTTATGGTCGGGGATCTGGTGTGGCTATCGTCAAAGAACTTGCGCCTTAAAGTCCCGTCCAAGAAGTTTGCTCCCCGGTTTATAGGGCCGTACAAGGTCATTGAAGTCCTCAATCCTGTCTCCTTCTGACTGGAGTTGCCCCTATCTTTTTGAGTACACTACGTTTTTCATGCCTCCCTCCTTAAACGCTGCTCCCCGTCCTTGGCTCCCTCGAGGAAACCTCCTATCCCCGTTCTCACCCCTGAGGGAATTCGAGGTGGCCAAGATTGAGGACAGCAAGATGGTCCAAGGCTCCCTCCAGTACCTGGTCCATTGGAGAGGATACGGGCCTGAGGAGAGGACTTGGGTACCCGCCCGGGATGTTCACGCTGGGGTATTGGTCAGGAGGTTCCACCTTCGTTTCCCCAATAAACCAGGTCCACCTAGAAAGGGTCTGGTGGCCCCTCATAAAAGGGGGGGTACTGTAAAGGATCTGCCAGGCACAGCTTCTGTGTCAACGCCCATAGGTAATCAGTCTGCACCTGCTTCTATGCCTGTGAGAATGACTCCATCTTACACCACTCAGGATGGCAGGCTTAGGAGCGGGAGAGCCTATCACAGCCTGGCCAGACGGAGCTAGCTCCCGCCCTCTATTTATACCTGCCTTTCCTGTTCCTCCTTGCTTGTGATTCTTCTCGTTTGGTTTCCTGGCCCTGCTGCAGCTTCTCGAACTATTTGACCCTGCTTCATATTGACCCTGGCTTACTGACTACTCTCCTGCTCTGCGTTTGGTACTTCGTACACTCCTGGTTTGACTTGGCTTGTTCACTACTCTCCTGCTCTTCGTTTGGTACCTCGTACACTCCTGGTTTGACTCGGCTCGTTCACCACTCTTGTTGCTCACGGTGTTGCCGTGGGCAACTGCCCCATTTCCCTTTGCTTCTGTGTACCCTTGTCTGTTTGTCTGTCGTGCACTCATTGAGCGTAAGGACCGTCGCCCAGTTGTACCCCGTCGCCTAGGGCGGGTCGTTGCAAGTAGGCAGGGACTGAGTGGCGGGTAGATTAGGGCTCACTTGTCTGTTTCTCTACCCCCATCACTACAACTGGTATAGTGCCAAGGGACTGGCGCAGGGCAAATGTGGTGCCTATTTTCAAAAAGGGCTCTAGGTCTTCCCCGGGTAATTACAGACCAGTAAGGTTAACCCCTTCCCGCTCCTGGACGTACTATTAGGTAATGGGAACTGTATTGTTCTCGCTCCATGACCTAATAGTACGTCACGGGGGTAACGGCCATTTCCACCGTCTTCCCGACACATGCAGGAGCTGTGACAGCTGTTGTCTCGTACAGCAGTTGCCGCAGCTCCTATCGCGGGGACCGATCGCTGTGTCCCCATTAATTAACCCCTTAAAAGCCGCGTTCAATAGGGATTGCAGCTTTTTAGGGGTTAAACCACTATCGACGGCCTGCTACATGACAGCGGGCAGCGATGGCTGCTATGGCAACCGCACGCCTAATAATGGCGTCCGGCAATGCCATCTACTGAAGCCTAGTGGGTCCTGACAAAGTCAGGACCCACTATGCTTGCTGTCAGTGAGTAGCTGACAGCTCTAATACACTGCACTACGCATGTAGTGCAGTGTATTAGAATTGCAATCAGGGCCTCCTGCACCCAAGTCCCCTAGTGGGACAAAGTAATAAAGTAAAAAAAAAAGTTAAAAAAAGTTGTGTAAAAATAAGAAAATAAAAGTTTTAAAAGTAATAAAAGTAAAAATCCCCCGTTTTCCCTTATCAGTCCTTTATTACACCGTGTTCCAAATTATTATGCACATTGGATTTAAGTGTCATAAACATTAAATTATTAGTTTTTCAATTAAACTCATGGATGGTATTGTGTCTTAGGGCTCTTTGGATCATTGTAATCAATCTCAGGCACCTGTGATAATTAGTTTGCCAGGTGTGCCTAATCAAAGAAAAACTACTTAAAGGGAATGTGTTGCCAGAAAAACATGTTTTTTTTTTAAAAATTAAACATTTAGTGTGTGGGTGATTAAACATTGTTCAAATTTTTTTTATTTTTTTCGCGAGTCAGGAAATATTATAAATTATTTCTAATTTATAATACTACCCATTTTTGGTCACTAGATGGAGCTAGTTCCCAAAATTGCAGCATTGCAACATTGGGTTAAAAGCCCTCGCTCTAGTGAGCTCTCAGCATCCCCCCCCTCCTTTATCCTGGCTAGAGGGGTTTGAAAGGTTTAACCTCCTACACTGTGTGTCGCCATTTTTTGAGGTAACCCACAGTGTAGTAGGTTTACATACAGTAGTAAACACACACAAACACTAACATACATTGAAATCTCTTACCTGCTCCTGCCGCCGCGGCTCCCTCCGGCCCGTCCGCTCCGTTTGCTGCCGCTGTTCCATGTGCACAAGTCCGGAAGCCGCGACCGGAAGTAGTAATATTACTGTCCGGCCGCGACTTCCGGTCCACAGGAAAATGGCGCCGGACGGCGCCAATTTCGAATAGGACTGTGTGGGAGCGGCGCATGCGCAGTTCCCACACAGACGCCGTACACGGCAGTCAATGGGACGGGAGCCGTTCGCAGTCCCTATGGGACTGTGGCTGCCGTATTCCATGTCTGTGTGTGTCGTTAATCGACACACACAGAAATGGAACAAAAAATGGCAGCCCCCATAGGGAAGAAAAAGTGTAAAAATAAGAAACAGTAAAACACAAACACACAAATGAATATAAACGTTTTTATTAAAGCACTAACATCTTTAACATATAAAAAAATTATTTGTGATGACACTGTTCCTTTAAGAAGGAACGTTCCACATTATTAAGCAGGCCACAGGTTTCAAGCAATATGGGAAAGAAAAAGGATCTCTCTGCTGCCGAAAAGCGTGAAATAGTGCAATACCTTGGACAAGGTATGAAAGCATTGGATATTTCAAGAAAACTTAAGCGAGATCATCGTACTGTGAAAAGATTTGTGGCTGATTCAGAGTACAGACGGGTTCGTTCAGATAAAGGCATAATGAGGAAGGTTTCTGCCAGACAAATTAATAGGATTAGGAGAGCAGCTGCTAAAATGCCATTGCAAAGCAGCAAACAGGTATTTGTAGCCACTGGAGACTCTGGAGTCCCGCGAACCTCAAGGTGTAGGATCCTCCAGAGGTTTGCAAGTGTGCATAAAGCTATTATTCGGCCACCCCTAAACAATGCTCACAAGCAGAAATGGTTGCAGTGGGCTCAATAATACATGAAGACTAATTTTGAAACAGTGTTGTTTACTGATGAATGCCATGCAACCCTGGATGGTCCAGATGGATGGAGTAGTTGATGCTTGGTGAATGGCCACCATGTCCCAACAAGGCTGCGACGTCAGCAAGGAGGTGGCGGAGTCATGTTTTGGGCTGGAATCATGGGGAGAGAGCTGGTAGGCCCCTTTAGGGTCCCTGACGGTGTGAAAATGACCTCTGCAAAGTACGTAGAGTTTATGACTGACCACTTTCTTCCGTGGTACAAAAAGTAGAACCGTGCCTTCCGTAGCAAAATTATCTTCATGCATGACAATGCACCATCTCATTCTGCAAAGAATACCTCTGTGTCATTGGCTACTATGGGCATAAAAGGAGAGAAACGCATGGTGTGGCCCCCATGTTCCCCTGACCTCAACCCTATTGAGAACCTTTGGAGCATCCTCAAGCAAAATATCTATGAGGGTGGGAGGCAGTTCACATCAAAACAGAAGCTCTGGGAGGTTATTCTGACATCCTGCAAAGATATTCAAGCAGAAACTGTCCAAATACTCACAAATTCAATGGATGCAAGAATTGTGAAGGTGATATCAAAGAAGGGGTCCAATGTTAACATGTAGCTTGGCCTGTTAAGTTTTTTTTGATTGAAAGAGCTTTTGATTTCTGTAAATATGACCTCCTGATGCTGCAAATTCAACAAATTACCATTTTAGTTCTCTTTACAACCATTAAAATGTTTTGATCTCTGTTGTGCATAATAATTTGAAACAGTGAATTTTGAGTTTTTTACTTATAAAAAAAAATCTGTTATCTTTAGGAGATTTGTTCAATAAAATTTGCATTATACTCCAACGGTTGATGGCTTGAAGATTATACTGACTGTCATTTGCATCGACTATTTAGGAAAATCAGCGAAAAATAACATTTGCATAATAATTTGGAATGCGGTGTATTAATAAAAATAAATAAATAAATCATACATAATTGGTATCGCCGCATCAGTAACGGCCTGAACTACAAAATTATTTTATTATTTATCCCGCGCGGTGAACGCCATAAAAGAAAATAACAATAAACCATACCAGAATCACAATTTTTTGGTTACTTCACCTCTCAAAAAATGGAATAAACAGATATAAAAAAGTTGCATGCACCTAAAAATGCTTTTGATCGAAACTACAGTTCGTTACGCAAAAAATAAGTCCTCGCACGGCTTTATTGATGGAAAAATAGAAAAGTTATGGCTCTTAGAATAAGGTAACACAAAAAGAAAATGATTTTTTACAAAACTTAATTTATTGTGCAAACGCCATAAGACATTAAAAAACTATAAACATCTGGTATCGCCGTAATCGTATCGCCCCGCAGAATAAAGTGAATATATCATTTATAGCGCACGGTGAACACTGTAAAAACATAGAATAAAAAACAATAGTAGAATTGCTGTTTTTTAGTCACCACGCCACTTAAAAATAGAATAAAAACTAATGAAAAAGTCGCATGCACCCCATGAAAACTACAATGAATTCCTAAAGGGGTCTAAGTTTCCAAAATAGGGTCACTTTTGGGGGGTTTCCACTGTTTTGGCACCACAAGACCTCTTCAAACCGGACATGGTGCCTAATAAAAAGGAGGCCTCAAAATCCACTATGTGCTCCTTTGATTCGGAGGCCGGTGTTTCAGTCCATTATCACACTAGGGCCACATGTGGGATATTTCTCAAAACTGAAGAACCTGGGCAATAAGTATTGAGTTGCGTTTCTCTGGTAAAACCTTGTGTTTTACAGAAAAAAATTGAATAAAAAGGATTTTCTGACAAAAAAAAAAGAAATATGTAAATTTCACCTCTACTTTGCTCTAAATTCCTGTGAAACACCTAAAGGGTTAATAAACTTTCTAAATGCTGTTGTGAATACTTTGAGGGGTCTAGTTTCTCAAATGGGGTGTTTGATAGGGGTTTCTAATATATAGGCCCCTCAAAGCAACTTCATAACTGAACTGGAACCTAAAAAAAAATAATTAGGCAATACTTTGCTTCTTACATTATACTGATAACGAGCAGTGCCCATCCCGAGATGACCCCAGTTTTGACCGTTTGTATAAACTGAGACCCCTATTAGACCATTTCAGTGCCCGGTTTTCCCAAGCATACACCCCCGAGAAGTGTATTTCTATTGATGAATCCTTGGTACATTTTAAAGGGAGGCTTCAATTCCGCCAGTACCTGCCGAGTAAGAGGGCAAGGTATGGCATGAAGATGTATAAGCTGTTCGAGAGTGCATCAGGGTATAACTACAAATTTAGGATATATGAAGGGAAGGACACTAGTATTCAGCCCCTATAATGCCCCCCCTTACTGGGAGGTAATGCAAAAATTGTGTGGGATTTGGTGCACCCACTGCTGGACCAGGGTTACCACCTCTAACTGGATAATTTTTATAGCAGCGTCCCACTCTTCAAGTGCCTCGCTTCCAGAAGTCCTGCGGCATGCGGCACTGCTAGAAAAAAAAAACCTGAGAGGCCTCCATAAGACTCTGCTTGGGCGAACAAGAAGGGGTGAGAGCAAGGCACATTCTAGCAGCAACATATGGTGTGTCACGTACAAGGACAAGAGAGATGTCATTGTATTGACAACAATACATGGCCACACCAGTACCAATGTACCAGAACGAGGTACCAGTACAGAGACCCGCAAACCAGACTGCATCCTGGACTACAATAGGTACATGGGAGGGGTGGACTTGTCAGATCAAGTCCTGAAGCCCTACAGTGCCATACGGAAATCGAGGGTGTGGTATAAGAAGCTGGCCGTGTACATCATACAGATGGCATTGTACAATGCGTACGTGCTACATCGATGTACAGGCCAGAGGGGAACTTTCCTGGAATTTCAAGCGATGGTTATCAAGAACCTAATCTTTAGGGACCAAGAAGGGGGGGGGGGGCATCCAGTACTTCTGGAAGCAAGGCCACACGCATCCCACCAGGGCAACACTTTCCAGGAGAAGTTCCCCAAACTAGCAAGAAGGGAAAAAGTCAAAAGAGGTGCAAAGTCTGCTATAAGAGGGGGATAAGGGAGGACACAATATATCAATGTGACACGTGTCCCGAAAAAACAGGGCTCTATATGAAAGTGTTTTCAAATTTATCATACATCCCTTCGATTTTTACCCTGATGCACTCCACACAGCTTATCCCCCTCATCTTTCCCTTCTGAGCCCTGATGTGTGCCCAGGCAGCTGATAACAGCCACATGTAGTTTATTGCCGTACCCAGGAGAACCCACATTACAGTTTATGGGGTGTATATCTCCGGTGGCGCATGCTGGGCACAATATATTGGACACTGAAATGGCATATATATATATATAGAAAATTGCAAATCTCACACTGCACCATCTGCTGCGCATTACCTTTTAGACAATACCTGTGGGATCAAAATGCTCACTACACCTCTAAATGAATGCCTTAAGGGGTGTCGATTTTAAAATCGGGTCGCTTCTTGGGGGTTTCCATGGCTTGAATACCTCTGGTTTTCCGCAAATGCAACATGGCACCCGTAAACCAATCCAGCAAAATCTGGACTCCAAAGAACACATAGCGCTCCTTTCCTTCTGAGCTCTCCCATGGGCCCAAACAGCAGTTTATCACCACAAATGGGGTATTGCCACACTCAGGACAAATTGGGCAACAAAATGGGGTATTTTATTTATTGTGAAAATAAGAAATTTTGAGGCAAAACTACATATTATTGGGAAAAATTATATATTTTTTTAAATTCACAGCCCAATTCAAATAAGTTCTGTGAAAAAACTGTGGGTCTAAATGGTCACAACACCCATAAATTAACTCCTTGAGGGGTGTAGTTTCCAAAATGGGGTCACTTCTTGTGGGTTTCCATTGTTTTGATACTTCTGGGGCTCCGTAAATGCGACATGGCACCTGAAAACCAATCCAGCAAAATCTGGACTCCAAAGAACACACAGCGCTCCATCCCTTCTGAGGCCTCCCATGGGCCCAAACGGTCGTTTATCACCACAAATGGGGTATTGCCGCACTCAGGACAAATTGGGCAACAAAATTCTTGTGAAAATGAGAAATTTTTATCCAAAAATTACATCTTATTGGGAAAAATGTAATTTTTTAAATTTCACAGCCCAATTCAAATACGTGCTGTGAAAAAACTGTGTGGTCCAAATGTTAACAACAACCATACATGAATTCCTTGTGGGTGTAGTTTCCAAAATGGGGTCACTTTTGAGGGATTCCTACTGTTTTGGCACCTCAACACCTCTTCAAAACTAGCATGCTGCCTAAAATATATTCTAATAAAAAAGAGGCCCCAAAATGCACTAGGTGCTCCATTGCTTCTGAGGCCTGTGTAGAGCACACTAGAGCCACATGTGGGACATTTCTAAAAACTGCATAATCTGGACAATACATATTTAGTAGTGTTTCTCTGGTAAAACCTTCTGTGTTACAGAAAAAAAATGGAATAATATTGAAATTCAGCAAGAAAAATAAAATTTGCAAATTTCACCTCCACTTTGCTTTAATTCCTGTGTAATGCCTAAAGGGTTAAAAAACTTTATAAATACTGTTTTGAATACTTTGAGGGGTCCAGTTTTTAAAATGGGGTGTTTTATGGGGATTTCTAATACATAGGCCCCTCAAAGCCACTTCAGAACTGAACAGGTACCTTAAAAAAAAGGCTTTTGAAATTTTCTTAAAAATATGAGAAATTTCTGTTTATGTTCTAAGCCTTATAACGTCCAAGAAAAATAAAAGAATGTTCAAAAAGCGATGCCAATCTAAAGTAGACATATTTGAAATGTGAACTAGTAACTATTTTGGGTGGTATAACCATCTGTTTTACAAGCCGAATCATTAAAATTCAGAAAAATGAAAAAAAAATTACATTTTCTCTAAATTTTGCAATTTTTCACAAATAAACACTGAATATATCGACCAAATTTTACCACTAACATAAAGCCCAATGTCTCACGAGAAAATAATCTCAGAATCACTTGGATAGGTTTAAGCATTCCGAAGTTATTACCACATAAAGTGAAATATGGCAGATTTCAAAAATGGGCTCTGAGCCTTAGGCCTGATTCAGATGAACGTGGCGTTTTTGCGCACGCAAAAGACGCAGCGTTTTGCCTGCGCAAAAGCCACTTACCTGCTCCGTGAGGCAGCATCATATGATGCGCGGCTGCGTGCTTTTCGCGCAGCCGCGATCATTATGACACGCCATTTGGATGTTTGTAAACAGAAAAGCACGTGGTGCTTTTCTGTTTACATTCATCCTTTTGACAGCTGTTGCGCGAAACAGGCAGTTCGCACGGAAGTGCTTCCGTGCGACCTGCGTGGTTTTCACGCACCCATTGACTTGAACATGTCGCGCTTTTTACGCAGCGGACAAACGCTGAGCAAAAAGCACGGACTGTCTGTACTGCCCCATAGACTTCTATTGGTCCATGCGAGCCGCGTGAAAACCACGCTGCCTGCACGGACGCAATTCACGTTCGTGTGAATCGGCCCTTAAGGCCAAAACAAGGCTGCGTCCTTAAAGGGAATGCGTCGCTTTTTTTTTTTAAGTTAAACAGTTAGTGTATAAATGATTAAACATTGTTCTAATTTTTTTAATTTTTTCACGAGTCAGGAAATATTATAAATTAGATTCTAATTTATAACATTTCCCTGTGCTGGTCACTAGAGGGAGCAATTCCTAAAATTGCAGCATTGGCATGTGGTAAAGCAACCACATTGCTTTATGCTGCAAAATTTGAGAAGACACACTCGCTCTAGCGTCCTCAAACAATCCTCCCTCCTTTATCCTGGCTAGTGCCAGGATAAAGGAGGGGTTTGAACGTTCAATCCTCCTACACTGTGTGTCGCCATTTTTTGAGCGAATACACAGTGTAGTAGGCTTACATACAGTGCTAATCACACAGTAAAACACGAACAAACACAGACATAACTTACCTGCTCCTGCCGCCGCTGCTCCCTCCGGTCCGTCCGCTCCCTCTGCTCCTAGTGCTTGCATCAGAACACATGTCCGGAAGCCGCGACCGGAAGTAGTAATCTTACTGTCTGGCCGCGGCTTCCGGTCCACAAGAAAATGGCGCCGGATGTCGCTCGGCCGAAGACCTTCCATTTGGACTGTGTGGGAGCGGCGCATGCGCCGTTCCCACACAGACGGCGTACAGCATAGTGAATGGAACGGCTCCCGTTCGCATTCACTATGGGGCTGTATGTGCCGTATTCCATGTCTGTATGTGTCGTTAATCGACACATACAGAGATGAAAAAAAAAATGGCAGCCCCCATAGACAAGAAAAAGTTCGAAAATAAAAAAAGTAAAACAAACACACAAATAAATAAAACGTTTTTTAATAAAACACTAAAATAAAATTTGCATAAATATAAAAATGGTCATAACTTGGCCAAAAATGCTCGTTTTTGAAAAAGAAAAACGTTACAGTTATCTACATTGCAGCGCCGATCTGCTGCAATAGGAAATAGGGGTTTGAAAATCTGGTGACAGAGCCTCTTTAAATCGTTAGAAAGAGGGGGCCGACCCCCTCTAACAGCTCATCGCGCCCCTCGCAACGCAATCGTGGGGGGGCGATGGTTGCTATGGCTGCCTGGGGGCCTAATGAAGCCCCCCAGGTCTGCCATCTTTGTACACCTATTAAGCCCTGCCAGGGCTTAATAGTTGCCTGTCAGAATTACGATATACTGCAATACATTAGTATTGCAGCATATCGTGCAAGCGATCTTACGGTCGCTGGTTGAAGTCCCCTAATAAGAAAAGTAAAAATTAGTTAAATAAAGTTTTTTTTTGTGTAAAAAAAATAAATAAATATTAAAAGCTAAAAAAAAAAACCTTTTACCATTTTCCCGCTAGAGGATAGTAAAAAAATAAATGAATAAACATAATTGGTATCACCGCGTCCGTAAAAGTCTGAACTATTACAATATATCATTATTTAACCCGCACGGTGAACGCCGTAAAAACAATTAAATAAAAAGTGATCAAACCGTCGCATGTACACCAAAATGGTATTATTAAAAACTACAGCTTATCCCACAAAAAATAAGCCCTCATACCAAAAGTTATGGCTCTCGTTATTTGGCGACACAAAATATATTTTCTTTTTTACACTTAGGTTTTTACTTGTAAAAGTAGTAAAATATAGAAAAAACGATATATATTTGGTATTGCCGTAATCGTATTGACCCACAGAATAAATTTAACATGTTGTTTTAATTGCACAGTGAATTCCGTAAAAACGGCGCGCAAAAAACCATGGAGGAATCACAGTTTTTTTCATTTTCTACCCCACAAATAATTTTTTTCCCGTTTCCTAGTACATTATATGGCTAAATAAATGGTACTACAAAAAACTACAACTTGTCCCGCAAAAATCAAGCACTCATAGTACTATATCGACGGAAAAATAAAGACATTATGGCTTTTGGAAAGTGGGGAGGAAAAAACGAAAATGAAAATCTGAAAAAGGGATGCGGCGGGAAGGGGTTTAGGGGTTAACATCAATTGTCGGGAAAATGTTTGAGGGGCTATTGAGGGACTATATACAGAATTATGTGACAAAAAATAGTATTATAAGTGACAGACAGCAAGTCATTGGAGTATGCTTTTTTTGTGCAACATAGGGGAAAATTTAAATTCAATTTCAATTAAAGACTGGAGTAAATTAGGCGCATCTCTGGCTTTCCATCCGCCAGAAAAGAAAATCTACAAGAGCTATGAGCTGGCATGAAATTCCTAAATTATTTCAGCCAGTTTCTGGCGTAAATTATATTTAATTTGTTGGGCCGCAGGTGGCCCCGCCACATAGCGCTAAGCCCCGCTAACTTTTTAAAAAAGTGATGGATGTGGCGAAAAAATGCAAAAGTCACAAAAATGATGTAGATTGCTTGAAGGGGTTGTCCAGGCATGGTGCAGTTTTTCATACTGATGACCTATCCACAGGATAGGTCATCAGTATATGATCAGTGTGGATAGGTGATCAGTATGAAAAACCACCCCATGCCTGGACAACCCCTTTAATATATTTTCCCCATAGTGTCTGTTTTATTTTTTTTGTTTTGTATTGTTTTGATTTTTTAAAAGAAAGACAACTTTTCCAGTTTTCTTGTAGACCATGTGACACATACAAAGAATGTTTTTTGTCTAGATTACTCAAATTGTTCTCTAATGAAAGCTTAGTAAAACAGGGAATGCAATACTGTATTACGAAAAACGATATTCCTCAGCACATCCACAATGTATAGTATAAAAAGAGCTTTATTTAGTAATCTTTAAAAATCCATAGAGCACACAGGTAAGGCGTGATACAGCTTACGCGTTTCGAACAGAAGAGTTCTTACTCATAGCATACGCAAGAGATTAGATACATGTGTTTTAAAATCACAGTTAGCCAATACTGACACATTAAATTAAAAACAGTTCTACATACCATTTCTCATGATATTGAGCTAGTGGGAATACCTCTTAGGGGAGGCTATTGGAAGAGACATCTTTTCAATAGGGAAGCCTATTGAAGGGAAACGTCTTTCTCCCATGTGTATTTTCTGCTGACTGTTTTCTAAAATAAGATATTATAAATATTTAAACCGACAAATGCCCTCTAAAATGTATATAATATTCTAAGGCTTTTTCGTATAATCTTGCATGTTAGTGACATAATTTACAACATTTCTTTTTTTTTTTTAATTCTGTATTTATTTATTTATTTATTTATTTATTTATCACAATTGCATGACAGAGACATAAAACATTCCATGACTCAGTGATATACATTTGTTACATATGAGCACCAATGAAAATCATACGGATATAAAGAATTAGAAGAGAGTGAACCAGAAAGGGGAAGGGAGAAGGGTATAGTGGGACTTATCCTCAGCATCCACCCCATAAGCAGACGTCTCATAGGAAGAATAAGTAAATTTAGTTACACACTATTAGGACAACAGAGCGATGTACTCCGAAGAATTCTTAAAGCTTACCCAGGTTGACCACACGCACATAAACTTATCATGAGTGTCCCGCAAGGAAGCCATAAGCTCCTCCATACGTTTCACTTCTTGGATCTTCTGAAACCAAAGGCGCACCGCGGGGGGTTCGACCTGTTTCCACATAGTCGGAATGCAAGCACGTGCCGTGTTGATTAGCTGTCGTACTATTGACTTCTTGTATGTGGAGATTGGGATGTCACACAGATGAAGCATACAACATTTCTTATATATAAATTAAGAGCAAATTAAATCCATTGCTCAGTAATTTGTACATTTTATATCCCTTGGTTATGCATATCTAGCGCCTAAATATACATATTAATTTTTTTATTGTGGTTTTTGTCAAATCTCTTTTTCAATTGATATGGTTTGCAATTTTTTTTAGTTTGGAACAGTTGCCTTCAAATTAAAAACAGTCTAATTTCTTTGAAATTTTAGATGTCATTTATTCATGTCTAGTCTATTTACGCATAGTACCAAAACCTATTTAAAAGTATAGTGATTGTGTTTTTTAACACATTTCCCATTTTGTGGTTAGTTTCAAGGATATATTTCAATTTTTTTCTTCATATAAATTAGACTTCATATAACCTTATGGCAATTTAGTTTGTATAGGTTTCCATACGTGTCCACACATTCTGTAACTTTATCATACATGTCATTTGTTTCTTTTCAGAGAAACGGTGTGTAAAACTGTTTTTACCTGGATGTGTCAGAATTGGTTAACTGTGATTTTAAAACACATGTATTGAATCTGTTACGTATGCTATGAGTAAGAACAGTTCTGTTCGAAACGCGTAAGCTGTAACATGCCTTACCTGTGTCCTGTATGGATTTTTAAAGATTACTAAATACTAAAACTACAAGCCCCCCCCCCCCCTTCCAACTGCACTCCATTGAGGAACTACAGATCCCAGGATGCAAATTGGGTGAACACATTTGTGGCTTTTTGCTGCTATTTTTTTTCTCTTAATGCAATACTGTAATATGGATTGGAAGGCAATACTGTAGGTTTTGTGTACTGTAAAGAAATGTTTATATTCTGCATCATTTGCACAGTGTTTATATATATTTCTTGTCGCCAACAAAAACAGACTATGACTACTAAGCTTTGCTATGCCAGTATGCTTAGTTTGGACTAATTAGCTGAAAACATTAGAGGGGGAAAGTAATTTATAAAAACAACTCGTGTTTGCCAAACCAATATCAATGTAGGAGCTTCAGGAAGATTGCAAGTTTATGAAGATTGATAATGTGAAAGAATTTCAGGGCTTGGCTATCATCTACTGTACAATATGAGGGATGGAGTGAGTATGTATACACATTCTTCCCACTACATACAATTCTTGCTCTTTGGTTATATTTGTGTATAGTCTAAGTTGTTTCATTTGTTTCTTGAGGTGAGTAGACTATTGTAATATTCTTTTACAAAGATAGCTGGGCAACATTTTAACATTTTCAAATTTAATTACATCTTATTTTTCCAGTCTATACTAGCATAACAATTTTTTGACACTGGTTGAGGAGGAGAAACAAGGACCGCACATCCACAATTTTAATCAATGAACCTGAACATGAGGTTCTTAGTTAACATTTTAATCAAATTGTATGAGCCCACTTGCCACTTCACAGAACCTCCGATAAGTGGGTCCCTACTCTATTGCCTGCAACGACAATACCGCACAAACAATTATTTTTTACTTTAGTTCATACCATTTCTTATCATTTTGCTTATAAGTGAGATGTACCATAGCATCTAAAGACACTGAAGAGACACTGAAGAAAAATTATCCTTACTAGTGGAAAAAAAGTAGAGATATGTACTATATACAGTTTTATAGTACATGTGGCTAAGTGGGTCCCTACTCTATTGCCTGCCACCATAATACCGCACCCACAATTATTTTTTACTTTAGTTCAAACCATTTCATATCATTTTTCTTAGAAGTGAGATGTACCAGAGCATCTAAAGACACTGAAGAAAAATTATCCTTACTAGTGGAAGAAAAGCAGAGATATGTACTACATACAGTTATAATCCAAAACTATATCATCCATAATCCATATAGATGAGTGGTAGAGTAAAAACAAACCTCCTATTTTCAATCTCAAAGCACAGACTCCCATCAATGTTGTCTGACATTTCTCAGTGAAGATGTGTCTAGGTGAACCTTGTTAGGTGACAATGCGGCCCACCCGTCTTAAAGTCCATGTTGATAGTTAAAGGGGTTGTCTCACGAAGACAACCTCTTTCTGTAATGAAGCTGGCCTGGTGATCATCTCATAGCCATGGGTCTGGCTTCTGTAACCCCCAGCTATCAGCTATTACTGCCAGGGGAAGTTACAGCAGGAAAAATGTAGTAATACATGACATCCATTCAAAATAAATGGCCGTGCATTTAATACATGGAAAGGCAAGGTCCATCAGAACAGGAGCGGTTAATACTTAGCAGCTCTCCAAACTAGCTCATGGACCTCCCACTATGATGTTCATATGTCCTAATAGAGCATATGGACTGGGTTTGTGGTGATGGCACAACGCCTTTAATGATTTTTTTCTTTTTACACATTCTTTCCCTTCCCCTGGTCGAACTTGATGGACATATGCCTTTTTTCAACCATACTAACTATGGGGTGATTTTATTAATTGTTCTTTCTTAATAGAAAAAACAATTGGAGTAAACTCAGACACATTTATGAAGAGGCAAAAGACTCTTCATAAATGTATCGCATCTTTCGCCCGGGCCGTGTGCCACAATTGTGGCGCAACGATTGTGGCTATGCACCATCCATCCCCCCTTCGACCATAAAATAAAAAAACACATAGTCACATCAGCGCTCCTCTTCTCCCCTCTGGCTCCCTCTTCCCTCTAGCGCCGCTTGTACAAGGTCCAGACTGCGAGCAACTTCAGGGCATTATATGAGATTCAGCACTTCAAAATCATCAGTGCTGCATCGCATACAATGTCCTGACGCTGCCCGGCATCATTATGTTTTATGGACACTGCAGGAGTGATGAGGGAGCCAGAGGGCTGAAAAGGAAAGGAGAAGTGACTATAATTAATTTATTTTTTGTAACTGTCCAATGGGGGGGCAGTAAGATGGGGGGGGGGGGGGCAAAGTAGGGGCCCGGTACGGGCCTCTACCTTGCTATGCCCCATTGAATGAAATCTACGCCAGCTGGCATAGATCCCCACTATAATTTATGCCAGTTTTCTGGAGTAAATTATAATAAATGTGTTGGGCATGTCCATGCCCCCTTCCCACCAAAGTAACGAGGGTAGAGTAAAAAGCCAAAAAAACTCAATTTGCATCACAAATTATTACTTTTGTGACTGGTGTAGAAATATTAATCAATTACCCCCTGTGTATGTAACTATGTAACCCAAAAGATTTATATTTAGACAACGTTTGTATACTTGGTTTTAAAAGGGCTCTTTGTACAGTCCTTTAACACAGGTTACTGGCATACCTGATCCATGTTATAACAGTAATTTGTGTTAAAATACCATATGTTATTTTACTACAAATGTAAACAGGGCCATCAATTACATACATTATGTTAAAATTTGGTTGCCAAGCTGAGATCTCAGCAACAGCAGCTGTAGGAAGGGAGTGTGTTTGTGTGTTGTTGTACTTACTCACAACCATATGGCAGTAGATACAAGAGACATAGAGATCAATGTACGCACTGCATCCATATACACTGACATCTAAGATTGGGGACTAAACATTAAAAAAATACCATATGGTATTTTAACATGAGTTATGTGCACTTTGTGCATCAGTTATGTTGTGTACTCCCTATTGAATTCAGCAGTCAACGTGCTATGTTGTTCTTTTTTAAAATGCCAGGGCATAGCAGTAGCTAGTAGTTCCAGCACTTCAGTCATCCCTTTAGTGGGAGCTCATGCAATAATTGATGCACATGTTATACCAGTAACTCGTGTTACAATAACATACCATATTTTACTGCAAGAGTGAATCGGGCCTTAATCCGAATATATATTATGTTAGACAGCTCAGATATCAGACAGCAGCTATACAGTTTTTGTATTTACAAATGAACATATAGTGTATAGTATATAGGGACATGGTGCATACATAGAGATCCATATAAGTAACACAACCATGTACACTGAACATCCACATTGCCATATGGATGTTCATAGACATTGTCCCATCTTTCAATCGCTGTCCCTGAGATTTCAAACAACAGTTTTCTGATAAATTAGATATATCTTTTCCTGTGAGGGTATGTTCACACGGAGTGTTTTCAGACGTTTTTTGGGCCGTAAACGTCCCGAAAAATGGCGACAAATCGGAAGCAGAACGCCTCCAAACATCTGCCCATTGATTTAAATGGGAAAAACTGCGTTTTGTTCCGACGGGCGTTTTTTATGCGGCCTTTTTTCAAAACGGCCGCGAAAAAGAAGTGCATGTCACTTCTTCAGCCATTTTTGGAGCCATTTTTCATAGACTCTATAGAAAAACAGCTAAGCAAACTCGCGTTTTTCGCAGCGTTTTTGACGGACATTTTTGGAGCTGTTATTCTATAGAGTCTATGAAAAACGGCTCCAAAAACGGCCCAAGAAGTGACATGTACATCTTATTAGCTGGTGTCTTTTTACGTGCCGTTTTTGGAAAATGAACGTAAAAAAAGGCCCCGTCGGAAAAGAGAACCGTATTTCCCATTGAAATCAATGGGCAGATGTTTGGAGGCTTTCTGCTTCCGATTTTCAGGCATTTTTCAAGGCCCCGAAATACGCCTGAAAACACTCTGTGTGAACATACCCTTAGGCTGTATGTTAAATTTTTGGCAATTTTATTAGGGTTGTGACAATACAGAGATTTTGCCATATAAAAGACAATTTATTCGTGTTTTGTGCCCACTGCTTTTAGAGAGCCCTCTTAAAAGGGAAATGAATGGAAAACTGACCCCCCTGATATAATGCCCTGCATTGCTAATTAAATGAAGACAATAAAGATTCTCTCAGACACAACCTTTAGGTTACTGAATACAGCTCTGCTCGTGTTTTAGTCACTAGCCCAGTGTTACAATAGAAAAATCACCGCAATTTGATGCCTAATCTGCAATGAATTTCAGTTGCAATTCTTTACAACACATAAGGGGCCTTTATCCTGCACCGTGGCTGCTGAATACATTTACTGATCTTTCAAAAAGATGATGATGATGATGATGAGGAATCGGATGATGATGATTCTTGAGCTACTCACGGAAGATGTCTTAGCTGGAACAGGTCATCCTCCATCTCTGAGCTGTGTGTGGTATAGATGCCCCGACTGGTCTCATGGCCTCTCACATTGTGCTGGATTCAGGAGGTCTGCCTGCTGGACAGCTCCTGTGTGTTGTGAGCACAAACAGATGTGTCAGAATTCAGGGATGGTTCCTTGCCAGGAATGCTAGCCACACAGGCCCTCCTATCCTCTCACATGTAACATAGCCCTCCATTGGCTCTTCCTGTATTACATAGATTGCTTACTGAATAGCTGTTTCCTATTGGCTTCTCATAGAACCCTGGCTGGTAATAATAGCTGATTGATAAAACTCAGCAAGTCAGTTACTTGACTTAAAGCATGCAGATTTATCATTTTTATCTGTGTATATTTTTGATGAAAAAAAAATTATTGCATAAATAAATATATATATATATCATTTTTTTGAACAGGAGCATACTGCTTTACTATTGTTATTTACTTATGTGAGCATTTATTTATTTTAAATATAGCTTATTTAGGCAAACTTTAAAAAATATAACTTGAATGCCATTGACTTTTAAACATTAAAGGTTATGTACACCTTTGAAAACGATTTATTTTTTTTAAATAAAAAGGTGTATCAGTGTGTATGGTGCAACTTTGTAATTACATTTTATTTTTTTTTAAATTACTTTTCGAGATACAGCTGCTTTGTTTCCTGTATACAGAGCAGCTGTATCTTGCGCTGAGACCTGAATCTGTCAGGACAGCGGGACTGACGGGTTCAGTGACAGCAGGTCATGTGTGTCTCTGACAGCCAGGATCCAATGGGCAGATGTTTGGAGGCATTCTGTTTCCGATTTGTCAGCCATTTTTCGGGACATTTACGGCCCGAAAACCGTCTGAAAACACTCCATGTGAACATACCCTAAGAGCGAATTTTATTGTTTTTCTGAACAAAGCCGTTGGAGGTGTAAGCTGCTGTTGGCATTCTAAAAATATCTTACATTTCCACACACTCAAACTTTCTTTGCTCAGAAAAAAAATCTGTAATTTGCGTATCAAAAAGATCTGTACTAATTGAAGAAAATGGCACATGCTGTTCTACTTTTGACCACATACAAAATGTAGTAAAGTTTGAACATCAATATTTTCCTCTTTCCTTCAAATGAAAACTGATATGGCCCTGTTCACACAGAGTTTTTTTACACGGTTTTTAATGCGGAAACCGCGTAGGAAAATGCACCAAAAAACGGCCAAAAACGCCTCACGGGAAAAAGAAGCGACACGCCTTATCTTTGGGCATTTATGTTTCTGACCTCCCATTGAAATCAATGGGAGGCAGAAAAAGCATTTTTCGCTGCGTTTTTGCATGAAGGGAAAACAGCTCCTGATTTTCAGATGTTTTTTAAGCAACCTCGTGTTTTTCAAGCTGTTTTTCTATAGAGTCAATAAAAAACGGCTCAAAAATTGACATGCACTTTTTTTTCGCAGGTGTTCTTTATGCGTCCATTTTTCAAAACGGCCGCGTAGAAAAACGCCTGTTGGATCAGAACGCCGTTTTTCCCATTGAAATCAATGGGTAGATGTTTGGAGGCGTTCTGCTTCCGATTTTTCGGCCATTTTTCAGCCGTTTACAGCCCGGAAAATGGCCGAAAATAAGCGGTGTCAAAATAACCTAAAGGTTAGCCACAGGGGACTCAAGCCCTTTCCCAGGTAAGTGCAATGTTAAATATCCTTCAATTAATTCAGCGATCAGCTAGATGAAATATTGCAGCAGTGGATTAAACACACTGAAAATAACCCTTGGACACCCTCATTCACAGTGGCTTACAGGCAGTGATGAGTGGGGGTTTGGCACTAAACTGCTCCTGCAACTTCCCTTCACATGGTCATAAAGTAAAACTGTCCTCCAGTTATGATTGCACTGCAGCCACGTCTCCAGCCAAGTAGTCTATACAACCATATAAAAGGCTCTCCTGCATAAAATTTTGGTTACCCAAATTCTGGTCACCCACGGCTATGATCTCTGCATACAGATTTTTACAGCTCTCAATGAGTTCTAAGGTAGATATATAAATCTGTATATAATGAGCTCTCGCGAGCGGTTGCTGTAAGCAGACAGAATTGTATATTCTCTAAATGTATGAAGGGAAGAAGGAAATTTTGAGTTCTATCTCAGAAAAAGTTATCTGGAAGCGTTATATTATGAGATAATCTGCACGGTATTTTGGAGCACTCCAGCAATTTGTTTTTTGCCTCTATAGAGCAGCATAGGCTGTTATTAACCCCTTTGCGCACCCGGACACGCTGTGTGTGCTCCATATGCATCGGGTGTCAGATGTGCTTTACAGCTGACACCCGGGACTAACAGCCAAGAACAGCGATCGCACTGTTCCTGGCTGTTTAACCCCTCAAATGCTGCGATCAACGGCGATCGCAGCATCTGAGGCGTTAAAAAGAGGGGACGGCCCCTTCCAACAGCTCATCGCTGACCTGCAATGAGATCGGGGGTGATGACGGTTGTCATGGCAGCCCAGGGGCCTAATGAAGGCCTCCAGGACTGCCTTCACTCTGCCTCTTTTAACAGAAGCCTTTAAAACATACAATATACTGCAATACATTAGTAGTGTATTGTACCAGCGATCCAATGATTGCTGGGTCAAGTCCCTTAGGGGGGCTAATGAACTGTGTAAAAAAAAAAGTGAAATTAAGTTTTTAGTAGTGAAAAAAAAAAATATAAAAAATTCAAAAAACCCCCCTTTTCCCATTTTTCCACTAAAGTAATGTAAAAAATAAAAATAAGTAAACAAAATTAGTATCGCTGCATCCATAAAAGTCCAAACTATTACAATATAGTGTTATTTAATGCGCACGGTGACTGACATAAAAAATAAACATTTTAAATCTTAAACATTTTTTTGGGCATCTTAGCTCATAAAAAAAATTACTAAAAAGTGATCCCTTATTTTTCTTGCAGTCTGTTCTGCTTCCTGTCGATCGGCAGTGGAGGCCTCACTTGTATGGTTAAAAGGATACAGGTGTCCTCACAATCTGGGCCGGTCTGTTTGGTACTCTTCGTCCTCTGACTATTGGGTTACAGTTATTATTCATTACTTCCCTTAGTTTCTGGCTACAGAGCCTTGGTTTACAAATGTTTGTGCCTCCGTCGCTTTCCATGTGGTAAGAGACGGAAGATTTTGACTATTAATTTCTTGTTGCGCTCGCTGTATGGTGCTCCCCCCCATGGTTTTCCCAGCCCCCATAACTTTAACAACTTCTCTCCACAGGTTTTCCCAACACTGAGGAGCCGGCCTCTGGGCCTCTTTACTGCTTATCTTTCTCACCACTCTATACCCTTTCTATTCCATCCCCCTTTTTTTTCTATTCATTTTTCCCATAACTTTTCTTTTCCCGTCTACTTTTCTTACTTTCTCACCCCCTCTCAACCCCCCCCCCCTTTTATTTTCTCTCTCTCTCTTTTTCTCTACAGGTATGCTGCGTCGCGTACAGACGGATCTGCTGATAGGTTCGTTGAACGTCAAGGGATTACATAGCCCTGCGAAGCGATCCATACTTCTGAACCTGTTAAAAAGTAGACATTTGCATGTTGCGTTCCTTCAGGAAACTCACTTATGTGAACAGAAACCATTTAAATTGTCCAACTTATGGTTTCCCCATGCTTATCATAGCTACTCGCCTGATCCAAAATCCAGGGGGATGAGTATCCTCATCTCACGTTCCCTTCCATGGGAATTTCTAGACTCTCGCAGTGATGGCATGGGGCGAATGCTTCTTCTTAAGGGTTCTGTTGCCTCCCAGATATACACCTTCGCCTCTTTATACTTACCCAATGTGGGTCAGGGTAAGGCTCTTATTAGCTTTTTGGAAGCCCTTTAGGAGATTGGGAAGGGTACCATTGTCCTGGGTGGAGACTTCAATGTTGAATTGGATCCTACTATAGATGTCTCTACTGGGTCGTCGTCGATTTTACTTTCCCAACTTCTACGTATTAAACGGTCTCTTCATGACCACCACTTCATTTTCACTTGGCATCTTCTACACCCGTCGGATAGGGATTTTTCCTTCTATTCTCCAGCACATGATACTTATTCCAGACTTGACCTATTTTTAATCAAACATCATTCTCTTCAATCCCTCAAATCTGCTGACATTGATACGATCACCTTCTCTGACCATGCACTCGTCACATTGGTCCTTTCTTTGCATTCCCCGCTCCCTCATCAGTCTCAATGGAAACTGGATCCCTCCCTTCTCACTGACTCTGTAGTCACATCTGACATTCAACGCTCAATTGAGGATTATTTTACACTCAACGCCACTGAAGATATTAACCCACGCGTCATTTGGGAAGCTCGTAAATGTGTCATCCGTGGTACGTTTATCAAACACGGCGCTCGGTTGAAAATGGAATGTTCTACAGCCATCACTTATCTACTTTCAGAGATTGAGATCCTAGAGACCTCTCATAAACGTTCCCGAGATCCGGATTGTAAAATAGCTCTCCTCCAGAAACGGGAAGATCTTAGAACCCTCCTGATGTCCAAGGCCAAAGCTACATTATCCAAATGTAAACTTCATTTTTATGAGTACGGAAACAAATGTAGTAAATTGCTTGCCAGAGCACTGCGTATTCAACAAACAAATACTTATATACCCTTTCTAATGTCCCTTTCCCGCCCTCATGCCCATTTGCCATTAGACATAGCTTCTACATTTCGCGACTTTTACGCCTCTTTGTATAACACTGACTCCACCAATCCGGCCACGCTCTCTAGAAGCTTCGGATCAAACATTAAATCCTACATTGCAGACTCTGGCTTTCCTTCCTTATCGGAAGACAATCTCACTGCTTTGGAAGCTTCGATTTCCTTGCAGGAGCTGTCTTATGCGCTTAAAAATTCTCAGTCTGCAAAGTCTTGATGGATTTACGTTACCGTACTACAAAAGATTTTTTGACACTTTGAGTCCACATTTCTTAACTTCCTTCAACTCTTTTTCACCTCATCTCCCATCCCCTCTGATGCACTTAGTGCACACATAGCAGTGATTCCTAAACCCGGGAGAGACCCCTCAAAATGCGCAAGTTACAGACCGATTTCTCTGCTCAACGCAGACATCAAGCTCTTTGCAAAGATTCTTGCTGTGTGTCTGGCACCATTGCTGGGGGATATCGTTTACACGGATCAGGCTGGATTCATGTTAGGTAGAGAGGCGCGTGACAACACGACGAAGGCAATTAACCTTATCCACAAGGCTAAGGTATCTAATATACCACTCATGCTCTTGTCCACAGATGCTGAAGAAGCATTTGACAGAGTCAATTGGACGTACATGGAAGAAACCCTTCTCCGACTTGGCCTTAAAGCCCACATGATGGGCTGGATAATGATGTCCTTGTACTCTTGCTCCTCTGCTAGAGTCCATGTGAACGCTATCCTCTCAGATGGGTTTTCAATTCACAACGGGACCAGACAGGGATGTCCTTTATCCCCTTTAATTTTCATTCTGACCTTGGTGCCTTTTCTTCGTCATGTTCGAGCAAACCCTGACATTAAGGGGCTGAAGGTGGGTGCCAGGGTGGATAAGGTTGCAGCGTATGCGGATGATCTATTATTTTTTTGGACCAACCCATCCATATCCCTCCTAAACCTCATGCAGGAATTCCAATGATTTTCTAAACTGTCTAATTTCAAAATAAACCTCGCTAAATCAGAAGCAATGAACATCTTCCTCCCCTCCCCTCTCTTACTCAGCTTTAGCTTTAAATGGAACTCGGTAGCCCTCAAATATCTTGGGGTTAACATCCCAGATGACCTGAAAGAACTATTCAGCATAAACTTCCCTCCTCTCCTTGCCGACATAAAGTTGGACTGCTCTAGGTGGACTAAAGGTACTTTCACATGGATGGGACGATGCACCATATTCAAAATGAATATCCTTCCTAGGATCTTATACCTGTTCCAGGCTCTTCCTATAGCCATCCCAATATCGTTTTTAAAGTGGTCAACTCTCTGCAAATATCATTCGTTTGGAATGGTAAATCTTCTAGACTCAAACGCACACTTTTGTGTAGAACTAAGGAATCAGGGGGCCTAGCACTTCCTGATGTTATAACTTACTATATTGCGTCCCGCCTCTCGCGGATAGTCGACTGGTGTAGACACGCTCTCTTCAAACTGTGGGTGTGTTTGGAGCAAAGTTTCTCTGCGGTTCCCCTTGCTGTCATCCCGCGGCTGGACCGTAATCAACTCAAACCTCTTCGCCAACACCCTACTATTGGCTCTACTCTGTTATGTTGCTCCATCTCCTCGGTGAGGTCATCTTTACTCCCAGTTCACTCCTCAATGTATCCCATTTTGGGGAACCCTTCTTTCTCTTCAGGTCTGACAGACCCAGTCTTTCGATCATGGTTCGCCTCAGGCAAGTTCAGAGCAGCTCATTTCCTGAGTGGTGCGGATTGGCTCTCTATTTCTGATCTATCTCAGTTACCTGACCTTAAAGCCCTTAGGTCATTGGAGATCCCTTCAACTTCATCATTTTTGTTCCTCCATTTCATCCCCTTCTTTATATCAAATAACCTTTGGAAGATCTGTGTGTTGGTACTTATCTGATTCGACACACGTTGTCGACAATTTACAGCCTACTTCAAAATTCTACTGATCTCCCTCCCCCTAACTACCTCTCACAATGGGAGACTGATTTGAGCATTTCCCTCTCAACCACACAACGAACACGCATCCTCACCCTGGCCAAGAAGACCTCGATCAGCTCTCGCTATCAAGAAGCCAGTTTCAAACTAATATCTCGCTGGTACAGGGTTCCGGTTCATCTGCACCGCCTCTTTCCTACAGTATCTCCACTTTGTTGGAGATGTGGATTGGAGAATGGTACCCTCCTCCACACCTTTTGGTCATGCTCTCTTCTTGTTCCGTATTGGGACGGACTTAAGACGGTGATCTGCGAGGTTACAGATACAGGCATTCCTATGGATGCAGCTTTCTTCCTCCTCCATCATTGCAACATTCCTGTTGGTATATACAAACGCGCACTACTTCACTCTCTACTGATGGCAGCACGTCATTGCATTCCATTAAAATGGAAAAATTCCTCTCCTCCTGCTCTGTCCCTCTGGATTTATAAGGTCAATGACCTCATGCATATGGAAGACTTGACCTCCACCATCAATGACTCACATGATAAATTCTGCCAAACATGGACTCCATGGATTATCTTTCAGAGATCTTTCGGGAGATGAGTCTTGATCAGCGACCTGAGTAAGGTTCTTTTGTGACGATGCGGCATGCCTCAATATGTAGTACTACATTCCTTTCTTTCTTTTTATCCTCTTCATTGTTTCCTCCTCCCTCCTCCTTATATTTGACTTGTTTCTTTAGATTTTTGCTCCATTTGGTATTTGACTTCAGAAAATCTTCTCACTCACCTACGTGAGATTGCTCTACTGAACAGTTTCATTTCCCATGTATATTCTTTTTATATTCTTTTTGTTTTTGTATACTGTGTATCCCTTTTGCTCGGTAAAATTGACCTTTTAGGTCATGAAAATAAAGAATTAAAAAAATATATATATATAAAAAATCTATATAAATTTGGTATCATCGTAATCGTATTGAGCCACAGAATACAGTTAAGTTGCAGTTTTTACCGCACGGTAAAAGCTGTAAAACCCAAACCAAAAAAACAATAGAGGAATCGCAGGTTTTTCCAATTTCAGCCCACAAATAATTGTTTTCAGTATCCCAGTACATTATATGGTACTTTAAATGCTACCAATGGAAACTACAACTCCTCCCGCAGAAAAATATGCCCTCACACCACTCTTTTGATGGAAAAATATGTTATGGCTCTTGGAAGGTGGGGAGTGAAAAATCAAAAATTAAAAAATGCCTCAGTCCTGAAGGGGATTTTAAAGAATAATGTAGAGTCTCTTGTGTATGCCTTGAGTATACCTGTTTTAGTTGATGTGCCATGTATGGGTTGTATCATATGAGATGCAGCATTAGCCTGTCACCTCTGCCTCCTGCTTGTGATAGGTTTCTCCATGTCAGCTCTTACAAGCAGGAGAGAACAGTGTGAAGCAGCATTTCATAGAAATACACTAAAATCTCTGCACACACTCAGATAGTATAGACAGTTAGTGTAAGGCAGGCGTGGGGAACCTCCGGGCCTTATACGGCCCGCGAGATCATTTGGTCTGACCTGACCTCACTCTGACTGCTGCCACCGTGAGTCCGCCCTACTCAATCACATTTAGGAGCAGGAGAAGGTCGGACGGAGCCAAGTATGGCGGCAGCAGCGGCGGTCTGAGTGAGGTCAGTGCGTGCCGGCCCAAGAGTGGATCAGTCCGATCACCTGACCTGAGTCAGCGAAGTGAGGTCAGGTGACCGGACTAGTCCATTCCCAGGCCGGCACAGTCCACTAATCTTACCTCAAGTCAGTGACGTGAGGTCAGGTGACTGGACTGGTCCACTCCCGTCACAGCACGCCCCGACCTCACTCTGACCACCGCTGCCGCCGTGTCATTCCCTGAAGGCTCCGTCCGCCCGCCCTACTTACTCGAGGTGAGGTCCAGTTGACTTAAAGGGGCTTTTTTCATCAAGGACATTTATGATATATCAACAGGATATGTCATAAAAGTCTGATAGATGCAGGTCCCACCTCTGGGTCCCAGATCTATCTCTAGTACGGGGGCCCCTAAACACCGTTCTACCTCTTTGTGTTGTGGCTGAAACTTGTGATTTCCGACCAATTAGAAGAAAACAGCGTAGCTTGCTGAGCTGCGCTTTTTCCGTAAGTCCCATAGAACTGAATAGTAGCTACGGAAACAGCGTAGCTCAGCGAGCTACACTGTTTTCTTCTTCATGGTCGGAAATCAGCCGGAACACAGAGAGGTAGAACTGGGTTTAGGGGGCCGCGTTCTAGAGATAGGTGCGGGTCCCAGAGGTGTAACCCGCATATATCCTGTGGATATGTCACAAATGTCCCTGATGGGAAAACCCCTTTACGGAAGTCGGAACAACTTACTGCTTCAAGTTCTTTTCAAAACTTACCATTGCAAAGAGTCGACTGAGCTCCAGACTGAACACTGCAGTAGCAACGTCATCAATAACGGCTAACATCACATGCCTCACCAAAGAGAAGCAGCTCCAGACATCGCATTAGGGGTGAGTTAATTAAATGTTTGACTAAATATAGCAGGCTAATTTATAAGTTGATAATTTTGTAGGGCCCGCGAATGATGTTATAAATATCCAAATGGCCCTTGGCAGAAAAAAGTTTCCCTACCCCTGGTGTAAGGGGAGTGGGGGTTTATAACTGCAGCTATTTATTATATGGACTTACCTATTATATGAATGGACTCCTGATCTCAAGGATAGAGCAAAAATTGGGGACATACAGAGGAACTAGGAGGGCTAAGCTTAGTGGGGAGGGGTCTGAGAGGAGACAGGAGGAATTTGATGGATGCTGATGTAATCCTGCAGTTCACAGGAAGTCAGCCACAAACAAGACTGAAATCCTGTCTACAAAAGAGAGTAAGCTCTGGACTGGTGGCCAGACTGGGGATCACACGACAAAGGTGCCCATAATAAAAGGGTTCAAATTTTAAGAATGAGCTCGGATGATAGAAATTACTAGAATATTTGTCGTGTTAGCATTATATGACCAAAAAAACCTGCAGCGTGTCTGGCGATTTGCCGGAGGAAAGCCTCACTCAGCCAGACATTTCTTCTGCAGCTGCAGGGGAAATATAGTATTACATGGCAGCTATTGAATGGCTGTCCATGTACTACATAGATGGCTCGTGTCCGCCAGAGCAGGAGACACTCTTACAAAGCGCCTCCCCATTCTGGCTCATAGAGGGGGTCCCTAGTGGGGGACCCCCCCTCTATGACATCCATATGCCCTAAGATAACCTATGGACAGGGGTTGTCTTTAATTGTATTTAATTCAGAAAATGCTTTATTAAAGTGTCAACCGTTGCAAAAAGGCACAGTATGTTTTTAAAAAAAATATATATATAAAGGACACATAAAGTACACATTTTTACTCACCTCGCATAGTTCCAGTGGCAAATATCTCTGAGCAGCCGGGGCTCCAGCCGATGCCTCCTGTTCAGCTCCTGTTTTCAGCCGCAACCATCCTGGATCCGGCTGCGGCTCTCCTCCTAGCATGGCTGTTAGTGTCGGGTTGCCAGGGCAACTGGTGCTAACAGATGACGTCGGTCCCTAAAGGGGTCTCAACTTTTCACACCTCACGGAAAATCCTGTTTCGCTACTGTTCCTATTGCTATGTTCCTGACCCTGGTTACTGGATTATGCTCAAGTCTCATCTTTTGGATTTGTCGCCTGGTTCCTGTGGTTCTACTCCTGGCCTGACTCCTGACTACGTCTCTGTCACATACTCTGGTAGGCTGCTTCCTGATTGCTAATCCGTTGATGCCCCTGGTTACTGTTGTAGTGCAGCTACTAATAGGCATGATTTTGTCACAAAGTTTGATAATTAGGAGGCATTTTGCTAGAGAAAGTGTTCTTTCTCTTCATTTAGTGTTTGGAAAAACTTGAAAAGGGATTGGTTGCTGGAGCGGAAAAGAAAGTTCCACTTTGTCTTCAGGATAGTCCAGGATATGGGCTGTCTAATGTATTTGAAGTTTCCCTCATCTAGCTGCTACCTTCAATAATCCAGCCATTGCTCCAAACAAGCCCATGCAAGTAGGTCATACATTATTAGCAGCAGAGGAATAACGATGCCGCCTGACTCAAGGCATATGCCTCTATTGTGGACAAAGATGTCACCTCCATGTCAACTATCCTGTTTGTTCTTCATAGAAAACTCCAAGGCCTAGGTAAGAAAGGGGAGATCACCTCGGGCCTGACACTTCCTTTCCCCGATAATAAAACTCTGGTTCCTGTAACCGTGAGTTTCCACACTTTTCAAGGGTCTAGTATGGTCTTCCTGAATTGAGATGCAGCTGGAAATTGTATTGAATATTCCCTTGTCCAGAGACTTCAGATACCTCTCTTGATTCTTCAGAAGTCCATGCGTCTCACTTCAGATCAATGGATCCTTTATCCCATAGGTATATGTCTTCCTTCTAACGGTTCTAGTCCAGCTTTAAGTAGAGAGTCCTTCATGTGAAAGAGATTTTGTTCTTGGTCCTTCAATGTTCTTCCAGTGCAATGCTCCTGGAATTACACTGGCTCAGGAAAAGCCCACCTACCATTGACTGGATATACAGTAAAACTTTCAACATTGCCTTCTTGGACTGAATCGCAACCTGGTATTACCACTTAGGTCTGCTTCTCTTCCATCCAAGTTACCAAGACTTTGCAGACTGCAGAGACTATTCCAGTAGATTGTCCCCACATTTGTGAGATTCTGCTCCTTCCTGGCCACACTACTCCCAAGAGAAAGTGTATACCTGCTCTCCCTACCAGATTGAGGCAATGTCTACCTATATCAAAGAGAATCTAGGGAAAGCGTTTATTCATGAATCTTCTTCCCCAGCTGGAATTGGTTTCTTTTTAAGAAGAAGGATGAACTATTAACCCCTAACCTCCGCAGCCATTTTTGAATTTTCATTTTTGCTTTTTCCTCCCCACCTCCCAAAAGCCATAACTTTTTTATTTTTCCGTCAATTAAGCCGTATGAGGGCATTTGTTTTGCAAGATGAGCTGTAGTTTTTCATTGCACCATTTATTGTACCATATATTGTACTGGGAAACTAGAAAAATTTTCTTTGTGGAGTAGAATGGGAAAAAACTGTGATTCCTCCATTCGTTTTTGTTTTTTTTACGGTATTCACCATCTGGTAAAAACGACATGTTAACTTCATTCTGTGGGTCAATAAAATTACGGCAATACCAAATTTATATAGTTTTTTTTATGTTTTACGACTTTTACATTGAAAAAAACGACGATGTGAGGGCTTATCTTTTGCGGGGCGAGCTGTAGTTTTTATTGGTAGCATTTTGTGATTACTTTGTATTCTATTTTTTGTAGAAGATGAGGTGATCAAAAAACAGCGATTCTGGTGTTTTCAAATTTTTTTTTCTAACTGCGTTCATCGTGCAGGTAAAATAATGTTATAATGTTAAATACCTATACAAATTTGTAGACCCTTGGCTTACGCCGAAAAATTATGCGTCCACACAAATCACAAAACGAAACTCAATACCTATGAAAGATTGCAAGGACAAATAGTATATCCAAAGAATAAACAACACATAGCACAAATGATGTGCCTATGATAATATAAAACAAACTTTATTTATAATGCACATAACAGCAAATTGGCCATCATAAGATAAAAACAGAATTACACACGTTTAAAAGGAAAGTGTGGAGAGACATCGTAAATAATCCATATAAGGTGCTAGCACAATGTAAACATCACATGTGGTACAGTACAGAAATCAAAATCAAAAGATGATATATCATAAGCCAAATTATAAACCACGAAGAAGAAGCCGTAAATATATTAATACACCTAGCCACAAGGCACAGAATTGTGCATACCCATACAAAATACAAGGCTAGGGCTAGACAATTAAGCCCAATACTGGCCCTACTTCATGGGCTAAGAGAACTGTACAAACCCGTGGATTGCATAGTTGATCATGCACGAAATTACTCCTCACTGACCGCCCCCGACTCGCATTTCGCCGTCAGCTTTCTCAAGGGGTACTGACTGATGGAATAATGGTCAACTTAAATATGGGACACAAGGGGAGGGGATTAGAACCTGGTCCTATGAGGGCAAAGTGTACACAGCCTATGGGTATTATAATCAGGCTTACGCGTTCAAGTGTTCCCATCCTTTCCTTTTGATGATTTGACCATGCGATCCCGATGGGAGGAAGCTTGTAAATCCTGCTCTCAGACGTTCATAGAACTTCTGATTGGCTGGGACAAAAAACAATTGGAAGATATGGAAAAATTAATAGTAACTTTACAGGACAAAATTAAAACGGATCTTAATCCTGAACTCCTTGCTAAATTTGAGCACGAGTTGAGCATTGAATATACTAAATGGGAAAATGACATAAAAGAATTTAAGTCGAAAAAATTCCAACGGGATCTGTTGGACTTTCAAGAACAAAGAGTATATAAATGGCAACGGAGGGGTCCCTCCACGATGGTACGCTCGGAGTCCGTATCCTCATTTGAAAGTACAACCTCTGGGGCATCACAAGGGAGTGCCACCATGAGAACTAGGAGATACGAAAAAAGACAGACTCCAACTAAAAGAAAGTTCAAATTTGTGGAGGAAAATATAGGAGGCGAGATGAAGGTAATTAACCTCTCTGATAGAATATTAACTCCAAGTCAAATTTCTGTGCTCTCTTTGGGCCTAACTTTCTGTCCTGTATCAGGATTCGACGATTTCACAGCCATTAAGGATGTTTTCCTGTTTGCACGTAAATTAATTTACAAAAAACATTTCTCTAAAAATGATCCTCACAACTTATTTACAGCACAGGAGGAATTAGAAGCGGTCCGGGCGTTAGAATCCCTGCTTCAGGATCAAGAGGTGAGCAATGACAAATTCCCAGCAACTATTCGCCCTCGGTCCACCACATTTCCATCCTTGTCTCTTAATCCATCGGTTGACATGTTTACCAAAATGGTTACCGATGAATTCCGTAAACTTCCAGAGCAACGAGGCTATGACAATTTGTCATGGGCCCAACGTAAGGCACTTCATGAACTAAAATGAAGGGTGTGGTATTCAAACCAGCTGACAAGGGTGGAAATGTGGTAATCTGGCCGGTGGAGATGTATGAACTGGAGGCATATAGACAATTGCGTGATGCAGGGTGCTATAGACGTCTGATCTCTAACCCTACGGAGATGTTTAAGCAACAGTTAGATCACATGCTTGTGGCTAGGTGTATTAATATATTTACGGCTTCTTCTTCGTGGTTTATAATTTGGCTTATGATATATCATCTTTTGATTTTGATTTCTCTACTGTACCACATCACATGATGTTTACATTGTGCTAGCACCTTATATGGATTATTTACGATGTCTCTCCACACTTTCCTTTTAAACGTGTGTAATTCTGTTTTTATCTTATGATGGCCAATTTGCTGTTATGTGCATTATAAATAAAGTTTGTTTTATATTATCATAGGCACATCATTTGTGCTATGTGTTGTTTATTCTTTGGATATACTATTTGTCCTTGCAATCTTTCATAGGTATTGAGTTTCGTTTTGTGATTTGTGTGGACGCATAATTTTTCGGCGTAAGCCAAGGGTCTACAAATTTGTATAGGTATTTAACATTATAACATTATTTTACCTGCACGATGAACGCAGTTAGAAAAAAAAATTTGAAAACACCAGAATCGCTGTTTTTTGATCACCTCATCTTCTACAAAAAATAGAATACAAAGTAATCACAAAATGCTACCAATAAAAACTACAGCTCGCTCATTTGTGCTATGTGTTGTTTATTCTTTGGATATACTATTTGTCCTTGCAATCTTTCATAGGTATTGAGTGATGTTATAATGTTAGGTTATGTTCACACAGCCTATTTTCGGCCATCTTTCGGCCCGTAAACGCCCAAAAAACGGCCAAAAAATCGGAAGCAGTACGCCTCCAAACATCTGCCCATTGATCTCAATGGGGAAAACTGCGTTCTGTTCCGATGGGCCGTTTTTTTACGCGGCCGTTTTTAAAAACGGCCGCGTAAAAAACCGCCCACGAAAAAGAAGTGCATGTAACTTCTTCAGCCGCTTTTGGAGCCATTTTTCATAGACACTATAGAAAAATAGCCCCAAAAACGGCCGTAAAAAGCGCAGCAAAAAAATGCTGCGAAAATCGCGAGTGGCTTAAAAAACTTCTGAAAATCAGGAGCTGTTTTCCGTTGAAAACAGCGCCGTATTTTCAGACGTTTTTGAGTTTGTGTGTGCACATACCCTAATAGTTCGGACGTTTATGGACGCGGTAATACCAGTTATGGTAAAAAAAAAATACAATGCTTTTGGGGGAATATGTGAACATTTTTTTTTTTTACTTTTTATATATTTGTTTAATATATTAAAAACTTTATTTAACTGTATTCAGCTTTTTTTTTTATTAGTCCCCCTAGGGGACTTGAACCATCGATCGTTAAATCGCTGGCAAGATTTAATGCAATACTGACGTATTGCAGTATATCGTGATTTTTACAGGCTCCTGATAAGCCCTGCCTATTAATAGGGTTTAATAGGAGCACACAGTTGGCAGCCCAGGGGGCCTTCAAAAGGGGCTGATGGTATGTCAGAGGGAGTCACCCACCTGTTTCTAATGGCTTAGATGCCGCATCATCTAAGGGGTTAAACATACAGCCAGTGGCGTAACTACCGCCGTAGCAGCAGTAGCGGCTGCTACGGGGCCCGTGGCATGAGGGGGCCCGTGTCGCCCGCCGGCACGGGCCCCCACCATGGCCGGAGGCTCCGCTAGCAGCCGCTATGGCTGCTACAGCGCGACGCCTCTTAACACTATGGCAGAGCAGGGAGCTATCTCCCCGCTCTGCCATTAAACAATAGACATGTATCCCCTATCCACAGGATAGGGGATACATGTGTGATCGCTGGCAGCGATAGGGAGAACGGGGGACTGAAAGTCGTCTGAAGTTCTCCATCACAAACCTCGGACGTCCGGGGTCTGTGTCGGCAGTCCCCCGTTCTCCCTATCGCTGCCAGCGATCACACATGTATCCCCTATCCTGTGGATAGGGGATACATGTCTTTTGTAGGACACACTGTATGTCGCATGTTTTTTGGGGGGTTGGGGTCGCTGTATGGCGTTCCCTACAGGGGGGGGGCTGTATGGCGTTCCCTACAGGGGGGGCTGTATGGCATTCCCTGCAGGGGGGGCTGTGTGGCGTTCCCTACAGGGGGGGCTGAGTGGCGTTCCCTACAGGGGGGGCTGTGTGGCGTTCCCTACAGGAGGGGGCTGTATGGCGTTCCCTACAGGAGGGGGCTGTATGGCGTTATCTACAGGGGGGACTGTATGGCGTTCCCTGCAGGGGGGGCTGTATGACGTTCCCTGCAGGGGGGGCTGTATGGCGTTCCCTGCAGGGGGGGGCGTATGGCGTTCCCTGCAAGGGGGGGCTGTATGGCGTTCTCTACAGTGGGGGCTGTATGGCGTTAGCGCCATACAGCCCCCCCTGTAGAGAACGCCATACAGTCCCCCCTGTAGATAACGCCATACAGCCCCCCCTGTAGATAACACCATACAGTCCCCCCTGTAGATAATGCCATACAGCCCCCCTGTAGATAACGCCATACCGCCCCCCTGTAGATAACGACATACAGCACCCCCTGTAGATAACGCCATACAGCCCCCCCTGTAGATAACGCCATACAGCCCCCCCTGTAGATAACGCCATACAGCCCCCTCCTGTATATAACGTCATACAGTCCCCCCTGTAGATAACAACATACAGTCCCCCCTGTAGATAACGACATACAGTCCCCCCTGTAGATAATGACATACAGTCCCCCCTGTAGATAACTCCATACAGTCCCCCTGTAGATAACGCCATACAGCCCCCCTGTAGAGAACGCCATACAGTCCCCCCTGTAGATAATGTCATACAGTTCCACCTGTAGATAACGCCATACAGCCCCCTCTGTAGATATCTACAAAGGGGGCTGTATGGCGCTATCTACAGAGGGGTCTGTATGGCGTTCTCTACAGAGGGAGCTGTATGGCGTTATCTACAGGGGGGACTGTATGGCGTTATCTACAGGGGGGACTGTATGGAGTTATCTACAGGGAGGGCTGTATGGCGTTATCTACAGGGGGGACTCTGTATGGCGTTCTCTACAGAGGGGGCTGTATGGCGTTATCTACAGGGGGGACTGTATGGCGTTATCTACAGGGGGGACTGTATGGCGTTATCTACAGGGGGACTGTATGGTGTTATCTACAGGGGGGCTGTATGGCGTTATCTACAGGGGGGACTCTGTATGGCGTTCTCTACAGGGGGACTGTATGGCGTTATCTACAGGGGGGTCTGTATGGCGTTATCTACAGGGGGGGCTGTATGGCGTTATCTACAGGGAGGGCTGTATGGCGTTATCTACAGGGGGGCTGTATGGCGTTATCTACAGGGGGGACTCTGTATGGCGTTCTCTACAGGGGGGCTGTATGGAGTTCTCTACAGGGGGGCTGTATGGAGTTCTCTACAGGGGGCTGTATGGCGTTATCTACAGGGGGGGGCTGTATGGCATTATCTACAGGGGGGCTGTATGGCGTTATCTACAGGGGGGCTGTAAAAAAGGCACTATCTACAAGGGGGGGGTTGTGTGACACCCAGGGGAGGGGGGGGCCCAGTCAAAAGTTTGCTATGGGGCCCAGTCTTTCCTAGTTACGCCCCTGCATACAGCCAACATGCTCATCTTATGGAGCAGGCTCAGCAATGGCCACCATGAATACCTGGTGTTGCCATTTGGTCTCTGCAATGCCTCTGCTGTTTTCCAACAGTTTATCTTTAAGGGTGTTTTCAATCTATAGGTCCTGGTCTACATAGATATCTTAACCTACTGCCAAGATTTGAAACTCATTGTTCTCATGTCCGCTTCGGCTCCAGCAGAATTCTCTATACGTCAAGTAGGAGATATGTTGGTTTGAAAAATCCGAGCTTCTCATCGCCTCTGAGGGCGATGAGATTTTTAATATTTTAATGTTTATAAGGGCGGATTCCGACGAACGTGATTTTCATCCGTGCAGCCCGCGTGGTATTCACGCGGGTCGCACGGACCTAAACAAGTCTATGGGGCAGTGCAGACAGTCCGTGAGTTTTGCGCAGTGTGAGTCCGCTGCGTAAAACTCACAACATGTTCTATATTTAGGCGTTTTTCGCACATCACGCACCCATTGAAGTCAATGGGTGCGTGAAAATCACGCATGCCCCACGGAAGCACTTCCGTGGGACAAGCGTTATTCGCGCAACAACAGTAAAAGAATGAATGTAAACAGAAAAGCACCACGTGCTTTTCTGTTTACAAACATTCAAACGGAGTGTCATAATGATGGCGGCTGCGCGAAAAGCACGCAGCCGCACATCCATATGAACAGGACACATGGAGCTGACACGCTGCTGCCACGCGTGCAAAACGCAGCGTTTTGTGCGCGCGCAAAACGCTCACGTTCGTCTGAATCCGCCCTAAAACAAAGTCCTGAGATTTCTTCACAAAGTGCTGGATCATACCTTTTTTTTTGCCTCGATATGGATACAGTCAAGGTTTCTGCTATTCAAAATTGTCCTCGATCCGTAGGTCTCAAGGTTCTCCAAATATTGTTGGGCTTCGTGAACAATTCATTAAAAATTTATCTTAGGTGGTCTCTCCACTCAGTGTCCTAACCCAACTCTTCATCATCCTGATCCACACATAATCGGTCCAAACTGTATTCTGGCGGCTACCGTGATTGCTCGTAAAATTCCTTCCAGTGGACGTTGCTTTGTATCTCCTGACCTTCGCTGGAAGGTGTTGTCTTGGGCTCATTCTTTACTGTTGTCGGGACATCCTAATTTAAACGTACCAGTTAATGACTCTTGCGATACTATTGGTGGCCTGAATGAAGACAAAAAGTTAAATAGTTTGTTGCCTTCTGCTCCACTTGTGCCCAGTTTACACCATCTAGCATGCGCTGAGGCCCTCCTCCATCCATTGCTTATTCCAAGGAACATTAAACCTTGGACTGAGATCTCGAAGGACTTTGCCACTGATTTGCCTCCTGCTCAGGGATTTACTACCATCTAGATAGAAGTAGATTGTTTCTCTAAATGGCTCAGTTTGTTCCAATGTACAGTTTGCCCACAGCTCCTTGGGTGTCTTAGATATTTAAAAAATATATATTTTGCCTCCACGGTCTTCCAGCTAATTTAAACTTATGCTAATGCTCATCAGAATAATTGGTCTGAGCTACTACCCTGGGCTGAATTTTATCACAACAACCACATCCCTAGTCATCTACTGAATCTCTATTGAAGTTCAACTATTCCTTTCTCAATGACAGTGTCACGATCTAGTGGTATGTGGACCCACTAGGCCGCTCCGCCATAGCGAAGTGGCAGCTGGCCAAATAACAGTTTATAAAGTCTATGCAATAGTCCTTAGCACAAGAGTACCTGTAAGAGCCCAGACAGTAGCAGAGGCTTTGGCACGAATGGAACTTGACGTGGCAGATGACGTCAGATGTGGCGGATGATACCAGACGTGGTATATGACAGCAGGCATGGCAGATGACTGATGTGGCAGGTGACACCAGTCGTGGCAGGTGACACCAGGCGTGGCAGATGACAGCAGATGTGGCATTTGACACCAGGCATAGCAGATGATACACACGACTCCAACTAACGGTTTAGGTACAAGAGACCAGTGGCGGATTATCATATGGGCGGTTCGCCCGAACTGCACATCAATTTAAAAAAATCACATTGCAGCGCGCTATCGCCGCTAATAGGGACTGAGAGGCTGTCTCTCTGAGGTGGTAGCGGTGCAACTGAAACCAGCCGCCGCCACCCCCTCCTGCACTAATTGCACCTGCGTCTATAGAACGCAGGTACAATTACATGCATAAGCGCTGAATGGCCGGGTACATTCCGTGCCCGACCATTCAGCGCCTTACAATGATGCTGATTGGCAGGGCAGAATGAGTTGTCACGCCAATCAGCGCCTTTCAACTTGTTTAAAGGCGCTGATTGGCGGGGGAAGTCATTCTGTCCTGCCAACCAACGATGGTAGCGGCGCGATGACTATTTACAGGGTGTGCTATATGTAGAGTGCAATCTACAAGGGGCTATATGTGGGGCACAATCTACAGGGGAGGCTTTATGTGGGACACAATCTACAAGGGGACTATATGTAGGGCACTATATACAGGGGGAGCTAAATGTAGAGTGCTATCTTCAGGGGGCTATATGTAGAGCATTATCAACAGGGGGGCTATATGTGGGGCACTATCTATGGGAGCACTATCTACAGGGGACTCTATGGGGGCACTATCTACAGGGGGCACTATCTACAGGGAGCACTATTTGTGTGTGTGGAACACAGTGTATGGTGCTATTATAATCAGGGACACAGTGTATGGCATTATTATAATTAGAGGTGCAGTGTATGGTACTATTATATATAGGGACGTATTGTGCGGCACCATGATAACTTTATCTTTGTTTATAGATGCAGAAAAGTGAGAAGCCCAAGAAATCTGAGCGGAAAACTGCAGAAATGGGTCGTGGCCGGCAGAAGTCATAGAGATCTGGACCGGATGGAGAAGAAAAGAGAAAAAACTAGAATCTGAAATGAAGTCACCGATAAGTCACTTAATGTAAATGTTTATTCTGCCTCTAATTAGTACTGTAGTCACTGTATGATCTGCAGCGAGATGATGGGTGGTATGATATTTTGTTTTGGGAAACAGCAACTCCCAGTATATCCTTTCCATTGTTTGGGCCATGCTGGGAGCTGTAGTTTTATCAATACAAACCTATACAGCAGGGGTTGCACTAAATTGAGCTGTATTTGTGCTGGTGCTGTATTTATGTACTGAGCTTTTCTTCTGGTATTGTATTTATGTACTGTGCTTGGTTCTGGTACTGTCTTTATGTACTGAGCTCGGTTCTGGTGTTGTATATATGTAATAAGCTTTGTTCTAGTACTGTATATATGTACTGAGGTTGGTTCTGGTGCTGTATATATGTAGTGAGCTTGGTTCTGGTGTTGTATATATGTAGTGAGCTTGGTTCTGTTGTTATATTTATGTGCTGAGCTTGGTTCTAGTACACTGTTTCCGTAAGTCCCATAGAACTGAATGGTAGTTACGGACACAGCATAGCTCGCATGCTACGCTGCTTCCGTAACTGCCATTCACTACGATGAGTTACGGAAAGTCCATGGTCAGGAAGAGACCGAGAGGCAGCGATAGCAGAAAGAGGTAGAACAGGGTTTAGGGGGACCGGTTCTAGAGATAGATGTGAGTCCCACCTATGGGAACTGCACCTATCTGACAGGATCCACAGGATATGTCATAAATTTCCCTCACGGGAAAACCCCTTTAAAGTGTAACTGAACTTCTAAAAAACTCCTGACATGTCATAGTGAAATGTCAGAAGTTTTGCTCGGTGGGGGTCCGAGCACTGAGACCCCCATGGATCGCTAAAACAAAGTGGCAGAAGCGCTCAGATGACCGCTGTGCCGCTTCGTTTTTGATCTGCTTTTCTCGGAAAGCCGAGCAAGTGGTGTTCGGACGTACACCACTCCGAGGAATGCCGAAAAGAAGCGAAGCGGCGCAACATTCAATCATGTGCTTCTGCCGCTTCACTTTAGCGATCGGTGGGGGTCTCAGTGCTTGAACTCCTCACCGATTAAAAGTTCTGACATATCACTATGACATGTTAAAAGTTTAGTTACACTTTAACCCCTTTCCGACATTTGTCGTAAGTATACGACATGGAAAACCAGTGCTTCCCGCAAAATGTTGTATACTTACGCCAAATGATTGGCACCGGCTCAGAAGCTGAGTCGGGGCCATCATCCCCGGATGTCAGCTGTATCTGACAGCTGACATCCTGCTGTAACGGCGGTGACCGAAGTTAGCTTCGATCCCCGCCATTAACCCCTTAATTGCCGGGGTGTCGGTGGCTGCAATGGCAACCGGAGGCCTAATACTGGCTTCCCGGTGTGCCTAGCACGGAAAACTTACAGCCCCCACCCGGAGGCGGAGCCTGAAGGGCTTCCGTAGTCGCCGGCAAGATGGCACCGGCTCAGGAGATGAGCCGGTGTCATCAGCGGTGGATATCAGCTGTATGTTACACATACACATACACAACTCGTCCCGCAAAAAAACAGCCCTCATACCACTATGTCTATGAAAATAAAAAAAATTGTTACGGCTTCCATAAGTCAGGAAATAAAAAATATGCAGTTGTGCAGATCAGAGGGGAACATTTTGTCTGTTTCAAGAGGCGATTTATCGGGGCCCTAAGATTAGGGAACCAGGAAGGGGGGGGGGGCAAACATATCTGCTAGAAGCAAGGGTGCCTGTATTATACCAGGACAACACTTCCTAGCAAAATTCCCCAAACTGCAAAGGTGCGGAGTGTGGACCAAAAGGGGGATAAGTAAAGACACCGTTTATCAGTGCGACACTGGCCTGTGCAGAAATTATTGCTTCACAGCGTAACACACATCTATGGATTATTTTATTGTTTACCCCATTATTATACTCCCTGACTATGCCCGTGTTGTACTCTGCCCAGTTTACATATGCCCCACATTATAAACTGAAACACCAGTAAAACTCCAAACAAAACCACCACCACGCAAAATCCATGCTCCAAAATCCATATGGCGCTCCCACCCATCTGAGCCCTACAGCGTGCCCAAACAGCAGTTTACTTCCACATATATGGCACTGCCATAGCCTGGAGAACCCTTTTAACAATTTTTGGGATGTGTGTCTCCAGTGGCATAAGCTGGGCACGACATACTTGCCACTGAATTTTTACTTTGCACCATACGCAGCGCATTTATTTATGGAAAAGACCTGTGAGGTGAAAATGCCTTGAGGGGTGTAGTTTCTAAAATGGGGTCACTTCTGGGGGGTTTCTTTTATTATTTCCCATCTGAGCCTCTGCAATTGTGAACCAATTCTGTGTAAATCGCCAAATTAGGCTCCAATTTCACATGGTATTCTCTCACTCCTGAGCCCTGTCAAATGTCCAGGCAAAAGATTACGGCCCCATGTAAGGTGATTCTAAAACCGGGAAACACAGCATAATAATTAGAGAGCTGTCTTGTTATGGTGGCACAAGCTGGGCACCACATATTGGCATATCTATGGAAAAAAATCCAATTTTCACTCTGCAATATCGAGTGCACACTAATTTATGAAAAACACCTGCGGGGTTAACATGCTCACTACACCACTAGGTGAATACCTTGAGGGGTGTAGTTTCCAAAATGGGGGTCACTTTTGGGGGTTTACCACTGTTTTGGTCCCACAGGGGTTTTGCAAATGCTACATAGCGACCAGAAACCAATCCAGCAAAATCTGTAGTCCGAAAGCCAAATGGCACTCCTTCCCTTCTGAGCCCTGCCGTGTGCCCAAAAATTAGTTTATAACCACATATGGGGTATTGCCATACTCTGGAGAAATTGCTTAACAAATGTTGGGGTTCTTTTTTTGCTTTATTTTTTGAGAAAATGAAAAATGTTGCCCTAAAGCTACGTCTTATTGGGAAAAAAATTTTTTTATATTTTCACTGCCCAATTCAAATAAAATCTATGAAACAGCTGTGGAGTCAAAATGCTCACTAGACCCCTAGATTAATTCCTCAAGGGGTGTAGTATCACAAATGGAGTCCCTTTTGGGTAGTTTCCACTGTACTGGTACCTTAGGGGCTTTGCAAAAGCGACATGGTGTCAAGAAACCAATCCAGCAAAATCTGTGCTCCAAAAGCCAAATGCTGCTCCTTCTCTTCTCAGCCATGCCGTGTGCCCAAACAGCAGTTTATGACCACATATGGGGTATTGCCGTACTTGGGAGAAGTTGCTTTACAAATGTTGAGGTTCTTTTTTTCCTTTATTTGTTGAGAAAATGAAACATTTTGCGCTAAAGCTACATCTTATTGAAGAAAAAGGATTGTTTTTATTTTCACTGCCCAATTCTAATAAATTCTATAAAACACCTATGGGGTCAAAATGATCACTACACCCGTAGATGAATTCTTCAAGGGGTGTAGTTTCCAAAATGGGGTAACTTTTTGGGTGTTTTCATTGTTTTGTCCCCTCAGGGGCTCTACAAATGTGACATGGCCTCCGCAAACCATTCCTGATAAATTTGAGCTCCAAAAGCCAAATGGCGCATTTTCCCTTCTCATCCCTGCCGTGTGTCCAAACAGCTGTTTATTACCACATGTGGGGTACTATTTTATTCGGAAGAAATTGCTTTACAAATTTTGCAGTGCTTTTTCTCCTTTAGTCCTTGTGGAAATGAGAAAAAATTAGCTAAACCTACATTTTCTTTGAAAGAATGTAGATTTTCATTTTCATGGCCTACTTCCAATAATTTCTGCAAAAAACCTGCAGCGTCAAAATTCTCACTATACCCCTAGATAATTTCCTCAAGGGGTACAGTTTCCAAAATGGGGCCACTTGTGGGGGGGTTTCTACTTTTTTGGTGCCTCAGGGGCTTTGCAAATGCGACATGGCCTCCGAAAACCATTCCTGCTAAATTTGAGCTCCAAAAGCCAAATGGCGCTCTTTCCCTTCTAAGCCCTGCTATGTGTCCAAACAGCCGTTTATGACCACATGTAGGGTATTGTTTTACTCGGGAGAAATTGCTCTACAAATGTTGTGGTATTTTTTCTCTTTTAGTCCTTTTGGAAATAAAAAAAATTAGCTAAACCTACATTTCATTTGAAAGAATGTAGATTTTCATTTTCATGGCCTACTTCCAAAAATTTCTTCAAAAAAACAGTCTGGTCAAAATGCTTGCTATACCCCTACATAAATTCCTCGAGGGGTGTAGTTTCCCAAATGGGGTCACTTTTGGGAGTTTTCCACTGTTTTGGTACCACAAGAGCTCTTCAAAGCTGACATGGTGCCTAAAATATATTATAATAGAAAGGAGTGTTCAAAATCCTCTAGGTGCTGCTTTACTTCTGAGGCCTGTGTTTCAGTCCATAAGCAAACTAGAGCCACATGTGGTATATTTTCTAAAACTGCAGAACCTGGGCAATAAATATTGAGTTGCGTTTCTCTGGTAAAACCTTGTGCTACAAAAAAAAATTGATTAAAAATGAATTTCTGCAACAACAAAAAATGAGATTTGTAAATGTGAAACGTCTAAAGGGTTAAGAAACGTTCTAAATGCTGTTTTGAATACTTTGAGGGGCGAAGTTTTTAAAATGGGGTGACTTTTTGGAGGTTTCTAATATATAAGGCCCTAAAAGCCACTTCACAACTGAACTGGCCCCTGTAAAAATAGCCTTTTGAAATTTTCTTGAAAATGTGAGAAATTGCTGCTAAAGTTCTAAGCCTCGTAATGTCCTAGAAAAATAAAAGGATGTTCAAAAAACTATGCCAATCTAAAGTAGACATGTCGGGGATGTTAATTAGCGACTATTATGCGTGGTATAACTGCCTGTCTTACAAGCAGATACATTTAAATTTAGAAAAATGCAAATGTTTGCAAATTTTCGCTAAATTTTGGTGTTTTTCACATTTAAAAACTGAATGTATCGAGCAAATTTTGCCAGTAACATAAAGTCCAATGTGTCACGAGAAAACAATCTCAGAATCGCTTGGATAGGTGAAAGCATTCCGAAGTTATTACCACATAAACTGAAACATGTCGGATTTGAAAAATGAGGCTCTGTCAGGAATGTCAAAAGTGGCTAAAGAGGGAAGGGGTTAAAGAAAGGTGTTATAATTATTTTTTTATTATTATTATTGTTTTTTCTTTAAGCCCTTCAGGATAGAGCCTGTTTTGGCCTTCAGGACGAAGCCGATTTTTCAAATCTGACATATTAGAAAAAGTCCCCATAAATCACCCCATTTTGAAAACTGCACCCCTCAAAGTATTCAAAACCACATTCAGAAAGTGTTTTAACCCTTTAGGCGTTAGACAGGAATTAAAGCAAAGTAGAGGTCAAATTTTTTTTTTTTTTTTGCCAAAATTCATTTTTTCTGTACCACAGAAGGTTTTACCCGAGAAATGCAACTCAATATTTATTGCCCAGATTCTGCAGTTTTTAGAAATATCCAACATGTGGCCCTAGTGTGCTAATAGACTGAAACACAGGCCTCAGAAGCAAAGGAGCACCTAGTGGATTTTGGGGCCTCCTTTTTTTAGAATATATTTTAGGCACCATGTCATGTTTGAAGAGGTCTTGTGGCGCCAAAACAGTAAAGACCCCTTTAAGTGACCCCATTTTGGAAACTACACCCCTCAAGAATTTATCTAGGGGTATAGTTAGCATTTTGAACCCACAGTTTTTTTGCTAAATTTATTTGAATTAGTATGTGAAGATGAAAATCTACTTTTTTTCTAAAAAAAACGTAGAAATTTTTACAAGGAATAAAAGAGAAATAACACCCCAGCAAATGTAAAGCAATTTCTACCGATTATAGCAATACCCCATATGTGGTAATAAACTGTTGTTTGGACCCACAGCAGGGCTTTTGGAGCTCAAATTTAGCTGAAATGGTTTTCGGGTGCCATGTCGCATTTGCAAAGCCCCTGAGAGGCCAAAACAGTGGAAACCCCCCCAAAAATGATCAAATTTGGGAAACTACACCACTTAAGGAATCTATCTAGGGGTATAGTGAGCATTTAGACCCCACAGGTCTTTTGCAGAATTTATTAGAATTGGCAATTCCAATAAAGGTAAGTATTGGCTATTTTTTCTCCCTGCTCTTCTTTCAGCAGTGGCGATTCCGAACGAAAATCTGCACCACAATTTCATGCAGTTTTTCAGTCGGAATTCCATGTGGGTACTAGGTCAGAAACACTGTGTATCCGATCTATGTGAACATACCCTAAGGGTGCAGTCACATGCAGCAGATTTTCAGTTCCATTCACCTGCTGCAGAAACACCATTCAGATAAATGGAACTGAATTTAAGTTAAGAGAAAATTTCTGCAACAAAATCTGCAGCGTGTGACTGCACCCTATTATTGTTTTCTGGCGGAACTTATATGGAAATAAATGTACACATTTAAGTCTCTCTGGAATCAGTTCTTGGAAGTCGATAACTATGGGTACTAGCTCTAGCTTCACTTAGGCAGGTTGTAAAATGAAGGAATGCATCTGCTTGGTTGCTATGAACAACCGCAGCACTTTTTGTCTGTTTAAGTTTTTAGCATGAGGTCCATAAACAGGGAGAAACTAACGTAGGAGTCCAACGCTCTGAGATCAGCAGTGAAGACAGGGTTTCCATGGCAACTAACCCCCAGCAGCAGTCTGTAATGCGGTCCGCCCACATTAGCGTTCCCTCCTCGGTTTCCCGGTGTTCTAATTTCAGTGTAGTAAAGGAACAAGAGCAAGTGATTATCAGTTCCGTTTTGTGGTGTCCGCACTGGGCGTGATGCTCAGCGGCTCATCCCGGGCCTCTGAAGGGAGAGTCGGCGTGCCATTGCGCAGAGGGCCCGGTGACAGGTTGGAAGCGGGCCCGGTGGGAAGGGGACGAGTGCAGACATATGTGGAAAACTGCGGTTGTGGGTTATGTAGATAGGGTGTGTAGGCCTCAGGTGCACTCGCCAGTCTGACTGTTCATAGTTCACTTGAGGCGGACTATGGCATTTGCCACTAGTGACATGCAGTAGCATATATACGTCGTCCATGCATACGGGCTTCCGCTTCTACTGTAGGTCCTGGCCTGGTAACTTGTATTTCAGCTGCTGGTCTCTGGAGAAGCATTAGTGGTTCTCATTGTTTCTAGTAATATTCTACAGTTGTTCTCCTGAAAGTGGATAACTTGCCTTTTCTTATTTGTGCTTGATCTCCTAATCAAATATTTTGGAATAGAGAATGACAAATAAAACAGAATAAAAAATAGACCGTATAGTCAGCTTTCCTTAAAGGGGAATTCCAACTCCGTTCCTCTTTTGACATGTGATATAGACCTGTCTGTAGATGGCATAAAAGGGGTTATTCGGGGACCAAAAATTGCTTGGGATTTATATTTTTATGTGAAAAGAAGTCACTTACTAATTTTTAATTTACGTACTTTTTAATTCTGTATTGAATCGTACAGTTCAAACCTGGTGAGGTGGTCCTGGGGGACTATAGCGCTGCTCCCGATGTCCCTATACATATTTGGACAGTGACGTCCCGGGCAGCGCATCAGGGACTCCAGCAATAGGCAGTGTGACAGCCCCTTGCGGTCATGTGATTGATAACACGCCGTCACAAACAGCACATGAAGCCCTCAGTCACGTGGGGCCGTGTCGGAACATCATATATATTAGAAAAGCTCCAGGACTTCCGGGAACAATTCACCAGGTTTGAACTGCACAATTCAGTTCAGAATTAAAAATGAAAGTACATTAGTAAGTGGCTTCTTTTCGCCTAAAAATGTAAATCCCAAGCAATTTTTGGTCCTCGGATAACCCGTTTAAGGGAGGTCTTTGGTGCCACCTTCAAGTTTCCCCATCGATGAGACATTCTACAAGAGTAGTCGGTAATATATTAGAAATTAAAGGGATACTTGCACAGTGTCCCCAATATAGATCTAGCTAAAATGCTCACATAAAATGGTAACAGCCAATGTGTTAAAAATAAAAAAATATGTTCATGTTAAACATTACCTAACCCCAATTTTGCTTCTTTTTGCTGGTACTGCAATCCACTCTAACCCTCCTTTTCTTTGAACTATGGACCGTCTCCAGCTTTGCTATGTCTTTTTTTTAAACACTGGTGCCCAAAACTGAACACAATGCTCCATGTTGGGTTTCAGTGATTATTATAAGTTAAAGGATACATCATAAATGTCAGATAGATGCGGGTCCCACCTATCTCTAGAACAGGCCCCCTAAAGCCTGTTCTACCTTTTTCTGCCTCCCCCGCCACTTCCTGACTATATGGTCGGGAGCGTGTATGTTTCACCTGCTTCTGCCGCAACACAGAGTTTTTTTTACCGGCTCCTACTAAACCCTGCATTAAAAATGGGAAAACTTTGTTTGTTTGTTTTTTAAAATTTCAAATTTTTTGTATATTGTTAAAAACTTTATTAACCCCTTCAGGACGTAGGCACTTTTGGACCTTATGACAAAGCCTCATTTTTTAAATCTGACGTGTGTTACTATATGTGGTAATAACTTGGGAATGCTTTTACCTATCCAAGCGATTCTGACATTGTTTTCTCGTGACATATTGTACTTTAAGTTAGTGAAAAAATTTGGTCGATATATTCAATATTTTTGTGTGAAAAACACCAAAATTTAGAGAAAATGTGCAAAAAATTAGCATTTTCTAAATTCAAATGTATCTGCTTGTAAGACAGGCAGTTATACCACACAAAATAGTTACTAGTTCACATTTCCCATATGTCTACTTTAGATTGGCATCATTTTTTGAACATCCTTTTATTTTTCTAGGATGTTACAAGGCTTATAAGTTTAGCAGCAATTTCTCAAATTTTCAAGAAAATTTCATAAGCCAATTTTTTTAGGGATTAGTTCAGTTCTGAAGTGGCTTTGAGGGCCTTATATATTAGGAACCCCACAAATCACCCCATTTTAAAAACTGCACCCCTTAAAGTATTCAAAACAGCATTTAGAAAGTTTCTTAACCCTTTATGCGTTTCACAGGAATTAAAACAAAGTGGAGGGAAATTTGCAAATTTCATTATTTTTTCCAGAAATTCCATTTTAATCAATTTTTCCTGTAATACTGAAGGTTTTTACCAGAGAAACACAACGGAATATTTATTGCCCTGATTCTGAAGTTTTTAGAAATATCCCACATGTGGCCCTAGTGTGCTACGGGCCTGAAACAAAAGCCCCAGAACAAAGGAGCACCTAGAGGATTTTTGGGCCTTCCTTTTCTTAAATTATATTTCAGGCACCATGTCAGGTTAGAAGAGGTCTTGTGGTGCAAAAATAACGGAAACACCCCAAAAAAGACCCCATTTTGGAAACTACACCGCTTGAGGAATTCATCTAGGGGAGTAGTGAGCATTTTGACCGCACAGGTGTTTCATAGATTTCATTAGAATTGGGCAATGAAAATGAAAAATTACATTATTTTCCAATAAGATGTAGCTTTAACGCAAAATTTTTCATTTTTTTCAACAAATAAATGAGGAAAAGCACCCCAACATTTGTAAAGCAACTTCTCCAGAGTACAGATATACCAAACATATGGTCATAAACTGCTGTTTGGGCAAGCGGCAGGACTCGGAAGGGAAGGCACGCCATTTAGCTTTTGGAGCGCTGATTTTGCTGGATTGGTTTCTCTGCACCATGTCGCATTTGTAAAGCTCCTAAGGTACCAGTACAGTGGAAACCCCCCAAAAGTGACTCCATTTAGGAAACTTAACCCCTTGAGGAATTAATCTAGGGGTGCAGTGAGCATTTTCACCCCACAGGTGTTTCATAGATTTCATTAGAATTGGGCATTGAAAATTAAAAATTACATTATTTTCCAATAAGATGTAGCTTTAACGCAAAATTTTTCATTTTTTTCAACAAATAAATGATGAAAAGCACCCAACATTTGTAAAGCAACTTCTCCAGAGTACGGAAATACCAAACATGTGGTCATAAACTGCTGTTTGGTGAAGCGGCAGGTCTCAGAAGGGAAGGCACGCCATTTAGCTTTTGGAGTACAGATTTTGCTGGTTTGATTTCTTTGCACCATGTCGCATTTGTAAAGCTCCTAAGGTACCAGTACAGTGTTAACCCCCCAAAAGTGACTCCATTTGGGAAACTAGACTCCTAAAGGAATTCAACTAGGGGTGTAGTGAGCATTTTGACCCCACAGGTGTTTCATAGATTTCCTTAGAATTGGGCAGTAAACATGAAAAATTTCATTTTTTTCCACTAAGACGTAGCTTTAGGTAAAAAATTTTCATTTTCTCATCAAATAAAGGAGAAAAATCACTGTAACATTTGTAAAGCAACTTCTCCAGAGTATGGAAATACCCCATATGTGGTAATAAACCACTGTATGAATACACATCACGGCTCAGAAGGGAAGGAGCGCCATTTGGCTTTTGGAGAGCAGATTTTGCTGGATTGGTTTTTCTGTGCCATGTCGCTTTTGCAAAGCCCCTTAGGTACCAGTACAGTGGAAACTACCCAAAAGTGACTCCATTTGGCAAACTACACCCATTGAGGAATTAATCTAGGGGTGTAGTGAGCATTTTGACCCCACAGGTGTTTCATAGATTTCATTAGAATTGGGCAGTGAAAATGAAAAATCACATTATTTTACAATAAGATGTAGCTTTACCTCAAAATTTTTATTTTTTTCAAAAAATAAATGATGAAAAGCACCATAACATTTGTAAAGCAACTTCTCCAGAGTACGGAAATACCCAACATGTGGTCATAAACTGCTGTTTGGGCAAGCAGCAGGACTCGGAAGGGAAGGCACGCCATTTAGCTTTTGGAGTACAGATTTTGCTGGTTTGATTTCTCGGCACCATGTCGCATTTGTAAAGCTCCTAAGGTACCAGTACAGTGCAAAAAAAGTGACTCCATTTGGCAAACTACACCCATTGAGGAATTCATCTAGGGGTGTAGTGAGCATTTTGACCCCACAGGTGTCTCATATATTTTATTAGAAATGGGCAGTGAAAATGAAAAATTACATTATTTTCCAATAAGACGCAGCATTGGTTCAAAATCTTTCATTTTCTCATCAAATAAAGGAGAAAAAGCACCGTAACATTTGTAGAGCAACTTCTTCAGAGTACGGAAATACCCCACACGTGGTCATAAACTGCTATTTGGACACACAGCAAGGCTCTAAAGGGAAGGAGCGCCATTTAGTATTTGGAGTGGAGATTTTACAAGATTCGTTTTTTGACCCCATGTTGCATTGAGCTATAGTATCAGTACAGTGGTACCCCCGATAAATTACCCCGTTTTGCAAACTAGATCCCTCAAAGAATTGATCTAGGGGTGTAGTGAGCATTTTGACCGCACAAGTGTTTTGCAAAAATGAGTAAACAATAGATGTTGCAGATTGAAAATTGCTGTTTTCCACAGATATGCCATTTCAGTGCCCAATGTGTTGTGCCCAGCTTGTACCACCATAGACACACATCCCATAAATTGTTAAGCGGGTTCTCCAGAATACAGTAATACCCCATATGTGGTCATAAATTGCCGTTTGTGTACACGGCCAGGCTCAGTTGGACCACCATTTGGCTTTTGAAGCGCAGATTTTGCCTGGTGTTTTAGTGGTATTTTATCTTATAATGTGGGGGCATATGTAAGCTGGGCAGAGTACATCAGGGTATACGTAAGCTGGGCGGAGTACATCAGGGTATATGTAACTGGGCAGAGTACATCAGGGTATATGTAAGCTGTGCGGAGTACATCAGGGTATATGTAAACTGGGCGGAGTACATCAGGATATGTGTAATCTGTGCGGAGAACATCAGGGTATATGTAAACTGGGCTGAGTACATCAGGGTATATGTAATCTGTGAGGAGTACATCAGGGTATATGTAAACTGGAGTACATCAGGGTATATGTGAGCTGTGCGGAGTACATCAGGGTATAAGTAATCTGTGCGGAGTACATCAGGGCATATGTAAACTGGGCGGAGTACATCAGGGTATATGTAAGCTGGGCGGAGTACATCAGTGTATATGTAAACTGTGTGGAGTACATCAGGTCATAATAGGATGATGTAATAATGGGGTGAATGAATAATCCAAGAATTGGTGTGGTACGCTTTGAACCAATCCTTTATGCACAGGCCGGGTTTATTGGGTATTATACAAAATATCTGCGCTCCAGTATTGCCTAATCTTTGACTTCTTCACCAGCCCTATAAGCCGCACAAGGCCCTAAAGTTTCCTCATCACCGCTGTGTCCATGGGGTCCACCTGGGGGGGTCCAGCAAATGATGATGTGAGGTGTTTAGTGAAATTCTACTGGACCTAAAAATTAGTCTGGGCCGTCATTTAGAATCATTTTGCATCATTGCGTTTTGAGAGTCATAACGTGTTATTTTTCCGTTAGGGCGTGTGTGAGGGCGCCTTTTTTGTGGAACGAGCTGTAATTTTTATTGGTTCCATTTTGGGGGACATGAGATTTTTTTTATCACTATTTATTCCATTTTTTGGGAGATGAGGAAACCAAAAAACAGCCATTCCAGCACGTTTCTTTTTTTTTTTTTTACAGTGTTCACCGTGCAGTATAAGCAACATGTTAACTTCATTGTGCGGGGCGATACGATTACAGCGACACCAAATTTATATAGTTTTTTTACGTTTCACTACGTTCCCACAATAAAAATACTTTTTTCTAAAAAAAATCATGTTTTAGTGTCGCCATTTTCTGACAGCCATAACTTTTTTATTTTTTAGTTGATATCGCTGCGGGAGGGCTTGTTTTATGCGTGACGAACTGTAGTTTACATTGGTACCATTTTGCGTTACTTGCAACTTTTTGATCACTTTTTATGAAAAAAATTTTGAGACAAGATGACCAAAAAATAAAATGCTGTCATTGTTTTTTATTAACAATTTTTACGGTGTTCACCGTGCGGTAAAAATAATGTGATATTTTTATAGGTCAGGCCGTTCTGAACGCGGCGATACCTATTATGTATAGTTTTTTTTCATATTTTCATGTTTTTTCTAATAAAGGAGTTGATCAGGGAAACAGGGCAAGTGTTGTTTTTATTATTTATTTATTATTTATTAATTTATTTTTCTTTCACATTTTTTTTTACATTTTTTACATTTTCTTTTACACTGACCTGGGGACTTGAAGATCTGGGCTTCTGATCCCCGGTACGATGCACTGCACTACTTATGTAGTGCAGTGCATCGTAACTGTCATTTTTCATTTGACAGTTAGCCGATTAGGTCCTGCATCGGGCAGGACCTAATAGGCTACCGTACCTTGGCAACCAGGAAGCCTAGTAACGGCTTCCTGGTTGCCATAGCAAGAATCGCCACCCGCGATCCATCGCGGGGAGGCCCGGGGGGTACAGAGGGAGCTCCCTCCCTCTGTAAACCACTTCAATGCGGCGGACGTCATTGACAGCCGCATTGAAGGGGTTAAATGGCTGCGATCGGCGGTAACAGCCATCGCAGCCATTGCAGCGGCATGTCAGCTGTGTATAACAGCTGACAGCCGCTGCAGATAAAGCGCGCACAGCTCCTGTGCTCGCTTTATCTGCCGGGCGTAACTGTACGCCCGAGTGCGGGAAATCACTTGGAATTTGGACGTACAGTTACGCCCAATCGCGGGAAGGGGTTAATCTCCTTTATTTTTATTTTTTTGTCAGACTAGGGGACTTAACCCCTTCCCGCACACGGGCGTGACTGTACGTCCGAAATGCAAGTGATTTCCCGCATTCGGGCGTACAGTTACGCCCAAGCTTCAAACTGTCACCATGTCAACAGACATGGTGACAGCGTCCCGATCGCAACTGTCATAGACAGTTGCCGAGCAGGACTCGCGAGCACAGGACCAATAAGAGTGGTCCCGTGCCGGCACGAGCTGTGATTGGCCAGTCAGTACTGACAGGCCAATCACAGCACAGGAGCAGTGGTTTGCCGGCATCTCAGTCTCTGACAAGCTCATTCCTGTCAGAGAGCTTGTGAGAGTCGGAGACAAGAAGAAATACGGTGTTAAAGTGAAAAAAAGAACAAAAAAAAACAGCGATCTGCCCCTTTTCTGCCCTTTTGTGCCCATTAACCAGTGATCACCCACTTTGGTGCCCACTGGTTAAGAAAAAATAAAAATAAATATATATATATATATATATATCATTTCAGTCCCCCACAGTGCCCTTCTGCCGTGCTGTGATCTGTCGCAGTACCCGTTCGCCATCACCCTGCTGTGTCCCTAGATTGCCCACTGCCCGAGTTCCCTGTTAGGTAGCAATGCCACGTCTCATTTAGTTTTTCCCCTGGTAGGTAGGGTACCCTTACTCATTGAATACAGCAGGGTCTGTTCTCATTCCACGGTTGAGAGTAGCGGTTTATTTTTTGATAAAAAAAAGAAATAAAAAGTTACAAAAAAAATGTGTTCGTTAGTGGTAGCAAGAGTTTATTAGTATGGCCAAAAGAGTCTTTTCAGCCGAGGAAGCATATGAAATGCTGTGTTCCGACACGGACAGCGCGAGTGAAGGTGAAGAGCAGTTCGTGCTTCCATCTTCCTCTGAATGCAGTGACTCTGAGTCTGCACCCCCCAGTCGGCGCAGAAGAGCCGTAGGTCCTGCTCTGCCGGAGCTGACCTGGGAAGCTGCGGACAATTATACCCCCCAGGTGCCTGAATTTACAGCCCCCTCAGGCATTCAAATTGAAATTACCGGTTTCAGCCCCATTGATTATTTTAAACTTTTTTTTTCAGACTCCCTTTTAGAATTAGTTGTCCAGCAGACCAACCTTTATGCGGAACAGTTTATCGCCCAGAGCCCCGACTCTTATTATGGGAGAAGCCAAAATTGGATCCCCACAAACCCAGTGGAATAGCGGAAGTTTTGGGGCATTTTTCTAAGTTTTGGTCTCATAAAAAAGCCCAGTATTAGAGACTATTGGTCCCCTGACATTTTATATAACACCCCCATTTACCGCACAGTGATGACAAGGAAGCGATTCGAAGCCATCCTAAAGTTCCTGCATTACAATGATAATAGCCAGTGCCCTCCCCCACAGGACCCACATTTTGATAGACTATATAAAATAAGACCATTAATTGCCCACTACTCCCAAATTTTTTCCCAAGTTTATAACCCCCAACAAAATATTTTGGTGGATGACTCCCTAGTCAGCTTCAAGGGTAGACTGCACTTCAGGCAGTATCTACCCAATAAAAGAGCCCGGTACGGCATAAAGCTCTACAAGCTGTGCGAAAGTGCCACCGGTTACACGTACTCTTTTAGGGTCTATGAGGGAAAAGACTCCCAAATAAATCCCCCAGAATGCCCCCCTTTCCTAGGAATTAGTGGAAAAATTGTATGGGATCTTGTCCATCCTTTGCTCGGCAAAGGATATCATTTATATCTGGACAACTTCTACAACAGCGTCCCATTGCTAAAAGTTCTCTTTTCCAGATCCACCTTGGCGTGCGGAACAGTCCGCAAAAATCAGAAGGGCCTCCCCAAAAATTTGCTGGGTCAGATCCTAAAATTAGGAGAGAGGAGAGCTGCCTGGAGTGACGATCTGCTCCTCCTGAAGTATAAGGATAAAAGGGACGTCCTTATGCTGACCAGCATTCATGACAGCAGAGGCAGCCTTGTCCCTGTACGCGGATTCACCACCCAAGTTCCCAAACCATTCTGCGTACAGGAGTACAACAAGTATATGGGTGGCGTTGACCTGTCCGACCAGGTTATAAAACCATACAGCGCCAGGGTATGGTATAAGAAGCTGTCTGTGCATCTTACACAGATGGCTTTATACAACGCCTTTGTCCTCTACAGATATGCCAGCAGTGGAGATACGTTCCTGCAATTTCAGGAAAAAGTCATAAAGTCCCTGATATTTGGTGACCAGGAAGGGGAGGGCAGTTCATCCGTCTCTTCCGTCAGCAGGATAATTCCCGGCCAGCATTTCCCCACAGAAATCCCCCCCACTGAAAATAAAAACAGAAGCCCCAAAAAAAATGCCGTGTGTGCGCCAAGCGAGGCATTCTTAAGGACACCACATACTAATGTGAGACATGTCCCACAAATCCCGGCCTGTGCATGAAACAATGTTTCAAAATCTATCATACCTCCTTAGATTTTTAATTCATTTATTCTTCATTCACCTTTTCTGTCTCCCATATTGGCCATGAATAATTATTCATTTTTTTACTGACCTGCCCCATTAAAAATTTGATCATTTAAAATTTGTAAAAAAAACACCTAAAACAAAACTAAAAATGCTCACTATACCAAGGACCCGAGGGAGTGTCTGTCTCATCCAGGTAAGATTGGTTGTCTCAGCAAATCTTTTTTTGCTGAGGCCTTTGATTTATTTTTTGGGCTGGATTTTATGGAATGGTGGGTAGGTTGGTAGTGGGACCTGCCATTCCCTCTCCCTCCATAGCGGGTTTTCCAGGTTGTCCTCCTCATTTACTAAAATTAAAGTATTTCTTATTATACCCCTAGATGAATACCTAGAGGGTTGTCACTTCACAATTTAAAAATTCTCACTATATCCCTAGATGAATACCTAGAGGGTTGTCACTTCACAATTTAAAAATTCTCACTATACCCCTAGATGAATACCTTGAAAGGTGTTACATTACAATCTAAATCTTCTCACTATACCGCTAGATGAATTCTTTGAGGGGTTTAGTTTCCTAAATGGGGTCACTTTTCTGGGTTTCTAATGTTTTGACACCCCAGATCCTCTGTTTTCATGACACAGGGCAGTAAATGCCATCGTACTAGGCCTCAGATGTTGCATGGTGCTCTTTACCTTCTGAGCCCCGCCAGGTGCTCAAACAACAGTTTATCCCCACAAATGGGGTATTGCCGTATTCAGGAGAAATTGCGTAACAAACTGGGTGTTTTTTCTCCTTTAACCCCTTGTGAAAATCATGAATTTGGGGCTAAAGCAACATTTTCTTTGAAAAAAAATCTAAAATTTATTATTTTACTGCCCAGTGTATGAAACACCTATGGGGTCAAACTGCTCACTATACCACTTGAAAAATTCCTTGAGGGGTGTAGTTTCCCAAATGGAGTCACTTTTGGGGGGTTTCCACTGCATTGACACCTTTACAAATGCTAAATGGCGTGCCTTCCCTTCCGAGTCCTTCTGCTTGCCAAAACAGTAGTTTATGACCACATGTTGGGTATTTCCGTACTCTGGAGAAGTTGCTTAACAAATGTTGGGGTTCTTTTCCTCATTTATTTGTTGAAAAAAATACAAATTTTGAGGTAAAGCTACATCTTATTGGAAAATAATGTAATTTTTCATTTTCACTCCCCAATTCTAATGAAATCTATGAAACACCTGTGGGTTCAAAATGCTCACTACACCCCTAGATGAATTCCTCAAAGGGTGTAGTTTCTCAAATGGAGTCACTTTTGTGGGGTTTCCTTTGTTTCAGCACCACAAGGCCTCTTCTAACCTGATATGGTGCTTGAAATATAATTTAAGAAAAGGAAGGCCCAAAAATCCTCTAGGTACTCCTTTGCTTCTGAGGCTGGTGTTTCAGTCCAGTAGCGCACTAGGGCCATATGTGGGATATTTCTAAAAACTGCAGAATCAGGGCAATAAATATTCAGTTGTGTTTCTCTGGTAAAAACCTTCAGTATTACAGGAAAAATGGATTAAAATGGAATTTCTGCAAAAAAAAATGAAATTTGCAAATTTCCCTTCCACTTTGCTTTAATTCCTGTGAAACGCATAAAGGGTTAAGAAACTTTCTAAATGCTGTTTTGAATACTTTAAGGGGTGCAGTTTTTTAAATGGGGTGATTTGTGGGGGTTCCTAATATATAAGGCCCTCAAAGCCACTTCAGAACTGAACTGGTCCCTAAAAAATAGGCTTTTTAAATTTTCTTGAAAATTTGAGAAATTGCTGCTAAACTTATAAGCCTTGTAACGTCCTAAAAAAATAAAAGGATGTTCAAAAAACGATGGCAATCTAAAGTAGACATATGGGAAATGTTAGCTAGTAACTATTTTGTGTGGTATAACTGCCTGTCTTACAAGCAGATACATTTTAATTTAGAAAATGCTAATTTTTTGCACATTTTCTCTAAATTTTGGTGTTTTTCACACAAAAATATTGAATATATCGACCAAATTTTTTCACTAACTTAAAGTACAATATGTCACGAGAAAACAATCTCAGAATCGCTTGGATAGGTAAAAGCATTCCAGAGTTATTACCACATAAAGTGACACATGTCAGATTTAAAAAATGAGGCTTTGTCATAAGGTCCAAAAGTGGCTGGGTCCTTAAGGGGTTAAAGATGTGATTGTTTGTTTGCTGGTACAAAACACTGCAGTACCTATACAACGGTCTCCTATTAAGTCCAGGCTCGTGATGCGCGGAACTGATGGGATAACAAAGGGTGTCCGAGCCCTCTGTCTAACAGCCTAGATACCACAGTCGCTATTGATCACGACATCTAAGCAGTTAAATGGCCTGGATCAGAGTTATCTCTGATCCCGTCCGCTGGTGCGAGATTTCATCCTGTGAGCCTGCTCCATACCCCCCCCCCCCCATATCCCTTGTCATTAGGGTATGTTCACACGAGGCGTATTTGCTGCAGATTTTCCGTGGGCAGAAAATCCGCACCGAATTACAGTAGCAGCAAATTGGATGATATTTTAACAAATCTCATCCACACGCTACAGGAAAAACCGGCACAGAATACTTGCATTAATTTACCTGCGGTGCGGATTATAAATCTACAGCATGTCAATTTATGCTGCACATTTGTTGCAGACTTTCCCCATTGAGTTCAATTGTATAGTTAAATTCCGCAACAAATGCCATTGTTTGCAAAAGTTGCTTGAATTCAGTGGGATAAAAAATCAAATAAAGCCTATACTTACCTGTCGTGGCACTGCCATAGCAATGTGTCACTGCTCTTCTGGCTGCTCTGTATCCAGGCTGCCCCCTGTGATGCCGGTTCAACACCTATGACCCTTGCAGCCAATCACAGTTAGCAGCGGTCACATAGTTACATAGTACGGTTGAAAAAAGACACATGTCCATCAAGTTCAACCAAGGGATGGGAAAAGGGAAGGGAAAAATTTCTACACATAGGAGCTAATATTTTTAGTTCTAGGAAATTATCTAAGCCTTTTTTAAATCCATCTACTGTCCCTGCTGTGACCAGCTCCTGCGGTAGACTATTCCATAGATTCACAGTTCTCACAGTAAAGAAGGCTTGTCGCCTCTGCAGGTTGAACCTTTTTTTCTCCAGACGGAGGGATTGCCCCCTTGTTTTTTGAGGGGGTTTTACATGGAACAGGATTTCACCATATTTTTTGTATGTGCCATTAATATATTTATATAAATTAATCATGTCCCCCCCTTAGTCGTCTTTTTTCAAGGCTAAATAGGTTTAGTTCTTTTAATCTTTCCTCATAACTTAGATTCTCCATGCCCCTTATTAGCTTCGTTGCTCTTTGTATTTTTTCTAACTCCAGGGCATCCTTTCTATGAACTGGAGTCCAGAACTGAACTGCATATTCTAGATGAGGCCTCACTAATGCTTTATAAAGTGGTAATATTACATCCCTGTCCCGCGAGTCCATGCCTCTATGAATACACGACAATATCCTGCTGGCCTTTGAAGCAGCTGATTGACATTGCATGCTGTTATTTAGTTTATGATTTACAAGTAGACCCAGATCCTTCTCAACAAGTGACTCCCCCAGTATAGCTCCTCCTAGGACATATGATGCAAGCAGGTTGTTTGTACCCAGATGCATAACTTTACATTAACTGGTTGCCGACACAGGACGAGAATGCTCGTCCTGAGCGGCGAGTACTTGGCTCATTAGGACGAGCATTCTCGTCCTGTGTGACAGCCGTCTGTGCGCACGATCGAGAGCGGGGCAATGGCTGTAATACACAGCCACGGCCCCGCTCTGACAGCGGAGAGAAGAGAAATCACTTCTCTCCGCCGTTAATCCTTTGAATGGCGCGATGAAAGCTGGTCGCGGCATTCAAGGAGAGGGGACTGCACTTTAATCGCGTCACAGAAAATAACTGTGACTCGATCAAAGCCCATAACTTGTACTGCCAGACAGCCCATGGTCCATTGAAGGACCCCAGGGCTGTCTGAACATATTTCCTGTTGTTAGGGTATACTGAGGTATGCCCTAACAACTGCCTGTGTATAATCAGTACACAGGCTAATGTACTAGCATATAGATCTATGCCAGTACATTACAGTTCAAAAATAAAAATGATAAATCCCTTTATGGGATTAAAAAAAAAGTTAAATGAATGTAAAAAAAAATAATGATAAAAAAAATACACAAACACATTTTTTTATAATAAATAAACTTTTTAAAATATAAGTCCCAAAACATGAAATAATCTAGACATATTTGGTATCGCCACGACCGTAACAACCTGTACAACAAATGTATAACATTATTTATGATGAAAAAAAATATTAAAACTGCAGCGGAACTGCTTTTTTTTCTGCATTTTCGCCAAAATAAAAATTTATAGAAATTAAACGATAATGTATTTGCACCAAAAAATGGTACCTACATAAAGTACAACTCGTCCCGCAAAAAACAAAGTCTCATACAACTACGTTGTACAAAGAATAAGAGTTTTGAGCGTCGGGATGCAAAGAGGGAAATATAAAAAAATTGTTCTGTCCTCAAGGCCAAAATTGGACATGTCCTTAAGGGGTTAAACTTCATTTGCCAAGTGGATGCCCAAACATTTAGTGTGCTCAAAGTAGCTTGCAATTTACGAACATCTTCAATAGACTGAACAATACTACATAGTTTGGGGTCATCTGCAAAAATAGAAATAGTGCTATTAATCCCATCAACTATATAATTCATAAATAAGTTGAATAATAGTGGTCCCAGCACTGAACCCTGGGGTACACCACTTATAACCGGGGACCATTCAGAGTACCACAACTCTCTGGATACGGTCCTTGAGCCAATTCTCAATCCAATTACAAACGATACTTTCTAAACCTATAGTCCTTAATTTACCCATTAGACGTCTATGAGGGACAGTGTAAAATGCCTTTGCAAAGTCCAAAAACACTATATCCACAGCGGCCCCTCTGTCTAGGCTTCTGCTCACCTCTTCATAAAAACAGATCAGGTTGGTTTGACAACTTCTGTCCTTTGTAAAACCGTGCTGGCTGTCACCTATAATACTATTTTTTGTCACATAATCCTGTATATAGTCCCTCAATAGCCCCTCAAACATTTTCCCCATGATGGATTACTGGTCTTTACTGGTCTTTAATTACCCGGGGAAGACCTAGAGCCCATTTTGAAAATAGGCACCACATTTTCCCTGCGCCAATCCCTTGGCACTATACCAGTCACTAGAGAATCTCTAAATATTCTGAAGAGGGAGACAGAAATAACTGAACTAAGCTCTTTAAGAACTCTAGGGTGTAACCCATCTGGTCCCGGGGCCTTGTGTACATTTATTTTATTTAATTTAGCTTGCACCATATCTACATTCATCCAATTTAGTATATCAACTAATATATTAACAGCACTGGCAGTGGCTACATCAGCTGCTCTTTCTTCTGTTGTATATACAGAGCGGAAGAACCCATTTAGTAACTCTGCCTTCTCTTGATCCCCTGTGACCAACTCCCCATTACCACTATCTAGGGGTCCTACATGTTCAGACTTTGGCTTTTTTGCATTTATATACTTGAAGAATTTTTGGGGATTTGTTTTACTATCCTTGGCCACCCGCCTTTCATTTTGTATTTTTGATGATTTTATTACCTTTTTACAGATTTTATTAAGCTCTTTATATTTTACAAAGGCTACAGATGTACCCTCAGATTTGTATTTTTCAAATGCCCTTTTTTTTTAAATTAAGTGTTTTTGCCCTCCCAGCCTGTGTTTTGTTTTTTTACAGTATAGGTAAAATGTAACTATATTGTGATCACTGTTACCGAGGTTTTCACGAATATTGACATTTCCAACAAGCTCTGCATTATTAGAAACTAGCTTTTATACCCGGCGTTGCTCGGGAGGTTGACTTACGGTATGGATAGAGTAAAAGCTCACTATTTAAATACCTCTCAGTATGAATTTAATTGCTAGAGAGTGTAAATAATGTTATTGGACACATAAAAGAAATGAAATGAAGCAATATATTCATTACAGATTTAGGCCTCATGCACACAAACGTAAAAACGTTCGTAATCACGGCCCGTAATTACAGCCCGTAATTACGGGCCCATAGACTTCTATTGGCCACGGGTACCTTGCTTACGGGAAGGTGCCCGGGCCATTGAAAAATATAGAACATGTCCTATTTCAGGCCGTAATTACGGCACGGGCAGGCCCATATAAGTGTTCATGCCCACTTCAGTCTTTTTCTTCAGGGTGCTAGCCGTTTTTCAGACGGCTAACACCCTGACCCATTAATTTCAATGGGGCCATGCACACTTCAGTTTTTTTGACGGAACCGTTGCTCCGTTGCGACAAATGTAGAGCATGTCCTACTTGGGTCCGAGATTCCGTGACCGTGAGGCCCATGCAAGTCAATGGAGCCGTCAAAAAAACTGAAGGCACACGGAAGGCATCCGTGTGCCGTCCGTGTGTGACGGAGCCGTTGCCTAGCAACGGCCGGGCGGGCATAGGTACACATACAGACAGATACTGCACTGCACTAATCGGCAGCCCCTTCTCTCTGTCAGCACTGATAGAGAGAAGAGGCTGCTGATCAGTGCTGGAACGCAGCGATATTAAGAAAAATAAGTTCATACGTACCCCGGGGGTTGTCTTGGGGACGCGTCCCTCTTTTGACATCCAGTCCGACCTCCCTGGATGACGTGGCAGTCCATTTGACCGCTGCAGCCTGTGATTGGCTGCAGCGGTCACATGGTCTGAAACGTCATCTCAGGAGGCCGGACTTGAGGAAGAAACACGCAAGCAGGGAGTTCTGGGTAAGTAGTAACTTTTTTTTTTGTTGCAGGTTTTTTTATTATGAACCATTAGTCTATATTGTGAGCGCCATACATGGTATTCCCTGTACAGCGGTAGTCTCTGTCCAGGGTGCTTTTAGAGTTAAAGGGCTGCACTGATCGGCAGTAACTCTTTCAGCACCCTGGACAGTGAGTACCGCTGGACAGGGAATAGCATGTGCGGCGCTCACAATATCGTGTACATAGTGTGAAAGGGTTTCAGTTTCATCTCGGAAACTGAAACACGGAAGTGTACACGGAGTACACACGGGAAGCACATGGTTCCAATCACGGACACACAGATCCGTGAAAAACGGCAGTGAAAACGGTGATGGAAATATGCATGAGGCCTAAGTCTATGGGGCTCCCGTAATTACGGGTGTGCACCCGTAATTACGGGAGCGTTGCTAGGTGACGTCGGGATAGTCACTGTCCAGGGTGCTGAAAGAGTTAACTGATCGGCAGTAACTCTTTCAGCACCCGGGACAGTGACTACCGCTGGAGTTAAAAATATTAAAAGTTAACTTACCCAGAACTCCTGCTTCTTCCTCCAGTCCGGCCTCCCGGGATGACGTTTCATCCCATGTGACCGCTGCAGCCAATCACACGCTGCAGCGGTCACATGGACTGCTTTTAAACCAATGAAAAATCGGGCTTCAAACAAACTTTACAAAATATATATTCGATGACCAGATCCAACAGAGCTTCACCTCTAGTCGGGTCTTCCACAAACTGGCCCATAAAATTTTCCTGCAACAGGTTGAGGAAATGTCTCCCCTTTGCAGTTGAAGCCGAACCATGACACCAATTAATATCCCAGTAATTAAAATCTCCCATTATCACAACCGTACCCGCCTGTGCAGCCCGCACCATCTATTTATATATTTGAACTTCCATCTCCTCAGTTATATTGGGGGGTCTATAGATTACACCAAAAGTAATTTTTTCAGTGTTTACCTCCCTTTGTAATTCCACCCACAAGGTTTCAACCTCCTCACAATCTTCACCCACTATTGTCTCTTTCACACTCGCCTTCATATCACTTCTCACATACAGACATACACCACCACCTTTTCTATTTGTCCTGTCTTTCCAAAACAGTGTAAAACCCTGTAGATTTACAGCCCAATCATGTGAAGAGTCTAGCCATGTTTCAGCAGCACCCACTCTATGTATATGTTCATCCAGTACCAAGGCCTCCAGCCCCCCCCATTTTGCTTGCTAGACTTCTGGCATTTGTGAACATACACTTTGACTTGCCTTTAAATGTTTCACTTTCAGTATCAAAATGTGATTATTTGACATTATTTGGGCATTTTTATTTTCATCGCTGTTTTGTGATGAAAGATCATCACAGGAAGGCGCCTGGACACACAGCAACTGGAAGAGCAGGGACGTGTGAAAGCCGCTTATTGATGTCCCCCCGGGAAAAAGCTGATTTTGCCGGGAGAAGTTGCCATTGGTTGATAATTTTCCCTGCATTGGCCGCAGCAATGTAATATGTGGACGGCCTGAGCCTGCCAGATTGACTTGTTAGTGGCTCTCTGCTCTGGCTCATAGAGGGAGGGCCCCAAGTGGGGGACCGCTTTTTTTTTAATGTCCTAAGGGCAGTGTCATGAATGGCCGCCTTACTTACATGAACACTTTGTAACAGTACTAGATGATACAACTTGATAAATTGCTATACATGAAAGAATTGTACTAGTGTGTGAGAATAAAATGCATATATATGTTTTGTATTTAAATTTTTAGAAAAGGGAAGTTGTGGCTTACTGCTTTTACTTATTTCCTATTTCTTCTTTTTTACTTCAGATGTAAAATGATGAAGAACTGGGGCATGATTGGCGGGATTGCTGCAGCTCTGGCAGCTGGAATATACGTTCTGTGGGGACCTATCACAGACAGAAAAAAGAGCAAAAAAGGTAAGATAAATTGATACATAACAATCATCTAATATATTAAAGCAGCAAAGTTGAGGATAGGAGGTGAATCCTGATTCTATGTCAGGAGATGAAGAATCCTTAAAGGGGTTTTCCCATGAGAGACATTTATGACATATCCATGAGATATGTCAGATAGATGCAGGTCCCGCCTCTGGAACCCGCACCTATTTCTAGAGCTGGGACCCCTAAACCCCATTCTACCTTTTGTCTCCTCTCGCTGCCTCCCGGCCACTTCCTAGTTATATAGTTGGGAGTTACGAACACAGTAGCATGCGAGCTATGCTGTTTCCGTAACTCCTATTCAGTTCTATGGGACTTACGGAAACAGCGTAGCTCAGCGAGCTACGCTGTTTTCATAAGTTCCGACCATATAACCTTTTTCATGTCCGGAATTCACCTGGTTCAGTCGCAACACAGAGCAGCAAAACAGGGTTTAGGGGGCCCCGTTCTGGAGATAGAGGTGGGACCCGCATCTATCTGATATTTATGACATATCCTGTGGATATGTCATAAATGCTCTCATGGGAAAACCCCTTTAAGTGACAGAAATTGCAGCCCCATTAAAGATATGTCTAATTATAGAAGCTGTCAGACATCTACTTCCTTTCCTAGAAACAGACAGTCTTGAGCACAAATGGCTTAGCTTACATGAAAAAGACTTCATACAGCTACTGCAGATAAGGATTCAGGAGCTTCAAGTTTTCAATTCCATAATAATGATATTGTCACTGACCACTTTGTGTTACTTTATTCACTAGGTCTTGTGCCCGGTCTGTTGAATTTGGGCAACACTTGTTTTATGAACTCCTTACTGCAAAGTTTATCTGCCTGCCCATCTTTTATTCATTGGCTGGAGGAATTCACATCAGAGTACCAACTTGAACAGCAGGACAGCACACATCAATATTTGTCTGTTACTTTGTTGCAACTTTTAAAAGGTAATATAAAAGTGAAAACATAACATATATGTTCAACTAATGCTTCCTTCTCACAACACACTAAAAACATCAACAATCAACTTCATTAGGCTCTGTTTACACCACAATTCATTGTGTACGTTCAGCTTATGTATTTATAGAGCACTATAGACCCAACAGACGTCAAAAGTGTCCTTTTTGCATCCACCGTGTTGGTACATTGGTCACCGGAAAAAAATAAATGTATACCAAGCGGTATACCTTTTTTTTTTTAACATGGGGACCCATGTTTGACATACACGTCGGCGGCTTTATGATCGGCACATATGTTGGGAGGTTTCCCTGCAATGTGAACAGAACCTTACTAAATGTCATAAAAAAATACATATAATATGCTGCTTAAAAGGCTATGGCAAAACTGAATGAGTTTAGTTATTTATATATGAAAACATTAACAAAAATTTGGGCACATGTATTTTGGGTGGGAGTATTTTTAAAACTTTAATCATTTCACTGCTGGAAAAATTGCCATACCTTTGATATATACCAATAGATCCTGAATGCTAAAATAAATCATATTATACCCCTCACACCCATATATTTTATGAAAGTTGACACCCTTCGGAAGCGCACTTGCCAGGCACTAGGGCCCTGGAGAAGATTTACAATTCCGGAGTTGCTGGGAAGAGCATCGGCGCTCTGCCCAGGGACTCCAACCCTGGGGAAGCTCCTGAAGTTACTGTCAAACGGAGCCTCCAACGAAGATGTAAGCATAGTCTAAAATCTGTATTTAGTGAGGCAGACATGATGGATTATCAGCTTACTGAGAGAAGTTACAGCTGATGTTCATAGAAGTCGATGGAGAGGGGGAGGAGAAGGAAGGTGCTGCAGAGAGAGACAGAGAAAAAGACACAGACAAACGCTGCTGCTTCTAGTTTGTGTTTTACTGTCTCATCCCAGAGCTGGATTTACAGCAACACTTCTCAGTACTGCTACATAATGTTCTCCATGCTGCTGCTGCTTCTCTATATGTATGTGTGTGTGAGAGATAAGGGAGTAGTATCTCCTCTTTTCTCTCTGTGCAGTGTATGGGAGACATCATAGCAGTTAGTCTCCACCCACTCTGAAGCTGAGCTCAGAGAAAACTGACAATTAGGAATAGAGCATATGTTATTTTGTTTTTTTCTCCTCGCTACCGCTAAATTCCAGCCTTTAATACGCAGCTGCAGTCTAGTAGTCTGGAATTCTGTGCATTGAGAGTAAGCGGACACCACCCCCTTCTGTATTTCTGCAAACTCCCTATTTGGACTCACCCTGGATGACCTGCTCCCTGGAACCCTCATCGGAATGACCCCTAAATGGCCAAGAGACTTTTCTCTTTCTGAACTCTCTAAACCTTTTTTTTCCCCCCTTTTCCCTTCTGTTCTGTTCCGATTTGCCGTGGAATTCCATGGCTAGTTGTAAAAAGTTGGAAAATATTTACAATAAAAAGATGTTGATAAAAAAAATAGAGCATACAAAAGGGGAAAACTGGTTATAAATGAAAGTCATATAATGGTCAGGTATAGTGTCATTCCTCATCTACACACATGACCGCTTATTCTGAAAAATGACCTGAAACAACAGTTACACTCTAAACTTGTACGTAACTGGTTGCCGACACAGGACGAGAATGCTCGTCCTGAGTGGCGAGTACTTGGCGCATTAGGACGAGCATTCTCATCCTGTGTTACAGCCGTCTGTGCGCACGATCGAGAGCGGGGCAACGGCTGTAATACACAGCCACGGCCCTGCTCTGACACCGGAGAGGAGAGATTCATCATCTCTCCGCCGTTAACTCTTTGAATGCCGCGATAAGAAGATAACTGTGACGTGATCAAAGCCCAAAACTCGTATGGCCAGACCACCCAGGGTCCTTTGAGGGACCCCAGGGCTGTCTGAACTTATTTCCTGTTGTTAGGGCATACTGAGGTATGCCCTAACAACTGCCTGTGTACAATCAGTACACAGGCTAATGTACTAGCATATAGATCTATGCCAGTACATTAGAGTTACAAAATCAAAATTATAAATCCCTTTATGGGATTAAAAAAAAAAAGTTAAATGAATGTAAAAAAAATTCATGATAAATAAATAAATTGTACAAAAAATACACAGAAACACAATTTTTTTTAATAATAAATAAACTTTTTAAAATATAAGTCCCAAAACATGAAATAATATAGACATATTTGGTATCGCCACGACCGTAACAACCTGTACAACAAATGGATACCATTATTTATGATGATCAGTGTATGGTGTAAAAAAAAAAAATATTAAAACTGCTGCGGAACTGCTTTTTTTCTGCATTTTCGACAAAATAAAAATTTATAGAAATTAAACGATAATGTATTTGTACCAAAAAATGGTACCTACATAAAGTACAACTCATCCAGCAAAAAACAAAGTCTCATACAACTACATCGTACAAAAAATAAGAGTTATGAGCGTCGGGATGCAAAGAGGGAAATCTAAAAAAATTGTTCTGTCCGTAAGGCCAAAATTGGCCGTGTCCTTAAGGGGTTAAAGGGGTTATCTAGTCACTAAAAATTGATGACCTATCTCGAAATGCTAGACGCACATTTGATAAAATATGGGTCCCTTGGATAGAGAGACGGGGTAGATTCCTTGCCTGATGCTGCAGCTGGGTTTGGAACGACTGAATGTTAGCCTTCTGGTATGTATAGGATGTTGACTATCACTTTGACCTCTCAAGAGGGATTCCCTTATTCATGGTATTTGTATAAGTTGAACTATGTACGCCATGTTGGTATGTATGTTATACTATTGTACATTGTAATAATGTATGATCGTTGAAATGTATACTTTGGAGGACTGGGGGGAGGGGGTGTTTATTTTGTTTTCTTTTGTATTGTGGGGATGTGTTGTTGTTAAAAAAAAAAAAAAAAAAAAAAAAAAAAAAGTCATAATAAAAAATTGATAACCTATTCTCAGGATAGGCGATCAATAGCTGATGGGTCGGGACCCGACTTCCGGAACCCCGTCGATCAGCTGTTTTAAAGGGGGTGCAACACTCATACGAGCGCTGCTTCCCTTTCATTTTTACTTGCTAACTGTGAATTGTCGACACACATTTAGCGGAAATTTACACGTATTGCAGCCTTTTCTCCCATTGAAGTGAATGGGAGAAAAGACTTCAATACCTGTGAATCGCCGCTACATCCGTGTCGACGATTCAAAGCAACTGATGGGTGGGGGTCCCGATAGTCGGATCCCGACCCATCGGCTATTGATCCTGAGGATAGGCCATTCATTTTTAGCGACGGGATAACCTCTTTAAAATGCTTTATACTGACTAACTATAGGCTCTGAAAAAGGTTTTTATTGTTCTACTTATTTGTGTCACTCCAGCGTTATGTAATCAGGAGGCTGCAGCAGATGAGGTGTTAGATGCCAGTACTCTTCTAGATGTCCTGAGAACATACAGATGGCAAATCTCTTCTTTTGAAGAGCAGGTTAGTACATTTCTGCTTTCTTTATCTGCCATTGTTGTGGCATTTACTTGATATGTGATTTTGATCTGTATAGTTTGAAATGTCAATTTTATAGGGAACTATGCTAGAACTTAAAACACAAACTTTCGGTGGAAAGTCAGTTTTGAGGTCTTATTTTGATGGTATTAGGATCCAGTAGTTCTCTATCCGATGTGCCCAACAACCTGGGCCAACATCAACACCCAGCAAACACAGGCATGTCCTGCTGCATTTCACATGGTACATTGTAGTGAATTTGATCTGCATTGCACATGTAAATATATGTGCAAGAAAACTTCTGGTTTTATAATTTTTAGAAATGGCTTTGCTGTGGTTATTGTGTTATTTTCTGAAAGAAAAAAGAATCTGTAAAATCAAAGCGTTCTAGCTCAACAGAACAGCGACATGTGGCCTCACCCTAAGTGTGTATCCAGGTGTTGAGGTGCAGTTAAAACCGCATTCTTGAACCGTATGCGTTTTTAATGTGATTTGATGCGTTTTTCGATGCGGTTGTGGTCAAAAGTTCAGATATATAAAAAAACTCATTAAAATGCGGTAAAAACGCATGCGGTTTATAGATGTGATTTTTTTAATGCGGTTTTAACCTCAACCGCAACGTCAGACTGCACCCTAAATGTGCTTTCTAATTACACAGGATGCCCATGAGTTGTTTCATGTGTTGACCTCATCATTGGAAGATGAGAGAGATCATCAGCCTCATGTAACACATCTATTTGATGTCCATGCCTTAGACGTAAGTGTTAATTTTTCTAATTTAATTTAATTGTTCGCATTTTTAAAGGGGCTATCCGGGTTATTAAAATTGATGGCCTCTATCCTCAGGATAGGTCATCAATATTAGATTTGTGGGGGTAAACAATGAAGAGGCTGCAAAGCTCTTACGAGCGACACGTCCCTTTCAAACAGCTAATTGGCGGGGACACTCGGATCCCCACCGATCTAATATCGATGGCTCGAGGAACGTGGCAGCTGGGGAGATTGACTGGGGCGCTACACCGGTCAAACCGTAACGCAGGTGTCCTAAGGCGAGCTCGAGGAGGACAGAAACCTCTTTTGGAGCAGAAAGGCATTGGCCATCAATTTAAATAACCCCAAAAACCCTGATAAGTATGGATGACAAATACAAAATAACATTTATAAAACCTGAATAATAATTGTACATGTTCCATCAGCTGCAAAATATTTATATAGTCTGTTCTAGATTTATATGGCAAGGCAATTGTTTCTGGAGAATTAGATTTAACAGTATTGATTATCATGATATATAAGAATAAATTCACATTGCTCGTTTTTGTTCGCTGCCAAAACAACATATCTAAAAAAAAAAAACGTGTTTTAAATGTTTTAGCTGTAATATGATTTTGAATTTAATGGTCAAATGCTTACAGATGAAACACTTTGTAAAAACGCACGGGTATTTAAAAATTGTATGTGTTTTTTCAAATGTGTTTCTAACCGCAACAAAAAAGCGCAATGGGAACCCAACCTACCAGAGTCATATCCTTTCAGCTTTTCTACTTTATCTTTGGGTGCAATATTGTTTATTTCTATTACAGCCTCCTCAGAGCACTGACAGGCAAATTCACTGCAGGACCCAAGGTATGCTCTGGTACACCTTTACAAAATCTATTCTGTGAAGTCAGATGAAGGATGGGAACCTCTAGTCTTTGAATAATGAGTAATAAGTTAAGTAGCTAGACTTAATTAATTGGTTTCCTATTTAGGGGTGTTAAACCCCATCCCCAGGCTGTGGAAATCTCAGCACCCTTTTCATGGAAGACTAACCAGTAACATGATATGCAAGCACTGTCAACATCAGGTAACAGTATATCTGCCATGTTTCTTCATTATTTGCCAAGCTAACCGTTATCATAGCGAACGAAGATACAGCTGATCTGTATAGAGAATACAGAGCAGCTGTATCTCAAAAAGTAAGACTGATTTTTTATAAACTATAAAGTTGCGCCAATCACACTGACTGATCTATTTATTCTGACCTATTTATTTTAAAAAAAAGCGATTCACAGGTTTACATAGTCTTTAACCCCTTATATATACGGCACACCTCGGGTGGGGAATATCGAGTTTCCCACTACATTATATGGTACAATAAATGGTGCCGTGAAAATCTACAACTCGTTCCTGCAAAAAACAAGCCCTCATACGGCAATATTGATGAAAAAAGTTATGGCTGTTGGAATGTGGGGAGGAAAAAATGAAAGTGTAAATCTGAAAAATGGCTGTGGCGGGAAAGGGTTAAAGGGGTCTTCCTAAGTCAAGCATTTATGGCATATCCACAGGATTTGAACATGTGTTATTTAAAAAAGTGATACAGAAAGAGAATGGGCATATATGATGTTACATTTTTATTTAAAGGGTTCATCTGCTTTTTCTTTTTTTATTAAATTATTTATAGAGTAGAAAATTATACCGTTTTCTAATATACATGTATTTAATATTTTGCTGACATGTCTTTTCTTATATCAGTGCGGTTGCATCTGTCAAAAAAAATAAAAATTGTATAGCCTACAGATTAGTTCATAGTAATGCATCCATGTGCTAAGGTTATTTTCACATCTGCGTTGTGGCAGGTCCCTCGCACGATGGACACGATCGGCGCCCGACAGACCACATCGATTTATAATAGGGGCCATCGGGTTCTGCCGAGGTGTCCGAAGCTTTCACGGGAAGCCTGCAGCACTGCTTTTCTCATCAAAAATGAAGGAATCTCCAATGGGACCTCCGATGCAGATGTGAACATAGCCTGAGTGGACAAAATATGGTGTCAGTCATGTGACCCCTGGCATTCAGTTAACACTGTCCAAGTTTCTAACAGATTAATAGATTAAAAGTTATGTCTGTCAGGGCCGGTTTTAGACACACGTGGCCTAGTATTGGTATTGATTTCTATCTGCGTTCTGAGGATGCAGATACAAGTGAATCTGGCTGTCGCTAGCGTCAGGGCCCCTTCCAAGACTAGCGACGCCACCGGGCATGAGGGGGCCCGTGCTGCCCGGTCCATAAATTTTAGGGCCCGGGAGGCGCGGGTCCCCTCATGCCTCGGGCCCCGTAGCAGCGTTGGGCATGGGGACCTAAGAGGATGGGGGCCCTGGGCAATTGCCGAGTTTTCCCCCCCCTAACGCCAGCCCTGCTGTTAGTGTCTGTATAGGAGCATCTCTTCCATTTTTCTCTGTCTCATCTGTGTGTGTTTTTTATATTAACAGTTAAATAGGACTTGTCACTAGCTCCTACAAAGTGTGTTATTAGACTCACGTAATTGCCGCTGTGTTTGTGAGTCCAGCTGTATTTGTTCTTTATTTCTGCATCCCCCTGTTGCGGAGATATTGCCCGCTCTTTATTTATTAAACAATATGTAAATGAACCACTGGCTAGCCAAGTGTGTTTGGCCGCCTGAGATTCTCAATGGGCGGAGATAGCATAGAGCCTCTGATTCTGACCTATCAGCGTGAGGCTGTTTGCTCCATATAATCCTAAGCCAGTGTCATCGCGTGAGATCTGCTTCCTCTGTTTGGTGTTCAGTCAGAGTGGTTTCACGTGATGATGCTGACCTAGGAGTGTTTGGAGGAAACAGCCTCACGCTAAAAGGTCAGCGTCAGAAGCTCCCTGATAGCTCCGCCCATTGGAGAATCGCTGGCGGCCAAACCCACTTGGCTAGCCAGTAGTTCATTTACATATTGTTTAATAAATAAAGAGGGGGCAATAGTTTAGCAACGTGAGGATGCAGAATTAAGGAACAAACACCGCTGGACTCCCAGACTTTGCAGGAGCTAGTGACAGGTCCTCTTTAATTTTTTTAACAACATATCAACATCACATAGAGACTAAAGTCACGCTATACAAGTAAATACAGGCACATTGAAGCAGTAGTTAATCATTATTCCACCATTAGTCGTATTCACTTAGCCGTGGATGTGGCCCCAACTCATGTATGTCATGTAAGTAACCCTGCTGCTAACAATGTTAGGGGTCACGTGTGTGTGTGTGTGTGTGTGTGTCACATGACTGACACTAGGTTTAGACATATGCAGTAAGCCTGTGGATAATATGTCTTTTCTTTTAGAGTCCAATGAGATATGATACCTTTGACAGCCTGTCCTTAAGTATCCCCACTGCTTCTTGGGTATGTATAGTATGACAGCAGATGACCAGTACAGTTCTGTGTACTTTTTGAAAAAAAAATGAAACCAGTGTTATTCATTCTCCCACCAGGGACGTGCCATGACCCTTGATAACTGCCTGCAGCATTTTATCTCCACCGAGAGTGTTAAGGATGTTGTCTGTGACAATTGCACTAAAGTAAGTCATACTTTCTTACATACCAAAAGAAACCGTGTCTTACATTTTACACTTTCTGATATTTATATTGTGGCAACATATACTGAAGCATTGTGTGCAGATTGTATCTACTTGCATCACACAGTGGCATACCTACCATAAAAGCAGGGCGCAAGACATCTCCTCCTGGTGGCCCTGACACTGTCATTGTAACTACCTACAACCACCACTAGAGGAAGCTCCCTGTATTGAGTTCAATACTAGCTGTATAAATCCACATTCAGTTAGCTCCCCTAGTGGTCGCTGCATGCAACCAGAATTCTATTATATCAAGTAAACCATAAAAGAGCTCCCCAATTCAGATATATTATGAAATCAATTATCACAGAATTTTCGACCAAAACAACTGAATGGCGGACAAGAAAGCATATTGCATTTGATGGAGCTCTCATTGGGAATTGGGCCCATTCTGAGTTTTGTTATGGGTTCCTTTAATTTTTGTGTAGGCCCCTGGTCATCTCTTTCTTAGGCTCTGTTCACTCTAGTGTCACGGCTTCCATTGTTAAAACAGGAAACGGATATTACTGATCTAAAACAGATATGGCTGATCCTTTTTATAATGCAGCATATTGACTTATAAGGGATTCCCTCAGGTTTCTTTTCCGGTTATATTAGCGAACATACTATGCTATTTTGTCCATCCGGGGCAACCAAAACATTTTAGGATAAAACTTAAGCGCCGCCTTTTAGAGTCAGTTTAATTTCATAGGAAGCTGTTATGGAATTGCAAGTTGAGTGATTCCCTAAAGGCTGCTGGAGACTTCCGGGAGAGAGAGAGCATGCACATAAAACCGCAACCTCAATTCCGTCACAACTCTGATCGCCTGAGTTTAAGGCTACTCTAAGGTTTTCGCCAGAGCCGACAGCAAGGTGGGATGGTCTATGCTGCATAGAACCCAGTTAGTCTTAGGAGAGTTCAGTGTTGCATAAGAGGAGCAATGCAGGCAAGGCTGAACAGGAACCAGCCAGCCAGAGGGTAAACAGAAAGTCCAAGAGCAAGTGGAAATCAGGTACAGCAGAGGTCAGAACCAGCCGGGAGCAGATAATCAAAATCGGTAAACAAGGGGTTAACGAGAGACCAGTCGAGGTCTGTTTCCGAGAAGTCAGAAGTACAGGGAGTGTCAGAGCTTGATCAGAACACCAGAAGACTAGGAAAATCACAAGCAAAGACCAGGTGGAGGAAGCCAGATATAAATACAACCCCACACCTAATTGGCAGAAAGACAGAGAAAAGACATAGGCTCAAAGTAAAACAGAACCGCCCAGAAGCTAGAACAGTAGTCATGGAGGGAACAGGCGTTTTCCTAACAGAAGCTTTTTAACCTGTCAGTATGTTATGTTTTTAGAACTCTGTAAGTCCCTAGAGTAGTGTTTCCCAAATTGTGGATCGCGTCCCCCTGGGGGGTCGAGTGAAGACCTCTGGGGGTTGCAAGCCACTCACCGATGTCCCGGTTTCAACTGTATCTGCGCCCTTAGGAAGCAGATACAGTTGAATCCCAGTGCTGGAGCAGGGAGCTGACTTCTCAGTGCAACAGCATTCACTTTGCTGTGAGCCATGAGCGGCTCGGAGCAGACAGGCAAGATGTAGTGATGTCATCGCGCCTATCTGTGCTGAGCCACACATTGCACAGACCAGAGGAGCTGAAGGATCTCCTCCACTTGTCGTGGGAATGGAGCTAGGTAAATATTATTATTATTTTTTTAATAGGCAGTATGGGGAAATCATACTGTGTGTGGGGGCTGCTATGGGGGAAATATACTGGTATGGGGGGGGGTGCTATAGGTTCATATACTGAATGGGGTAGCTGTGGGGGCATTATACTGTGTGGGGACAGCTATAGGGGCATTATCCTGTCGGGCACTGTAGTGGCATTATCCTGTGTGGGGGCAGCTATAGGGGCATTATCCTGTGTGGGGGCAGCTATAGGGGCATTATCCTGTGTGGGGATATGTATAGGGATATTATACCATGTGTGTAGCAGATATGGGGGCGTTATACCGTGCATGTGGGGAAGCTATGGGGGCATTATATCTTGTGTGTGTGTGGGCAGCTATGGGGGCATTATACTGTGTGGGGGCAGCTATAGGGGTATTCTGTGTGGGGTCATTATACTGTGTCGGGGCAGCTATAGGGGTCATTATACTGTGTGGGGGCAGCTATGGGGACATAATATGTGGGGAGCAGCTTTAGGCGCATTATACTGTGTAGGGAGGCACTATAGGGGCATTATACATTGTGAAGGGCAGCGTCAGGCCTCGGCAACGCACAGCAGCAGGATACCTTGAACCCCCCTCTATCCCCCGTCTGCACAATTATCGTTGTTTCGATGTTGCAGGGACTTATTTTTCGAATGGAACAAGTACAGGCATTTAACTACGAATGAAGTTGACATACATCAGATGAAATGGGGTTAAGTACGGTAGTAGGGGGGGGCGTGGCCTAGAGGTGAATGTGAGAGGACGTGTGTGACCGGAGCTCCTGCTGTAATCATCCTTTAAGGTCCATATATCCCGTAAAACTCGGGGAAAATAGCTTCCCTAGGGGCTTACCAGAGTCTGGAGGTGGAGGAGCACGAATACCCGGTCATAATGACGCGCTCTAAGAAGCAGAAGTCGCCGCCAGCGAGTCCCGGGTCCCGCGCTCAAGATGGCGCCGAGGAGAAGGAAGGCCGCAATAGAGGCCTCCGGCAGGAAGTTGTGGAGAAGTTGGAGAGGTTCGCCCGCACGCCGAGAGCAGGGGGGGCGGCTGCACAGCAGCGAAAGTCGGCTGGAGATCAGGCAGCTGGAAGCTCATCATATGGATCCAGGTATTCTCCTTTGGCGGGGGACATGAGAAGTGAGGAGGAGGAGGAGGAGATGAGTGGCGCCATGCAGGATCAGCCAGGTGCTGGAGGGAAAAGTGGAGTAAGGAAGGAGGAACCCTCCCTAAAGGACATTTTGGCAGCGGTGAAGCAGAATTCTATGGTCCTTAATACCTTAGCAAGCCAGATGGGTGGATTGAAGGAGGACATTTTGCTGCTCAGGAATGATTTGCAGAAAGTTGCGGAACGCACCACTGCCGTGGAAGGGAGAGTCTCAGACATGGAGGATGCGATCCCTCACATAAAGCAGGATGTACAGGCACATTCGCAGGCAGTGGCGACATTGATGGCTAAGACAGACGATATGGAAAATCGGCTGAGACGAAATAATGTGCGCCTTGTGGGGGTTCCGGAAAGAGTGGAGGGAACGAATCCGGATGACTTCTTTGAAAAGTGGCTGATAGACACATTTGGTAGAGAGGAATTGACCCCTTTATTTGCGGTGGAGAGAGCGCACAGGGTGCCGACCAGACCTGGCCCTCCGGGAAGGCCGCCGAGACCGGTGCTGATAAAGATTCTACATTATAAAGATAGAGACAAGATCCTGAGGAAAGCTAGAGAACGTCAAGACATCTCCTTTAATGGGGTGAAAGTGTCCTTCTTCCCGGACTTCTCTTTGGAAGTACAACGGAAAAGATCACAGTTTATGGATATAAAAAGACGACTAAGGGCATTACAAGTGCAATATTCGATGATGTATCCTGCCCGTTTGAGAGTGGTGGCGCTGGGAACAACTTCTTTTTTTGAGACACCGAGAGAAGCGGTTAGATGGTTGGATAGCCATGAAAGTCAGCTGAGACCGGCAGAGGGACGGCGTTGATCCGGAACAGACCGGCTGGCAAAAGGAGGCTGGGGATGCGGGACTGAACCAGGTGTCGTAGGAAAAATTGCAAGATTTGGCATTTGATTGGACTTGGAGTTGGAGGGCATGGTTGCGGGGACCGCGGAAGACCGGAAGAGGAGGAATGTGTTTATGGACATTGAGGGGTATTGATATGCTGAAGGGATGGTAGTTTATTTGTAAGAAAATGGCAGCGGGAGGGATGGTCAGTTAAGCGGGAAAAGCACATAACGAGTTATGGTATTGTTGAATGTATGGTGGGCGGAGTTGACCTGCCGATGTTTGTTATGGGTAATGGCAGATACGTTCTGTTGCCCCAACCCTTGGAAAGGGGTAGGTTTACGGGGGAGGTTGCAGGGGGGGGAGGGGAGGTTGCAGGGGGGGGAGGGGAGGGAGGGAAAGACGACCCAGCCGGTCGGATATGTAAAATTAAGAGAACAGGATAGGAGGAGCTGTGATATGTTGAGGGATGATGGGATCACTTAATTGTTTGTCCTGGAATGTACGGGGCCTGCGGGAAGCCAGAAAACGACAGGCGGTATTTGATTTTATTAGAAAACAGGAGTCGAGGGTGATAGGACTACAGGAGACACATATGACTAGGGATTCAGTTTCCATGATGCATAGGGCCTGGGTAGGCCATAGTTTTCATTCTTACCATACTACATATTCAAGGGGGGTGAGTCTTCTCATACATAGGGCAGTGCCATTTGTATGTCACGACTCCTTCCAGGATGGGGAGGGGCGGTATGTGGGGGTACACTGTACATTGTATCATTGGAATTGTGTGTTGGTGGTGTTGTATGTCCCCCCTCCGTTTTCTAGTGGATGTATCAAGAAAGTGGTGGAGGAACTGGCTAGGTACCCGGAGGTGCCGTTACTAGTGATGGGGGATTTTAACGCAGTATTGAATACCAATATGGATAAATTTGGCATGACAGGGGGAGGTGTAACAGCTTTTGGCCATCTGGTTGCTGAAATGGGTTGGCGGGACATATGGAGGGATAAACATCCAAATAGCTTTCAGTATTCTTGTGCGTCTTCCACATATCAGTCTTTATCCAGGATAGACTTAATCTTGTGCTCACCGGCAGCGGTACCATTTGTAGCTCAGATAGAATACTTGCAAAGAGCGTTATCGGATCATTCTCCTTTGTTAATGAAGGTAGAGACGGAGGGGAGGACAGGGCGGGGGCAAGGGTGTTGGAAACTTAATGCCTTTTGGCTAAAGCTGATAGACAATAAACAAATTTTAGACCTCATAAAGGAGTACTTTCAGTTCAATTCAGGAACGGTACCGCAAGAGATACTGTGGGACGCGATGAAGGCGTGGCTGAGAGGGGTGTTCATCCAGCACATTTCAGCAGTAAAAACACGGTCTAGACAATTAGGAGAAGCACTGTTGGGAAGGGTAGAGGAGACAGAAAGGCTGCATATAATAGATAACACAACAGACACATTGAAGCATTGGGTGGAGGCGCAGCGGTTGTTAAAGCAACATCAGTTGGAGAGGGCAGATAACAAAAGGATGTTTTTAAAACGCCAATATTATGAGGAGGGGGAAACCACTGGACGGTTACTGGCAAGGATGGCGCAGGCTCCGAGGGAGAATAATTACATACACACCATTAAAGGGGAGGGGGGGAAGTTGGAGACTGATACAGGACAGATTTTGAAAGTGTTTCAGCAGTTCTACTCGGATTTGTATGCCTCTAGGGCAGAGCACACGCCTCAGCAGCTGGAAGAGTATATAGGGGAGATAGAATTTCCTAGGTTGGGGGGGGAGGAGAGAGGGACATTGGAGGAGCCAATATCTCTGGAGGAAATACAGGCGGCTATAGGGATACTAGCCAGTGAAAAGGCGCCGGGGCCGGATGGTCTTCCGGTGGAAGTTTTTAAGGAATATGGGGAGGAGCTTGCGCCGCAGTTACTGGCCACTCTTTTAGATAGCTTCAATAGGGGGCGGCTTCCAGAAACAATGTATGAAGCGACTGTAGTAGTTCTGCCTAAAGAGGGGAAGGATCCTCAACTCCCGGGCTCTTATAGACCAGTTTCACTGCTGACGGCGGATATTAAAATCATGGCGAAAGTATTGGCGCTTCGACTAGCTAAAGTAGTAGCTGGGGTGGTACACGGAGATCAGGCCGGTTTTATGCCATCCAAATCGACGGCGGTAAATCTGAGACGGCTGTTTTTGAATCTACAAGTTATGCCGGATAATCGTGGGGGGAGAGCCATAATGTCCTTAGATGCGGCCAAAGCATTCGATTGTGTGGAGTGGAATTATTTGTGGTCAGTTCTGGAAAGAATGGGATTTGGCCCTAATTATATAAAATGGGTAAAATTGTTGTATGTAGCCCCGACAGCAAAGATAAGGGTGAATGGGGTGTTATCGGATCGGTTTGCGCTGGAGCGGGGAACGCGTCAGGGATGTCCATTGTCCCCATTGTTGTTTGCGTTGGCGGTGGAACCCTTGGCGTGTGCTGTGAGACAACATGAACATATTCAGGGGTTGAGATATGGGGGGGTGGAGGAAAGAATTGCATTATACGCAGATGATATGCTGCTATTCATGGCGGATACCGAACGCACTTTACCGTTAGTGATGGCCCTAATTAAGCGGTTTGGGAAATATTCAGGACTACTCATTAATTGGTCAAAATCGGCCCTAATGCTCATGGACCCGGGGGATATTCAGAATGGGGAAGAGGAGGTGGAGATACCTGTGGTTAAGGAGTTTAAGTATTTGGGGGTGAGGGTGACGGCGAAAGTACAGGATTATATGTCCCTTAATGTAATGCCACTGTTAACAAAGATAAAAGCCAAAGTAGAGGCGTGGAATAAGTTGCCCCTATCGGCTCTGGGTAGGACAAATTTGATTAAAATGATCCTTATGCCCCAGGTGTTGTATGTCCTACATAACTCACCGGTATGGATCCCCAAATATTGGTTCAGGAGATTGCATAACCTTTTTAGGGACCTAGTATGGAAGAAGGGGGTACCTAGGATTAAACTGGAGAAATTACAGCTGCCAAAGGAGGAGGGGGGCCTGGCTGTTCCCAATGCTTGGGTGTATTATTTAGCTGCCCAATGTCAGCATTTCTGGGGGTGGGAGCAGGAAGAGACATGGGGGTCCAGTGCGCGCATCCTATCATATCTGGGGGGGGGGAGAACCCGTTGGCAGGACTGGAAGCGCACAGATATAAACAGATGGCGAGTACCAGACCCACTCTGCTTCTCATACATAAGGTGTGGTGGCAGTGCAAGCAATTGCTGGGGATAGGGGAGTGCACTAAATATACACCGCTCTGGAGAAATGCTTATTTGGGGGAATTGGGTAAATTGGAAGGGATGCAGGGGTGGGAGCAGCAAGGCATAATACGGTTGAATCAGTTGTACGAGGGAGACATACTCAAATCTTTTCAGCAAGTAAGGGAGGAGTTTCAACTGGACTCCCGCATGTTCTATCAGTACCTGCAGATTCGGCACGCAGTGCAGACACAAGCGGCCAGTGTGGACCTGACAATGCATGCCGCGGGGGTGTTGGAGCATATTGCAAAGGCAGTAACATCAAAAGGATTAATCTCATTGGTTTATCGCAGGTTGTTGGTGGAACATCTGGGAGATCCTATGGCAACAGTGAAAGCAATATGGGAGAGGGATGTGGGTCCTATTACAACAGACCACTGGGAGGCGGTATTGGCAGCAACATGTACTTTGTCCATTAATGTAGCACAACGAAGATCGCAGTTGTTTCTGATACATAGGGTGTACAGGACCCCGTGGGTGCTGAAACAAATGGGATTAAGAGCGGATGCAAAGTGCCCTAGGTGCCCGGAAGAAAAAGCAGACATCCTTCATATGTTCTGGACATGTGGGAGGCTGGGGAGTCTGTGGACGGAAATATTGGAACTGGTGGGGAGAGTGTTTGAGGTACAGATCCCATGGGATCCTGTAGTAATGCTGCTAGGGTATGTTGGAGATTTGGGGGGAGATAGGATGTCAGGGTTGGCAATTGCTAAAATACTGTATCAAGTTCGGAAAGGAATTGCAAAGCACTGGCTGGATGCGGAGCCACCATCAAAACAAGAAATCATAGGGGCACTTAACTCACAGGTTCTGATGGAGTATAGGATATACTCCAAGAGGGGGTCCAGGGTCAAGTTCGACAAACAATGGGCTAGGTGGATTGATCAATCTGGGTATGCTTCTGTGGAGCTAATGACACTAAGGCAACAAGTGCAGGTATAGGGCCACTGAGGGGAGAGGATTGGAAAAGTGGTACTGAGGAGATCGGCTGGGGGGGATACAGGGGGGAGTTGGGGGGAAGGGAATGTTGGGTTAAATGTAAAGAATTGGGTCTGTTGAAAATTGCTTGTACACTGTATGAGAACGTACAATGACCTGTAATAATGTGGAGTTTTGTTGAATAAAATTGAACTGATTAAAAAAAAAAAAAAAAGTACGGTAGTAGGGGGGTCCTAAACAAAAGTCTCGACCAAAAGTGGGGCCCGGCCTCAATGTTTGGGAATCACTGCCCTGGAAGAAACTCACAAGAACCTAGAGAGAACATACAAAGCCATGCAGATATGACGCTGCAAAGCAAAAGTGCTTTCTTTCTGTTCTCCTTGCATATAAAAAGTCAAGTTGAGCTCCAAGAGGGGTTTTTTTTTTTTTTTTTTAAAGCTATTTACACCTTTGAAAACTTCCTTTTTTTTTTTGTGTCTATCGGTGTCTATCAGTGTGATTGGTGAAACTTTGTAATTACATTTTATTAAAAAATATTTTTACTCTTTGAGATACAGCTGCTTTGTATCCTGTATAAGGAGCAGCTGTATCTTGTGCTGAGACCTGAATCTGTCAGGTCAGTGGCCACCTGTTCTCGATCACATCTAAGTTATGAATTTAGATGTGATAGATAACAGCTTGATCCTGCGTGTCAGAGACCAGCAGTACCCGCTGACACTGAACCTGTCAGTGCCACTGACCTGACGGATAAAAGGTTTCAGCGCACCATACATCTGCTCTGTATACACGATACAAAGCAGCTGTATCTCAAAAAGTAAAAATAATTTTTAATAAAATGTAATTACGAAGTTGCACCAATCACATTGATATTGTTTTATTAAAAAAGAAAACAAAATAAAACGTTTTCAAAGGTGTACGTAGCTTTTAAAGGCACTGGGTAATACATATAGGCAATACTTCTGTACAAGGGAGCACGTGTTAGTTCCTACTATATTGGCAAAAGTACCTTCAAAAGTGAACTTTAAAGGCTATAATAAAAGTCATATGTTTTTATGATTATTCCAGATTCAAGCTCAAGAAGGACCAAATGGAAAATCGGTGGAAGACCAGAAAACAACATTTGTTAAACAGCTGAAGCTGGGAAAGGTCAGTTGTTCAAATATATGAATAAAAATGACCCTCAAATTATTGTATGAATGTCCCCTGTCTAGTAATATTGGGGTACGTATTGGTGAAAAAAAACCGCAATTGCTGGGACTGGAGGTTTCTCTGATTCCGTCTATTACAGTGAGAGCTTCTGTGCCCTTACAAGGACGTACAATTACCTCCTATTACAATTAAGAAATCGTAATTTAGATGTAATAGTACGTCCATTTGCGTGAAGGGATAAACATACGAGCACCATTAATTCTTCTCTGGTCCCTCAAATGCAAGTTGCTACAGTGCACTGTACACTAGAAGTCATTAACACCTCAGGAAATAAAATAAAATGTATGCATGTTACTGGATAGTTCAAGAGACTTTGACAAAACAACGCTCTGACCTCACTCAACACACTGCAACTATTGGCTAGACCTGCACCTCACAGATTCCCTGCCCTGCCCTCCTCCTCCTGCATGCACTCTGCACAGGGCCGGACTGGCCATCTGGCAGTTCTGGGAAAATGCCAGATGGGCCGGTGTACAGTGGGCCGCCTGCTGGCCGCCCCAAACAATTAGTGCAGACGGCCTGCTGCCTCTCTGAGCCACCACCCCTCCTGCACTAATTGTACCTGCTTTACAATGACGCTGATTGGCAGGGCAGAATGACTTTCCCCGCCAATCAGCATCTTTCAACCACTAGCGGCGCGATGACGTAATCGCGCCACATCCGTTGTTGAAAGGCGCTGATTGACAGGGCAAGTCATTCTGCCCTGCCAAACAGAGCAGTCGTTCAGCCGCAGCAGACCTGCTCAGAACATAGCAGGCCTTCATTGACACAGGACGGCGTGGGAACAGGATCAAGGTGAGTATGTAAAATTTTGTTTTTTTCCACAACTGTGAGTGGCACTATCTACAGGGGGGGAGCTATGTGTGGGGCACAACCTACAGGGGAGGCTTTCTGTGTGGCCTTATCTACAGGGGAGGCTATATGTGGGGCCTTATCTACAGGGGAGGCTATGTGTGGGGCACAGTCTACAGGGGAGGCTATGTGTGGGGCAGTATATACAGGGGGAGCTATATGTGGGGCACATTCTATAGGGGAGGCTATATGTGGGACACAATATACACGGGGGCTATGTGTGGGGCACTATCTACAGGGGAGGCTATATGTGGGGCACTGTATACAGGGGGGCTATATGTGGGGCATTGTATACAGGGGGGCTATATGTGGGGCACTATATACAGGGGTGCTATATGTGGGGCACTATATACAGGGGGTTCTATATGTGGGGCACTATATACAGGGAGTGCTATATGTGGGGCACAATCTACAGGGGGGCTATATGTGGGGCACTGTATACAGGGGGGCTATATGTGGGGCACTATATACAGGGGGGGCTCTATGGGGGACTATCTATGGGGAGCACTGTGTGTGGAACACAGTGAATGGCGCTATTATAATCAGGGACACAGTGTATGGTGCTATTATAATCGGGACACAGTGCATGGTTTTATTATATTTAGAGGTGCAGTGTATGGAACTATTATATTTAGGGGTGTGTGTCACATTTACGGTGTGTGTCACCATGAGAATTTTATCTTCGTTTATAGGTGCAGAAATGTTTGAATAGTGAGAAGCTGAAGACATCTGAGCGACAAACTGCAGAAACGGGCCGTGGCCGGGAGAAGTCATCAGAGGTCTGGACCGGATGGAGAAGAAAAGAGAAAATGAGACGTTACTGGTGAGTCACTTAATGTAAATGTTTATTCTGCCTCTAATCAGTACTGTAGCTACTGTATGTTCTGCAGCGAGATGATGGGTGGTATGATATATTTTTTTTTGTGAAACAGCAACTCCCAGCATATCCTTACCATTGTTCGGTCCATGCTGGGAGCTGTAGTTTTATGCCGTAAAAACCTATACGGCAGGGGTTGCACTAAATTGAGCTGTATTTGTGCTGGTGCTGTATATATGTACTGAGCTTGGTTCTGGTACTGTATTTATGTCATGAGCTTGGTACTGATGCTGTATATATGTACTGATCTTGGTTTTGGTGTTGTATATATGTCCTGAGCTTGTTTCTGGAGCTGTGTGTGTGTATATATATATATATATATATATATATATATGTGTGTGTACTGAGCTTGTTTCTGGTGTTGTGTTGTATTTATGTACTGAGCTTGGTTTTGGTGCTGTATATATGTATGAGCTTGGTTCTAGAGCCGAATATGTCAGAGCTTGGTTCTGATGCTGTAATTATATAGAATATATTTATAATAACAGAATTACCATGCGGTAATACATGACCTGACAGTATTTCGTATTGTTACTGTATGTTGTTTTCAGATGCAGAATCTATAAAATCAACTTTTAAACTGGTGCACGCTATATGCTAATTACTCATGAAAGGGTCATGGGATGGTGCCGCTATCCTGAAGAGTCAGAGTCCTGCCTCCAAACCCAATTTTCCATGCTTGATTGACATCCCTCTAGCTGTCATACATCACTACCAGTCTCCTCCAACTTTCTTGGATGCGCCATTGCCTAGGGCACACACAGCGAGGTGTACTCTGCACGGCTGCACCACGCATGCCAGTACAAGGCAACGGCGCATCCGCAAGAGTTGGAGGAGGCTGCTAGTGATGTAGAACAGCCAGGGGGATGTCAATCAAAATCTGGGGGTGCCATTTCAATTTTTGCCTCAGGCAGCAGAAAAGCTAGAATTGGCCCTGCGGACAGTGGTGAACACAAGCACCAATATTACACTAACTGCTGCCTCCTGGTGTTTAAAACCACATCTTTCTGAGATTTATTGCTGTGTACTCTGCAATGATGGGAAGGAGCACTGCAGAAATGAAGTATAGTGCTTGTTTGCCGAGCCAAAGCTAATCAGCTCTAGACTTGTTTTCTGCACTGATGCCTCGCTCATTAGCGCACATCTCTGGCGCCGCAGAGGAAAAGAAGAATCAGTACCTGCCCAGTCTGCATGTACAAATCAAACTTAAGGCTGGTTGGCTGAGCATCAGCCAAACAGTGATGGGTTTGCACTTTCTACTGCCCCCTGAGCACAAATATGCATTTGTGTGAGTTTTGTGTCTTCTTCTAATGTATTCAAAAATAGCTATTGGGATGCACTCCTCAATCTATTGGCGTGGTGCTAGTAAGGTAGGGACGAGAATCCCACAATATTGGAAATATATAACCCCAGCACACACAGAGGTACGCAAAAGATCCAGATGCAAACAAATTTAAGTTTTACTGCAACAAAAGATGGTAGAGTTGAGGTAGAAAGCGACTTGGTAAAGACGTTTCGGCCGAACCTCGGCCTTTGTCACGGTCGCTAAAATGATAAAGAATAAAATGCTTTTACAAAGTTGGCAATAAAATGTACAAAAATACAGTATGAACAAATGAAAAATAATAATATGAAAATAACATATATAGATGAGTTATCTCTGTTTACATGAAATTATATAGCGCTGTCACCTCAGATATACACAGAGAACAATTATTAGACATTATAAGGAAAAAAATAAATTATAAGGAAAAAATAAAAATATTTTAATACTGAACCGTATAAAGAAAATTGCGTGATCAATTAGTGGAACACGTAACACAAGAATTAAGGAAATCATAATCATCTATGAAAGAATAAGTCATAATGATCTATAAAAAACAAGACACGGGGCTGAATAGTCAGAACAAAATTAAATTAAATAGGTTCAAGGAGGATATAGCAGTATATAACTGTATGGGGCATAAACAATCTGGAAACCTCTGATGATAATGCAATACCTAGGTTACATATATTGATTCAGTTTTGTGATTGTGGTGGGGAGAGGAAAGAGTCCTCACTGTAGACCATACCATAAAATACCGGTAGAAAATAAAGGTTAGTGTGGAAAGGAACAAACACTAGAGGATAAACTAAAGGGAGAAAGCAAGAGAAAGTAAGAGGAAAGACATGTGCTGCTGTACCTGTAAGACGATATCACTGGTATGGGATGTCCGCCGGATATTCCCTGTGTGTCTGTGCTATGTGAGTTGCGTCTGTGTTTATACCAGACCAACCGGAACTGACGTCAGTCTTCTAATGTATTGGTGGCATTTGTGTGCGTGTTGTTTTCAGTGTGAGTGGTATGTGTGGTATAGGCCTACACGGCGTTCCAAATTATTATGCAAATGTTACTTTTCGCTGATTTTCCTAAATAGTCGATGCAAATGACAGTCAGTATAATCTTCAAGCCATCAACCGTTGGAGTATAATGCAAATTTTATTGAACAAATCTCCTAATGATAACAGATTTTTTTTTAGAAATAAAAAACTCAAAATGCACTGTTTCAAATTATTATGCACAACAAGAGATCAAAACATTTTAAAGGTTGTAAAGAGAACTAAAATGGTCATTTGTTGAATTTGCAGCATCAGGAGGTCATATTTAACCCCTTCCCGCTCCTTGACGTACTATTACGTCATGGCAGCTGTATCGTTCGCGCTCCATGCCGTAATAGTACGTCTCGGGAGTAACGGCCGTTTCGGCCGTCCTCCCGACACATACAGGAGCTGTGACGCTGCTGTCTTGTTCAGCAGCTGTCACAGCTCCTACAGCGGGGACCGATCGCTGTGTCCCCGCTGATTAACCCCTTAAAAGCCGCGTTCTATAGAGATCGCGGCTTTTTAGGGGTTAAGCTGCCATCGCCGGCCTGCTACGCGATAGCGGCCGGCGATGGTGACTATGGCAACCGGACACCAAACAATGGCGTCCGGCTATGCCATAGACGGAAGCCTAGTGGGTCCTGACAACGTCAGGACCCACTATGCTTGCTGTCAGTGAGTAGCTGACAGTTCTAATACACTGCACTACGCATGTAGTGCAGTGTATTAGAATAGCGATCAGGGCCTCCTGCCCTCAAGTCCCCTAGTGGGACAAAGTAATAAAGTAAAAAAAAAGTTAAAAAAAGATGTGTAAAAATAAGAAAATAAAAGTTTTAAAAGTAATAAAAGTAAAAGTCCCACTTTTTCCCTTATCAGTCCTTTATTATTAATAAAAATATATAAACAAACAAATAAACTATACATAATTGGTATCGCCGCGTCCGCAACGGCCTGAACTACAAAATTATTTTGTTATTTATCCCGCACGGTGAACGCCGTAAAAAAAAATATTAATAAACCGTACCACAATCACAATTGTTTGGTCACTTCACCTCCCAAAAAATGGAATAAAAAGAGATCAAAAAGTCGCATGTACCGAAAAATGGTACTGATGGAAAATACAGTTCGTTACGCAAAAAATAAGTCCTCGCACGGCTTTATTGATGGAAAAATAAAAACGTTCTGGCTCTTAGAATAAGGTAACACAAAAAGTGAATGATTGTTTACAAAACGTATTTTATTGTGCAAACGCCATAAGACATAAAAAAAAACTATAAACATCTGGTATCGCCGTAATCGTATCGCCCCGCAGAATAAAGTGAATATGTAATTTATAGCGCACGGTGAACGCTGTAAAAAAAAAAGTATACAAAAACAATAGTAGAATTGCTGTTTATTAGTCACCACGCCACCTAAAAATAGAATAAAAACTGATCAAAAAGCCGCATGCACCCCAAGAAAACTACAATGGATTCCTCAAGGGGTCTAGTTTCCAAATTGGGGTCACTTTTGGGGGGTTTCCAATGTTTTGGCACCACAAGACCTCTTCAAACCGGACATGGTGCCTAATAAAAAAGAGGGCTCAAAATCCGCTAGGTGCTCCTTTGCTTCGGAGGCCGGTGCTTCAGTCCATTACCGCCCAAGGGCCACATGTGGGATATTTATCAAAACTGCAGAATCTGGGCAATAAGTATTAATTTGTGTTTCTCTGATAAATCCTTTTGTGTTATAAAAAAAATGGTATAAAAAGAGTAAATTTCACCTCTACTTTGCTCTAAATTTCTGTGAAACACCTAAAGGGTTCATAAACTTTCTAAATGCTGTTGTGAATACTTTGAGGGGTCTAGTTTCTAAAATGGGGTGTTTGATAGGGGTTTCTAATATATGGGCCCCTCAAAGCAACTTCAGAAATGAACTGGAACCTAAAAAAATAAATAAATGAGGCAATACTTCGCTTCTTACATTATACTGATAATGAGCCGTGCCCACTCCGAGATGACCCCAGTTTTGACCGTTTGTATAAACGGAGACCCCTATTAGACCGTTCCAGTGCCCGGTTTTCCCAAGCATACACCCCCGAGAAGTGTATTTCTATTGATGAGTCCCTGGTACATTTTAAAGGGAGGGTTCAATTCCGCCAGTACCTGCCAGGTAAGAGGGCAAGGTATGGCGTGAAGATGTATAAGCTGTGCGAGAGTGCATCAGGGTATACCTACAGGTTTAGGATATATGAAGGAAAGGCCACCCCCAAACCAGACTGCATCCTGGACTACAATAGGTACATGGGAGGGATGGACTTGTCAAATCAAGTCCTGAAGCCCTACAATGCCATGCGGTGTGGTATGAGAAGCTGGCCGGGCACATCATACAGATGGCTTTGTACAATGCGTATGTGCTACGTCGATGTGCAGGCCAGAGGGGAACTTTCCTGGAATTTCAAGATCTAATCTTTAGGGACCAGGAAGGGGGGGCACCCAGTACTTCTGGAAGCGAGGCCACACGCATCGTACCAGGGCAACACTTTCCAGGAGAAGTTCCCCAAACCGGTGGAAAGGGAAAGAGTCAAAAGAGGTGCAGAGTCTGCTATAAGAGGGGGATAAGGAAGAACACAATATACCAATGTGACACGTGTCCCGAAAAACCAGGGCTCTGTATAAAAGATTGTTTTAAAATGTATCATACATCCCTTGATTTTTAATTTACCCTGATGCACTCCGCACAGCTTACCCCCCTCATCTTTCCCTTCTGAGCCCTGCCGTATGCCCAGGCAGCTGATAACAGCCACATGTAGGGTATTGTCGTACCCAGGAGAACCCACATTACAATTTAAGGGGTGTATATCTCCGGTGGCGCATGCTGGGCACACTATATTGGACACTGAAATGGCATATACATATATAAAATTGCAAATCTCACACTGCACCATCTGCTGCGCATTATCTTTTACACAGTACCTGTGGGGTCAAAATGCTCACTACACCTCTAGATGAATGTCTTAAGGGGTGTAGTTTTTAAAATGGGGTCACTTCTCGGGGGTTTCAACTGTACTGGTACCTCAGGGGCTTCTGCACACATGACTTAGCACCAGAAAAGCTCCAGTAGGCCAAATGGTGGTCCTTTCCTTCTGAGCCCTCCCATGGGCCCAAAGGGCAGTTTATCACCACAAATGGGGTATTGCCGCACTAAGGACAAATTGGGCAACAAAATGGGGTATGTTGTTCTTTGTGAAAATAAGAAATTTTGATCAAAAATGACATCTTATTGGAAAAAATATCATTTTTTTCATTTCACAGCCCAATTCAAATAGGTGCTGTGAAAAAACTGTGCGGTCAAAATGATAACAAAAACCATAAATGAATTCCTTGAGGGGTGTAGTTTCCAAAATGGGGTCACTTCTGGTGGGTTTCCATTGCTTTGATACCTCTGGGGCTCTGCAAATGCAACATGGCACCCGAAAACCAATCCAGCAAAATCTGGACTCCAACAAACACATAGCGCTCCTTTCCGTCTGAGCCCTCCCATGGGCCCAAACGGCAGTTTATCACCACAAATGGGGTATTGCCGCACTAAGGACAAATTGGGCAACAAAATGGGGTATGTTGTTCCCTGTGAAAATAAGAAATTTTGATCAAAAATGACATCTTATTGGAAAAAATATAATTTTTTTCATTTCACAGCCCAATTCAAATAGGTGCTGTGAAAAACCTGTGCGGTCAAAATGATAACGAAAACCATAAATGAATTCCTTGAGGGGTGTAGTTTCCAAAATGGGGTCACTTCTGGTGGGTTTCCATTGCTTTGATACCTCTGGGGCTCTGCAAATGCGACATGGCACCCGAAAACCAATCCAGCAAAATCTGGACTCCAACAAACACATAGCGCTCCTTTCCTTCTGAGCCCTCCCATGGGCCCAAACGGCAGTTTATCACCACAAATGGGGTATTGCCGCACTAAGGACAAATTGGGCAACAAAATGGGGTATGTTGTTCCCTGTGAAAATAAGAAAATGTGATCAAAAATGACATTTTATTGGAAAAAATATCATTTTTTTCATTTCACAGCCCAATTCAAATAGGTGCTGTGAAAAAACTGTGCGGTCAAAATGATAACAAAAACCATAAATGAATTCCTTGAGGGGTGTAATTTCCAAAATGGGGTCACTTCTGGTGGGTTTCCATTGTTTTGATACCTCAACGCCTCTTCAAACCTGGCATGCTGCCTAAAATATATTCTAATAAAAAAGAGGCCTCAAAATGCACTAGGTGCTTCTTTGCTTCTAGGGCTTGTGTTTTAGTCCACGAGCGCAGTAGGGCCACATGTGGGACATTTCTAAAAACTGCAGAATCTGGACAATACATATTTAGTAGTGTTTCTCTGGTAAAACCTTCTCTGTTACTAAAAAAAAATTGAATAAAATTGAAATTCAGCAGAAAAAATGAAATTTGCAAATTTCATTTCCACTTTGCTTTAATTCCTGTGAAATGCCTGAAGGGTTAAAAAACTTTCTATATGCTGTTTTGAATACTTTGAGGGGTCTAGTTTTTAAAATGGGGTGTTTTATGGGGGTTTCTAATACATAGGCCCCTCAAATCCACTTCAGAACTGAACTGGCACCTTCAAAAAAAGGCTTTTGAAATTTTCTTAAGAATATGAGAAATTGCTGTTTATGTTCTAAACCTTGTAACGTCCAAGAAAAATAAAATAATGTTCAAAAAACGATGCCAATCTAAAGTAGACATATGGGAAATGTGAACTAGTAACTATTTTGGGTGGTATAACCGTCTGTTTTTCAAGCAGATGCATTTAAATTCTGAAAAATGCTATTTTTTGTAAATTTTCTCTAAATTTTGCAATTTTTCACAAATAAAGACTGAATATATCGACCAAATTTTACCACGAACATGAAGCCCAAAGTGTCACGAGAAAACAATCTCAGAATCGCTTGGATAGGTTTAAGCATTCCGACGTTATTACCACATAAAGTGAAATATGTCAGATTTGAAAAATGGGCTCTGAGCCTTAAGGCCCAAACTAGGCTGCGTCCTTAAGGGGTTAAAGAAATCAAAAGCTCTTTCAATCAAAAAAAACTTAGCAGGCCAAGTTACATGTTAACATAGGACCCCTTCTTTGATATCACCTTCACAATTCTTGCATCAATTGAATTTGTGAGTATTTGGACAGTTTCTGCTTGAGTATCTTTGCAGGATGTCAGAATAACCTCCCAGGGATTCTGTTTTGATGTGAACTGCCTCCCACCCTCATAGATATTTTGCTTGAGGATGCTCCAAAGGTTCTCAATAGGGTTGAGGTCAGTGGAACATGGGGGCCACACCATGAATTTCTCTCCTTTTATGCCCATAGCAGCCAATGACACAGAGGTATTCTTTGCAGCATGAGATGGTGCATTGTCATGCATGAAGATAATTTTGCTACGGAAGGCACGGTTCTTCTTTTTGTACCACGGAAGAAAGTGGTCAGTCATAAACTCTACGTACTTTGCAGAGGTCATTTTCACACCGTCAGGGACCCTAAAGGGGCCTACCAGTTCTCTCCCCGTGATTCCAGCCCAAAACATGGCTCCGCCACCTCCTTGCTGACGCCGCAGCCTTGTTGGGACATGGTGGCCATTCACCAACCATCCACTACTCCATCCATCTGGACCATCCAGGGTTGCACGGCACTCATCAGTAAACACAGTTTGAAAATGTCTTCATGTATTTCTGAGACCACTGCAACCGTTTCTGCTTGTGAGCATTGTTTAGGGGTGGCCGAATAATAGCTTTATGTACACTTGCAAACCTCTGGAGGATCCTACACCTTGAGGTTCGCGGGACTCCAGAGGCACCAGCGGCTTCAAATACCTGTTTGCTACTTTGCAATGGCATTTTAGCAGCTGCTCTCCTAATCCTATTAATTTGTCTGGCAGAAACCTTCCTCATTATGCCTTTATCTGAACGAACCCGTCTATGCTCTGAATCAGCCACAAATCTTTTCACAGTACGATGATCACGCTTACGTTTTCTTGAAATATCCAATGTTTTCATACCTTGTCCAAGGTATTGTACTATTTCACGCTTTTCGGCAGCAGAGAAATCCTTTTTCTTTCCCATATTGCTTGAAACCTGTGGCCTGCTTAATAATGTGGAACGTCCTTCTTAAGTAGTTTTCCTTTGATTGGGCACACCTGGCAAACTAATTATCACAGGTGTCCGAGATTGATTACAATGATCCAAAGAGCCCTAAAGCTGGGTTCACACGACAGGTGTTTTACGCCTTGAATTATGCCTGAAAACCTGGCTCCAATACGTCGGTAAACATCTGCCCATTCATTTCAACGGATTTGCCGATGTACTGTGCCGGCGACCTGTAATTTTACGCGTCGCTGTCAAAAGACGGCGCGTAAAATAACAGCCTCATCAAAGAAGTGCAGGACACTTCTTGGGACGTAATTGGAGCCGTTTTTCATTGAATCCAATGAAGAACAGCTCCAAATTACGTCCGTAATGGACGCCCAGCAATACGCGAGTACGAGCAATTACATCTGAAATTCAGGATCTGTTTTCTCCTGAAAACAGCTCCGTAGTTTGAGACGTAAATGCAGTTATCGTGTGCACATACCCAAAGACGCAATACCATCCATGAGTTTAATTGAAAAACTAATAATTAAATGTTTATGACACTTAAATCCAATGTGCATAATAATTTGGAACACGGTGTAGTGTAATTGTTATGTGAGGTATGTGTTTAGCATTTGTGTGGTGTGTGCAGTATGTGTCTAGTGTAAGTAGTGTGTGCGGTATTGTGTCTAGTGTGTGAGTGGTATGTGTCTAGTATGTGAGTGGTGTGTGCAGCATCTGTGCCAGGTTTCAGTAGTGCGTGTTCAACATGTGTCCTTGGTGTGGGTAGACAACTCGTGGCATATGTCTTAGGTGTGAGTGGCGAGAGTGGAGTATATATGCTATGTGTGAGTGGTGTACGTGCGCATGTGTCCTAGGTGTGAGTGGTGCTTATGCGGCATATGTCCTAGGTGTGAGTGGGGGATGTGTTATAAGTGTAAGAGGTGTGCGTGCGCACGTGTCCTAGGTGTAAGAGGTGTGCGTGCGCACGTGTCCTAGGTGTGAGTGGTGTGCGTGCGCATGTGTCCTAGGTCCAAGTCCCTGATTCCACACCTAAATCCCTTTCAAATCCACTAAAATTCTGCATCCATTACAATTTTATACCCCATTCACATGCAGCGAAAAGAAGTCTGCTTACATTTTTTTCCGCTCCGCAAAAAAAATCCTCTAGAATAATGAGCATGTTCATTATTCTCGTGGACGAGCAGTGGATTCGTTGGAGCTTTCAAGACTATTCCTCTTTTCATTTACACCTGTTTTAATAAATCTCCCCACGTCTTGTATAGCTGAAAGGTGGTCCCGTGTACTCCAGCCCAAAACTGGCAGCTGCGTATGGCCTGCGATTGGCCTTTGTGCTTAAAAATGCGAGGGCTGATTTTAAGTCCCAGTCCGGTCCTGACTCTGCACACAATACTGTTGATACTTGGAGCCCTCCGCTTCTTTCTAGATAATTCTCTAGCTTCCTGGTTCAAGTGCAAGAAGGAGCAGCTAAAATGGAGCAAAGAGCACTCAGTATTACCAATGTTACAATATGTGCAGGGGGCAGGCAGAGAAGGAAGTCTGTGTGGTGAAGCTTCAGCCAACAGCTGCAGAGCACTGAGTGATGTCAGAGAAGGGGGTGTCGTTTTGGCAACTACTCCTGCAGAGCCCAGTAACATGCCGCCATTTTGTTATTTCCTGTGCTATTTGGGGATTTATAGTGTACTGATCACCTTGGATTTGGGGTCCAGAGTGAAAATATGAACAGCCCTGGTATGTTATATGACCCTAGTAGGTCCATTTTACTATGAAAATTTACCTGGATTCTCAGTAATACTTGTTTAGGCATCATGCACACGAACGTAAAAACGCCAGTAATTTTACGGGCCGTAATTACGGGCCCATAGACTTCTATTGGTCACGGGTACCTTCCTGTTTGCTTACGGGAAGGTGCCCGGGCCGTTGAAAAATATGGAACATGTCCTACTTCAGGCCGTAATTACAGCACGGACAGGCCCATAGAAGTCTATGGGGTTCCCGTAATTACGGGTGGCTACGTGTGTGTGCACCCGTAATTACAGGAGTGTTGCTAGGCGATGTCAGGGGATAGCCACTGTTCAGGGTGCTGAAAGAGTTAACTGATCGGCAGTAACTTTTTCAGCACCCGGGACAGTGACTACCGCTGGAGTTAATAGTATTAAAAGTTAACTTACCCAGAACTCCCTGCTTCTTGCTCCAGTCCGGCCTCCCGGGATGACATTTCATCCCATGTGACCGCTGCAGCCAATCACAGGCTGCAGCGGTCACATGCACTGCCGCGTCATCCAGAGAGGTCTGACTGGACGTCATAAGAGGGGCGCGTCACCAAGATAACGGCCGGGGTACGTATGAACTTCTTTTACTTTCAATCGCTGCGGAAACTCTGCCCGAAAGGGTTGCCCCTTCTCTCTTTCCAGCACTGATAGAGAGAAGGGGCTGCCGATTAGTGCAGAGAAAACGGGTCCGTAAATACTGGTGGAATAGGGGTCGAATACGTGAGACAAAGGACCTGTATTTACGCCAGTATTTACGGGAGGAAAAAAATACGTTCGTGTGCATGGGGCCTTAATCCTCAAAACATTTTTTTTTTACATGCGACAGGAGCACAGTATGTAAATCCTTTTTACTGTTGATGAATTTGTTAATTTGACATTGTCGTGTTTTTCCAATAGCTTCCTCAGTGTTTGTGCATCCACTTGCAGCGTTTAAGCTGGTCCAATCAGGGTAGCCCTCTGAAACGCAATGAACATATCCAGTTTAGTGAATTCCTGATCTTGGATAAGTATAAGTATCGACTCAATGGAAATGTATTCCGCCATCGACAGTACACTACTCAAGATGGAACAATTCTAGAAACAAGTGATGCGTCAGCAGGTACAGTGAATATGTAAATAAGAAATAAGTGAACCCTTTGGAATGAATTGGATGTCTGCATTGATTACTACCAAAATGTGGTCTGATTGTATTTATCTATAATTGTGACTTGGATAGCAATCAAGCTAAATTAAAAACTCACAAACAGCTGTACTGTTCGTCTTTTATTGAGTAAACATCCAAAGTGCAGGGAAAAAAAGGATGTGAGCCCTTGAATCTAATAACTTGTAGATCCCGCTTTAGCAGCAATCACCTCCACTAACGTTAAGAAGGAATTTTGGACCGTTACTACCTGCAGTTGTGTTTCAGTTCATCAATATTTCCGGGATGCCTTGCGTGCACATCCCTCTTCAGCTCTTGCCATAGCTTCCCGATAGGTGTAAGGTCAGGACTTTGACTTGGCCATTCCAAAACAAAGGTCATCTTTTTTAACCATTCTTTTGTTAATTTACTTGTGTGTTTTGGATCATTGTCTTCTTGCATCACCCAACGTCTCTCCAGCTTAAGGTCATGGTCTGCTGCCCTTATTTTCTCCTGTAAAATGTTTTTATACACCTTTTGAAATAATTGCTCCCTCCAGGCCCTGATGCAGCAAACCAGCTCAACATTATGATTCTCCCCTCCACCATGCTTCACACTTGGGATGAGATTTCGGTGTTGGTGTGCAGTGTTCCTTTTTTCTCTAAACACAGCTTTGTGCATTTGTGATTAAAAAAAAAAAAAAAGTCCACTTTTGACTCATCTGTCCATGGATCATTTTCCCAGAAGCATTGGGGAACAACCAGGTGGGCTCGGGCAAACTTGAGATGGGCCACCATGTTTATTTTGGACAACAGCAGCTTATTCAGTGTTTTTCTAATAGTGGACACATGAACAGAGGTTTTTGCAGTTTGTAGAGTATTTTCCTGTTACCCTTATGTTCTTTCTCACCTCTTTCAGGATTGCCCATTGTGTTCTTGGAGTGATCTTTACAGGATGCCTAGTCCAAGGGAGAGTAGAAACAGATAATTTGTCTACAAATGGGGAAAATTCAGGACTAACTGTAAATTGATGTACACCCAAATTTTTAGCAATGCTTTTGTAGCCTTTTGCAATTTTCTCTAGAACACGTCTTCTAAAGGTTGTTTGCCTTGAGGCATGGTTCACACTAACCAATCTTTCTTGAGAAGAACAGATTTGTCTCTAACCAGGTTTTGTGTGCATTTAATTAGTGAGCGAAGCACCTGTGAAACCCACACTTCCACCTCATCTCCTTTTTATTTAAACACTTTTTGCCAATTAGCTCTTGGATTTGCCATTGACACAGGTTTATTTTTTTTCTCCCTACACTGTGACCGTTTACTCAATGCTCAATGTGCTCAAAAAAAGACATGTACAGTTCAACTGTTTGTGAGTTATTGGTTTAGTTAGATTGTGTTTATAATTGTGACTTAGATAACAATCAGACAACATTTTATTAGTAATCAATGCACAAATCTAGGTAATTCCGAAGTGTTCACTTACTTTTTCTTGCAACTGTAGATATTCTGACTAGACTTTCATTGCCCCATCAGCAAACAGGATTTAAATAAAGGCAGGGGCCTCCTAACCATGAGACCCTGCTTATGTATGGCTGCACTTTTACAGACAATTTCTCTTATGTTCTAACACTAAAATAAATAATGAAGCAACTTTGCAAATAGTCTTGATTATAAATATCCTGTGTATACATCACCTACACAGACCATTGTGTCTTCATTGTTACAGAGTAACTACAGACAAACACACACTGTGTAGACTGATCCCTCAATCATGTGCTACTGCTGCTTATTCGAGTGCCTATTGTGTCTCTTAGAAATAAGCAACTCCAGAAATGTCTAACAGGCGCTCATATTTCCTGCTGTAATAACATGAGGGTCTGGCTGAGCTGAATGTGTGTGTGTTATTGGAGAAATCAGATTGATAGCCTAAAGGTTTCCATGGTTTAGCCATGTTCACACGACGGATTTTTCCTGAGGTAAAATCCGCCGTGGATTTGGCCGAGATTCCGCGGCTGACCCTTGTCGCAGTTTTGCAGTTAAAAAAAAAAAGCAGCTATTCTCCACGCAGATTAGCCCCATTCAATGAAGATAAATTGTTTGTGGCTACCCGACACTGTTCACACGGCAGGTTATCCCCCGAAAGCCGCATCAAGAAGTGACATTATTTTTATTTATGTTACTTATATAGCGCCAACATATTTTGCTGCACTGTACGGAGGTTGTCCTCACTCACTGTCCCCATTGGGGCTCACAATCTAATTTCCCAATCTGTATGTTTATGGAATATGGGAGGAAACCGGAGTACCCGGCAGAAACCCACGTAGAACATCCAAACTCCACGCAGATGTTGTCCTTGGTTGGATTTGAAACCAGGAACCCAGTTCTGGAAAGCAACAGTGCTTTTTTTTTTTTCAGCGAGGTGGTTTGCAATTCCACCCCCTATAAACAGGCGTTTTCCCATTGCACACAATGGGAGGCTTCTTACATGTGCAATTCACTATGATTTCGGTGCAGAAAACACGTTGGAATAAGTGTGAATTCAACGCTGTGTGAAAAAGGCTTTTGGCTTGAAAGCTGCCTGGCAATCTTACAGCTGTTTTCAGACTACTACCTTAAGGCCCCCTGCACACGTTGCAGATTTTACTTTGTAAATCTGTTGCAGGCAAGTGGATGAGATTTAAAAAGTCTCATTCACATGCTACTGAAAATTTCTTGCACGGAAATCAGAGCATGCTGCGGAGAAATGGTGAAATCTGCACACGACAGATGCAGAGTTTGCTGCGGAAAGGTGTTTGGGTACCCTAATAAGCCGTACTTAAGCGGGCTTGTTTTCTTCCGTTTATTTGTGTCTAAAGATTACTTGTCCCCTTAATGACCGGCCTGAATAGGTCTTCATAACCAGCTACATTTTTCAGTTTTTACCTCTCTGCATTTCAGCAGCCATAACTTTATTTATTTTTTCATTGACGTGGCCATATGAGACCTTGTTTTATGCGGGAGAAATGTTAATATTTTTTTTCCCCACAGTTTGGAGGTAGAAAAAATTTATTTTTACAGCGTGAATATAGGAAAAAGCGATTCTCTGCATAATTTTTCTTGCTTATTTTTTATCCCGTTCACGTTTCACGCTAAATAACCCATTAGACGAATTCTTCAGGTTATTACGGTCTTTTGGATACCGAATATGTGTTGGTTTTTTGTTTTTACTTAGTGTAGGCGCAATAAAATATATTTTATGCAAAATAATAACTTTTTTGGGGGGGACTTTTTTTTTTTTTTGTTACTTTTTTTTATAATCCCATTAAGGCATAACTTTACTTTTTACTTATACTGTATTAGCATACTCCTGTATGCTAATACATTATACTGTGTCACTATGACACAGGCTGCTGTTAGGGTAGCACATAGTGTGCCCGAACAGCAGGCTTACTGAACAGACAACATTGGGGTCCTTTCTAGGTCCCCAGGGCTGACTGCAGAGGGATTCCCTTCTCTTTGATCACGTCACCGGGTTTGCAGTGACGCGATCAAAGATGGGAGTTCCCTTTGATCATGCCGCAGTCACGGACCGTGACGATCAAAAGGTTAAACCGCTGGGGTCCGAATGTTTTCCGACCCCAGCTATATTCAGCAGGCTGCTCTAAGAACAGGAGCTCACAGGAGCGCTCATCAGCCTCTTCTACAGCTAAACACGGTGGGCGGTCATTAAGGTGTTAAAGAGGTTTTCTCATCAGAGATATTTGACGTTTTCACAGGACCTGGGGGGACCTGCACCTATCTCTAGAACTGGGCCCTTTAAACCCCGTTCTACTGTTCTGTGTTGTGGGTGAATCATGTGATTGCCGACCATGAATTACGGAAACCGCGTAGCTCGTTGAGCTACATGGTTTCCTGTAAGTTTCAAAGAACTGAATGGTAGTTACAGAAACAGCTTAGTTCGCATGCTACGCTGCTTCCGTAACTGCCATTCACTATTATGGGAGTTACGGAACTCACACGATTCAGCCATAACACACAGCAGTAGAACAGGGTTTAGCGGGCCCAGTTCTAGACATACAGTGAAGGAAATAAGTATTTGATCCCTTGCCGATTTTGTAAGTTTGCCCACTGTCAAAGACATGAACAGTCTAGAATTTTTAGGCTAGGTTAATTTTACCAGTGAGAGATAGATTATATTTAAAAAAAAAAACAGAAAATCACATTGTCAAAATTATATATTTTTTTTGCATTTTGCACAGAGAAATAAGTATTTGATCCCTTTGGCAAACAAGACTTAATACTTGGTGGCAAAACCCTTGTTGGCAAGCACAGCAGTCAGATGTTTTTTGTAGTTGATGATGAGGTTTGCACACATGTTAGATGGAATTTTGGCCCACTCCTCTTTGCAGATCATCTGTAAATCATTAAGATTTCGAGGCTGTCGCTTGGCAATTCGGATCTTCAGCTCCCTCTATAAGTTTTCGATGGGATTAAGGTCTGGAGACTGGCTAGGCCACTCCATGACCTTAATGTGCTTCTTTTTGAGCCACTCCTTTGTTGCCTTGGCTGTATGTTTCAGGTCATTGTCGTGCTGGAAGACCCAGCCACGAGCCAATTTTAATGTCCTGGTAGAGGGAAGGAGGTTGTCACTCAGGATTTGACGGTACATGGCTCCATCCATTCTCCCATTGATGCGGTGAAGTAGTCCTGTGCCCTTAGCAGAGAAACACCCCCAAAACATAATGTTTCCACCTCCATCCTTGACAGTGGGGACGGTGTTCTTTGGGTCATAGGCAGCATTTCTCTTCCTCCAAACCCGGCGAGTTGAGTTAATGCCAAAGAGCACAATTTTAGTCTCATCTGACCACAGCACCTTCTCCCAATCACTCTCAGAATCATCCAGATGTTCATTTGCAAACATCAGACGGGCCTGTACATGTGCCTTCTTGAGCAGGGGGACCTTGCGGGCACTGCAGGATTTGAATCCATTACGGCCTAATGTGTTACCAATGGTTTTCTTGGTGACTGTGGTCCCAGCTGCCTTGAGATCATTAACAAGTTCCCCCCGTGTAGTTTTCGGCTGAGCTCTCCCCTTCCTCAGGATCAAGGATACCCCACGAGGTAAGATTTTGCATGGAGCCCCAGATCGATGTCGATTGACAGTCATTTTGTATGTCTTCCATTTTCTTACTATTGCACCAACAGTTGTCTCCTTCTCACCCAGCGTCTTACTTATGGTTTTGTATCCCATTCCAGCCTTGTGCAGGTCTATGATCTTGTCCCAGACATCCTTAGAAAGCTCTTTGGTCTTGCCCATGTTGTAGAGGTTAGAGTCAGACTGATTAATTGAGTCTGTGGACAGGAGTCTTTTATACAGGTGACCATGTAAGACAGCTGTCTTTAATGCAGGCACCAAGCTGATTTGGAGCGTGTAACTGGTCCGGAGGAGGCTGAACTCTTAATGGTTGGTAGGGGATCAAATACTTATTTCTCTGTGCACAATGCAAATAAATATATATAATTTTGACTATGTGATTTTCCTATTTTTTTTTTTAGATAATCTATCTCTCACTGGTAAAATTAACCTAGCCTAAAAATTCTAGACTGTTCATGTCTTTGACAGTGGGCAAACTTACAAAATCAGCAAGGGATCAAATACTTATTTCCTTCACTGTAGGTGCAGGTCCCAGAGGTGGGACCCGCATCTATCTGATATTTATGACATATTTTGTGGATATGTCATAAATGTCTCTGATGGGAAAACCCCTTTAATGTTCCAGTTTAAATTAGAGGACCCCACCGCTACAAGGCAACAGTGCTTACCACTGCGCTGCCCACTTTGACCAAGTAATCTGTTAAGATGTATTTGGTTACTATTCGTGTATATTGCACTAATTTGTCTTTGTTATTATAGCTTTTGATGAGCCACATAATTCCAAGGCACCGTTGCTGAATGGGACTTATTCAGCGTCCATACTCTCATCTTCTTACACAAATTCCAAGTCTTACAGCCCAGAGCGCACGTGAGTATTTTTTTGGCCTAGAGTTAAGAGATTTTAGCATACTCTCAAGTACCTTACACACAAATGTGCTGTTTATTTTTTATACATGAAAATTTAGGGGTTTTGAAAAAATAAATTAAGATTTGAAGATAGTGAAGATTATGTTTGTAAACATACTTTATAATGTGGTGCTTGAAGAAATAGCATTGCATGCTTAACCCCTTCCCCCTGCTTGCAATCTGGGCCCTAATGATCAAGCAATGTTTTAGTTTTTCCATCGTCACATTTAACCCGTTAGTGACCGGCCCGTCGTGTTTCTACGTCGGTCACTAACGGGCCTTATTCCGATGCCATAGACTTTTTACGTCGCGGCATCGGAATAAGTAAACAGAGCAGGGAACTGTCAGATCTCCCTGCTCTCAGCTGCTAGAGGCAGCTGAGGGCTGGGAGCGTCCCTGCTCTGCCGTGTGAGATCGATATTCGTATCGATCTCACACGTTTAACCCCTCAGATGCGGTGCTCAATAGCGAGCACCGCATCTGAGTGGTTTTGGAGAGAGGGAGGGAGCTCCCTCTCTCCCCCACCGACACCCGGCGATACGATCGCCGAGTGTCTGTGTCTGTAATGGCAGCCGGGGGTCTAATAAAGGCCCCCAGGCTGCCTGGAGTGAATGCCTGCTAGATCATGCCGCAGGCATGACCTAGCAGATGCCTGTCCGTGTTAAACGGCCAGGCAGTAATACACTGCAATACAAAAGTATTGCAGTGTATTACAATAGCGATCGGAGAATCGCATATTATAGTCCCCTAGTGGGACTAGTAAAAAAGTGAAAAAAAAGTTTAATAAAGTTAATTTTAAAAAAAATGTGAAAAAAAATGAAAAACCCAGCTTTTCCCCTTACAAACTGCTTTGCTATTAAAAAAACAAAATAAAGTTAAAAAGTTACACATATTTGGTATCGCCGCGTCCGTAACGACCCCGACTATAAATCTATTACATTATTTAACCTGCACGGTGAACGCCGTAAAAAAAATAATAAAAAACTATGGAAAAATTGCTGTTTTCTGTGAATACTGACTTTAAAAAAATGTAATAAAAAGTGATCAAAAAGTCGCATCTACTCCAAAATGGTACCAATAAAAACTACAAGTCGTCCCGCAAAAAAAAAGCCCTCATACAACCGCATCGGCGAAAAAATAAAAACGTTACGGCTCTTCAAACATGGAGACACAAAAATAAATAATTTAGAAAAAAAAGTGTTTTTACTGTGTAAAAGTAGTAAAACATACAAAAACTATACAAATTTGGTATCGTTGCAATCGTAACAACCCGCTGAATAAAGTTATTGTGTTATTTATACCACACGGTAAACGGCGTAGATTTAGGACGCAAAAAAGAGTGGCGAAATTTCAGATTTTTTTCTATTCCCCCCCCAAAAAAAAGTTAATAAAAGTTAATCAATAAATAATATGTACCTAAAAATGGTGCTATTAAAAAATACAACTTGTCCCGCAAAAAACAAGACCTTATACAGCTATGTCGATGCAAAAATAAGAAGGTTATAGCTCTTGGAATGCGACGATTGAAAAACGTAAAAAATAGCTTGGTCATTAAGGTCCAAAATAGGCTGGTCATTAAGGGGTTAAAGAGCTATAACTTCACTTTTCACGTGGACATGACTGTTTGAGGACTTGTTTGTTGCGGGATGAGTTGTATTTTTCAATGGCACTGTTTTGGGGTATATAGAATTTTTTTATTAACTTTTTTTTGGGGGGGGGGGGGATATAAAAGAAACAGCAATTTAGCCATTGTTCTATGCACTTTACATTTACGCCGTTTAGTATGCGGCGTAAATAACATTCTACCTTTATTCTATGGGTCGGTACGATTACGACGATACCAAATATGTATAGTTTAAGTTTCACTACTTTTGCAGAACAAAAACACTTTTTAACTAAAATAATTTTATTTTGCATCGCTGCTTTCCAAGAGCCGTAGCTTTTTTATTTTTCCGTCAATGCCGCCATATGAGGGCTTGTTTTTGCGGGACTTCATTGCTACCATTTTGGGGTTCATGGGACTTATTGATTAACCTTTTAATATTAGTTTTTGGGGGGGAATGGGAAAAAAAATAGTAATTTTGGCGTTGGTTTATGCGTTTATTTTTTTTACGGCGTTCACCTTGCAGTTTAAATAATACACTAACTTTATTTTTCGGGTCATTACGATTGCGGGGATAGCATATATGTGTGGTTTTTATTTTATTTTGACACTTTTACTAAATAAAAAAATTTTTATGGCAAAAAATTTGTTTTATTTTTTTTAATGTGTACCTTTTTGTTCATTTTTATTTCACATTAATTATTTTTTCAGTCTCACTAGGAGACTTCACTATGCAATCTTTAGATCGCAAATATAATGCTTTGGTATACTTCGTATACCAGAGCAGTGGCGTAACAACCGCTGTAGCGGCTGCTACGGGGCCCGCGGCATGAGGGGGCCCGTGTCGCCCACCGGCACGGGCCCCCACCATGGCCGGAGGCTCCGCTAGGCTGCCGCTATGGCTACTACAGCGCGACGCCACTAAACACTATGGCAGAGCAGGGAGGTATCTCCCCGCTCTGCCATTAAAGGGGTTGTTCCTACAAAAGACATGTATCCCCTATCCACAGGATATCCACAGGACAGGAGATACATGTGTGATCGCTTGCAGCGATAGGGAGAACGGGGGACCGAAAGTCCCCTGAAGTTCTCCATCACAGACCTCAGACTTCCGGGGTCTGTGTCGGCAGCTCCGTAGAAATGAATGGAGCGCCGGTCGCGCTTGTGCACATGCGTGACCAGAGCTCCTTTCATTTTTATTGAGCTGCCGACACAGACCCCGGAAGTCAGAGGTTAGTCATGGAGAACTTCGGGGGACTTTCGGTCCCCCGTTCTCCCTATCGCTGCCAGCGATCACACATGTATCCCCTATCCTGTGGATAGGGGATTCATGTCTTTTGTAGGACACACTATAGGTCGGATTTTTTTGGGGGGTTGGGGCTGTATGGCGTTACCTACAGGGGGGGCTGTATGGCGTTACCTACAAGGGGGGCTGTATGGCGTTACCTACAGGGGGGCTGTATGGCGTTACCTACAGGGGGGCTGTATGGCGTTACCTACAGGGGGGCTGTATGGCGTTACCTACAGGGGGAGGCTGTATGGCGTTACCTACAGGGGGAGGCTGTATGGCGCTACCTACAGGGGGGCTGTATGGCGTTATCTACAGGGGGGGGGGGGCTGTAAAAAAAGGCACTATCTACAAGGGGGGGTTGTGTGACCCTCAGGGGAGGGGGGGCCCCAGTCAAAAGTTTGCTATGGGGCCCAGACTTTCTTAGTTACGCCCCTGTACCAGAGCATTATTGCCTGTCAGTATATAACGATCGCTGGTACAATACACTGCGATACTAACGTATGGCAGTATATCGTCATTTTTGCAGGCAGCTGTTAAGCCCTGTGGTTGCGATTGGCTGCTGCATTTGAGGCGTTAAACAGCCAGGATCCGCATGATCGCGGTTTCTGGCAGTTCGTGCCAGGTGTCGGCTGTAAAACACAGCCGACACCTGCAGCATATGGAGTGCGCTCCATACATCCCTGCGCTACGACATACCAGACACGTCGTTTTGCAGGAAGGGGTTAAAATGTAAGGCTCTAAAGTAGGTGGGACTGCTCAGCGATTGACAGCTTTGGTTTTAAATATGTACACTTTTAAATAGATTTTTTTTAATCATTATTTTGTGTGGTTTTTAAGCATTTTTATAATTGACTGGGAATGGGGAAAAAAGAAAACAATTTTGCCTTTTTTTTTTTTTTTTTTTTTTTTTTTTACATTCACCATGCAGTTTGAATAATGTGTTAACTATTTTTTGGGGTCGTTACAATTGCGGTGATATCTTGTATGTGTAATTTTAATTTTTATTTTTTACATCTATGGAAAGTAAAATCACCTTTTTATAGAAAAAAAATGGTTTTGATTTTTTTTTTTTTGTAATAAATTTTATTCAATTCTAGATATTTTTTTTTCCCGCCATCAAGGGACTTCACAATGCGAACTACTAATCGCTTTCATAATGGTTTGGTATACTCCGTATACCAAAGCATTATTGCCTATCTGTGCATTTGGCACAGCCTAATAGACATATAGCTATGGCAGGCGTTTGGGCATTTGCTAGGCCCCTGCATGCCATTACATCCCATCAATCGATCGCGTTGCAAGGTGCCAGAGGGAGCCCCCTCCATTTGTCCAACGCCCTAGGTGCTGTGGCGGCTATTGACCACGGCATCTAGGGGATTAACTGAGTACTCCAGGGTCTCCTCTTAGACCGCTGCTGTATTGCAATAGAGAGGTCAGAAGAATCTGCGAGCACCTCTCGGCGCCAGCAGATAGTTAAAGCAGCCACCGTTTGCATACAGCGGCTCACAGTAAACGGCCTTCCGCTGCAACATATATAAATCGGTTAGCAGTAGGCAAGTGGTTAAGCAATTTCTTGAAGCAGCCCCAGAAGTTTTGCACATTTAAAAAAACAATGTACATTAGTCAATTACTTCTCTTAGTGATTTGCCAACTTTTAACTATGTTGTATTTACTCTACGCCAACAACCCTTTGAGACTTCAATCCACAGACAATGTTTGTACATACATACAGTACTGTGCAAAAGTTTTAGACAGTCGTGAAAAAATGCTGCAAAGTAAGCATGCCTTCACAAATATAAGTGTTCATAGTTTTTATCAATTAACAAAATGCAACGTGAATGAACAGAAGAGAAATCTAAATCAAATCAATATTTGATGTGACCACCATTTGCCTTCAAAACAGCATAAATTCCTCCAGGTACACTTGCACACAGTTTTTAAGGAACTTTGCAGGGAGGTTGTTCCAAACGTCATGGAGAACGAACTACAGATCTTCTGTGGATGTAGAGATCAAGGCTCTGTGGGGGCCATATCATTTAATTCCAGGGCTCCTTGTTCTTCTTTACGCTGAACATGGTTATTAACCCCTACCCGCACCAGGACGTAACTGTACGTCGTTGCGGGAAGTTACTTCCCGCACGAGGACGTACAGTTACTGAGTTAATCCCGGTGCACACTGTCGGCGACAGTGTGCACCGGGAACCAGGAGGTCAGCTGTCGCCGACAGCTGACACTCCCCTCTTGCCGGCCAGCGGTCCTTTGCCGCTGATTTCGGCGCATTAACCCCTTAAATTCGGCGATCGGGTGCAATCGCCGAATTTTAGGGGTTTCTAACATATCGGCAGACCCCCGTCCGAAATCGCGGGGTCTGCCGATAGTTAGTATGGCAAACGGAAGCCAAACAATGGCTTCCGGGTCTGCCATGGACAGAAGCCCATCAGGACCAACCTTCGGCTGGTCCTGATAGGCTTCCTGTCAGAGTGACAGAAAGTCACTGTGCCGTTCCCGATGCACACTGTCGGCGACAGTGTGCATCGGGAACTTGGAGATCAGCTGTCCCCGACAGCTGACACTCTCCAGTGTTGCCGATCAGCGGCTCATCGCCGCTGATTTCGGCAATTAACCCGTTACATGCGGGGCTCGATTGCGATCTCCGCATGTAGCGGGTTTGTAGCGCATCAGCAGCCCCCATGCAATCGTGGGGGCTTCTGATGCTTGTGATGGCACCCGGGGGCCAGACAACGGCCTCAGGGTCTGCCATGTATGTCAGCCTATGAGGATCAGCCTCTGCTGATCTTCGTAGACCAACTGTCAGAGTGACTGTGACGTCACACTGACAGTTGGAATACGTTACACTACCTAGGTAGTGTAATGTATTCTAGCAGCGATCAGAGCTGCAGGTCAAAAAAAGAAAGTGTAAAAAGTAATAGAAAAGTTAATAAACAAAAATATAAAGTGTAAAAAGTAAAAAAAAGTTAATAAATTTTTTTTATAAAAGTGTAAAAATAAAAGGTTTTGTTTTCCTATAATAAGTCATTTATTATAGGGAAAAAATGAAAACGTTAAAAAAAAAGTACACATATTTGGTATCGCCGCGTTCGTAACGACCCAATCTATGAAACTATAATGTTAATTTTTCCGCACGGTGAACGCCGCAAACAAAATAAACGGAAAACTGTCAGCATCGCTATTTTTTAGTCACCACCCCTCCCAAGATATAGAATAAAAAGTGATCAAAAAGTCGCATTTACCCCAAAATGGTACCAATAAAAACTACAACCCGTCCCGCAAAAAACAAGACCTCCCACAGCTTTTTTGACGAAAAAATAAAAACGTTACGGCTCAAAATAGCGTGTCCCAGAAAATAAATTATTTTATAGAAACTTAATTTTATTGTGCAAACGCTGCAAAACGTAAAAAAATCTATACACATATGGTATCGCCATAATCGTACCGACCGGCAGAATAAATTAAAACGTAATTTATTGCGCACGGTGAACGCTGTAATAAATAAAGAATTTAAAGCGCCAAAATCGCTGTTTTTTGGTCACCTTAGCTCTAAAAAAGATCCTGAGGGGCCAAAATCTCACTATACCCCTAGAAAAATTCCTTGAGGGGTGTAGATTCCAAAATGGGGTCACTTTTGGGGGGTTTACACTGTTTTGGTCCCTCCGGGGCGTTGCAAACCCGACATGGCACTGAAAACCAATCCAGCAAAATCTGCGCTCCAAAATCCAAAAGGCGCTCCTTCCCTCCTGAGCCCTGCTGTGGGTCCAAACATCAGTTTACGACCACATATGGGGTATTGCCGTAATCGGGAGAAATTGCTTTACAAATTTTGGGGTGCTTTTTCTCCTTTATTCCTTGTAAAAATGAAAAAATTCTATGTTTCCACAGAAAAATAGGTGATTTTCATCTTCACAGACTAATTCCACTAAATTCTGCAAAAAAACTGTGGGGTCAATATGCTATCTATACCCCTAGAAAAATGCCTTGAGGGGTGTAGTTTCCAAAATGGGGTCACTTTGGAGGGGTTTCGGCTGTTTAGGTACCACAAGACCGCCTCAAACCTGACATGGTGCCTAAAATATATTCCTAAAAAAAGGAGGCCCCGAAATCCACTAGGTGCTCCTTTGCTTCGGAGGCCGGTGTTTCAGTCCATTAGGACACTAGGGCCACATGTTGGATATTTCTAAAATCTGCAGAATCTGGGCAATAAATATTGAGTTGCGTTTCCCTGGTAAAACCTTCTGTGTTACAGATTTTTTTTTATTACAAATGAATTTCGGCAAAAAAAATGAAATTTGTAAATTTCACCTCTACTTTGCCTTAATTCCTGTGAAACGCCTAAAGGGTTAAAATATTTTCTGAATGTGGTTTTGAATACCTTGAGGGGTGCAGTTTTCAAAATGGGGTGATTTATGGGGACTTTCTAATATATAAGGCCCTCAAAGCCACTTCAGAACTGAACTGGTCCCTGAAAAAATAGCCTTTTGAAATTTTATTGAAAATATGAGAAATTGCTGCTAAAGTTCTAAGCCTTGTAACGTCCTAGAAAAATAAAAGTACGTGAAAAAAAATGATGCAAACATAAAGTAGACATATAGGGGATGTTAACTAGTAACTATTTTGTGTGGTATTACTATCTGTTTCACAAGCAAATACATTTAAATTTAGAAAAATGCAAATTTTTGCAAATTTTTGCTAAAATTTGAAGTTTTTCACAAATAAATATTGAATTTATCGACCAAATTTTTTCACTAACATAAAGTACAATATGTCACGAGAAAACAATCTCAGAATCGCTTGGATAGGTAAAAGCATTCCGGAGTTATTACCACATAAAGTGACACATGTCAGATTTTAAAAAATAGGCTGTGTCCACAAGGCCAAAACAGGCTGTGTCCTAAAGGGGTTAATGACATTGACTGAATGTTTGGGGTCGTTGCTTTGCTGCAGAATAAATTTGGAGCCAATCAGACGCCTTCCTGATGGTATTGCATACTGGATAAGTATCTGACTATATTTTTCAGCATTGAGAACACCATTAATCCTGACCAAATTGCCAACTCCAAATCGCCCCAAATTTGCAAGGAACCTCCACCATGCTTCATTGTTGCCTGCAGACACTCATTATTGTACCGCTCCCCAGCCCTTCGCGAACAAACTGCCTTCTGTTACAGCCAAATATTTCACATCTTGACTCCTCAGTCCAGAGCACATGCTGCCATTTAGGCTGGGTACACACGAGCATGTTACGTCCGTAAGGGACGGAACGTATTTCGGCCGCAAGTCCCGGACCGAACATACTGCAGGGAGCCGGGCTCCTAGCATCATAGTTATGTACGATGCCAGGAGTCCCTGCCTCTCCGTGGAACAACTGTCCCGTACTGAAAACATGAGTACAGTACGGGACAGTTGTCCTGCAGCGAGGCAGGGACTCCTAGCGTCGTACATAACTATGATGCTAGGAGCCCGGCTCCCTGCAGTGTGCTCGGTCCGGGACTTGCGGCCGAAATATATTTCGTCCTTTACGGACGTAACATGCTCGTGTGAACCCAGCCTTATTTGCACCCCAGTTCCTATGTTTTTGTGCATATTTGAGTCGCTTGGCCTCGTTTCCATGTCAAAGGTATTGATTTTTGGCCACAATTCCACGAAGACCACTTCTGGCCAGACTTCTCCGAACAGTAGATAGTGTACCTGGATCCCACTGTTTCTGCCAGTTCTGAGCTGATGGCACTGCTGGACATTCTCCTGAGTTCAAAGGAAAGGGAGTATGATGTGTCTTTGATCTGCTGCATTAGGTTTCCTAGGCCGACCACTGTGTCTACGGTCCTCAACATTGCCTGTTGCTTTGTGCTTCTTCAAAAGAGCTTGAAAAGCACATCTTGAAACCCCAGTAGGCTTTGAAATCTTTGCCTAGGTGAGACTTTACTGATGCAGTATAACTACCTTGCGTCTTGTCACTGTGCTTAGTCTTGTCATGGTGGACCTGTGACATGAAACGGTCTTCCACAACCTCACCTTCGCAGCAGAGTTTTGCTGTTCCTCACCCAGTTTTAATGACTGTGTTTCAACCTACATATGAAAATAATAATCATTATCACCTGTTTGGTATAATTGGTTAATCATACACTTGATTATAGGCCTACAAAATCCATGGCTTTGCCTTCAAAACAGCATCAATTCTTCTACAAACACTTGCAGTGTGGTCACACCAAATATTGACTTGATTTCTGTTCATTCACTTTGTATTTGGCTAATTGATAAAAAAAAAAGTAACATTTTTCCACAATTTCCTAAAACTTTTGCACAGTAGTGTATGTGTGTGTGTGTGTGTGTGTGTGTGTATATATATATATATATATTTATTTATTTTAGGGGCTCGTGCACACAGGCATAAAGCCCATATGGCATTGCATGGAGGCTGTATGGCTCCTTAGTAGAGAGCCGTGTGGCCCTCATATGCTGCTCTGTCGGACTCCGACTGTAGAGATATTCACCCCTAGATTCAGTGCTTGAATTTGACAGAAAAAAAAGCTTTCGTATGTATTTGGAGGCATAGAAAGCTCTATTATTGCTCTGTACAAAACAGAATGATAATACGCTGTGTGCCTGAGCCTCAATGGTGGACTTTGATGTTTTGTTTTTCAGTTCTTCCTCTTACCTCTACCATCTGATGGCAGTCATCGTTCATCACGGAGATATGCACTCTGGACATTTTGTTACTTATCGACGTTCCCCATCAGCTAACACCCCAAAGCATACGAGTCAGCAGTGGTTATGGGTTTCTGATGATACTGTGCGCAGGGCAAACATACAGGAGGTCCTCTCTTCCAATGCTTACCTGCTATTTTATGAGCGTGTTTGGTCTAAATCACACAACCAAGGAATTGAGACTTGTGCAGAAGAATAAACGTGAAAGATTGAGAAAGTCTATGATTTATGCATTATATCTTGAATTCTAACCTTGGAAATTTAAAGGATGATTCCAGTCAAAACCATCCACAGCTATTCTATTTCGGAGAATGGTAGTGAGGTTTACCCAGTATTGTGCTGTATCAGGGGCTCCAATTTCTGCTTCCAGCCGATATTAATGCACGCGCGTTGCACGGACCTATGTTACTGAATGGGGCCATTCAGACTGTCATTGAATTTCACGCAGCGTATCTCCGCTGCGTGCAACCCACGACATGTCCTATATTTGCCTGTGTTTCGCGCAGCACGCACCCATTGAAGTCAATGGATGCATGCAAATCGCGCTCGGCACACGGAAGCACTTCCGGGTGCCGCACGTGATTCGCGCAACAGTAGTAAAATAAATGAATGAAAACAGAAAAGCACCTCGTGCTTTTCTGTTTTGTAAGGGTATGTTCACACGATGAGAGGCATTTACGTGTGAAAAGACAGACTGTTAACAGCTGCCTCGTTTCACACGTAAATGCTCCTCGCATTTTGCGAGCTGTCTGAGACGCTCGTAAATCTTGAGCTGTGCTTCATTGAGTTCAATGAAGAACAGCTCAAATTACGTGGCAAAGAAGTGTCCTGCACTTCTTTGCCGAGGCAGTCCATTTACGCGTCGTCGTTTGACAGCTGTCAAACGACGACGCGTAAATTACAGGTCGTCTGCACAATACGTCGGCAAACCCATTCAAATGAATGGGCAGATGTTTGCCGATGTATTGTAGCCCTATTTTTAGGCGTAAAACGAGGCATAATACGCCTCGTTTACGTCTGAAAATAGGTCGTGTGAACCCAGCCTAAACATAAAAACAGTGTCATAATGATGGCGGCTGCGCGAAAATACGCAGCCACGCACCATATGCTGATGACACACGGACCTTTTGCGCGCGCAAAATGGACACATCCGTGTGATTAAGGCCTAAAAAAAGTATTTCCTTTTTTAACAGCATCTAGATAAATCAATTTGTTACACAGGGTCAGGCATGTGACCAGAAATAAGAGCTGTATGAACCCTAGGAAAGTAACCAGTGCCAGCTTGGGTGGTGCGAAGACCAACCTCACAACAATATAAAAGCCATATGTTCAATATCTGACATTAAGTGTGGGTATTAGAAATCCCAGTTGTACAGGAATGTATAAAATGAATTACAAATCAACCTAAAGCACTATTATAATTACCCTGTGTCTACAAACACATTGCAATGGATGATGTGTATGTGTTTATTACTAGAGACAAATTAAGAAGTAATCACAATGGAAATTCACCACCTATAAACGATCAGTAATATCCATTGTTTATAATGAAAATAACTAAATACATTAGCCAGAATGGGAACTGGAGATTTGCATTATACAGTTACATAACCAGGAAAGCAAGTGAAATTTCAACATATCAATATTATGCTAATTTCCTAGAATAAAAAGATAGGTTTGTCAATTATTAAATTTGTACATACAGACGAACGTTCTCTTTCGGAGATTGTCCTGGGCTACAAATACAGAAAATGAAACGAAGGTAGGCAATTTATTGCTATTCAGCTGCAGCATTTTTCAGACCTAGCTTCCGTTGTTCATTGTGGCAGATGATTGATAATACTTGACTTCAATAACATTTACGAGAAACATTTTCCTGAAACTGCCAATCAAACGTGATGTGAAACTTTCTGTATTATGCTTACAATATATGAAATTATTCAGGTAATATTGCTTTGGCCCCTAAAAAGTGCAACAAAAGATAATTTTATTGATGTATAAATTGCATTTCATGTATATAGCTGTATATAAGAGATATTTATTCTTATCTAGACAAATTGTATTAAATGACTTGTTATTCACCTGAATAGTTTTAATATGTTCTAAATATGGTAATTAAGATGTTTTGTTGATTGTTACTTATAATTAGTCCCATTTTTGTCTATTTCGATTTTTAAATAAACGCTATTCATTGTGCATTTAATTGCATTTCAGATTTCCATGTAATGAAGCGGATTCTGTAAAAATGGAAGGCTGGTGTAAAATGGGTTTGTGTTGCTGCAGCTAATACTGGTAATTTGCTGGTGGTGCGTAGATTATTTTATGGACGAGCAGATGTCCTATTGTGCCAATGGGCATTTGCCTATGTGTAGAGCAGAGTTTCCCAGCCTTTCCTTACTCGAGACACCCCTGAAAAACAAAATTTCCTCAGGGCACCCCTACCAAACATTGTTTAGAGACATAGAAAACTGCTAAACACAAGCACTACACTCGTAGGGTACGTTCACACAGCGTTTTTTTTGGAAGGCAGGAAAAATCTGCTTCAAAATTCCTTCAGGAATTTTGAGGCAGATATTGAATTGACAGCGATATTTGGCGTTTATTTGCCTGCGTTTTTTTGAGCCATTGAAGCAAATGCACAAGACGCAGGCAAAAAAAAGCACTCTAAACGAGCGCCGCAGATATTTTCTGCCTCCTATTAATTTCAATTGGAGGTCAGAGGTGGAAACCACTTGAAGACCGCTCACCGTAAAATTACCATCAGCCACGCCCAGTAAAATACCCATCTGTCCGCCACTCAGATACCACCTTGTAGGTAGCAACACACCCCACACCCCTCCCCTCCCCCCATACATAGCACCACTGTAGCTCCCCCTTTGCCAGGGATTTCGTTCATGGACAGAGCGTTTGAGGTCTCCATCCATATCTGGACAGTGACATCTGGGGCAACTCCGGACACAGAATCCCCGTCCACAGCGTTGCCGACGTTGTGACCCGGGATTCCACTCCAGGAGAAGCCCGACATCTGTCCATTTATGGACAGTAACGTCAGGGGCTTCTCCTGAAGTGGCATCACCGGCCACCGTCATTGTGGACAGGGATTCCCCTTCAGGAGTTGTCACTATATATGGACAGAGACATCAAGCACTCCATACAGGAGCAAGTTCCCCAGCCACAGGGGCATTCAGCTCCTTCAGGGAGCTACAGTGGCACTATGTACAGGAAGGGGGGTGCTCTATACAAGCTGGACAGGTACTTTGAATTGTGAGGAGAGAAATCGTGGCAGTTGTTCAAAGTAGTGTCGTGGCATCCCTTGAGGGTTCTCACGAAACACCAGTTGGGAACCACTGGTGTAGAGGTAGAGTCCAGAAATACTTGGGTGTCATTTATATTTTGAGTCATTTATTAGATACCCTGCTAATGGAGAGTCAGTGAGTACACCAGCACCCACTAAATCACTTATTGGGCACTTCTGGCTGCAAACCCAAGGCTAACAAATATCCAGGATTTGGTGAGTGAATACCAGATTTCAGGCGCTGTTTGGAAAATGAAAAGCAGAAACCTAAGGGCTTGTTCACACGCAGTGGTTTCAGACGTAATTCGGGCGTTTTACGCCTCGAATTACGCCTGAAAAAATGCCCCTAATACGCCTACAAACATCTGCCCACTGCTTTCAATGGGAATTACGATGTTCTGTTCCCACAAGCCTTTATTTTACGCTTCGCTGTCAAAATACGGCACGTAAAATGACGGCTCGACAAAAGAAGTGCAGGACACTTCTTGGGACGTTTTTCATTGACTCCATTGAAAAACCGCTCCAAAAACGGCCACGAAAAACACGAGTTAAAAAAACGTCTGAAAATCAGGAGCTGTTTTCGCCTGAAAACAGCTACGTCTTTTCAGACGTTTTTGCTCACTGCGTCTGAACATACCCCAATTTGTTGCCATGCACAATTACTCAACTTTTCCTGTGCACCAGTTCTGATAAATCTCCCACAGAATTAATTTTAGATGGTATAACTAGGTTTAGTCTTTGAGATGTGGCACATATCTGAAAAATATGTTGTGGCATGTACACTATCTAGACAAAAGAATTAGGACACAACACCGCCAGGAGCTTTCAGGACATTCCATTCGAAGTCCATAGGTATTAATATGGTGTTGGCCCCCTTTTCCAGCTAAAACCTCATCTGCTCTTCTGGGAAGGTTTTCTGCAAGACTGAGTACATCTCTAGTAATGTTTGCCCAGTCATCCAGAAGAGCATTTGTAAGGTCAGACACGGATGTTGGCCGAGAGGGCCGGGCTTGTAATCTCCATTCTAGCTCATGCCAAAGGGTTTCGATGGGACTGAAGTCAGGGCTCGGCGCAGACCATTCAAGTTCTTCCACCCAACAATGCCTTCACAGACCTTTCTTTGTGCACAGGGGCACAGCCATGCTGGAACAGAAAAGGCCCTTTCCCACACTGTCCCCACAAATTTGGAAGCATACAAATGTCCAAAATGTCTTGGGTTGCTAAAGTATTAAAATTGTAATGTCCATGCATGCAGCTGCCATGAAGCTCCTGGCATACAGTTTTTGTGCAGATGTTAATGCCAGAGGTTAGGAACTCTGCAGTTCTTGACAACCTATAAGAAACAGGCGTACCAGTACCAATTAATAGAACCGATAAATACATAGGAAAAACATTAAATAATATATTGAAGCAAATCAAAAAATTCAGTACTCGACATTTATTTTCAACAATCTATTTCTGTAAGTTAGAGAATCTCTACATATCTTTTAGCTTTAATAATTCTCTGACCCTTTACATATCCCTGATTCATATTAAAATGATTTACATGTCATCTCTGGTTTTGTGGTTTAATTTTACGGAATGTTAAGTTAACCCGGGGAGCAAACACTTTTCTTCTGACCGGGAGGCTGTGGTACCAGTAGACATTGGTTGGGAAGTTCATCATAAGCAAGCTGCCATGCTCTAGTTCCAGCTTCACAGGTTCAATCGTACGCACAGAATTCTTGCTTCGTGAGTCCCTGTGCCGGAAGATAAAATCCCTACATGCTCCGAAAGACACAGAAGCAATGGGACTTTGTAGTACCAACTCCTTTTCATCATCTCTGTGGTCACCAATGTGATCATTACCATCTTTATATCTACCAAAAAAAAACAACATTTAATATAGAATTGAACTCTTGTGCTACATTTCAATACAAATAACTAGTGTAATGATTTTATTGGGGCTACATTCTTTCCTTTTCTTTAAAAGAGAAATCAAATACTGCCAGTGGTCGTATTCGATAGCAACCCCACAACAAAATCTGCAAATTTGCAGCAGAAAAATCTGCAAAATATCTATGGGGTTTTGAAAAACTCCATCACATGTATTGCACTGTACAGAATTTGTACTGAAAATCCACGTCTAAGCATGGCTAAAAGGCACCCAATAAATATTCAGCTCAACTCTACTATACCTGTTAATAAGAACAAAGTTGAATGAGTGTCCTGTGGCCAACTGTACTCTCTCCCTTATAAGGATCAGCAAAGGAATCCATGGTTTGGGAGACAGTGTAATACCAGAAAATGTATAGCTTAATCCTTCATCGCCAAAAGTCACCTGCTTCCTTGGAAGATTATGCCATTTTCCATATACTTGAACTTTACTCATGTCTCCTGAAAATTAAAAGTGAAAATAAAATAACCCTAGACAATTGTGGAAATATAAAAAAATTCTATATACACATACATACTGTATATATACACACATATATATATATATATATATATATCAATTGAGCAGTAATGGAGGCTGATTTAGTACGCAAAAACAGGGAAGCCTGAGAAGAGCTGCCAACGTCCAGATAAACCGTACAGCAATTTGATTTAAGCTAAATGCAAAGTGATTCAAGGCCGAGCTGGCGTCTTCGTCAGTTACCTGATGAAGACACCAGCTCGGCGTCGGGATGCATAGCCACTATTTTATTATGTTCAACATTAATCAATGTACCAAATTAGCCTAAGTTTGGCTGGAAAACCCCTTTAAGGCTAGGGCTTCACAGCAACACAAAGTTGTAATGCAAGTTGCGGTAGTGCTGCAATTTTACTTTAACTTTGGTTCGCTGTGGAGTCCTAGGGGGCTATACAAGCTCACAAATTCATGGAGTTGCATTTAAATCAAGACAAAGCTTCAATACGTGAGTGATCACCTGTAAAATATACAATATTTTTTTCTAGCTGTAGAAAGATCTCATTAGCTTCTGCCTTGTTGAATAAAGAGGTATAATCACAGCTAAGGTTTTCTGCATGGATTCTCTTCCATGTATAGGTCTGTTCCAGAAAATAATCAACCTTTTCAATCCTACACTTCTTTCCCATCAGGTCCTCAGGTCCAGTATCTGAACATCCAGCATTTCCATCTACAGGAGTCCTTTTGGTTTTAGTTAGGGCTTTTTTAATTACAAACTTATCCATTATTTTCACATATTTCAGTTAAAGATGAGCGCCCATGTGTGGATACATGACAAAGAGGCTTCTCCAACGTGAGATATTTTTTAGAGTAGTAACTGGAAAACAGGAAGAGGACATTTAATAGCACATAAAATAACACATACAGTGAAGGAAATAAGTATTTGATCCCTTGCTGATTTTGTAAGTTTGCCCACTGTCAAAGACATGAACAGTCTAGAATTTTTAGGCTAGGTTAATTTTACCAGTGAGAGAAAGATTATATTTAAAAAAAACTGAAAATCAGTCAAAATTATATATATTTATTTGCATTGTGCACAGAGAAATAAGTATTTGATCCCTTTGGCAAACAAGACTTAATACTTGGTGGCAAAACCCTTGTTGGCAAGCACAGCAGTCAGACGGTTTTTGTAGTTGATGATGAGGTTTGCACACATGTTAGATGGAATTTTGGCCCACTCCTCTTTGCAGATCATCTGTAAATCATTAAGATTTCGAGGCTTTCGCTTGGCAACGCGGATCTTCAGCTCCCTCCATAAGTTTTCGATGGGATTAAGGTCTGGAGACTGGCTAGGCCACTCCATGACCTTAATGTGCTTCTTTTTGAGCCACTCCTTTGTTACCTTGGCTGTATGTTTCGGGTCATTGTCGTGCTGGAAGACCCAGCCACGAGCCATTTTTAATGTCCTGGTGGAGGGAAGGAGGTTGTCACTCAGGATTTGACGGTACATGGCTCCATTCTCCCATTGATGCGGTGAAGTAGTCCTGTGCCCTTAGCAGAGAAACACCCCCAAAACATAATGTTTCCACCTCCATGCTTGACAGTGGGGACGGTGTTCTTTGGGTCAAAGGCAGCATTTCTCTTCCTCCAAACACGGCGAGTTGAGTTAATGCCAAAGAGCTCAATTTTAGTCTCATCTGACCACAGCACCTTCTCCCAATCACTCTCAGAATCATCCAGATGTTCATTTGCAAACTTCAGACGGGCCTGTACATGTGCCTTCTTGAGCAGGGGGACCTTGCGGGCACTGCAGGATTTTAATCCATTACGGCGTAATGTGTTACCAATGGTTTTCTTGGTGACTGTGGTCCCAGCTGCCTTGAGATCATTAACAAGTTCCCCACGTGTAGTTTTTGGCTGAGCTCTCACCTTCCTAAGGATCAAGGATACCCCACGAGGTGAGATTTTGCATGGAGCCCCAGATCGATGTCGATTGACAGTCATTTTGTATGTCTTCCATTTTCTTACTATTGCAGCAACAGTTGTCTCCTTCTCACCCAGCGTCTTACTTATGGTTTTGTAGCCCATTCCAGCCTTGTGCAGGTCTATGATCTTGTCCCTGACATCCTTAGAAAGCTCTTTGGTCTTGCCCATGTTGTAGAGGTTAGAGTCAGACTGATTAATTGAGTCTGTGGACAGGAGTCTTTTATACAGGTGACCATATAAGACAGCTGTCTTTAATGCAGGCACCAAGTTGATTTGGAGCGTGTAACTGGTCTGGAGGAGGCTAAACTCTTAATGGTTGGTAGGGGATCAAATACTTATTTCTCTGTGCACAATGCAAATAAATATATATAATTTTGACTGATTTTCTGGTTTTTTTTAAATATATAATCTATCTCTCACTGGTAAAATTAAACTAGCCTAAAAATTCTAGACTGTTCAGGACTTTGACAGTGGGCAAACTTACAAAATCAGCAAGGGATCAAATACTTATTTCCTTCACTGTAGCAAACTTTAACCAGAGTACAAAAGCAAAATATACATGTATACATTAAGAATATTAGATGTTGCTGTACGATTTTGTAAAGAGTGTATTAACAAAATGTAGGTGAAAGTATATTTAACAGGGGGATGAAAACTTTAAAGGAACAGTGTCATCACAAATTATTTTTTTATATGTTAAAGATGTTAGTGCTTTATTAAAAAAGTTTATATTTATTTGTGTGTTTGTGTTTTACTTTTTCTTATTTTTACACTTTTTCTTCCCTATGGGGGCTGCCATTTTTTGTTCCATTTCTGTATGTGTCGATTAACGACACATACAGACATGGAATACGGCAGCCACAGTCCCATAGGGACTGTGAACGGCTCCCGTCCCATTCACTTGTGTGTACGGCGTCTGTGTGGGAACTGCGCATGCGCCGCTCCCACACAGTCCAATTTTAAATTGGCGCCGTCCGGCGCCATTTTCCTGTGGACCGGAAGTCGCGGCCGGACAGTAATATTACTACTTCCGGTCGCGGCTTCCGGACTTGTGCACTTGCACCAGCGGCAGCAGACGGAGCGGACGGGCCGGAGGGAGCCGCGGCGGCAGGAGCAGGTAAGAGATTTAAATGTATGTTCCGTGTTTGTGTGTGTTTACTACTGTATGTAAACCTACTACACTGTGTGTTAGCTCAAAAAATGGCGACACACAGTGTAGGAGGTTACACCGTTCAAACCCCTCGTTTATCCCGGCACTAGCCAGGATAAAGGAGGGGGGGATGCTGAGAGCTCACTAGAGCGAGGGCTTTTCACCCAATGTTGCAATGCTGCAATTTTGGGAATAGCTCCATCTAGTGACCAGAAATGGGTAATATTATAAATTAGAATTAATTTATAATATTTCCTGACTAGTGAAAAAAATAAAAAAAAATTAAAAAATTTGAACAATGTTTAATCACCCACACACTGTTTAATTTAAAAAAAAAAAAAAAACATGTTTTTCTGGCAACACATTCCCTTTAAGTGGATCCATCAGATTTTTATGCTGCCTCGTCTGAGGACAGCATAAAGTAGCCACAGACACGCTGTTTTTTTTTCCTTTTAGTTTAGGAGCATTTACAGGTTATACTTGTGGCTTGGCCAGCGCTGCAGAGGAGTCCAATGATATGCATGCTCCCCCACCCTACAGCCGCTGATTGACACATCTCTCCCTATTAATGGGCATAGGGAGAAATGTGTCAGTCAGCGCACGGAGGGCGGGGGAGCATGCATATCATTGTACATATATGCAGCGCAGGCCGCGCATATAACCTCTAAATTCTCCTAATCTAAGACAGTACTGCCTAAGTGACAGACCGCTTAATTAGTGCGTCTGTCACTATTTTATGCCTTCCTTAGATAGGGCAGCATAAAGATCTGACAGATCTACTTTAAAGAGGCTCTGTCCCCACATTATAAGTGGCCTATCTTGTACATAATGTGATCGGCACTGTAATGTAGATTATAGCAGTGTTTTTTATTTAGAAAAACGATCATTTTTGACAGTTATGACCTATTTTACCTTTATGCTAATGAGTTTGTTAATGCCCAACTGGGCGTGTTTTACTTTTTGACAGTGTGGGCGTTGTGGAGAGAAGTGTATGACGCTGACCAATCAGCGTCATACACTTCTCTCCATTCATTTACACTGTACATAGTGTTCTAGCCAGAATACTATGTGCAGCCACACACACAGCCACACACGTTACTCAAGTGTACAGACAATAAATATACATTACCGCCAGCCAAGTCGGGATGTGTATTCAAAATCCTGACACTTCGCTAACGTTTGTGGTTGATTTACAGCACAGCAGGCGTAGTCTCGCGAGATTACGCTGTAAACTGCCATTTACAGCGAGACTACGCATGCTGTGCTGTAAATCAACCACAAACGTTAGTGAAGTGTCAGGATTCTGAATACACATCCCGTCCAGGCTGGAGGTAATGTATATTCACTATCAGGACACGACAGTAACGTTAGGCCTCATGCACACTTCAGTTTTTTCCTTCAGGGTGCTATCCGTTTTTGTCACTGATAGCACCCTGAACCCATTCATTGCAATGGCCCCATGCACACTTCCGTTATTTAAACGGATCCGTTGTTCCGTTCCGTGCAAAGTAGAGCATGTCCTACTTTGGTCAGTGATTCAGTGACCGTGTTGCCCATAGAAGTCAATGGGTCAGTGAAAAAAACGGATGGCACACTGAAGGCTTCCGTGTGCTGTCCGTTTTTGACTGATCCGTTTCCATAGCAACGGCTGGGTGGGACAAAGTTCACAGACTCAGTCTACAGTAGCCAGTCAGTTCTGAAGATGGATGTGGAAAGAATGATAGCATTGGTGCAGGATCACCCAGAACTGTGGGATACGCGCACAGAATGCTACCACGACCGTTATAAAAAGGATGCTGCGTGGGAGGAGCTTGCCAATGAGCTTTTGACACGCAGATGGCAGAAGGGAACTAGTGCCCAGCGTCCCAAAATAAGTAAGTAAATGCACACATTGCACTGCTTGTTTTCTGAGCATGCTTTTCTTTTGTTCCATTGTATAATTCTCAGTAGGTAAACTTTACACACCCACAGTAATGTTATTTTCGCATTGACCTGCTGTCTTATAACATGTGCTTTGCAATCCCAAAATTCTGACCAGTATAGACTTTGCGCAGTTTCAAGTGTGTCAGAGGGTAGCGTAGACCTTGCACAGTTGTATTCTGTATTATTTCTAGTAGAGATGAGCGAACTTATGAAAAGTTTGGTTCGGCTAGTTCGCCGAATTTCACGAAAAAAGTTTGATTCGGACCGAACCTGTAATTTCCGTGTGCCGAGCATGGTACTGTCCAGGGTGCTGATAGTTAATGGGCTGCATTAACTCTTTCAGCAACCTTGATTGACAGTACCATGCTCGGCGCGCGGAAAATAAAATTTTAATGTAATAAAAAAAATATATAAATACGTTCATACTTACATTCCTCCTGTCCGGCCTCCAGCGATGACGTTTCATCCATGTCACCGCTCGCTGCAGCCAATCACAGACTGTAGTGGCGGTCACGCTCGTCACGTGACCGCCTCTGCAGCCAATCACAGGCTGCCGCGGCCTCTGCAGCCAATCACAGGCTGCCGCGGCCTCTGCAGCCAATCACAGGCTGCCGCGGCCTCTGCAGCCAATCACAGGCTGCCGCGGCCTCTGCAGCCAATCACAGGCTCCTCTCCTGAAATACTCTGTGCTGCCTTAAACTCTGTGGACAGGTCAGGATCCCGTTTCTTTTAAATGCTGCACTGTAGCGCAGCCTTATATCGTGGATCGAGCGGGTTCCCCAGCAGCATTTAAAAGAAACAGGATCCTGACCTGTCCACAGAGTTTAAGGCAGCACAGAGTATTTCAGGAGATGAGCACGGCCGGCCGGTCATTTTTCCGAGCCGTGCTCCCATTATAAAGTATAGGAGCATGGCCCGTAAAATAAAAAAAATAGAACATGTTCTAGCTTTTTAACGGCTCGGGCACCTTCCCGTGAGAAAACGGGAAGGTACCCGTGGCTAACAGAAGTCTATGGGCCCGCTATTTCGGGTCGTAATTACGACCTGTAAATCCAAAGTAAGCCAAGCAGAGTAATCTCAAACTGTTCTCTATGCTCTGAAAGCTAAGAAAACAGCACCAAAAACTTCTTGTAACCTTTCTATGGGTGTTTCCTGGGACATGTGACAGGTTCAAGTGAAGTTCACATCCATATTTTAAACGGAAACACGGAACGGAAACGGAGTGCACACGGAAACAAAAACGGACACACGGATCAATCAAAAACGGCCGCTAAAACGGTGATGGAAGTGTGCATGAGGCCTTAGGGTGTGTGTATGTGACTGCACATAGTGAACAACGCAGGATCACTATGTACAGTGTAATTGAATGCAGAGAAGTGCATGACGCTGATTGGTCAGCGTCATACACTCCTCTGTACACTTGGTCATCTCCGCGGCCATCTGACCCAAAAATCAAAGCCGTGCACATGGCTACGGCTGTGTGCATGAGGCCTAACAATGGCGTCCTGTCTGCCAAGTATGGAAGCCTGCTGGTCCCGCCAAGAGGCGGGGCCTAAAAGGCTTCCAGTCACAAAAGACAGATGGCACAGGCTCAGAAGCTGAGCCTGCGACATCAGCCGCCGGTGTCCGCTGAGGTTTGTAGCGATTGACATCGACATGTGATCGTCAAGCTGCCGATCGTTACTATGGCAACCGGAGGCCTAACAATGGCTTCCTGGTCTGCCACGTACGATAGCCTATTAGGCCCCCCCAGAGAAGGGATGACTGACCGCTCTAATGCATTTCACTACGTGGGTAGTGCAATGCATTAGAGTAAAGATCAGAGGTGCAGGCCCTCAAGTCCCCTAGTGGGACAAAAAAAACAAGTTGAATAAAAAAGTGTAAAAATAAAAAAGTTTCAAGTTAATAAAAACAAACACCGCATTTTTTCCTATAATAAAAGTCTTTTATTATGGGGGAAAAAATTAACGCGTTAAAAAAGGTACACAAATTTGGTATTGCCGCGTCCGTAATGACCCAAACGATAAAACCTTAATGTTCTTTTTCTCGCACGGTGAACACCGCAAACAAAGTGGAATAAAATGTGATCAAAAAGTCGCGTGTACCGCAAAATGGTACCAATAAAAACTAAAACCCGTCCCGCAAAAAACAAGCCCTTACACAGCTTTTTTGACTGAAAAATAAAAAAGTAATGGCTCTCAGAATATGGTGTCACAAAAAAAATAAAAAAAATAAAAAAAGCGATTTTATTGCGTAAACGCTGCAAAACATAAAAAGGCTATGCATTTGGTATTGCCATAATCGTATCGACCCGCAGTATAAAGTAAAATTGTCATTTATAGCCCACAGTGAACGCTGTAAAAAAAAAAATAAATCAGGACTTCCGGTTCCGGCGCTGGGATGTGAGGACGGAGCTGCATGAGCTACTGAAGCCCTGATCCCCTAACCCATCGACGCCACACACCCGCAGGATATAACCACCCCGGCGTTTGGAGGAGAGTTGGGTGACAAGAACCGGGCGGTTTATGGAGAGATATCTCCTCCGGAGCGGCAGCAGAGAGATCTCCTGCCCGGCCGAACACAGCACACGAGGTGAGGCGCCATCCAAGATGGCGGCGCCGCTGCAGCCATAATTTTCACAGAGCCGGTCTCAGAGCCCAGAAATACAGAGGGAAATGTTATCGCCGTCGGTAATGACTGACTCGCAGATTGATTATCGGAAGCTGGCAATTGATGTGGCTACCCAACTGGCCCCCGACATCAGAGACTCCCTAATAGCCAGTCACAACAACGCTCCAAAAACTCCAAAATGAGGTGACATCTCATGGCAATCGACTAGATGAATTGGAACAGCGGGTTGGTCTCATGGAAGATGAATCCGCAGGGGCACATACCTGCATTAGAGACCTAATGCGAGAGAACACAAAACTCAGGGACCACTTAGAAGATCTTGAGAATCGTTCCAGAAGGAATAATCTACGGCTAGTGGGACTGCCTGAGCATATTAGACCGCAGCTTCTCCAGGGCATCTGCGAGACGGAGCTACCAGAAGCGCTAGGCCTGACCAGATCTTGCAGAGTGGAAAGGGCGCACCGAGTGGGCCCCCCTGGTCCGAGCGCCAACGCCAAAGGAGAGCCGCAAAACAGACCGCGCCAGGTGATCATGCGTTACTTGGATTACAATGATAAAGAGGAAATTCTGCGCACTTTCCGGAACCGTAATACCCCATTGCATGTAAGGGGTGCAAAAATCATCCTGTTTGCAGATTATTCGGCAGAAGTCACAAGGCGTCGGAGAGCATTTGGAGGGGTCTGCACCTCCCTTTACAAACGCAAAATCAAATTCCAGCTACAATATCCGGCCACCTTGAGGATCATGCAGACGGATGGCGCCACAAAGGTATTCCACAATCCTGAGGAGGCGGCATTATATGTAGACAAGATCCCTGGACTTCGGGGCCCTAGAAAATCGGGAGAGGAGACGGCGAGTCAAGGTACAGGAGGGGAAGGACCCCGTGCACCAGTTTCTCCACCGAGGGACTGTACATGGTCAGATATCGCCCACAATTCCACTTCCTCACCCAAGCAACAACGGGCAGAATCGTCGAAAACGCCACACCGACAACACTCAGAAAACCGGCTTACAACCATCCCGGACTGATAAGTATCTCATAGGGGCTCCATGAGCGCATTTGATTGTGCCTTATATATTCATGTGGCAATTGGTTCTGGTGGGATGTTATTCCGACAAAATTCCTGCTATAATAGGCATAAGCACTTGTACCCGTGATGTATAGGAAGTCCAACTTATTTTAATATTTTAAAATTTGAAATATGAAGATCCAGTATGTCACGAAAAGATGGCGGGAAGGGGAGGGGGGAGTGGTCACAGACCAGAAAAAAGTGAAGTTATGTATGCCAATTTAAAGTTGGTCTCACAGGAAATGCTGGTGACATTCCTGGATGGGCATTTTGTTGTTAAAGGTTGTGCCAATTCTCTGGCACCAAATGTAAATGTTGTTATTGTAATGTTGTGAGCAATCTGGAGCAGACGCCGCCGAGCGGCTACCAAGGCAGCAAAGCACTCTTGCCTAGAAATAGATATATATGACCAGTCAATAGTGAACCTTTTCGGGAACGCCCAATTTATGCAGCTGACCTCATGGAATGAAAAAGGGGCTCAGGTCCCCTAACAAGAGAATGATGGTACTCCGTCACTTAAAAAAACTCCATACAGACATCGCTCTTCTTCAGGAGACACATTTGGAGGAGAGCGACTTCCACCGCATGAAAAAATTGTGGGTGGGCCAAGTATACGGCTCTTCAGCTTGTGGCCGTAAAGCGGGGGTACTTATTTTAATAAATAGAAACCTGGTACATGAGGTAATTCATACTGAGGCAGATAAGGAAGGGCGACTGCTCCATATTACTCTAAGCACACCATGCTGGGTATTAAGCATTTATAACGTGTATGGACCTAACAGTGATAATATTTCGTTCTTCAATGGTTTGGAGAGGGCCCTTCTGTCAGATAATGTCCAGCACAAAATAGTGGGAGGTGATTTTAATTCAGTTTCTGATCACAAGGAGGATAGACGCACACACAATTCACAAAGCACGGAATCCATTCCTACAAGGGCCCCCAGAAAACAGGACCGAGTGTTAGGACCCCTGATGGAAAGAACACACTTAATAGATCCCTGGAGAAGGGGTAACCCGGATGCCCGGGAATTTACGCATTACTCCCACGCTCAACAGTCCTGGTCCAGGATAGACTACCTTTTAATATCCCCAACATTACAACCGAGGCTGGGGGTCGCCGAGATAGGGGACCTAGTGATCTCAGATCACGCCCCGGTACGGGTAGATTTCCAGGAAATATATCCCAGAGGATCAGACTTCATATGGAGATTCCAGGCTCATTTAGCAACTGATGACACCTTTGTGAGACAGCTAAGAGGGTGGTGGTTAGAATACACGTCGACAAATTCAGGACACAGAGATGACCCCTCACTGTTCTGGGATACGGCCAAGGCAGTGTTGAGGGGGAGGATAATGGCATATACCGTCAACAAAAAACGGGAAATAACGCAAAAATTTAATGACTCTAGTGCTACACTGAGGGCAACCTATACAGCATACTTGGCACACCCTACATTGGAGGCTAGACAGGCCTGGATTCAGGCAAAACACTCTTTTGACGAGTGGGCAGCTCAGAAAGAAACACTGCATACTCGAGACTTTGAAGCTACTTTACATAAGTTTGGAAATAAGGCGGGTAAACTTTTGGCCAATATGGCTCGAGGAAAACGCTCAGTGCAACACATAGCGAAATTGAGGGATCATAATGGGCGAGAAACATGCGATCCATCTAGTATTAACACCATCCTGGTCAAATTCTATGAGGAGCTGTACTCTGATACATCTTCCCTTCCGCTGACAGACACACTGTTAGACAAGGTCACTTTACCGGTCATTTCCGTGGAACAGTTGCAATTTCTAAATGCCAGGGTCACAAGGGAGGAGGTAGATGAGGCAATAAGAAACCTTAAAAATAGTAAGGCACCTGGCCCAGATGGGCTGACCGGCGAATTTTTTAAAGTAATGTGGGAACAGATTACGGAGACTTTGGTCTCCTTGTTTAACAATGCTCTGGGAGAGGAGGGACTACCACCATCAGCAGACACATCTTATGTGAAATTATTGCTAAAACCTGGAAAGGATCCCCTACTACCAGGGTCATACAGGCCCATATCGCTCATAAACGTGGACGCTAAACTCCTTTCCAAAATCATAGCTGATAGGTTAGCGAATATAATGCCGTTCCTCATAGCCCCAGAACAAGTAGGTTTTATTAAAGGTAGGTCGGCGGTCACTAACATTAGGACGGTTCTGGCAGTGTTAGATAGAGTACAGCATAACCCATTTCCGGAGGAACATTCGGCTTTACTTTTACTAGACGCGGAGAAAGCTTTTGACAATGTCTGATGGAAATGGTTGGATGCAGTCCTGGATAGGATGGAAATAACGGGGGCATTCAGGATCTTATTGCACCACATTTACAAAGACACTAAGGCTAGAATCTCCACACCGGGCTTTCTATCTAAACCATTCCGTCTGTGTAAAGGTACAAGGCAGGGGTGTCCGCTATCGCCACTATTGTTCAATCTGGCTTTGGAGCCGCTGGCACGTTATCTGGCGTCATCCAATCTATATACGGGCATAAGGGTGGGGGAGATGGAGGTTAAGGAAACGTTGTTTGCAGATGACATCTTGTTATTTCTCGCAAACCCCCTTAAAGACGTTCCGCGTATCTTCCAGGCATTGAACGACTTTGGGAGCTATTCAGGGTACAAAGTTAACACATTAAAATGCCAGTTATTAGATTTGGGAACACAGGACCCAGCATATAGGCGGTCCCTAGCCACCCTGGATGTTGAGATGGCAAAGCCAAACATTACTTATCTGGGTATTAAGGTGGGTCGAGCACCCAACTCCCTATATGATCTAAATTATCCTCCCCTTATACAGGATATCCAAGCAGATCTTCTGAGATGGCACAGTCTACCTCTATCACTTATGGGAAGGAGCTGTTTGGTCAAAATGTCAGGATTTGCGAAATTACTCTACCCGCTCCAGACTATTCCACTTCTGGTCAAGCACTCGGATATCAATATACTCAACTCATCATTTACCAAATTCATATGGGGGGGAAAGAAACCAAGAATAGCGCTCACGAAACTCATGATGCGGAAGGCGGAAGGAGGGGTCAATTTCTCTAACATCCGGGGTTATAACCTGGCCTGTCTGAGTAGACATCTGCTAGACTGGAAACACAACACAGAGTTCCACTCCAACACTAGATTGGAGAGACAGCTAGCAAAACCTTGGGATCTCATGGCTCTGGTACACACAACGTTCACTTGTCTCCCAAAGGTCGTCAAGAAATCATCTCTGTTACGAGATACCATCATTGCCTGGAAGGTACTGCGCAAACATTATAACCTCTCTTACCGCATTTCAAAACATATGCCCTTATGCCAGCACCCAGAGTTTGCAGCAGGAAGATCTAACAAACTAATGTCAGAATGGAGGGAGAAGGGGGTAGCGACACTGGGGGATATGTTTCACGCACAGGATAAGAGGTGGTTAACCTTGCAAGAGCTCCAGAATAAATACGCTTTTGCACGGCATCAACACTTACAGTACATGCAAATAGTTAATCACTGTAAAACTAAACTTGCGGATGTAGCGGATGAGGTCCCCCCCAACCTGTTTGACTCATGGTTCACGGACAATCACAGACACTCCATTTCCCAATTATATAGTACTCTCAGACCATTACTACTGAAGATGTCCCCAGGGCAGGCCTTTGGGAGATGGGATAAACTGTTTAATTTACCAGGCATTGAAAGGCATATTGAAAAAGGGCTGGTGGATTTCAGGGCGCACGTACACAACGAAAACTGGAGGGAAACTCAATTGAAGATTATACACCAAGCAATATATGCATTTACCCTGGCCCCCTCCGCCTCGCAACCAGATAGGAAAACGTCATGCCCTAGATGTAATATCTCAAAGACGGACATGTATCATGGCCTTTGGGCGTGTGCACATATTCAGCCATTCTGGGGGAGATAACATCCTTACTGCAGCAGGTGGGCAGGTTCCACGGGAATGTAGGGCCAATGGAGGTCTTATTCCATATACAACATGATGGAGAATTAGAAGAGACAGAAACGACACATTTATCCCCCATGGCCCATGCCACATTGATAGTGGCAAAGAGATGCATACTCCAAAACTGGCTGGTAGCTGAAGTACCGACTCAGAATATGGTGGTCCAGGGGTTGAGGAAACTGTTTTATCTAGACCGCATTGGTATATTACAGAATAAAGACACGCAGAGTAAAAAATTCTTTGAGAAATGGAAGCTTTTCCTCACAAAATATTTCACCAGTACAGAACGAAGGGACATTATAGGCCCATTCACGGGAACGCCATGGTACTTGATTGAGGATCTCAAGGGCACTTTAGGGGCACTGAAAATACCACGGGAGTAAAGCGTATATCTCCTCTTAAATTTCTTTCTTCTTGCGGACTAGCTGCCTGAGTGGGTGAACTGCTTCACGAAGCTCCAAATGTTATATATGCTCTCATTTCTTATTTGTTTTATGTATTGTTTTGATGTGTTAGTTAGGCAGTTACGCGAGTTTATGTAACTATGTTTACAGGACTATCCGACATGTGGGGTTAAAGGATGGGAAGGACAGAGGAGATGAAGGAGGGTTGATAGCCTCTGGGGAATACTATCCAAGATTAAACCTATTTTGCTAGGAAGCATTTACTATCTCATGCTCATTTGTACATTTTTTTGTAATGCTGATTATTATGGCAATGCATTACTGTATGATGTGGTTTTTTTGGGGGAAAAATTTAATAAAAATATGTTATAAAAAAAAAAAAAAAAAATCTGAATTGCTGGTTTTTGGTCACCTTGCTTGCCCAAAAATGGAATAAAAAGTCATAAAAATAAAATTAAAAAAAATCGCGTCTACCCCAAAATGGTACCAATGAAAACTACAGATTGTCCCGCAACAAATAAGCCCTAACACAAATCCGGTGGAGAAAAATGTAAACAATTCTGGCTCTCAGAATATGGCGATACAAAAGGTGCAGAGTATTCCAAAAGCGGATAAGATCGGGCACCATTTATCAGTGCGACACTGGCCACACATCTATACATTTTTATTGATTTACCCTATTATTACAACCGGATGTACCCCTCACAGTTTACATATGCCCCCACATTATAAACTGAAATATCAGCAATACCCCAAACAGAACAACTGCCAAGCAAAATCTGCATGCCAAAAGCCAAATGGCGCTTCCTCCCTTCTGAACCCTACAGCGTACCCAAAGAGCAGTTTACGTCCACATATATGGCAATCGCCATACCCAGGAGAACCCACTTAAAATTTTATGAGGTATTTGTCTTCGGTGGCACAACATATTGTGCACTAAAATGGCATATCAGCTTAACATTTTAATTTTCTCTTTGCACCATCTGCTGCGCATTAATTTCTCATGAAAAAACACGTGGGGTCAAAACGCTCACTACACCCCTTAAAATGCCTTAAGGGGTGTTTCCAAAATAGGGGTCACTACTTGGGGGTTTGTTTTACTATTTGACCTCAAAGCTTTGCAATTGTGGACCAATGGTGTGAAAATCGCCAAAATAGACCCCAAATGCGAATGTTGCTCTTCACTTCTAAGCCCGGTCATATATCCAGGCAAATGATAAATGCCTTGATGGGTGTAGTTTCTAAAATGGGGTCACTTCTTGGGGGCCACCACTGTACTCTGGTACCTTAGGGTTTTGCAAATGCAACATGGCTCTCTCAAAAACCAAGCCAGCAAAATCAGCATGCCTAATAGCGCTCCTGCCTTTCTGAGCCCTGCCGTGTGTCCAAACAGCAGTTCATGACCCAATATGGGGTATTGCCGTAATCGGGAGAAATTTATTTTCAAATGTTGGGGTGCTTTTTCGTCCCTTATTCCTTGTAAAAATTTACAATTTCCACGTTTTATCAGAAGAAAAGTAATTTTTCATTTCCCAGCATAATTCCACTAAATTTAGCAAAAATAAATTTTGGGGGGGGGGGGGTCAAAATGCTCAATAAATTCCTTCAGGCATGTTTCCCAAATAGAGTCACTTTTGGGTGGGGTTTCCACTGATTTAGTCCCACAGGGGCTTTGCAAATGCAACATGGCCCCGAAAACCATTCCAGCAAAACTTGACCTCCAAAAGCCAACTGGCGTTCCTTCCCTTCTGAGCTCTGCCGTGTGTCCAAACAGCAGTTTATGACCACATATGGGGTATTGCCATAATCGGGAGAAATTGCTTTTCAAATGTTAGGGTGCTTGTTCTTCTTTATGCCTTGTAAATATTGCAGTTTTCTACATTTTATTTGAAAAAAATTTGATTTTCATTTTTACATCCGATTTCCACTAAATTCAGCAAAAAACCTGCTGGGGTAAAATTCTCACTATACCCCTTGATAAGTTTCTTGAGGGGTCTAGGTTGTAAAATGGTGTCTTTTTGGGGTGGTTTCCACTGTTCTGGCACAAGACCTCTTCAAACCTGACATGGCGCCTAAAATATATCCTAATAAAATGGAGGCCCCAAATTCCACTAGGTGCTCCTTTGCTTCTGAGGCCGATGCTTCAGCCCAGTAGAACACTAGGTCCACATGTTGTATATTTCTAAAAACTGCAGAATCTGGGCAATAAATACGGAGTTGCGTTTCTCTGGTAAAACCAGTGTTACAGGAAAAAAAACAGATTTTCTGCAAAAAAAAACAATAGTTTGTAAATTTCACCTCCACTTTGCTTTAATTCCTGTGAAACTTTCTAAAATGCTGTTCCAAATACTTTGAGGGGTGCAGTTTTTAAAATGTGGTGTTTTATAGGGGGTTTCTAATATATAAGGCCCTCAAAGTCACTTCAGAACTGAACTGGTCCCTGAAAAAATAGCCTTTTGAAATTTTCTTGAATGTGAGAAATTGCTGCTTAAGTTCTAAGCCTTATAAGGTCCTGGAAAACTAAAGAATGTTCAAAAAACAATGCCAATCTAAAGTGGACGTATGGTATATGGGAACTAGTAACTATTTTGTGTGGTATTACTATCCGTTTTACAAGTAGATACATTTAAATTTAGAAAAATGCTAATTTTCTCTACATTTTGATATTTTTCACAAATAAACACTTAATGTATCGAACAAATTTTACCACTAACTTAAAGTACAATGTATCAGCCATGACTAAGGACGCGTGTAGCGTTTGAAACGCGTAGGCTCTACCTACTATACGATATCTTTCCCTTACACGACCAGGACTGCACATTCTTAAACTTTCATCCTGGTGATTCTCTCTTTTTTAATAGAAATAATTTTTTTCATTAAACTTGGAACATTGTTCCATTTTACTTCTTAAATCTACGCTGGATCCAAACTCCTCTGTTTCTACCATTAAAGTACAATGTGTTACAAGAAAACAATCTCAGAATCGCTTGAAAAAACAAAATCATTCCAAAGTTATTATCACATAAAGTGACACGTCATATTTGAAAAAAATGGCCTGGTCCATTAGGTGAAAACAGGCTGTGTCCTTGACCACTTAGCGCACCAGGACGTCCTGGTGTGGGGGGTGATGTTTGGAGCGTGCTCACGCACGGAGTGTGCTCCATATGCTGCGGGTGTCAACTGCGTTTTACAGCCAACACCCAGGACTAACAGCCAGGAGCAGCGATCGCGCTGTTCCTGGCTGTTTAACCCCTCAAATGCTGCAGTCAATCGCAACCGCAGAATCTGAGGCGTTGAAAAGAGGGGGGCGACCCCCTCCGACAGCTCTTCGCCCCCCCCCCCTCAACGAGATCGGGGGGTGACGATGGTTGTTATGGCAGCCCAGGGGTCTATTGAAGGGCTTAAAGAGGCTCTCTCACCAGATTATGAGTACCCTGTCTCCAACATAATCTGATTGGCTCTGTAATGTAGATAACAGCAGTGGTTTTTATTTTGAAAAACGATCATTTTTGAGCAAGTTATGAGCTAGTTTAGATTTATGCTAGTGAGTTTCTCAATGGACAACTGGGCGTGTTTTTACTTTTTACCAACTGGGTGTTGTACAGAGAAGTGTATGAGGCCGACCAATCAGTGACCAATCAGCGTCATACACTTCTCATTGTTCCAGCCCATTGTTACAGTGTGATTGTGCAGTGAAATAAGCTGGGCTGGAATAATGAGAAGTGTATGATGCAGATTGGTCACTGATTGGTCAGCGTCATACACGCCTCTCCACAACGCCCACTTGGTCATATAGTGAAACACGCCCAGTTGTCCGTTAAGAAACGCATTAGCATAAAGCTAAAATAGGTCATAACTGGTCAAAAGTGATTGTTTTTCTAAATAAAAAACACTGCTGTAATCTACATTACAGCGCCGATCACATTATGTACAATATACGCCACTTATAATGTGGTGACAGAGCCTCTTTAAGTAAACATTACTTCTGCAGACGGGAATTTCCCATTAGGCCTTGTTCACACAGTGCATGTATTTTTTAAGCCAAAACCAGGAAAGCAAGCTAAACAGAAGACATATAAAAAGAAGGCTTTATAGGTCTGCTCTCCTTGATCCAATTCTGGTTTTGCCTTTAAAAATAAGTAACAAAATCTGGGCTGTGTTAACAAGGCCTTAAAATCAATGGGATGATCATTTCAGAGCGGACTAGTGATATACAGAACGTGTGAACTTAGTGCTGGTCTACTTGAGCACAGAACTGGTCTGTACAAGACACCTCCTAGACCTGAAAAACACTTCACTAAATCCGCGCTTTTTTTCTAGAGAAGCAATAACCTAAAATGCGGATTATACACACAGAGAACCGGCATGATCTGTCTTAGCCATCATAGACAGTTCCCCAATCAGTGACAGACCGCAGGAAGTTCCAGGTTCAGCAACCAGTAACCATGGCAACCACAAGACCCACCTTCTAGTAGGCAGGCAAAAGCTTGTGAACGTTGGCGCCAAAAATATCCATTCACCAACCTTGCGTCTGACAAACTGAACTCCCGCAGGTCAAACATGATCGGCCAGAAAAGCATTAATTCTTTTTTTACACCCATCTCCAAGAAGAGGTCTTCCTCAGAGGCGTTTGTGGAAGCATGTAAAGGAGAGGTGAGGGATACGTGTGTCCTAGGCGTGCTATACATGTGGTAATGCCGCACTACTGCTATAAGAGCATGGCGTGCTGTATGGATATTGGAATGTACGAACGTGTTGAGGTTTCTAATACCATGCGGAGGGAGCGCGCAATCTAGGAGTAATGCACAGTGCAGCCGCTCCATGTCTATAAGGTGTCATTACCTCTCACTCCACCGCGTGTGTCCTACCACTCAGAGCTGCTGCTTCTATTACAGCAAGTAGAGTAAAGCCATTCATGAAGACTGAATGAAGTCGGTTCCAATAGGCTGCATCACTGATTGAGTAACCTGACAGCAAATGAGTGTGCAGAACGCGTTCAGTGGGCGGTGTTAGTGTTGGGGTTTTTTTTGGGCGCGAAAATCCAGCATGTGTGTAGCAGCCGGAAGTGTATTACCACATGAGGGGCGGTCCTACATATAGTAATACTAGTTATGTGTTATCGTTTACATGACAAGTGATCCGAACTATACACTGTTAGCATGATCCTCACGTGTAACATAAGGGTGTGCTTCTATAATGGCCGTATGCTGCAGTGTGTAACCCGAGCATTCTGCCATTTTGCTCCCCAGATTACTCCAGTGAAAAAGACCAAACTACCAGAAGGCGAACAGGCCGCTAAAGTAGCATCGCCTCCTTTAAGCCCTGAGCAGTTGGATCGTATCCAAAGAAACAAAACCGCGGCTCTACAGAAACTAGCAGCACGTCATGTTCCTGAAGGGTTTGGGGAGAGCTGGAAGCAGGAACTGCTTTCAGAGTTTACGAAACCCTACTTTATAAAGGTAACACTGGGTACGGGCGACAACCACTACCTCCAGTTTAAATGTATGTGCGCACACGACGGATACACTGCGTAAATTTTAACAGCGTATCCGCCCTGGTGGACGCAGGGAATCCCAGCTTAAAAACCGTACCAAATTGTGGTGCAGTTTTTCGGCCGGAATGTCCGCTGTGGAAAACAGAAGAGGAAGAAAAAAAAAACGTGCATGCTTACCCTCTGACTTCATCCCAGGAGGCTGGCCTGGACGAGGAAGCACAGAATTCTGGATAGTTATTTTTTCTTTTCTGAGTTGTGATTTTTATGTGGAATCACATCTGCTATTTGTTGCTGGCTTTACCTCCATATTAAAGAGGCTCTGTCACCACATTATAAGTGGCCTATATTGTACATGATGTGATCGGCGCTGTAATGTAGATTACAGCAGTGTTTTTTATTTAGAAAAACGATCATTTTTGACGGAGTTATGACCTATTTTAGCTTTATGCTAATGAGTTTCTCAATGGACAACTGGGCGTGTTTTACTATATGACCAAGTGGGCGTTGTACAGAGGAGTGTATGACATTGACCAATCAGCATCATGCACTTCTGCCCATTCATTTACACAGCACATAAACACACTATAACATTACTGCAGTGTCCTGACAATGAATATTCATTACCTCCAGCCAGGACGTGATGTGTATTCGCAATCCTGTCACTTCTGTAGCGTCTGTGTGATATTTACAGGAAGGCAAGCGTAATCTCGTTTGAAATGACAGGTTACATCGTAATCTCGCGAGATTACGCTTGCCTTCCTGTAAATATCACACAGACACTACAGAAGTGACAGGATTGTGAATACACATCACGTCATGGCTGGAGGTAATGTATATTCAAAGTAAAACACGCCCAGTTCATTTAAGAAACTCATTCGCATAAAGCTAATATAGGTCATAACTCCGTCAAAAATGATCGTTTTTCTAAATAAAAAACACTGCTGTAATCTACATTCCGTCGCCGATCACATCATGTACAATATAGGCCACTTATAATGTGGTGACAGAGCCTCTTTAAAGCCGAAATAGACCTGGTCCTTAAGGGGTTGTCCACCTTCTGACAGCTGTTGACCTATCAACCGGATAGGTCATCAGTAGGTCATCAGTGCAGGTCTGACACCCGGACCCTGCACCAATAAGCCGCTCCGGTGGCCTGCGGGCATCGGATGTTGTGGCACATAATTCTATGTACGGAGCCCGGAAGCAGTTGGCTCCGTACATGGCATAGCGGCCGTGCTGCGGGTCTGCTCCTATTCACTGCATCTCGGCCGCTATTTCGTGCACGGAGCCAACTGCTTCTGGCTTGTATGTCTGGTGCACGGAGGCAACGAACCAGCTGATCTGTCTGGGGCCTGGGTGTCGGACCCCCACAGGATCATGTACTGATCACCTAATGGTGGATTTCTTTCTCTCCTGTCTTTTCTTTTCTCTCCTGTCCTTTTCTTTTCTCTCTTCTTTTCTCTCCTCTCCTGTCTTTTCTCTCCTCTCCTTTTTTCTTTTCTCTCCTCTCCTTTTTTCTTTTCTCTCCTCTCCTCTCCTTTTTTCTTTTCTCTCCTCTCCTCTCCTTTTTTCTTTTCTCTCCTCTCCTCTCCTTTTTTCTTTTCTCTCCTCTCCTCTCCTTTTTTCTTTTCTCTCCTCTCCTCTCCTTTTTTCTTTTCTCTCCTCTCCTCTCCTTTTTTCTTTTCTCTCCTCTCCTCTCCTTTTTTCTTTTCTCTCCTCTCCTCTCCTTTTTTCTTTTCTCTCCTCTCCTCTCCTTTTTTCTTTTCTCTCCTCTCCTCTCCTTTTTTCTTTTCTCTCCTCTCCTCTCCTTTTTTCTTTTCTCTCCTCTCCTCTCCTTTTTTCTTTTCTCTCCTCTCCTCTCCTTTTTTCTTTTCTCTCCTCTCCTCTCCTTTTTTCTTTTCTCTCCTCTCCTCTCCTTTTTTCTTTTCTCTCCTCTCCTCTCCTTTTTTCTTTTCTTTTCTCTCCTCTCCTTTTTTCTTTTCTTTTCTCTCCTCTCCTTTTTTCTTTTCTCTCCTCTCCTTTTTTCTTTTCTCTGCTCTCCTCCTTTTTTCTTTTCTCTGCTCTCCTCCTTTTTTCTTTTCTCTGCTCTCCTCCTTTTTTCTTTTCTCTGCTCTCCTCCTTTTTTCTTTTCTCTGCTCTCCTCCTTTTTTCTTTTCTCTCCTCTCCTCTCCTTTTTTCTTTTCTCTCCTCTCCTCTCCTTTTTTCTTTTCTCTCCTCTCCTCTCCTTTTTTCTTTTCTCTCCTCTCCTCTCCTTTTTTCTTTTCTCTCCTCTCCTCTCCTTTTTTCTTTTCTCTCCTCTCCTCTCCTTTTTTCTTTTCTCTCCTCTCCTCTCCTTTTTTCTTTTCTCTCCTCTCCTCTCCTTTTTTCTTTTCTTTTCTCTCCTCTCCTTTTTTCTTTTCTTTTCTCTCCTCTCCTTTTTTCTTTTCTCTCCTCTCCTTTTTTCTTTTCTCTGCTCTCCTCCTTTTTTCTTTTCTCTGCTCTCCTCCTTTTTTCTTTTCTCTGCTCTCCTCCTTTTTTCTTTTCTCTGCTCTCCTCCTTTTTTCTTTTCTCTGCTCTCCTCCTTTTTTCTTTTCTCTGCTCTCCTCCTTTTTTCTTTTCTCTGCTCTCCTTTTTTCTTTTCTCTGCTCTCCTTTGGTACTGCCCAATGGAAATCTGCTCCATCGGTTAGAAAGCGTATCATTAATGCTTAAAAAAGTTGGTGTTTTTTTGCAGGTGCTAGTGGTAAACACTATAATTGTAGCATTTACTGTCACAGCAAATGCAGTAAATCAGTGTGCAGCAATGCAAATTAACAATATTTCCTTCCATGGTGAAAAATCATTCTTATAGTGGGGAAATATCTTTCCAAGCATGCCACCGCCAAACGGCAAACAAAACTGGAATGCTTGTCATATTGGGAGAAAATGTTTACCTCCCTGGGCAGCTTTACTCTGGTTTACATCCTCCAACTATCAATATTCTATAACTTGTCTACTATATCTTTTTTTTTTCCAGCTAATTAGTTTTATCTCTGAAGAACGAAAGAGATACACTGTGTACCCTCCTCCACATCAGGTGTTTACCTGGACTCAGACGTGTGATATTAGAGATGTAAGTGTTTTCATGCTACATAATTTAGGTAGACACGGGCAAACTGTTTTTTTTCTTCTCTCTGTAATTGCCACTTGGCTGAGGCAAGAGAAAAGACTGAGATTTTCGCTCTTCCTGCTCTATTAATCAGATTTTTGCATAAGAATTTGAGTGGAGCATCTTACTAGCTAAGGGCAATATAAGGCCACGTGCAAGCAAGACATAAATAGAGTGTTTGGGGCAGTGTATATAAAGGTGTCTTGATGGGTCTTTAAGCATGTGTTTTTACCATTTTTATTTCTAATTGGGGAATTAACTGTTATAGTTTTGTTTTGTTTTTTGTTTTGTTTTTTTGGATTTTTAGGTGAAGGTTGTAATTTTGGGACAGGATCCTTACCATGGGCCCAACCAAGCTCATGGGCTGTGCTTTAGTGTTCAAAAACCTGTACCGCCCCCACCCAGGTAAAAAGGCTTTCTTATTTTCACCAACAGAGCTGTGACATGTATTGTTTTTCAAAGCCTATCGTTATCCTAGATTAAATAACAAACTACTCCAACTTATATTCTTACCTTTTTGTTTACAGGGCATAATGTCCTGTGTGTGTGTTAGGGATGTCACGATACCAGAATTTGGACTTCGATACCGATACTATGTGTAGTATTGCGATTTCGATACCAAAACGATACTTTTGCCAACAATAATAATGGAAAAAAAAGTTCTTCCGTTTTCTGATGTGAGGCACGAGGTATGATGAATTTTGAACCTCCACGTGCCTCACATTAATAGTAATTAACCCCATCATGTTCCTCAGTGATAATGGACAACATTGGGTTAATGTGTGAGGTACATGATGGGGTTAATTACTATTAAGGGCACATGGAGGTTCAAAATCCATAATACCTCGTGCCTCACATTAATAAGTGAAAGAAAGCAGTTTTTATTTAATTTTAGAACAGCGTAAACATGAATGGCACTATAAATGTTATTTTGGTCGCGACGATACCGAATGTGTTTATTTTATGTATCGAGACTTATTTTAGTGTGTGTGTGTGTGTGTTTTTTTTGTTTTTTTTTTAGTTTTTTTTATTTAACATTACTTTATTTATTTTTTTACTTTTTTATTTTTAAACTTTAATGTACTGGCATATATCTATATATATCTACTGATAGTACACAGGCAGTTGTTATGGCATACCTCAGTATGCCCTAACAACAGGAAATATGGTCAGACAGCCCTGGGGTCCTTCAATAAAACCTGGGCTGTCTGCCCATATATGGTGTGGCCCTCTATCGTGTCACAGGAATTCCCTGTGACGCAATCCAAAGGCCATCCCCCTTTCTTATTTTCCTCTGAATGCTGCAGTCAGCTTTCAACGTAGCATTCAGGGGAATAGCGGCGGAGATGAGAGGTTTCTCTCATCTCCGCCGTTAAAGTGGGACTGTGGCTGTGTAATACAGCCATTGCCCAGCTCCTAACAACAAGTGCGCGTGCGGTCAGCATGATCTGATGCGGCCGGCGCTGCACTAATGAGCGGCAGGGCAGCACCGAAGACAGAACGTGGGGAGTGTTTTGCATTGCGCCCGCCATGTTCTGTCTTCAGTGCCGGCAATCATTAGTGCAGCGGTGGTCGCATCACATCATGCTGACCACGCGCACGCTTGTCAGGACTCAGGAGCGGGGCAATGACTGTATTCCGCAGCCGCACTCTCATACATTCATGTGTTACTATACCGAGCTGTGCGCCCGCACAGCTAAGTATCGAAATACATGAAATCACGGTATCGAACCGTTTGAGGATGCAGAGTATCGAAATCGTATCGAAGTTTCGATGCATGGTGCATCCCGTGTGTGTGTGTGTATACACCGCTAATCAAATAGAACGCCTACTCACAGTAGCTGAAGTCTTCAATCAAATGACTTTGTAAAATATGATAAACATGACAATGGCATACGCTCCATACATTGCAGTGTTTGATATTTTCCTCCCTAACCTTTTTATATGCTGTTTTCAAGTCCAAACCAGTATTAGATTAAAGCACTCGCCCCACAGCTTGGAGTGACCATTTTTACAACTTAAAGGGGTTTTCCGATTTATTTAAAACATTGACAAGGGGTAGGAAGGATGCCCAAAAAAAACCCATTGCTCAATTCACGGATCCCCGTCGTTCCATCGCCGCACTTCCGTTCTTCTTAGCCGCTGTGTATTGACATAGCTGCAGCGATGTACTTGTATACCCACATGACCGCTGCAGCCAATCACAGGTCTCAGTGGGTATACGGCACAGGATCGCTGAGGCCAGTGCTTGGCTTCAACTTTCACGTGGGTATACGGGCACCTCATCGGTGCAGCTATGTCAATACACGACGGGGAGGAGAGGCGCGGCAGTGCTGAAACGACCGGTCTGTGAGGAGGTGAATAATCTTTGCTTTTTTGCATCCCTTATGCATTGGCCAATTTTTTAAATAGCTCGGAGAACCCCTTTAATCTACACATCAACGCTTCACTAACTGAATTAATTATAACGCTAAAGGCCCTTTTACATGGCCAATTATCAGGCAAAGGAGCGTTCATTTAAACGCTCGTCCCGGATAATTGCCCTGTATAAACAGGACAATGATCCGCCAATGCATGAACAAACTCATTCGTCGGCTGAGCGCATCTTTTATGCAGCATTAAATACGATCATTGTTAGAAGCACATCTCCCGGTGTAAACAGGGAGATGTGCTGCCGACACGATAGAAATGTATGGGGACTAACGATCGCTCGTACCCATACATAACCAAGCGTTGCTCAATGTGAAAAAAGCAAACTAGCGCAAATCAACGAGCTTTCTCGTTGATCGGCCCTCCCCGCATTACTCTGTCCTCGCTGTAATACTGCTTGTATATGGAGTAATGCAGGGCCAGATGAAGAGTCTTATCGTCATAAAAATAGGCTGTGCAACTAGACTTCTGGTCCCCCAGCAGCGCTATGAAAGTCTCATATTCAGCGTGACAGGGGACCGCAATGTTTATTAGTGAGTGTACTTTCATACTGCAGTGAGTACATAACCCCTTTAAATTGCACTGGAAATTCAATTAATTTGAGATCATCCGTTAAGATGGAATTCATGTTTTTTTTTTAATTACATGATAGTTGTGAGCTCTTGATTCCTGCTGGAAACTAGTATGATGATCTATCCCTATATGTCTACTTTAGTTAACCATGCTATGTATTTTATTCAAAATGTTTCCTTTTTAGCCTGGAAAACATGTACAAGGAGCTGCAGACAGATGTTGAGGACTTTGTGCACCCGGGACATGGAGATCTAACTGGGTGGGCTAAGCAAGGTAAAAGTAATGAAATTTATACAACCCTTTTCAATGAATGCAGCTTAATTTGTCACAAAAATATAGATATATTTTTGTTTTCACGTACCCATAAAGTTCATACTACATGATCTGTAGTGTGCTTGGAGTTGTATGTCAGGCCTTGGCCTTTTGACATCTTGTATTCCAGCTGTAATGTGGACACAATTCAGGTCCAGAGCTCTTCAACTGGACATCTTGGGAAAAAAGTGAAACGAGAGGAGGTTCTTGGATCATGCCCTTCGCCTATCTGTAGCCAGATCTCCAGAAAGGGGTTCCGTGGGTAATCTCTCCGACACATTTTAACATAACTATGGACGCAAGCCCCTGGGGTTGGGGAGCCCACTGCAACTCCTTCTACCTTCAGGGTCAACGGGACCATCAAACATCCATGACGTCTTCCAACATCAATGAGCTTTCGGCAGTCTTTCAAGCCCTGAAAGACGCCATACCTATGGTGTGGGGAAATTTTTATTTAAAAAATCTACTCTGACAATACAACTACAGTGGCATACTTAAATCATCGGGGGGTTATAAGATCAAACCCACTCATGGCGTTATCCACCAGGATATTTTCATTAGCTTCACTTATTGTTCCTTTCAGCAGGCCACCTGAGGGGGAAGGACAATCGCGTAGCAGATTTTTTTGAGCAGGAACTGGTTACTACAGTCTGAATAGTCTCTAAACTTAGAAATCTTCCAAATGATAATATCCAGGTGGAGGGCTACCTCAGTAGATCTCTTTGCTACCAGGAAGAACAGGAAAGTTACCGGATTCTTCTAGATCCCAAGGACTATACAGTTGCGGTGGATGCACTCTCCCAATGTTGGATTTAGGAACAGGGTTATGCCTCCCCCTTTTTCTGTTACCAAGGATATTGAAGAAAATCAGGGAGGACAGGGCCTCGGTGATCTTAATTGCTCCCTTCTGGCCGAAAAGACCCCGATTCAAATGGTTGAGGAGAATGTCCTCAGTTCAGCCATGGATTCTCACAGACAGATCAGTCCCAGGGCCCAGTAGTTCACCCCAACATCTCCAAATTGCACCTTACTGTGTGGAAACTGAGGGTAGGATTCTCAGGAAGAGAGGGTTCTCAGAAACCGTAATTTCCATACCGTCCCCCATGACGGTACACTAGGATGATCCCTTGACCTCTGTAGGGACAGGAATTGAGAGCTGTTGAAAGGGCCTCGGCCTCCCAGCAGTGTATTGCCTGTCCCTACAGGAGGAGGATGAAGCGAGGATCCTCTTCCCCTTTGAGGGGGGGGGGGATTTGAAGCAAGTCTAACCTTGACGTGGAGGTCAGGATCGGGGGTCTCCTCCTTCTGACCGGGATTCCACTTGGGGGTGAGTGTACCCTGGTGTTTCCCTCCCCCTTGTCGAAGATGCCACCCGTCCGCCTGTGGTCCCCTGAGACTAACGCTGGACGGAGTGAAGCACTTCCGCCGGCATCCTACCCACGTGGGGTTTTGGCCAGACGGCCAACATCCGGCAGAATTGGCATTAGACGATCAGACGGAAGTGATGTCGCAAGCGGAGACTTCATCGGGAACGCGGAGCAGTTAAAACACCAGCGTGTTCAATACAATTTGCCACGTGCATCCTGCTCTGAGGTCTGCGTTTCCCAGCATGTCCATTCCTGCCGCCGATTTGATGGGGTCTCAGTTTACAGATTCTGAGGTCCCCTGCCCATCTACCATGAGTTTTTTGTTTTTTTTCCCTCCCATGGGGAGATACCTGGATTGTTAAATGTAAGCTATACTAGCTGGGTCTTCCTCTCCCTCATTTAGTAGGTGAAGAGAGGGGGATTCCAAAAACCTAAGCATGGAGAGCTTGGAAGATCCAAAAAGTGCATTACATGCTCTAAGAAGCTGGCAGACTCCTACAAAAACAGTTATGTTCATCATGCATTAATAAACTAATCAAGGATGAACAGCCTTCCCTCTTGGAGGACTTACGTTCCATGATCAGAGAGGAAGTACAATCCTTCTTATCCGCTTTACAACCTGAATACGCGGCCACTCCTTCCCCGTATAAAAAGGCAAAATTAGTGAACAAACTCTCATCTGATTCAGACACTAAAGGGGCCTCTTGTTCCTTTAAGGATCCATTGGACATAGACGAATTGGGGTCACTAGATCCTGAAGGAGATCAGGACGATGAGGAGAAATATTATTTTTCCTCTATGGATGATTTAGTAAATCGGTCAGGGGTACAATGAATACCGAGGAGGTTGCAAAACAAAAGACGATCCAGGATGAGATGTTTGGTGGTCTAAGATCAAAAAAGAAGCGTGTTTTCCCTATTAACAATAATTTATTTGAGTTAATAAACGAGGCATGGAAGGACCCAGAAAGAAGGCTGGGAGTCTCCTGTGAATTTAAGAATCGCCTCCTTTTTGATAGAGCATACAGGCATCTGGGACGAAATCCCTAAAGTAGATATTCAGATGGCAAAGGTGGTTAAACAAACATCCTTGCCATTTGAAGATTCTGCTCCGCTAACAGACCCCATGGATCGGAAGTCTGACTGTCTCCTAAAGAAGGCCTGGGAGACATCAATGTTTAACATGAAAACGAACATAGCAGCCACTTCAGTAGCTAGAACCCTATTTGTTTGGCTAGGTGAGTTAGTGAACCACCTCCAGGTAAAAATGTCCAGGGACCAATTAGCGGAGTCGATTAATCTCCTAAAAGCAGCTTCAGGGTTTCTAGCAATGCCTCGGAGGAATGCATCAGGTTCGCAGCCAAGGAAGGGGCCCTCCCTAACGCCGCGAGAAGATCTTTGTGGTTAAGATACTGGTAGAGGGGGACGGGGGGACAACCGTTCAAAAAATAGGCTTTGTAACTTCCCGTTTAGGGGGCAATATGTTTTTGGTCCAGACCTAGAGAAGGCGGCAGATAGATAGAAAAAAGGGATTTCCAGAGGATAAGCCAGCTAAAAGGAAGTTTCCCTTTCGTTCCCAAAGGCCACAGGTTGAAAACTATAGAGGGAAAGGAAAGACGGGTCTTTGGAGGGGTAGAGGCTTCTTGCTCAACCCCAATATACAGGAAAACAGACCACGACGTCCGAGTCGGAGGAAGGTTGTTAAAATTTTACAATCTATTGAGCAACATCACCCAGAACAGATAGGTCCTAGACCTAAGAAGAATGGGCTACCGTGTAGAATTTTCAACACTTCCTCCGAAGAGATTTGTTCTGACAGCACAACCCTCACAATTTCTGAAAATTCAGATGTTACACAACATCAGAAACCTACACCAGAGAGGAGTAATATCTCAGGTACCTCCGAATCAGTGGGGAGAAGGTCACTACTCTGTTTCTTATATAAAAAAGAAAAAGAAAAAAAGCCAGACCGTTCATACAGGTTAATAATAAACCTGAAACCTCTCAACAATTACATAATTTACAGGAGGTTCAAGATGGAATTAGTAGCATCCACCACTCCCCTAATAAAGAAAGGGACTTACATGTGCATCCTGGATCTAAAGTTCGCTTACTACCACGTCCCCATTCATCCCTCCACGCAAAGGTTCCTAAGATTTGCAGTAAAGGACTCGACGGGCCAGGTGGTCCATTACCAATTTACAGCTCTCCCCTTCGGAATTTCATCCGCCCCAAGGGTATTTACAAAAATTATGATAGAGATGATGGCTTCATTTTGCAGACGGGATTATAATAATTCCCTATCTGGATGACTGCCTGATTACAGCAGAAACCCAGGGGATTCTTTCCACTCGTAAAGCTAGTGACCAGCCAACTAGCAGAACTGGGTTGGATAATAAACTACCAAAAATCAAACTTGATTGTGGACACTTGGATGACATTTCTAGGGGTCATACTTGAGTCTACCCTACAAATGTCCCTATTACCGGGAGAGAAAAGAAGGACCATAATCTCCAATGTCAGAAGTTTTCAAGAAGCCACCTCTTACAAAATAAGAGCGGCAATGAGTATACTAGGTCAGATGACAGCCTGCATTCAGTCAGTGGCCTGGAGCCAAAACCATTCCCGTCCACTCCAGAGGTGGATACTTGCCTCATGGGACAAAAAAACTGTTATCCCTAGATCGGAAGATAAAAATACCTCAGAAGATAAAATCTTCCCTATATTGGTGGACAGAGCACTCAAACCTCAGGAGGGGTGTCATTTGGCATCCGTCTCCAGCAATCCTAGTTCTGAGAGATGCCAGCAAAAAAGGTTGGGGAGCCAAACTCCCAGACAATTATATTCAGAGGACTTGGCCACTGACCATAGCGGCTCGATCCTCAAATTTCAGAGAATTGAGAGCAGTCTGGGAAACACTGAGGTCCAGTTCCTTCAACTTTCAGAACCATGTCAAGATACTGTCAGACAACGTGACGACAGTATCTTTTCTGAAACACCAGGGTACCAGATCTCCCTCCCTGCTCTCACTGTCTCAGAGAATATTCTTTTGGGCAGAACAAAACCTACTTTCTCTATCGGCCATCCACCTAAAGGGCTTGGAGAATATAGAGGCAGATTTCCTCAGCAGGAAAAACCTAGATCCTAGCAAATGGTCTCTAAATCAGGATGTCTTTCTTCAGATCACACGGCTATGGGGGTTTCCTCAAGTGGATCGGTTTGTGAACAGATTAAATTCCAAAACAGAGCTCTTCTCTCTAAACCCCCAGGGTAGTCCCCTAGGCATAGATGCTCTATCTCAGCCTTGACATGGGTCTAGCATACGCCTTTCTACCACTCCCGCTGATATCAAGGGTCCTTCAAAAGCTTTACAAGGAAGATCTGAAACTCATTTTAATAGTTCCATTCTGGCCAAAAAAGGCCTGGTAGCCAATCCTGATGGAATTGGCACTGGAATACCCTATAGAACTTCCTTTTAAGACCAGATCTACTAGTACAGGCGCCGCTACGACATCAGTCTCCAGAACCTTCACTTATCAGCCTGGATCCTGAAGGGGTACTACTCAGAGAAAGGGGTTGATCCCAGAAGGTAGTAACAACCCTAAAAGCTAGTTGTAAACCAGTTACTTCTGTGAAGATTTGGAAGAAATTTACCTCCTGGTGTGGAAACCAGCCCCCGGACCAGAGTCTTCCAGCAGATTTTGGATTTTCTTACAGCAGGGGCTAGGTCTTAGACCACGCACCCGCCGAGTACAGGTCTCGGCACTTCGTACGTTTTTTGACACCCAACTGTCAGGACACAGGTGGGTGAAAAGATTCATGTGTGCAGCTTCAAGACTAAGGCTGACCATTAGACAGTCATCCCCCGCAATGGGAACTCGGCGTTGTCCTCTGGGCCCTAACTAGACCCCTCTTTGAACCAATCGAAGACGTAGACATCAAACACTTGTCCCTTAAAGTTGCCTTTTTAATAGCGATAACCACAGCAAAGAGACTGGGGGAAATACAGGCGCTATCCACAGAAGAACCGTACCTTAGGATAACGGATGATAGAATAGTACTAAAGCTGGATCCTAATTTCCTTCCAAAGGTTGTATCAGATTTTCATAGAAATCAGGAGATTGTTCTTCCTTCATTTTGTCCGGACCCCAGGAATCAAAAAGAGGCATTTCATTCTCGATGTTAGAAGGGCAGTCTTAAAATACTTACAGGTTACTGCAGACTGGCGGAAAGATTCCAACCTCCTAGTCCAATTTTGGGGGGGGAAAAGGACAAAAAAAACTCCAAAAGCTACCATTGCAAGATGAAGACAACAATTAAAATTTGTTCTCTTGAAGGAAAGTCAGTTCCTGTAAACCTCAGGGCCCATTTCACCAGATCCACAGCTTCATCATGGGCAGAAAGGAGGAGGAGCTTCGCTAGACCAGATTTGTACGGCAGCGACTTGGGCTAGCTCCCTTACCTTTGCAAAACATTATAGGCTAGACCCTTCATCCAGTAGAGACTTGGCCTTCGGCCGCAAAGTACTTCATGCAGTAGTCCCACCCTAAACCACTAAACCATCTCATTTGATATTCTCCTAGTGTACCGTCATGGGGGACCATATAAAAAGTAAGCATGTCTTACCGGTAATTCCGTTTCGTTGAGTCCCACATGACGGCATACATTTACCCACCCTACCACCTTAGTAGTATGTGAAGTTAACATACAGTTCGGATTCTTCTGGTGTAGTGATATGGTACACTCTGGTGGGAGGCTGAGGGTGGGGCCCTTTTTAACCTCTGTCGGTTCCTGTCCCTACAGAGGTCAAGGAATGATACAGCCTCTGACCTAGCCTTCGGTAGAAAAGTTCTACAAGCTGGAGTCTCACGTGACGTCAGACGCCGAATACACGGTGCCGAGCAATAGAGGGACGATATATTGTTACGGCTGTGACTTTTCCCTTGCCACTGCAAGTTCAACAGTGGAGAAGCCACAAAATACAGGATCCCTCTCCACATGAGCTTAATCTCCCCTGAGGAATCTGTAGCCACGAGGAAACCCGTTGGAAGAGATATAACAAACAGCAGAGGAGTGATCCCATGGACATCTCTTCATCCAAAATCAGAAGATTTTTTTTTTAAAACCTAAAGGGGTAGGGGGGTAAGCAGCACCCCGGAAATAAAGCTCCATTCATATATGTACTCTCCAGACCTGTTCCAGTGATTAAGCTGTAGTCCCACCCTAAAAATTTGGGTTCTATTGGACCTCTCCAGGGGTGCTGTCATAGGTGAAGGGAAGATTGATTACTTACCGGTAATTGTTTTTTCATTAACCTATGACCGCACCCCTAGTCCTCCCCCCTCCTTTTTTCCCCTTTCCATAATTATATGGATAGTCCTGAGATTAAAATGACACATCTTTTGTATGAAGTAGTCTCTTGAAGACCCATATACACAGTCGAGTCACATTATTATGACCACCTACTCTTGACGTCGGCAGCGCGTAGCCTATGAAAATAGTGCTGTTGGCTGATGGGTATATAAAGTGTGTGATAGGTTGTCTGAACACAAATCACTCATTGCCATGGGTAAGTGGGGTATCTGGTTTGCAAAAAGGGATGATTATTGGCTAAGGGTGGTAGTATTTCTCAAACGGCGCAGTTTGCGAACTGTTCGTGTGCTGCTGTGGTGAAAGCGTATCGTGAGAGGACAAATGGCACCATTGGGATTAACAGATTTCTCTTTCTCATATTAAAATTAGGATGATCTGAAACATTGTGACAAATTGGCAAAAATAGAAGCAATTGGGTGAGGAGCAAATACTTTTTCACAGCACTGTGTATGATTAACCCTTTCACTGCCAAGGACTTATGTGATGCGTCATGACTTTAAACGCTTGCCGCGACTAGAACATAAGAACTAGCCCTTAGATCTAAAGCTCAGAATCTTGGCTCCATGTTCAAAGCCCTAGGTGCAATGGTTGGGGCGCATTACTTTTCTGAAGAATGACAAGGTTTCCGTTCCTGGTTTTGTGTCTCGTAGGGCCTGTTCAGATTAGCGTTTGGTTCCGTCAGATTTTTCCGTCGAAGGAACCAATCAACGGAAAGGTAAATGGAGACCATAGCTTCCGTTTGCATTACATTGATTTCAATGGTAATGTTTCCTTTGCTAATGGCTTCCATTTGTCTCCGTTCCGTAAGGCTTCCCTTTTTTTTTTTTTTTGGCGGAAAGTCGTTTCAGTAAAAAAAAAAAAAGGGGAAACTTACGTAACAGAGACAAACGGAAACATTACCATTGAAATCAATAGTAATGCAAACAGAACTTATGGCTTCCTTTTGCCTTTCCGTTGATGGGTTCCTCCGATGGAAAGGTCTGACGGAACCCATCAACGGAAACTGAATGCTGATGTGAACACCGCTTAAGCCAGGGGTGGGATAAAGAAACTGCAAGTGACAGCAGGGAATAGAAAATCAGCCTGTTACTGTGGCATATCCATGTATAGTCTTCTAATAACTCCAGGAGGGGGATACAGAAACTTCTGCTAATTGTCACATTTAGTCGAGGTTTTTTTGTTTTTCTCCTTTTGCTACAGGGGTGAGAATTTGAGTAGTTGCATATCTAATAGTCTCCTTCGCCTAATTAAGACATTTGTCTTCTCCGTGGCTTGGATGTTTACTAGCATCTCGGTTGCAGAGATTTTTGGTCTCTTCAGTTCTGCTGATTATGTAAAGATATGTAGACATAAGTATGAGCAACATGTATAAACTCTGCATGTTTTGAACTTTTTAGGAGGTGTGTGTCTCCGGTTCTTCTTTGAATTCGCCACATACATTACTTTTGTTTTGTATATTTTTTTTTACCCAACGTTTATCAAGCATGCCCAATTGCTACGTAGCATTTTTACAGTGTATTTTTTCATAAAAGATATTCATTAGGGTGTATAGTATGATTGATTTATTTATTTTTATTTTGTTTTTATAACCAGTTTTATTTGTGTCAAAATACCCGCAGCAGTAAAAGGGTTAAAATCAGATTTGATTTCTTTTTCAGGCGTTCTCCTCCTAAATGCTGTATTGACAGTTCGTGCACACAATGCAAACTCTCACAAAGAAAAAGGCTGGGAACAGTTTACAGATTCAGTAGTGTCCCAGCTTAACAAGAACCTGGATGGCTTGGTCTTCATGCTCTGGGGGGCATATGCTCAGAAGAAAGGCATTAGTATAGACAGAGTAAGTTTTAGTTTCAAAGCAAGTAATGCATTGCATGTATAGCCTGATATATTTTTCTGTTTTTATAAGATGCGTGGTAGACCTAACAAACTAACGTTATACTATATTTTTGAATATCTATCAATTGCAGTACAGTCCGATTCTTGTTAGAAAATTGTCTGTTTTATACATGGAGAAAACTTCTTCTTTTCACTTCCTTTTTTCTAAATGTAAAATGTACCATCATATATATACATACACACTACCGGTCAAGTTTAACCCCTTCCCGCTCCTGGACGTACTATTAGGTCATGGTAGCTGTATCGTTCGCGCTCCATGACCTAATAGTACGTCTCGGGAGTAACTCAGCCGTCCTCCCGACACATACAGGAGCTTACAGCTGCTGTCTCGTACAGCAGCTGTCACCGCTCCTACAGCGGGGACCGATCGCTGTGTCCCCGCTGATTAACCCCTTAAAAGCCGCGTTCAATAGAGATTGCTGCTTTTTAGGGGTTAAGCTGCCATCGCCGGCCTGCTACACGATAGCGGCCGGCGATGGTGACTATGGCAACCGGACACCAAACAATGGCGTCCGGCTATGCCATCGACGGAAGCCTAGTGGGTCCTGACGAAGTCAGGACCCACTATGCTTGCTGTCAGTGAGTAGCTGACCGCTCTAATACACTGCACTACGCATGTAGTGCAGTGTATTAGAATAGCGATCAGGGCCTCCTGCCCTCACGTCCCCTAGTGGGACAAAGTAATAAAGTTAAAAAAAGATGTGTAAAAATAAGAAAATAAAAGTTTTAGAAGTAATAACAGTAAAAATCCCCCTTTTTACCTTATCAGTCCTTTATTATTAATAAAAATATATAAACAAACAAATAAACTATACATAATTGGTATCGCCGTGTCCGTAACGGCCTGAACTACAAAATTATTTCGTTATTTATCCCGCACGGTGAACGCCGTAAAAGAAAATAATAATAAACCGTACCAGAATCACAATTGTTTGGTTACTTCAACTCCCAAAAAATTGAATAAAAAGAGATCAAAAAGTCGCATGTACCGAAAAATGGTCCTGATCAAAACTACAGTTCGTTACGTAAAAAATAAGTCCACGCACAGCTTTATTGATGGAAAAATAAAAAAGTTCTGGCTCTTAGAATATGGTAACACAAAAAGTGATTTTTTTTTTACAAAACGTATTTTATTCTGCAAACGCCATAAGACCTAAAAAAACTATAAACATCTGGTATCGCCGTAATCGTATCGCCCCGCAGAATAAAGTGAATATGTCATTTATAGCGCACGGTGAACGCTGTAAAAAAAATAGAATAAAAAAACAATAGTAGAATTGCTGTTTTTTAGTCACCACGCCACCTAAAAATAGAATAAAAACTGATCAAAAAGTCGCATGCACCGCATGAAAACAGCAATGAATTCCTCAAGGGGTCTAGTTTCCAAAATAGGGTCACTTTTGGGGGGGTTTCCACTGTTTTGGCACCACAAGACCTCTTCAAACCGGACATGGTGCCTAATAAAAAGGAGGCCTCAAAATCCACTAGGTGCTCCTTTGCTTCGGAGGCCGGTGCTTCAGTCCATTACCGCCCGAGGGCCACATGTGGGATATTTCTCAAAACTGCAGAATCTGGGCAATAGGTATTGAGTTGCGTTTCTCTAGTAAAACCTTCTGTAAAAAAAAAAAAATATGTACATTTCACCTCTACTTTGCTCTAAATTTCTGTGAAACACCTAAAGGGTTAATAAACTTTCTAAATGCTGTTGTGAATACTTTGAGGGGTCTAGTTTCTAAAATGGGGTGTTTGATAGGGGTTTCTAATATATAGGCCCCTCAAAGCAACTTATACTGATAATGATCAGTTCCCACCCCAAGATGTATAAACGGAGACCCCTATTAGACCGTTTCAGTGCCCGGTTTTCCCAAGCATACACCCCCGAGAAGTGTATTTCTATTGATGAATCCTTGGTACATTTTAAAGGGAGGCTTCAATTCCGCGAGTACCTGCCGGGTAAGAGGGCAAGGTATGGCGTGAAGATGGGCCCAAACGGCAGTTTATCACCACAAATGGGGTATTGCGGCACTAAGGACAAATTGCGCAACAGAATGGGGTATTTTGTTTCTTGTGAAAGTAAGAAATTTTCAGCCAAAACTACATATTATTGGAAAAAATTAATTTTGTTTTAGTTCCCAGCCAAATTCAAATAAGTTCTGTGAAAAAACTATGGGGTCAAAATGGTCACAACACACATAAATGAATTCCTTTAGGGGTGTAGTTTCCAAAATGGGGTCACTTCTGGTGGGTTTCCATTGCTTTGATACCTCTGGGGCTCTGCAAATGCGACATGGCACCCGAAAACCAATCCAGCAAAATCTGGACTCCAACAAACACATAGCGCTCCTTTCCTTCTGAGTCCTCCCATGGGCCCAAACGGCAGTTTATCACCACAAATGGGGTATTTCCGCACGAAGGACAAATTGGGCAACAAAATGGGGTATTTTGTTCCCTGTGAAAATAAGAAATTTTGATCACAAATGACATTTTATTGGATAAAAATTACATTTTTTTTAATTTCACAGCCCAATTCAAATAGGTGCTGTGAAAAAACTGTGCGGTCAAAATGGTAACAACAACCATAAATTAATTCCTTGAGGGGTGTAGTTTCCAAATTGGGTCACTATTTGGGGATTCCTACTGTTTTGGCACCTCAACACCTTTTCAAACCTGGCATGCTGCCTAAAATATATTCTAATAAAAAAGAGGCCTCAAAATGCACTAGGTGGTGCTTTGCTTCTAGGGCTTGTGTTTTAGTCCACGAGCGCAGTAGAGCCACATGTGGGACATTTCTAAAAACTGCAGAATCTGGACAATACATATTTAGTAATGTTTCTCTGGTAAAACCTTCTGTGTTACAGAAAAAATATTGAATAAAATTGAAATTCAGCAAGAAAAATGAAATTTGCAAATTTCACCTCTACTTTGCTTTAATTCCTGTGAAATGTCTGAAGGGTTAAAAAAAACTTTCTAAATGCTGTTTTGAATACTTTGAGGGGTCTAGTTTTTAAAATGGGGTGTTTTATGGGGGTTTCTAATACATAGGCCCCTCAAAGCCACTTCAGTACTGAAGAGGTACCTTAAAAAAAAAAAAGGCATTTGAAATTTTCGTCAAAATATGAGAATTTGCTGTTTATGTTCTAAGCCTTGTAACGTCCAAGAAAAATAAAAGAATGTTCAAAAACCGATGCCAATCTAAAGTAGACATATGGGAAATGTGAACTAGTAACTATTTTGGGTGGTATAACCGTCTGTTTTACAAGCAGATGCATTTAAATTCTGAAAAATGCTATTTTTTCAAAATTTTCTCTACATTTTGCAATTTTTCACCAATAAACACTGAATATATCGACCAAATTTTACCACGAATATGAAGCCCAATGTGTCACGAGAAAACTCTCAGAATCGCTTGGGTAGGTTTAAGCATTCCAACGTTATTACCACATAAAGTGAAATATGTCAGATTTGAAAAATGGGCTCTGAGCCTTAAGACCAAAATTAGGCTGCGTCCTTGAGGGGTTAAGAACACCTAAATGTTTCCAATTTTTTTTCTATTGATCTTTACAGTTTAACCCCTTCCCTCTTTGGCCACTTTTGACCTTACTGACGGCTTTATTTTTCAAATCTGGCGTGTTTCACTTTGTGGTAATAACTTCTAAATGCTTTTACCTATCCAAGCGATTCTGAGATTTTCTCGTGACGCATTGGACTTTGTTACTGGCAAAATTTGCTCCATGCATTTAGTATTTAATTGTGAAAAACACCAAAATTTAGCGAAAAATTAGCATTTTCTGAATTTTAATGTATCTGCTTGTAAGACAGGCAATTATACCACACAAAATAGTTGTTCATTAACATCCCCCATAGGTCTACTTTAGATTGCCATCGTTATTTGAACATCCTTGTATTTTTCTGGCACGTTACAAGGCTTAGAACTTTAGCTGCAATTTCTCACATTTTCAAGAAAATTTCAAAAGGCTATATTTTCAGGGGCTAGTTCAGTTGTGAAGTAGCTTTGAGGGCCTTATATAGTCACCCCATTTTAAAAACTGCACCCCTCAAAGTATTTAAAACCGCATTTAGAAAGTTTCTTAACCCTTTAGACTTTTCACAGGAATTAAAGCAAAGTAGAGGTGAAGTTTACAAATTTCATTTTTTCTTTTAGCAGAAACTCTTTTTTTTTTTATCCATTTTTTTTATTTGATTTATTTTTTTGTAACACCGAAGATTTTACAAGAGAAGCGCAACTCCATATTTATTGCCCAGGTTCTGCAGTTTTTAGAAATATCCCACATGTGGTCTTACTGTGCTTATGGACTGAAGCACAGGCCTCCGAAGCAGAGGAGCACCTAGTGAATTTTGCGGCCTCCATTTTATGAGGATATATTTTAGGCACCATGTCCGGTTTAAAGAGGTCTTGTGATGCCAAAACAGTGGAAACTCCCCACAAGTGACCCCATTTTGGAAACTACAGCTCTTGAGGGAATTATCTAGGGGTATAGTGAGCATTTTGACCCCGCAGAAATTATTGGAAATAGGCCGTGAAAATGAAAATCTTCATTCTTTCAAAGAAAACGTAAGTTTACCTAATTTTTTTCTCATTTCCACAAAAACTGAAGGAGAAAAAGCACCACAACATTTGTAAAGCAATTTCTACCAAGTAAAACAATACTCCACATGTGGCCATAAACTGTTGTTTGGACACACAGCAGGCCTTAGTAGGGAAATGTCGTATTTGCAATGCCCCTGAGGGACCAAAAACAGTGAAAACGTCCAAAAAGTGACTCCATTTAGGAAACTACACCCCTTGAGGAATTCATCAAGGGGTGTAGTGAGCATTTTGACCCCACAGATGTTTCATAGATTTTATTTGAATTGGCTAGTTTCAGAAATGGGGTCACTATTGGGGGATTTCTACTGTTTTGGCACCTCAACACCTCTTCAAACCTGGCATGCTGGCTAAAATATATTCTAATAAAAAGAGGCCTCAAAATGTACTACGTGCTTCTTTGCTTCTGGGGCTTGTGTTTTAGTCCACGAGCGCTCTAGAGACATGTGGGACATTTTCTAAAAACTGCAGAATCTGGACAATACATATTTAGTAGTGCTTCTCTGGTAAAACCTTCTGTGTTACAGAAAAAAATGTAATACAATTGAAATTCAGCAAGAAAAATGAAATTTGCAAATTTCACCTCCTACTTTGCTTTAATTCCTGTGAAATGCCTAAAGGGTTAAATAAACTTTCTAAATGCTGTTTTGAATATTTTGAGGTGTCTAGTTTTCAAAATGGGGTGTTTTATGGGAGTTTCTAATACATAGGCCCCTCAAGCCACTTCGGAACCGAACAGGTACCTTAAAAAAAAAGGCTTTTGACATTTTCTTAAAAATATGAGAAATTGCTGTTTATGTTCTAAGCCTTGTAACGTCCAAGAAAAATAAAAATGTTCAGAAAACGATGCCAATCTAACGTAGACATATGGGAAATTTGAACTAATATCTATTTTGGGGGGTATAATCATCTGTTTTACAAGCCGATGCATTTAAATTCTGAAAAATGCTATTTTTTTATACATTTTCTCTAAATTTTGCAGTTTTTCACCAATAAACACTGAATATATCGTCCAAATGTTACCACTAACATAAAGCCCAATGTGTCACGAGAAAAAAAAAATCTCAATCGTTTGGATAGGTTTAAGCATTCAGACGTTATTACCACATAAAGTGAAATATGTCAGATTTGAAAGATGGGCTCTGAGCCTTCAGGCCAAAACTAGGCTGCGTCCTAAAGGGGTTAAGCAGAGCAAGCTCTGATGCAGGGGTGATAAACATTAGCTGCAGACTCTTGTTGTTATATCAAAAACATCTAACTAAAATTGTTCTCCACAGCCTTTGCAACAAAACCCTTGGGTAGTTCGGTTTAAACTAGTCTAACTGGGTTGTGGTAGCATCTTAATTGTAGTTTCTTTAACTCGATATGGTTAATGCAATAAACACCATGAACCGTACACTATACTTCATTCTGCCAGTCTTCCTGTAGAAATTCCTGCCTTAGATCTCATTCCAATTTCTCCATATAGGGTAATTCACCCCTGACTGACATAACTACGATCTCCTTATAAATAGAAAATCAACAGGATATACTATAAATGTCCGATCTGGGACCTGCACCTTTCTTTAGAACGGGAACTCCCTAAAACCATGTTTTCTCTTTCCTGTGGATATACCATAAATGTCCCTGATGGGTAAACCCCTTTTAAGGACTTTGCCGCCTTAGCAAACGGTAAAGTGGACCATTGACTGTAATGCAAGTTTATAGGCCCATCTTTACCTCTCCCAAATGAAGCTAAAGCACTTTTTGGTTGCTTTCTGACATCTGAAGTTCTCTAACTGGAGGCACACTTTAAAATGCTTTTAAATGAAAATCATTAGAGACTGATATAATTGAGCCACATGAAGTGCTGTTTGTCTATTTTCCTCTCCTAGAAACGTCATCTTGTACTACAGACTGTTCATCCTTCTCCTCTCTCGGCACATAGAGGATTTTTTGGCTGCCGTCACTTCTCCAAGACCAACTCTTATTTGGAAGACATGGGTAAAAAAGCAATTGACTGGAAAGCCTTATGATCTGTACAAGCAATGCTTTGAGCTCTCCTAACAATAAAAAGACTATGGATTATCAGACCTACAGATTGATCCATCAGAAGCACTTATTGTGCTTTGCTACAGTTTCTTGTCTTTAAAGCTGGATTCACCGGAACACTGAGGCTGGATTCACACGAGCATGTTCGGTCCGTAAAGGATGGAACGTATTTTGGCCGCAAGTCCCGGACCGAACAAATTTCAGGGAGCCGGGCTCCTAGCATCATAGTTATGTACGATGTTAGGAGTCCCTGCCTCGCTGCAGGACAGCTGTCCCGTACTGTAATCATGTTTTCAGTACGGGACCGTAGTTCCACGAAGAGGCAGGGACTCCTAGCATCGTACATAACTATGATGCTAGGAGCCCGGCTCCCTGCAGTGTGTTCGGTCCGGGACTTGGGGCCGAAAAACGTTCCGTCCTTTACGGACCGAACATGCTCGTGTGAATCCAGCCTCAGAGTTCCGGTTTCAGATGAAAACCTTGCTTTTCAGTGAATACTTGAAAATACTAATTTTTCAATAGTGTTTTTCTTAGATTATACGATACCCAATATTACTTCAAAAAAAGTAATTCTGTTGAATTAAGCTATTATGTAAATACACTATCCAAAATTAACTGCACCTTATGTGATCAACCTGGATTTCCAGTATTTTGAAAATATGAATATTTTGTGAATGTTCTAATGTACAATTATTCATGTGTAATGCATTGCAGTTGCAAAATGGAGGGGGGGGGGGGGTTTACTCAGTTACTAAAATAAACATACTATTTTAGGGCTAGTTTTGCAGCCTTTTAGTAAATCTAGAATTTATGGAAATTTTCCATTACTGTATTGTACAGGTAACCTTTTGTAATAAAAAATTATATTGGAGAATAATGTTTTCATTTTGTTGTAAGACTGTTTTGATGTGAGTAGGGGATGTAAAAAAAATACTTGTGTTTTTGTAATAAATACAGTTCTAGAAAAATTTTCTTATTTACGTCCTCAAAATTAAGGCTGTGTTCACATCAGAAGAACCCGTTTTTGGGACTGCATCAATAGCGCAGTTGACTGCACTATTGATTCTGTCAAAAAAACTGAACCCTTTCACAACGGTGACAAACGAAAACCATTAGCAAAGTATCTGTCACCATTGAGATCAATGGTAACGCAAACGGAAGCTCAGGTTTCCATTTGCCTTTCCGCTGAGGGGTTCCCCCAACGGAACCCCTCAACGGAAAGTAACGCTGATGTGAACAGGCCCTAAGCAATTATAAGCAAAATGTATCTGTTTTATATACCATTGAAATGGTTTAACATTGACTTGCAGGGTAGTTACCTACAAATGGCACTATACTGGTTCTTCTCAATGATTTAGAATATCATGAAAAAGTTAATTTATTTCAGGAATTCAATTCAAAATTATATAGATTCATTACACACAGTGATCTATTTCTAGAATTTTTTTCATTTTAATGTTGATGATTATGGTTATCCGTTAAGGAAAACCGAAAATGTAGTCTCTCAGAAAATTATAATATTATATAAGCGCAATTTCAATAATGGTTTTTAATATCGAAATGTTGGCCTACTGAAATGTACAGTATATGCACTCAATACTTGGTCGGAGCTCCTTTTGCATAAATTACTGCATCAATGCGGCGTTGCATGGAGGAGATCAGCCTGTGGCACTGCTGAGGTGTTATAGAAGCCCAGATTGCTTTGATAGCGGCTGTTAAAGGGCTGGTATAATGGTGGGATTCACTCACTCGTGTCATCCACTATTACTACCTCCTTTATAATAAGGGTATGTTCACACGGCCTATTTACGGACGTAATTCGGGCGTTTTTGCCCCGAATTACGTCTGAAAATAGCGCCTCAATAGCGCTGACAAACATCTGCCCATTGAAAGCAATGGGCAGACGTTTGTCTGTTCACACGAGGCGTATATTTACGCGCCGCTGTCAAATGACGGCGCGTAAATAGACGCCCGCGTAGAAGAAGTGACCTGTCACTTCTTTGGCCGTAATTGGAGCCGCTATTCATTGACTCCAATGAATAGCAGCGCTAATTACGGCCGTAATTGACGCGGCGTTCATGCGCCTGCACATGCCGGTACGGCTGAAATTACGGGGATGTTTTCAGGCTGAAACATCCCCGTAATTTCAGCCGTTACGGACCCCCGCCGTGTGAACATACCCTAAGGGTTACCTTTTCATTATACTAACGTTTGTCTACTTGCTTTGCTGCTACGTAAGTGTATACGACTAAGTAAATACAATTGTATAGTGAATAAAGGGTAATATTTATTACTAACAATAATCACACTTACATTATAAAATACACCAAACGCAAACTGATCACAGTATAGTATCAGTATACCCCAATACATATAACAAGTTTAATATATATTGAGTATACTCTTACTATGTATAGTGTAGTATAAACAGGGTATCCCAATCCTACGTTATACCACCACCCACTTACCTAAACATACATAGAAGTTACATTACAATACACATGCTCACTGTTTCTGTCCCATTTCCTCCTAACTATCCCTGTACACTAAGGGTTAATCAGTTAGCAACGGTTAACTTGGACTCAGGAGGATAAAGGGTTAACAAGGAATGGGTTGCTGTATGCCAGGGGATGGCAGGTAAATAGTGGGAAAGGGTTAATCGGGTACCAGGGGGATATGCAGTTCAGGCAGATGGCAAAGGGTTGACCAGGGAAGTGTTGTGTTAGGGGAGAGAAGTTAAGCGTAGCTGCAGCTACACGTGGATACTTAGCAGTTCATCTGGTCCAAGGTTGGTGTCGTCTCTGAAGAGGGAGGCAGGAACAAGTGAGTGTGGGACAGTTGATCCTCTTATACCTTGTCTGTGCATATCTGTCTGACCTCACATGCTCATGCACGTGCAAGGGGGGGGGGAGGGCATGGGCTTATGGCTCCCTCATGGAATCTCATTACCTGGTGAGAGGGATGTAAGGGCAGGCAGTGTGAATGCGTTGTATGTGTCCAATGTCTCACCCCCCCCCCCTTTCTACACCTTTCTGGAGGGACAAATTATATATATATATATATATATATACACACACACTACCGTTCAAAAGTTTAGGGTCACTTAGAAAGTTCCTTATTTTTGAAAGAAAAGCACAGGTTTTTTTTCAATGAAGATAACATTAAATTAATCAGAAATACACTCTATACATTGTTAATGTGCTAAATCACTATTCTAGCTGCAAACGTCTGTTTATTAATGCAATATCTACATAGGTGTATAGAGGCCCATTTACAGCAACCATCACTCCAGTGTTCTAATGGTACATTGTGTTTGCTAACTGTGTTAGAAGGCTAATGGATGATTAGAAAACACTTGAAAACCCTTGTGCAATTATGTTAGTACTGCTGTAAACAGTTTTGCTGTTCAGAGGAGCTATAAAACTGACCTTCCTTTGAGCTAGTTGAGAATCTGGAGCATTACATTTGTGGGTTCGATTAAACTCTCAAAATAGCTAGAAAAAGAGAGCTTTCATGTGAAACTCGACAGTCTACTCTTGTTCTTAGAAATGAAGGCTATTCCATGCGAGAAATAGCCAAGAAACTGAAGATTTCCTACAACTGTGTGTGCTACTCTCTTCAGAGGACAGCACAAACGGGCTCTAACCAGAGTAGAAAGAGAAGTGGGAGGCCCTGCTGCACAACTGAGCAACAAGACAAGTACATTAGAGTCTCTAGTTTGAGAAAGAGACGCTTCACAGGTCCTCAACTGGCAGCTTCATTAAATAGTACCCGCAAAACGCCAGTGTCAACGTCTACAGTGAAGAGGTGACTCCTGGATGCTGGCCTTCAGGGCAGATTGGCAAAGAAAATGCCATATCTGAGACTGGCTAATAAAAGTTAAAGATTAATATGGGCAAAAGCACACAGACATTGGACAGAGGAAAATTGGAAAAAAGTGTTATGGACAGACGAATCGAAGTTTGAGGTGTTTGGATCACACAGAAGAACATTTGTGAGACGCAGAACAACTGAAAAGATGCTGGAAGAGTGCCTGACGCCATCTGTCAAGCATGGTGGAGATAATGAGATGGTCTGGGGTTGCTTTGGTGCAGGTAAAGTGGGAGATTTGTACAAGGTAAAAGGGATTTTGAATAAGGAAGGCTATCACTCCATTTTGCAACGCCATGCCATACCCTGTGGACAGCGCTTGATTGGAGGCAATTTCATCCTACAACAGGACAATGACCCAAAGCACACCTCCAAATTATGCAAGAACTATTTAGGGAAGAAGCAGGCAGCTGGTATTCTATCTGTAATGGAGTGGCCAGCGCAGTCACCAGATCTCAACCCCATAGAGCTGTTGTGGGAGCAGCTTGACCGTATGGTACGCAAGAAGTGCCCATCAAGCCAATCCAACTTGTGGGAGGGGCTTCTGGAAGCATGGGGTGAAATTTCTCCCAATTACCTCAGAAAATTAACAGCTAGAATGCCAAAGGTCTGCAATGCTGTAATTGCTGCAAATGGAGCATTCTTTGACGAAAGAAAAGTTTGAAGGAGAAAATTATTATTTCAAATAAAAATCATTATTTCTAACCTTGTCAATGTCTTGACTATATTTTCTAGTAATTTTGCAACTCATTTGATAAATAGAAGTGAGTTTTCATGGAAAACACAAAATTGTCTGGGTGACCCCAAACTTTTGAACGGTAGTGTGTGTGTGTGTGTGTGTGTGTGTGTGTGTGTGTGTGTGTGTGTGTGTGTGTGTGTGTGTGTATATATATATAGATATATATATATATATCTACACTCACATGTACGTAGATATAAATATATAAAACACTTCCCTTTACAATCCCCCTGTTGTCGGGAACACGACAATGAAATTTGTAGAAGGGTTTGTTCTGTATTACCCCCTCAACCAGTGACGTAACTACCACAGTAGCAGCTGCTATGGGGCCCGCAGCATGGGGGGGCCCGTGTCACCCAGACAGGCACATTACATTATGTGCCAGGCCTGGAGGCACGGGCCCCCTCATGCCTAGTAGTAGCATCACTAACGTTACACCAGGCAAGCCGGGCCGGCGGCCCGGTGATAGCCGCGGGGGTGGGATCCGGGGGCCCGGTGATAGCCGCTGCAATGTGCACTGATAGTCTGCCACACAGTTGAATAGGACGGCGATAGGTGGTAGGAGGAGCGCTCAGGCAGGGGAGAGGACAGGGGGCGGAGCTAAAGGGAACGAACGACGCGAGACTTCGGGCGGAGGACAGTACAGTCAGGACTGCCGGAGTACTAGTATCTCATAGGACGGGCGGAGGACGTGCAGACTGCAGAGGACGAGTACATGAAGTTAAAAAGTTCATGGGAGAAGGGAAAAGTTTTTATTATGCTGATTTGCGTGTGTGCAGTTATTGAAGACTGTACAGACTTAAATATTACAAGACAGTCTTAAAATGTAGTGCTTTTTTATTTTATTTTACTCGGCACAGTTATTGAGGACTGTACGCACCTAGATATTGTATGACAGTCCTATAATTTAGTGGTTTGGTCATCAAATGTTTTGCTTGTGGTCCAGTGTGAAGTTTCCACAGTCAGTGATGGTTTGGGGAGCCATGTCATCTGCTGGTGTTGGTTCACTGTGTTATATCAAGTCCAGAGTCAATGCAGCCGTCTACCAGGCAAGGTTAAAGGAACAGTGTCACCAAATTTTTTTTTTTAATATCAGTTTTATGTTAGGGTTTTATTAAAAATGTTTGTATTTATTTGTGTGTTTGTGTGTTACTTTTTTCTATTTTTACACTTTTTCTTCCCTATGGGGGCTGCCATTTTTTTCCCATTTCTGTATGTGTCGATTAACGACACATACAGACATGGAATACGGCAGCTCCAGTCCCATCGGGACTGTGAACGGGGCCCGTTCCATCCACTTTGGTGTACGCCGTGTGTGTGGGAACGGCGCATGCGCCGCTCCCACACAGTCCGATTTGAAATGCGCGCCGTCCGGCGCCATTTTCCTGTGGACCGGAAGTCGCGGCCGGGCAGTAAGATTACTACTTCCGGTCGCGGCTTCCGGACTTGTGCACATGGAGCAGCGGCAGCAGACGGACCGGAGGGAGCGGCGGCGACTGGAGCAGGTAAGTGATTTCTATGTATGTGCGTGTTTCAGTGTGTTTTACTAGTGTATGTAAACCTTCTACACTGTGTGTTAGCTCAAAAAATGGCGACACACAGTGTAGGAGGTTAGACCGTTCAAACCCCTCGTTTCTCCCGGCACTAGCCAGGATAAAGGAGGGGGGGATTCTGAGAGCTCACTAGAGCGAGGGATTTTTTCCCAATTTTGCAGCATAAAGCAATGTGGTTGCTTTACCACATGCAATGCTGCAATTTTGGGAATTGCTCCATCTAGTGACCAGTGCTGGGAAATATTATAAATTGAATCCAATTTATAATATTTCCTGACTCGTGGAAAAAATAAAAAAAATTAGAACAATGTTTAATCACCTACACACTAATTGTTTAACTAAAATAAAAAAAACATGTTTTTCTGGCAACACATTCCCTTTAAGCTGATATTTACCTTCTGTTACGTACGTTCGTTCGTTCGTTCCTTCCTTCCTTCCTTCCTTCTGCATCTGTCAAATTGCCAAACTCACCTTTTTTATCCATCTCGGCCACTGTAGTCCTGCCAATATTTGCATATAACCACATCTTACTACGTGCGACCAGCTTTTCTTTCAGATTCTTTGTTTTTAAGGTTTATTTTCCATTCATCACGGTGTACCGAAGGACGGTACTGACATCGATCTCGCAAGTACAATTTTTTTTTTTTTCGTTTATTTACTGTCCTTTTCTTTTCTACACACACTCACTCACTAATGAATAGTTTTATATTGTACTTGGTCTCTCTTATTATTATGTGATTGCTGTACTGTTGTCCATTTTGATTCCACCACACTATGACGTCATAGTTGAGCTTTCACCCCAGGTTTTTTTGTGCCGTTTGTTGATTTGTGTTTTCATTGTATGTTTTTTACCTCTATAAATAGAGGTGCTATTGTGTCCTTGTATTATTGGCCTGATGAAGACGTTAGTCCAACGTCGAAACGCGTTTCCTGTATATTACATAAACCCATCTTATCTTAATACCATGTTATTCCTCTCCCCAATACAGCAGCGCCTCACTATAGGTCCTCTTTATACATTTTATTTATATATATATATCACATATGTATGTACTAGCACCCATATATATGCGTTAAATTTTTTTATTTTTTAACCAATTTCATGTACTTGCGGTAACCTTTAGGCCCTGTTCACACAGGGGTTTTTGACGTGGAAACCGCGAGCAGTAAAAACCGCTTGCGGTAAAAAGAAGCGACATTCCCTATCTTGGGGCGTTTACGCCTCTGACCTCCCATTGACATCAATGGGAGACAGAGAAAGCGTATTTCGCTGCGTTTTTGGCAGTGGCCTGAGCGAAAAATGCAGCAAACGGCGTGCAGACAGATAAAAAAAAAATTCTGCCTGCAAAAAACTCTGTGAACAGGGCCTTACAGTTTACCGGACTGGACCTAGCTGCAGCTGACTACTCCTTTTACCAGTATTGTGCCTGCAGTTTGCACAAACTGACAAGGGGAGCAATTGTCTTGCCTCCTTGCTAACCACATTGTCTACCAACATTTACTTTGCACTATGTGGCGCCGTGCTTTTTTCTTTTTTTCCACAGTAATCAAGCACAGTGATACTGTGGTTATTAAACCAGGTACTTGTACTTTTGGCAGTGTGTGCAGGTGCCAAGTCCTGCTGAAAAATGAAATCTGCATCTCCATAAAGCTTGTCAGCAGAGGGAAGCATGAAGTGCTCTAAAATTTCCTGGTAGACGCTGCACTGACTCTGGACTTGATATAACACAGTGGACCAACACCAGCAGATGACATGGCTCCCCAAACCATCACTGACTGTGGAAACTTCACACTGGACCGCAAACAACTTGGATTGATGCCTCTCCATTCTTTCTGCAGACTCTGGGACCTTGATTTCTAAATGAAATGCAAAATTTACTTTCATCTGAAAACAGGACTTTGGACGACTGAGAAACAAACTAGTCCTTTTTCTCCTTAGCCCAAGTAAGACGCTTCTGAGGTTGTCTCTGGGTCACGAGTGGCTTGACACAAGGAATGCGACAGTTGTAGCCCATGTCCTGGACACGTCTGTGTGTGGTGGCTCTTGAAGCACTGACTCCAGCCGCAGTCCACTCCTTGTGAATCGCCTCCAGATACTTGAATGGCCTTATCTTGACAATCCTTTCCAGGCTGCGGTTATCCCAGTTGCGTGTGCACCTTTTTTTCTACCACATTTTTCCTTCTTCTCAACTTTCCATTAATATGCTTGCATACAGCACTCTGAACAGCCAGCTTCTTTAGCAATGTCCTTTTGCAGCTTAATCTCTTTGTGGAGGGTGTTAATGACTGTCTTCTGGAAAACTGTCAAGTCAGCAGTCTTCCCCAGGATTGTGTAGCCTACTGAACCAGACTGTTGGACCATTTAAATGCATAGGAAACCTTTTGCAGGTGTTTTGTGTTGATTAGCTGATTAGAGTGTGACACCATGAGTCTACAATCTGCAACTTTTACTCAATATTCTAATTTTCTGAGACTACATTTTGGGTTTTCATTAACTGTTAACCATAATCCTTAAAGATTAAAAAAAAACAAAAAAAAAACGCTGGAAATAGATCACTGTGTGTAATGAATCTTTATAATATGAGTTTCACTTTTTTAATTGAATTTCTGAAATAAATTAACTTTTTGATATTCTAATTCATTAAGGACCTGTAGAGTTCTCTTCCTTATGGAAGAGAGCAATTTTGCATACTTTTTCCCAGTGAGCATTGCGCTAAAGATTCCCTAAAGCTGGATTTCTGCAAGAAGAATCTGTACATTCCAAGAGCGGCAGAAAACTAATTTGGTCACAACCAAAGTAAAAAAATAAAGTATATAGTAAATTGCGCTCTTTCTAAAACGTTCACAAGTGCCCCATTGCCACACCCACTAACCTCCTCCTGTCATTGATCTGTGACAGTCAAGCTCAGTCCCTGTCACTGATTTTGCCAGTGACCGTAATCTCCTACAAGTGCTCCATCGTCTCCTCTCTGAGGCCAGTCCGTCATTGATTTGTGACCGTCAAGTTCAAGTGTTCATCTGTGCCCAGTTCCTGTTGCAAATTTCAGTCAGCAGGGCAGATGCCATGCGCCACTGTTCTGTTTCTTTTTAGTAGAAAAAAATTAATAAATTAGGGATGGCAAACACTTGGTATATTGGGGAAAGTTTTTGTTTAGGTCCCTAGCTTTATACTAGACCAGGGGTCTCAAGCTCGACCGGGTAAATGGGCCGCACGTAGAAAAAATTTGAAGTTTACGTACTGCGTTACTTTCAAATTTGATACAATACAATACAAAATAGTTGTTAATCAATTTGTTATTTAAACTACTATAATGATACTACATTACTATAATAATACAGCTAGGTTTAAACTTACAGGAAATTTGCGCGCTTACTCCACGTGCTTATTTTAACAATCCAGTTTTTGAGTTTTAAGTGTCGCTAAATGCAGCCTGGCTGCTCAGTTGGAGAATTTCAAGATTGGGCAGCCCCTTTTTAGATAATGCCACCCCGCCCTATAGATACATTGTGGGGCTCTCTCTAGGAGTGAAATACCCAGCTCCAGCGTTGCCCACGCTCTGGCCGGGAATTCCTCTGCTAGGGGAGTCCCTGAATTCCATGTCCATATACGGACCGTGATATCAGGGGATCCTCCTGGACCAGATTCCCTGGCCAGAGCGCTCTGGCCGGGGATTCCTCTGCTGGAGGAGCCCCTGAATTCACTGTCCATATATGTACAGTGACTTCAGGGGCTCTTCCAGCAAAGGAATCCACGGCCTGAGCGTCGGCAACGCTCTGGCTGGGGATTTTACTCCTAGAGGGAGCCCCAATGGAGCTGACTACAGTGAGGGGGGTGTGCGGTACACTATAGGGGGGGCGGTTGTACTATCTACAGGGGGCTGTGTGGTCATTGCTCACCTACTACCGATGATCCAGCAGTGCACGAAAGGGACTGTGCTTTCTCATGACGTCATGAAGGAGTGCCGGCGCGTTCCTACGGCCTGCTCTCTCCTCTCCTGAGGTAGCTTCGGTGCCTGGCTGATCGCAGGAGTGCCGGCGCGCTCCTACGGCCTGCTCTCTCCTCTCCTGAGGTAGCTTCGGTGCCTGGCTGGCCGCAGATGATAGCCTCAGGGGCCGTGTGTTTGAGACACTCGTACTAGACAATTGGAGGTTGGATAGGAGAAATGATAGGTTGGAGATCTATAATAAGGCACTGCTGATTTTGTAATTCATGATTAAAGGCAAATAAAGACATTGTGTTAAGCAAAATAGGTTTTAACAGGACATACAGGCTACGCGTTTGACGTTGGACCAACGTCTTCCTCAGGCCAAGTATACACAGATGAACAGGCTCCTCTTATATAGAGGAGAATTTATATAACAAAAGTGCTCGGCTCTGATGTCACATGAGGCCAGAGAGATAAGTAACAAACAGTTGATTCAAACATAAGCAAATGTAAACATTGAAGGTAAAAAGACAAACAAATTATTAAGATACAATTTTACACAACCCCACAAGGTTTGCAATTGTCTTACTTTTCCACGTCTACAGTGGCAAGACACAAGGTAGTTATACTGCATCAGCAAGGTCTCTCCCAGGCAAACATTTCAAAGCAGACTGGGGTTTCAAGATGTGCTGTTCAAGCACAAAGAAATGAGTAATGTTGAGGACTGTAGATGCAGTGTTCGGCCAAGGATACTAAGTGCAGCAGATCAAAGACACCTCATGCTTAATTTCCTTTCGAAATAGGAATTTGTCCAGTAATGCCATCTACTCAGAACTTGCAGAAACCAGTGGGACCCTGGTACACCCATCTACTTTTCGGAGAAGTCTGGTCAGAAGTGGTCTTCATGGAAGAATTGCGGCCAAAATAAAAAAAACATGGCTTCGACATGGAAATAAGGCCAATTGGCTCAACTATGCATGAAAAACTGGGGTGCAGAAATATGGAAGCAGGTGCACTGAACTGATGAGTGAAATTTTATAAATATTTGGCTGTAAACAGTAGGCAGTTTGTTGGCTGGAGAGCGGTACAATAATGACTGTCTGCTGGCAACAGTGAAGCACGGTGGAGGTTCCGTACAAGTTTGGGGCTGCATTTCAGCAAATGGAGTTGGGGATTTGTTCAGGATTCATGCTGTCCTCAATGCTGAGAAATACAGGCAGATATTTATCCATCATGTAATGTTATCAGGGAGCATCTGATTGGCTCCAAATTTATTCTGCAGCAGGACAACGACCCCAAACATACAGTTAATCACATTAAGAACTATCTTCCGCGTAAAGAAGAACAAGGAGCCCTGGAAGTGGTTCTATGCCCCCAACAGAGCCCTTATCTCAACATCCAATCTGTCTGGGATTATATGAAGATACAGAAGAAGGTGAGGAAGTCTACATCCACAGAAGATCTGTGGTTAGTTTTCCAAGATGTTTAGAACAACCTCTCTGCCGAACTCCTTTAAAAACTGTGTGCAAGTGTACCTAGAATTGATGCTGTTTTGAAGGCAAATTCCGGGGATTCCTGCTCCTAGAGGGAGTTACAGTGGCACTATCTACAGGGGGTGTGGCACTATTTATTTACATGGGCACTATGTGGGCTCTGGAACTTTATATGTGGGCACTGTGGCACTATGGACAGTGACGTCAGGGACTCCCTCTAGGAGCGGAATCCCCGGCCAGAGTGTCGGCAACGCTCTGCCTGGGGATTCTGCTCCTGGAGGGAGCTACATTGGTGCTATCTACAGGGTGTTGTGGCAGTATACTAGGAGTTCCGGCTTCCCCACAGAACTGCTGTACCGTATCATTTTGTTCAGCAGAGACCAGCAGTTCCGTGGGGAGGCAGGAGCAGATGGGGACAGAACGGGGCGCGGCTTCTCAGATTGGGCGCACCAGGCAGGTGACGAGGCGGAGATTCCTCCTGCAGCACTGCTCCACTAGGGAATCTATTCAGCGATTCTGTTAAAAAACAGAATCGTCAGAGGCCTTGAAAGCGCATTGATTTGATTAATCCCCCACCCCTAGTATGTGTATAGGTGTATGGAAGCAGCACTCCAAGGATGTAGTTTAATAAAATGATTTTATTCACCCAGTGTTTCGCAGTAGCAACATTTCACCCTCTCAATGAGGGTATTCTCAAGCAATAAGTGTCAGTAATCACTACATATTTATACAACACACTATGTAATTAACCCCTTAATGACCGCCAATAAGCCTTTTCACGGCGGTCATTAATGGGCTTTATTCTACAGCGCCGCTATTCCACGGCACTGCATTAGAATAAAGTAAACAGAGCAGGGAGCCGTGAAATCTCCCTGCTCTCAGCTGCCAGACGTAGCTGGGGGCGTCCCTGCTCGAACAGATGAGATCGATATAAGTATCGATCTCACCTGTTTAACCCCTCAGATGCGGTGCTCAATAGCGTGCACCGCTTCTGAGTGGTTATGGAGAGAGGGAGGGAGCTCCCTCTCATCCCACCGACACCCGGCGATAAGATCGCCGAGTGTCTGTGTCTCCGATGGCAGCCGGGGGCCTAATAAAGGCCCCCAGGTCTGCCTGTAATGAATGCCTGCTAGGCTATGACGCAGGCATGACCTAGCAGATGCCTGTCCGTTTTAAACGGACAGGCAGTAATACACTGCAATACAAAAGTATTGCAGTGTATTATAATAGCGATCGGAGGATCGCATAGTGAGGTCCTCTAGTGGGACTAGTATAAAAGTAAAAAAAAGTTGAATAAAGTTAATTTAAAAAAAAGTGAAAATAAAATGAAAACCCACTTTTTCCCCTTACAAAATGCTTTACTATTAAAAAAAAAACACAATAAAGCAAAAAAGTGACACATATTTGGTATCGCCGCATCCGTAACGACCCCGACTATAAAGCTGTTACGTTATTTAACCCGCACTGTGAACGCCGTAAAAAAATAAAATAAAAAACAATGGAAAAATTGCTGTTTACTGTTAATCCTGACTTTAAAAAAAGTGATTAAAAAGTGATAAAAAAAAGTTATAGGTCTTCGAATGTGACAATGGAAAAATGTTAAAAATGTTAGGGCCCAGAATGCAAGCAGGGGGAAGGGGTTAATAATTACTTCTCATCAATACACAGAGAATAAAGTGTATGTACTTAGGGACGTTACAAAATGTATCTCAATAATACAGCCATATATACATAAAAGGTAATGTCTATAAACTATAATAAAGGGCAAAAGCATATATCTTACATAATTGCTTCATATTATACATTTCAAACAGCTGGCACTCACCCCTGTGGCAAAAATGATATCAATAAACTTTTGTAGCCTCAAGGAGCATATGTACGGCAACCTACATCTAGTCCGGCGTCCAATAGGACCTATTGCGCACATTGAAGATCCTCCATTCAATAATGAAGAAAGGAAAAAATGTATCTCGTGTCTGGTATGGTGCGTCAGTGGGGACATACTAGGATTCACCACATGACGCTTCCGACTTAGCTCATGCAGGCTCAAAAGTGCCATATTAAAAACGGGAATCGTAGTGTCGCCAATAGCACCAGCCCCTAAGAAGATACCCTGCAGTGCGCATGCGCCATCTTGGACAAGGGCACTAGATATTTACAGTCTTAACCATATACTATAATAAAGAATTCCAAAACCAATTACCATGGCCAGCTAAGGAATATTGCCCCAATTCCAACATTAATAGCCAATGGTGTGTATATATTGAATAGAAGATGATGTAGGGACCATATGGAGAAACAATCATATTATTTCAAAAACACTTTTTATACTATACAATGCATACAGAAAGTCTTCAGATCCTTTACATTTCTTCACATTTTGTTATGTTAAGGCCTTGTGCTAAAAGAAAAAAAATCACGTTTTTCCCGCCGTGATTCTGCTCTCAATACCCCATAATGACACAGTGAAAACAGAATGTTAGTAATCTTTGCTTATTTATTGATAAGAAAAACGAAAATATTACATTCACAAGTATTCAGACCCTTTATAGACTCAGTACTTAGGCCTTATTCACACCACAGTGAAAAACGGCCATGTGACGGTTATTATTTTAACGGCCGTTTTCAGAACAATGGTGCTCTCTGGGTGTATTCACACGGCTGGTTTTTTTAACTGCCCGTGAATAACGGGCGTCAAAAAATAGGACATGTCCTATTTTTGGCCGTTTTTACGGCCTGACGGCCCCTATAGAAGTCAATGGATCAGTTTTTAACGGCTGTCAATACATGTAACAACCGTTAAAAAACTGATCTGTTACATGGGGATTGGCAAGGGAACTACTAGTTCCCTTGCTGGATATCGTTGGCATACTCACTGTTGCAGCGCTGTCCTCTTCAGATGTGGTCACTCGTCTTTACGGGTTCTGCGAAGGCGCCTCGATGACATCATCGCACTGCCTTGCGAGATCGCGTGCAGACGAGTGACCACATCTGAAGAAGACGAGAGAGGGTGCTGCATCCGTGAGTATTTAGGGCATTGTTGTATTAAGTATGTAGGCAATCATATACAGGGAGGCGTGTGGCATCAACTACAGGGCGTCAGTGTGGCATGATCTACAAGGAGGCTGTGTGGCATCATATACAGGGAGGTGTGTGACCGCAACTACAGGGGGTCTGTGTAGTATGATCTAAGGGATGCTGTGTGGCATTATCTACAGGGAGGCTGTGTGGCATCAACTACAGCGGGTCTGTGTGGCATGATCTAAGGGAGGCTGTGTGGCATCAACTACAGGGGGTCTGTGTGGCATGATCTAAGGGAGGCTGTGTGGTATCAACTACAGGGGGTCTGTGTGGCATGATCTAAGGGAGGCTGTGTGGCATCAACTACAGGGGGTCTGTGGCATGATCTTAGGGAGGCTTTGTGGCATCAACTACAGGGGGTCTGTGTGGCATGATCTAAGGGAGGCTGTGTGGCATCATATACAGGGAGGTGTGTGGCATCAACTACAGGAGGTCTGTGTGGCATGATCTACAGCAGGGGTCTCAAACTCGGCCGGGTAAGTGGGCCACATATAGAAAAAATGGGAAGTTGACGAGCCGCATTACTTTCAAATTTGATTCAATACAAAATTATTGTTAATCAGTTAGTTATTTGATCTACTATAACACTATATTACATTACTATAATAATACCGCTAGGTTTAAAATTTTAGACATTTCTCCATGTGCTTATTTTAAGAATCCAGTTTTCCAGTTTAAGGGAAGATTTACACGAGCGTGTGCGTTTTGCGCGCGCAGAAAACGTGGCGTTTTGTGCGCGCAAAAGGCACTTAACAGCTCCGTGTGTCATCACCATATGATGCGCGGCTGCGTGATTTTCGCGCAGCCGCCATCATTATGACACTCTGTTTGTAAACAGACAAGCACGTGCTTTTCTGTTTTCAATCATACTTCTTACTGCTGTTGCGCGAATCACGCGCGTCACACGGAAGTGCTTCCGTGTGGTGCGCGTTATTTTCACGCACCCATTGACTTCAATGGGTGCGTGATGCGCGAACAGCGCAGAAATATAGGACATGTAGTGCCTTTCACGCAGCGGACACGCGTGAAAATCACGGACTGTCTGCACGGCCCCATAGGCTAACATAGGTCGGTGCGACGCGCATGAAAATAACACCGAGAATAGATAGAAAGAATATGTATCTACCACGTATCAAAAAATAGAAATCTTTATTGATAATAGATAATACATGGTATCACATAAATATATAAATGAACAAAGTAGAATAGGTCATATACGAAGAGCAGCATCAGTGGTATAGATGTAATAATACCCAGAGGTAAACAGAACAACCCATCTCAACCAAAAAACGTCCCATACTCCACCTTACCATGAAATACAAAGCATCACTAACTAAGCAAAAATGGCCAGAAAGTCAAATATAAACCTTATAGGTACGTAGGAATAGGTGATAAATGCACATAAAGTAAGACCCAAATACAGCAATGAACATGGTAAGCTAAAATCAAGCTGAAAGAGTCATCATAGAATATAAATATAAATAAACTGCACTTAAAGACATGGTAGTAGGAGTGGGGCACGTAGGGAGCCACCTGACGAAGCCGGTCCTAGGCGAAACGCGTGTCGAGGCGTTTTTGTGCCACATCTCCCTACGTGCCCCTCTCCTACTACCATGTCTTTAGGTACGGTTTATTTATATTCTTTGTTCTTAGTTAGTCATGCTTTGTATTTCATGGTGAGGTGGAGTATGGGATGTTTTTTGGTTGAGACGGGTTGTTCTGTTTACTTCTGGGTATTATTACATCTATACCATTGATGCTGCTCTTCGTATATGACCTATTCTACTTTGTTCATTTATATATTTACAGTGAAGGAAATAAGTATTTGATCCCTTGCTGATTTTGTAAGTTTGCCCACTGTCAAAGACATGAACAGTCTAGAATTTTTAGGCTAGGTTAATTTTACCAGTGAGAGATAGATTATATAAAAACAGAAAATCACATTGTCAAAACTATATACATTTATTTGCATTGTGCACAGATAAATAAGTATTTGATCCCTTTGGCAAACAAGACTTAATACTTGGTGGCAAAACCCTTGTTGGCAAGCACAGCAGTCAGACTTTTTTGTAGTTGATGATGAGGTTTGCACACATTTTAGATGGAATTTTGGCCCACTCCTCTTTGCAGATCATCTGTAAATCATTAAGATTTCCAGGCTGTCGCTTTGCAACTCGGATCTTCAGCTCCCTCCATAAGTTTTCGATGGGATTAAAGTCTGGAGACTGGCTAGGCCACTCCATGACCTTAATGTGCTTCTTTTTGAGCCACTCCTTTGTTGCCTTGGCTGTATGTTTCGGGTCATTGTCTTGCTGGAAGACCCAGCCACAAGCAATTTTTAATGTCCTGGTGGAGGGAAGGAGGTTCTCACTCAGGATTTGACGGTACATGGCTCCATCCATTCTCCCATTGATGCGGTGAAGTAGTCCTGTGCCCTTAGCAGAGAAACACCCCCAGAACATAATGTTTCCACCTCCATGCTTGACAGTGGGGACTGTTATGGCAGGAAGGAGGTGAAGGGAACAAGTGAGCCCTAATCTACCCACCGCCCTGTCCCTGCCTACTTGCAATGACCCGCCCTAGGCGATGGGGTACAACTTGGCGGCGGTCCCTACGCTGACTAAGTGCAAGGGGATACAAACAGGGAACAAGCAAGGGAAGGGGCAGTGCCCACGGAACACCGTGAGGAAACGGAGTGGTGAACGAGCCAGTCAGGATCGGAATGTAGTGGAGTATACAAACGCAGAGCACGGAGCAGGAAGCAAGCCAGGGGCAGAGCGAAGCAGGATAAGCGGGAACTGAAGCAAGGCAGAAGCACGGCAGAAGCAGGCTGGAGCAAGGCAGCAGTGGGGCCAGGAATCCAAGAAGAATAACAAGCAATGAGGAAGAGAAAACGGCAGGTATAAATGGACAGGGGGCGGAGCTAACTCCGACTGACCAGGCCGCGATAGGCTCTCCCACTCCTGAGCCTGCCACCCTGATTGATGGGAGCCGGTGTCAGTCTAAGAGGTCTGGCCTCAGGTGTCGACTGATTAATCCTGGGAGTATCCACAGACGTAGTGCCTGGCAGATCCTTTACAGGGACGGTGTTCTTTGGGTCATAGGCAGCATGTCTCTTCCTCCAAACACGGCGAGTTGAGTTAATGCCAAAGAGCTCAATTTTAGTCTCCTCTGACCACAGCACCTTCTCCCAATCACTCTCAGAATCATCCAGATGTTCATTTGCAAACTTCAGACGGGCCTGTACATGTGCTTTCTTGAGCAGGGGGACCTTGCAGGCACTGCAGGATTTTAATCCTTTACAGCGTAATGTGTTACCAATGGTTTTCTTGGTGACTGTGGTCCCAGCTGCCTTGAGATCATTAACAAGTTCCCCCGTGTAGTTTTCGGCCGAGCTCTCACCTTCCTCAGGATCAAGGATACCCCACGAGGTGAGATTTTGCATGGAGCCCCAGATCGATGTCGATTGACAGTCATTTTGTATGTCTTCCATTTTCTTACTATTGCACCAATAGTTGTCTCCTTCTCACCCAGCGTCTTACTTATGGTTTTGTAGCCCATTCCAGCCTTGTGCAGGTCTATGATCTTGTCCCTGACATCCTTAGAAAGCTCTTTGGTCTTGCCCATGTTGCAGAGGTTAGAGTTAGACTGATTAATTGAGTCTGTGGACAGGAGTCTTTTATACAGGTGACCTGTAATGATGGGGGTAGGGAAACAGACAAGTGAGCCCTAATCTACCCGCCACTCAGTCCCTGCCTACTTGCAACGACCCGCCCTAGGCGACGGGGTACAACTGGGCGACAGTCCGTACGCTCAATAAGTGCACGACAGACAAACAGACAAGGGTACACAGAAGCTAAGGGAAATGGGGCAGTTGCCCACGGCAACACCGTGAGCAACGAGAGTGGTGAACGAGCCGAGTCAAACCAGGAGTGTACGAGGTACCAAACGCAGAGCAGGAGAGTAGTGAATAAGCCGAGTCAAACCAGGAGTGTACGAGGTACCAAACGCAGAGCAGGAGAGTAGTCAGTAAGCCAGGGTCAGTATGAAGCAGGGACAAATAGTTCAAGAAGCTGCAACAGGGCCAGGAAACCAAACGAGAAGAATCACAAGCAAGGAGGAACAGGAAAGGCAGGTATAAATAGACGGAGGGCGGGAGCTAGCTCCGTCTGGCCAGGCTGTGATAGGCTCTCCCACTCCTAAGCATGCCATCCTGAGTAGTGGAAGATGGAGTCAGTCTCACAGACATAGAAGCAGGTGCAGACTGATTACCTATGGGCGTTGACACAGAAGCTGTGCCTGGCAGATCCTTTACATGACCATTTAAGACAGCTGTCTTTAATGCAGGCACCAAGTTGATTTGGAGCGTGTAACTGGTCTGGAGGAGGCTGAACTCTTATTGGTTGGTAGGGGATCAAATACTTATTTCTCTGTGCACAATGCAAGTAAATATATATAATTTTGACTATGTGATTTTCAGGTGTTTTTTTTTAATATAATCTATCTCTCACTGGTAAAATTAACCTAGCCTAAAATTTCTAGACTGTTCATGTCTTTGACAGTGGGCAAACTTACAAAATCAGCAGGGGATCAATTACTTATTTCCTTCACTGTATGTGATACCATGTATTGTTATCTATTATCAATAAAGATTTATATTTTTTGATACGTGGTAGACACATATTCTATCTATTCTGGGTGTTATGTTCCCTGCGCTTTTTGTGCTTTCAGAATATGTACATGTGGACTGTGTGGCACTTTGTACGTGGTTACTGTGTGGCACTACCTACGTGGGCACTGTGTGGCATCATCTTCAGGAACACTGAGAGCGAACATCAGCACATATCCATTGGCCTAGCCCTTTAAATTATACATTGCAATATAAAAAGCTACACAGCTTTATACGTGCAGATCAATACTGATAGCGGGAACATGGTGAAAATAAATGTATAACGAAATTTTATTTTTCAACACCTGTCATAACATCAGACATATTACAGAATGCCAAGAAACATGGACGTAGAGTGCCTAATTTTGCTTGTCCAGGAGTGGCCAGCTGTCTGGGACACGGCTAGTGAAGAATACCATGACCGCCACCGAAAGGATGCCGTCTGGGAAGAAATTGGGCAGGAGATGTTCCCTATCGAGTGGGCAAAAGGAGGCAAGATGCGCAATCTGGTTGGTAAGTAACGCTGTCCCTTCGTTGACTGTGCTATTGATTCCTTCAAAACAAGGGAACCCTGTAACAACGTTGACGAACAACAACCTTTAGCAACGTGTACGTCATCATTGAGAACAATGGCGATGCAAAAGGGAAGCTAAGGTTTCCGTTTGCCTTTCCGTTGAGTGGTTCCCCCCACTGAAAGCTCCAACAGAACCCCCCAACGGAAGGGCAACGCTGATGTGAACAGGGCCTTACCTTTGCCCTTTTCACACAATTCTCATACTATAATTGCCATAACTTTAATCCTGTTTTCGTCATATGTTGCTAGAACTGGCCGCCATTACCATACTTCAAAGTGACTTCATTAGGAGTTCACAAGTTGCACTATTGAGGATTTCCTCGTTTTACAGGGCCCTTTATGTTTACACTAGCTTAATCATTTATATATTTTTTTTACAGTTAAAGATGTGAAGTCACGATGGGCATGTTGCCGTGAGCAATATAAGAAATATCTCAGGGAGCACGCCAGGAGTGGGGATGCTCTTTTGAAGAAAAGGCCCTTCTATCACAAGCAATTACAGTTTCTTAACAGAGTTATGGACACGCGGCCGTAATTTATTTTGAACGTTTGTTTTTTTATTTTTAGTTTAATTTAATTTTAATTATTTTTAATATGGTTTAACAAAATTCTACTTTGGTCGCCAACATCATGCAACAGGCAGTTAATCGTTTGTGAGTGGTAAAGTGCATGATAATGGGACCAAAGTCCGCTTTGGTCCATACTATGGTGCCACAAAGGGCACTATGGCATGTACTTTCACAATGATTAATCATACATTTTCCATGTCTTTCACAATGTAGGTCAACTGATAATTTGTTGGTCCATCCACCACAGCAGCAAGAGGATGGATGTGGAAGAGGTCGACCTGGATGCCACCCAGATCAACCTTCCTGATGCCCAGGAGCTTACCACAATCAACACTGAGGAGCTAGGGACTCCCTCAATTACAACCTCTGCCATCCATTCAGTGCAAAGACGGAAACGTCCAACAGCTTCTGCCCCTGAGGAGAACGTAACCAGGGCCAGGATAAACCAGAAGGTACTGGAATACCTTGAAAGATCCTCGCAAGAGGGTGTTTTGGAGGCTTTTGTCCCTCCAAATAATCCATCCACCATAGTAAGGTGCCTCAATGCATATCAACAACAGGTGGATGAGGCGCGATTTCCACCTGCAACAACTGTGACGCAACCATTATTGGGGAATGGAATCGTCCCGACTCCTTTTTAGTCAGGACCGCACCCATCGTAGCGATTATGGGGCTCACAGGCAATTTCCAGGACAGATACCATACAGCTGACCTGGTCCTTCTACAGGACAGTATGGACCGAGCCAACCTGGACCGTCGTCCTACTCATCAACTCTACCACCTGTCCCATCTGGCACACCACCTGTCCCAGGCTACTCGGGGCACTACCCTATCCAGGGTAACCAGGACATTTTAGAGGGGAATTTTGTTAGAACTACCCGTGACACCTCTTTCCAGCAGTTATTAGACAATTAAATTGTTTAATTTCTTTAAGTATTTCTATTAACAGTACTTTTGCACCATGTTGGTGCTTTTTTTGTCGCCATGTTGGCATTTTTGAATTGTTAACTTTATTGTATTAAAAGGTTTTCTTTTCACTTTTACAACAGTGTCGTGTGTCTTCTTACAGCAATGTCCACTATAGCAGTGGCACCAGGGTACCGAAGCTGTGGTCCTATAACAGCAGAGCTGCATCTGGCACCTGTCCCTGCTTACAGCTTCAGGGGCACAGAGGCAGCTGGTTCAGCTGATGTGTGTGGGTGTCGATAGTTGCACCCCCACAGATCATATACTGATAACCTATCTTGTGGATAGGTCAGCAGTATGAAAACCCATGGGGAACACAAAACCAATTGAAAGGGTAAAATTCTTTGAAAAAGTGATATCTCATAGTGACATGTCAGAAGTTTTTTTTATCATTGGGGATCCGAGCACTTCGACCCCCACGGATTGCTAAAAGGAAGCGGCATAAACACTTGGGTGAGCGCTGTGACACTTTATTTATGATTGGCTTTGCTCAGAGTGGTGTATGGGCTCAATAGAAAATGTATCAGTCCGTACACCGCTCCTAGGAAAGCTAATCATAAACGAAGCGGCACAGTGGTCAACTAAGTGCTTCTGCCACTTAGTTTTAGCGATAGGTGGGGGTCTCAGTGCTCGTGCAACAATCAAAACTTCTCACATATCACTATAACATGTTAAAAGTTTCGAAACAGTTTAGATAAAGGGGTTATCCGTGCATAGATAGGTTTTTCATACTCATGATATCAGTACATGATCGATGGGGGTACGACAGCTGGAACCCGCACCGTTTAGCTGTTCCGGCTGCCTCCGAGCACTGGATGTTATGCAGTGACAGGTTTTGGAAGCAAATGGCTGTGTACACTGTATAGTGAATGTGCTGCAGTACTGCAACTCAGCTCCTATTCACTTGAATAGGAGCAGAGCAGCAGTACTGCAGAATGACTGCCTCCGGCACGGGCTCTCCAAATTGCCCAGAGATCAGCCAATGCAGACGTCCAATGTCTACAGGTACTGAGGACATATTGCAATCCACAAATGGCTATAAATACTCCAGAAAACAATGCAGAAAAACTAGGGAATCAACAAAGGCCTCTATGCCGTGGAAGCCAGAGAAAATAGTGTCTAGGTGAACATGTGACCGTCCTTTGGGTGTTTTCAGGGGGCTGGGAAAAAAAAACCTGACCAATGAAATTCATCAGTTTTTTTAATGGCTATGAAAAACTGATGTAAAATGGATGTCAAACGGCCATTAAAAGCAGACAGATGGACTGGAAATGGATGAAAATTTGGAGACACACTGATGCAAAATGTCCATGAAAAACTGACAGTGAAAAAAAAATGTCCATTAAAAACTGATCAACTGTCGTGTGAATATAGCCTTAGTTGAGGCACCTTTGTCAGCGATAACAGGCTCCAGTCTTCATGGGTATGATGCCACAAGGTTTGCTCACCTGGATTAGGGGATTTTCTGCCATTCTTCTTTGCAGAACCTCTCAAGCTCTGTCAGGTTGGATGGGAACCATTGGTGGACAGTCATTTTTAGGTCTCTCCAGAGATGTTCGATTGGGTTCAAGTCAGGGCTCAGGCTGGGTCACTCAAGGACATTCACAGAATTGTCCCTAAGCCACTCCTGTGTTGTTTGGGGTCATTGTCTTGTTGTAAGGTGAACCTTTGGACTGAGGTCCAGAGCACTCTGGATCAGGTTTTCATTAAAGGAGCACTCAAGTCGTGGCTTGGACATGGCGCTGACCAGACGTGCTGCTTGAGAGCTCCGTTTCTGCACTTCCCTAACCCGATCATAAGCGCATCAAAAAGCAAACTTTTACTTACCTGATGGTCAGGAAATCCAAGGCCACCACTGGGACTCCTTATTTTACGAGGCAGATGTCTTCAGCCGGCTCCATTCAGCGATTCCTCACCGACGCTGCTGCTGGGCCGTCTTCTAAGATGGCGCCGATGGAGGGGAGACGAGCTGACGCCGGGACTCCGCTTGCAGAGGGGATATCTTTAGCGGCCGTCGCTGCTGCATCAGGTACCGACAGTACCCCCTCCTCGGCCTCTAGTTCACTGGGGCAGTTTCCCTCCCTGCTGGCGGGGGTAGAGATGTGCTCTGCTGGGGCTGTCATGGCGCTTCCCGCTCTGGACTGCTCACCACGTGGTGCTTGTCATGGAGCCCGGGTTTCTCCTTCTCCCTCCTCTTGTGTGCTGGGGCCTGCATTACTGCCTACCGCCTCTCCCAGGGATCAGGATCTTCATCCCTCTCCCCATGTCTTTGGTTCTGCGGTCATGGGGGATGATTTACAGGGCATGAGACAACAGCTATCTGCATTGCCCACTAAACAGGACATGGAGCGTTATGTGCACCGTCTGGAGACGACCTATAAATCAGAGATACAATCTCTCACCACTAATCTCTCCCAGTTGTCCGATCAAGTGCAGCGCATGGAAGGTGACATTTCAACTGTTACACAGCAGCAAGTATCTCATGCAGACCGGCTAGATCAACATTCCCATCAGATTCATGTGCTATTTAACCTGGCTGAGGATCATGAAAATAGGAATCGCCGTAACAATATTCGGCTTAGGGGCATCCCTGAGGATATCTCTCCGGGGGAACTCATACCCGCTTTACAGTCCCTGTTTAACTCCTTGCTGGAGCGCCCTGCTGACAACCCGCTGGAACTGGATAGAGCTCACAGGACTCTTGGCCCTCGTAACCCGGATCCTGACAGGCCTAGAGATGTGCTATGCCGTGTCCATTTTTCTCTCTGAAGGAGCAGATCATGAGGAAGGCCCGGGATAAAGGCGAAGTTGTGTTGAATGGGGTCAAGATTCAGCTGCTGTCTGATTTGTCCAGGATGACTTTGGACAAACGCCGGGTGCTGCGTCCTTTGCTGGATGTTTTGAGAGAACATGAGATATCCTATTCCTGGGGTCACCCCTTTCAGCTGCAGGTCCGCCGGGATGGGGCGCTGTTGAGTGTTCGGGACCCAGGGGATGTTCCAGATTTCTGCGCTGCTCTCCGTGTGCCTAGAGTATCCCTTCCTGATTGGCCTTATGTTCCCCTTCCACCGCCGCGTTCACGATCACGCAGGGTCGCTCTCCTGCTTCTCCTATGGGACGTCAAGGTGGTCGCCATGCTGATCCGATGTGATTCCGTCCAGATGTCTCCTTTGCGGCCTACTGTCGGCTTTGGCTTTTCATTTTGATTATTGTTGCCTCCGTCATTTGAGGCGATTGTCTGTTGGGTATAATGTGAAATTGCCTTTTGTGTCCGTTCTTTTGCTCTAGGTAGATGCTGCTGGAGAACAGATAGGCCACTTGCCGGTGGTCAATTCTTGTTATTAAGCTTACAGAGTTGCTTAACATGCATGTTATACTCCTATTTCCATTATTGCTAATTGTCTGTATGTACATTTATGCTGACAATGAATGTATGCAGCGGAGTTTTCTTCAAGGATGGGGTTTCCTTATGTTCCTGATAATGCTGAATGTCATTGCTTAACTATCTTGGGATATTATGCCAAATACCTTGGTTTCTTTTCCTCTTATGTTATGTCTTTATTAACTATGTGATATTTTTACTGGATTGGGGGTGCAGGGCGCTGGCTATACCTTGTCCTGACACTTCTCCTCTTAGGGACTCACTGGTTATATCCGGTGTATATTGGATTGTTTCTCCTTGATTAGATGAAGGAGTGGGTGATTGTTTCGCCCGGTTTGTTTGTCTTTGTTGTCGTGTCTCCCTTCCTTGTCTGTCTTGTCCTTTTCGCCACTGCTTTAGCGCATTTATTATCTTGCTCCTTCTGCGTGAGGTGGTTTGTATCTTTAATGCTAGAGGGCTTAATGTCCCGGAAAAACGCTCGCAAATATTGTATAACATGCACAAAGAGCGGGCACATATCTTGTTCCTACAGGAGACTCACTTTCAGGTAGGCCATACGCCACAGTTCACGAATCGATATTATCCAGTCTGGTTCCACAGTGCCAACCCGGAATCTAAATCCAAGGGCGCTAGTATCTGTATTCACAAGTCACTCTCTCATAAAACCATAGATGTCCTTGTTGACCCGGGTGGTCGGTATGTTTTTCTCAAATTGTCCATTCGGAATAAGATCTTCACTTTGGCTAATTTGTACCTCCCCAATCAGGATCAGGCTCGAGTGGGCCGATTGTTTTTGAGGAAATTGGAGGAGTTCATGGAGTGCGTTTTAATTGTAGGAGGGGAGTTTAACCTGACATTTGATTCCAGACTTGATACCTCCTCGGGCAGGTCTGCTGTTCCTAAGTCACACTTGGGAGCCTTGAAGACTGTGATGCATTCCATGCAATTGATTGACGTGTGGAGGATTCTGCACCCTCAGGTAAGAGAGTATACTTACTTCTCCCCACTGCACAATATGTACAGTAGGATAGACGCATTTCTGATTAGCCACCACTTGCTTACCTGGCATCCTACTTCTGAGGTGGGTCCTATGGTTTGGTCAGATCATGCCCCTGTATTTCTGACACCGACATTTCCTAATTCGGTGCCCACTTTCCAGTCTTGGAAAATCAATGATAATTTACTGCGGGATACAGTGTGCGTGTCAGCCCTTAAAGGAACAGTGTCATCACAAATTATTTTTTTATATGTTAAAGATGTTAGTGCTTTATTAAAAACGTTTATATTCATTTGTGTGTTTGTGTTTTACTTTTTCTTATTTTTACACTTTTTCTTCCCTATGGGGGCTGCCATTTTTTGTTCCATTTCTGTCTGTGTCGATTAACGACACATACAGACATGGAATACAGCAGCCACAGTCCCATAGGGACTGCGAACGGCTCCCGTCCCATTGACTTCAGTGTACGGCGTCTGTGTGGGAACTGCGCATGCGCCGCTCCCACACAGTCCAATTCGAAATTGGCGCCGTCCGGCGCCATTTTCCTGTGGACCGGAAGTCGCGGCCGGACAGTAATATTACTACTTCCGGTCGCGGCTTCCGGATTTGTGCACTTGGACCAGCGGCAGCAAACGGAGCGGACGGGCCGGAGGGAGCCGCGGCGGCAGGAGCAGGTAAGAGATTTCAATGTATGTTCGTGTTTGTGTGTGTTTACTACTGTATGTAAACCTACTACACTGTGTGTTAGCTCAAAAAATGGCGACACACAGTGTAGGAGGTTACACCGTTCAAACCCCTCGTTTATCCCGGCACTAGCCAGGATAAAGGAGGGGGGATGCTGAGAGCTCACTAGAGCGAGGGCTTTTAACCCAATGTTGCAATGCTGCAATTTTGGGAATAGCTCCATCTAGTGACCAAAAATGGGTAGTATTATAAATTTAGAATTAATTTATAATATTTCCTGACTCGTGAAAAAAATAAAAAAAATTTGAACAATGTTTAATCACCCACACACTAAATGTTTAATTTAAAAAAAAAAAACCATGTTTTTCTGGCAACACATTCCCTTTAAGGACTCGCTCACTGGATTTTTTGAGGTTCATGAGCATGAATCTACTCCCTTGCCACTCCAGTGGGAGGCGCTGAAATGTGTAGTTAGAGGAGTCCTGATACAACATGGGGCATGATTGAAGCGGGAAAAAAAGGTAGCTATGGCGCGTCTCCTTACTCAGATACGGGATCTGGAATCCTGTCATAAGCGCGTTCGTTCCTTCCTCACAGATTTTTGCGGAACTTACTACAGCGAGAGAATCCTTACGTTCTCTAATAGATCAGTCACACGCTCGGTTCAGGGATCAGATGCAGAAGCATTCTTATGAATTTGCGGAAAAATGCGGCAGGTCTCTGGCACGGATATTGCATCCCCGTACATAAGCGTCATACATCCCTAAAATTACATCTCCCTCGGGCAGTGAGGTTCACGACCCGGTTGGCATTACGGATTGATTCAGACAATATTACTCGGCCTTGTATAATCTCAAAGTCCAATTTCATGATATGCAGGCTGATGCGTTACGGGATAAAATCGATCGTTATGTCCATGATACTGCGTTGCCGTCTTTGGAGAAATCAGAAGTGGAGCGTGCAATTGGAGACTCTCCCTTGGGCAAGAGTCCAGGACCAGACGGGTTTAATAATAAATTCTATAAGACATTTAAAGATCAACTGGCTCCTTTCTTGACGAAAGTCTTTAACTCTGTGTCTTCCTCTTGTCCCTTTGCGCCTCAGTCCCTCGAGGCTCACATTAACCTTCTACCAAAACTGGGCAAGGATCCGACGTCGTGCGCAAACTTCAGGCCCATTTCGCTGATTAATGTCGATGTAAAGCTTTTCGCGAAGTTGCTGGCCTCTCGCCTGTCACTGATGTTGCCTGGCTTGATTATGGATGATCAGGTGGGGTTTGTACGCGGTAGGGAGGCGCGGGATAATACTAACAAGACCCTTCTTTTAACGTCATACTGCCAAACCCGTAAGATACCGATGTGTTTACTCTCGGTCGATGCCGAAAAGGCTTTTGACAGGGTGCACTGGGTGTTCCTCCGCAGTGTCCTGACGCAGGTTGGACTTGGCACCACTATGGTGGATAGGATTATGGCATTATACCATGGGCCTACAGCTCGAGTTAGAGTTAACAGTCTTTTATGTGACTCTTTGTCTATTAGTAATAGCACGAGACAGGGGTGCCCACTCTCGCCTCTATTGTATGTTTTGGTCATGGAACACCTGGCCGTGGCACTGCGGAGCAACCCTAATGTAAATGGCGTATATGTCTCGGCGCACAACATCACAAACTGGCGCTATATGCCGATGATCTCCTTGTGTACATTACGACTCCCATGATTTCCTTGCCATCTTTGACAGAGGAGTTTGAGCGCTTTGGTCATTTAAGTAATTTTAAAGTCAATTACTCTAAATCGGAGGCCCTGAATATATCTCTGGATGTTTCTCTGGCTGCCCATCTCGCTCGGGTTTTCCCGTTTAAGTAGTAATCTAAATCCTTAAAATATTTGGGGGTGCATATCCCCACACAACAGTCAGATTTGTTTGCCTTGAATTACACGCCCGTTCTGCAGCGTACCCTGAAGGAATTGGTGGCGTACGGCGGGAACCGCATGTCGTGGTTTGGGCGTATTAACGTGGTCAAAATGGATATATTGCCCAAATTCCTATACATCTTCCAGACCGTCCCTATTGTAGTACCAACGGGTTTCTTTAGACCTTGCATAGGGCCATAACTAAATTTGTATGGGGCTCCTCTAAGCCACGCATTCGTTTTGCTGTCCTTAGTCGGCCGAAGGTGGATGGGGGCGCGGGTCTGCCGGACTTTAAACGATACCATCAAGCTGCGATACTTCTGAGAGTGGTGGATTGGTTCCGCTCAGAAGCGGGTAAGCAATGGGTGCGCATCGAGAGGGCTATGTCTTCCCTTGCTTTGTCCTCTCTGCCTTGGTTGTCTGTCCTCCAGCGACCAACGTCTTCTCTGCCTTTCCTCACACGTCAGTTTCTTGTAGTTTGGGAACGGATCTTTGGTACTCTGGGCCTTGTTCATCGCCCGGGTCCTCTGACTCCTCTTTTTGATAACCCTTCCTTCCCTCCGGCGGTGGGTGTAGATACATTCCTCTGCTGGAAGAGAGGGGATTGTGGATATTTGGCTGAGGCCCTTACACATGATGGTGAAATCTTGTCGCTGACTGCGGTCTCTGAGGCCTGCCCGGGGAGACGATCAATCTGGTGGTCCTATTTTCAGTTGCGTTCATATCTCTCTTCCATGGGTGATTGTCTTGTGTTGCTACAGGATGAGACTCCTCTGCAACACTATTTGTCGTTGACTACTGCTCCTTCTCATGTGCTGTCCTATTTACATGGGATCCTTCTGCCTAAGTATTCTTACTCTCAGTTGTCATTCACTACAGCATGGGATGAGGAAATGGGGATTCGACACTCTGAAGAGGAATGGGGAACTTCTTTCTTGCTAGCTCACAAATTACCAACTTCCTGTTTTGCTCAGGAGAAGAACTATAAGATACTCACCAGATGGTACCGTTGTCCTACCTTGCTGCATAGGATATTTCCTGATGTGTCTGCTGATTGTTGGAGGTGTGGGGAGGCTCCTGGAACTATGTTGCACATTTGGTGGGATTGTCCCAAGCTTCGTCCCTTCTGGGGAAAATGTTTTGATCTGGGTAACAAGCTTTTTAACACTGAGGTTCCGACCTCGGCTTCTATTGGACTACTTTCCATGGTTCTTGGATCACTCCCACACCTCAAAAAGGGGGTCTTTAGGCATTTTCTGACTGCAGCGAGAACGGTAATTCCTCGTCACTGGAAGTCTAGTACGGTGCCTTCTTTGAAGGAATGGGTTACGGAGTTGAACGGGATTATGAGGATGGAGGAGTTGATGTCCGCTGATCGGGGCAAAACTGTGCTCTTTGTCCAAACCTGGGCAGTTTGGTCTGGATTCCGGGGTGGTACTGATCTGCCTCTCTGGCTGGATGGCCTCTTCTGAACAGCTTATATAGCCAAACTTGGTGTGCTTTCTCTGTATGTGTTTCCCTTTGTTGTCTTGTGTCTGTATGAATTTACGTTTCAATATGCACTTATACGTGCCAATTCTTACCCAGTTTTGGGGATTGGTTTCCCTGATTATTGCACTATTTCTGCTGTGAACATGGTACTGTTTCTTGCCATTGAATTTCATATTACTGCTAAATCTTGCTGGTTGGGAGGCTACCTCCTAATGATATCCATTTGTTTCTGTAATATTTCCACGATGTGAAGTTGATATCTTGCACTGCATGCAAACCTTTTTTGCAAATTCGTGAAATGTTTTATATGCTTTGTTATATTTTCAAAATAAAAATCTTTGATAAAGAAAAAAAAAGGAGCACTCAACATTTTTTTATTTTATTTCCCCCTCCATTTGTACATTGGTGTTTCAGTGGGGAGCTATGTGCAGAAATACTTACCTATCCGTGCATCACGTCGTTTTCGGGTTCAGCACCGCCCACGTGATCACATTGTGACCTGGTCTGGAATCACTGTGCTTTTGAGAAAACCGGAACTCAGGCTCTCAATGCATGCCTATGGGACCTCATTCTGGTTCCCATAGGAATGCATTGAGAGCCTGAGTTTGGAATTCGACATATTACTTATGAAGCTTTTGACTGACTGCAGTGGTCGCATGCTGGCCACATTTAAAGAAATAATGGGAGGACTGCTGGATCGCTGGGGGAAAATAATAGGTACTGACTGGAATACGGATTGTTTTTTTATTTTAGGACATTTGTGGTGGATTGTAAAATATTATAACAACTTGGATAACCTGTAATGATGGGGTAGGAAGACTGACAAGTGAGCCCTAATCTACCCGCAACCCAGTCCCTGCCTACTTGCACGACCCGGCCTAGGCGACGGCGTACAACTGGGCAACGGTCCCTACACTCAATATGTGCACGACAGACAACACAAGACAGGGTACACAGAAGAGAGGGAAGTGGGACAGTTACCCACGGCAACACCATGAGCAACAGGAGTAGTGAACGAGCCGAGTCAAACCAGGAGAGTACGTGGTAAAAAAGCAGAGCAGAAGAATAGTCAGCCAATCAAGCCAGGGTCGATATGAAGCAGGTCAATTGTAAGTAGCAGGAACAGCAGAGCCAGGAACCAGAGAGAATCACAGGCACAGGACAAGCAGCAAATGCAGGTATACATAGACCAAGGGCGGAAGCTAGAACCGTCTGGCCAGGCTGTGATAGTTTCTCCCACTCCTCAGCCTCCCAGCCTGAGTGGTAGCAGAACGAGTCACTCTAGCAGAGCTAGGCACAGATGCAGGCGGATTAACCACAGGCGTCGACACAGAAGCTGTGTCAGGCAAATCCTTTACAGTACCCCCCCCCCTTTATGAGGGGCCACTGGACCTTTCCTAGGTGGACCTGGCTTGTTGGGGAACCGAAGATGGAACTTCCTGAGCAATAACCCGGCGTGAACATCCCGGGCGGGTACCAAAGTCCTCTCCTCAGGCCCGTATCAACTCCAATGGACCAGGTACTGGAGGGAGTCTTGGGCCATCCTACTGTCCAGAATCTTGGCCACCTCGAATTCTACCCCTTCAGGAGTGAGAACAGGGACAGGAGGTTTCCACGAGGTAGCCAAGGACGGGGAGCATCTTTTCAGGAGGGAGGCATGGAACACGTTGTGTATCTGAAAGGACGGGCACACCAGATCCCCAACCACAAACAAGGGGCCAGTAGAACGTCTCTTATCTGCCTGAGTCTTTTGGATGCTCTGGGACGCCTCAAGGTTTTTCTGAACCTGGGCCCAGACTGTGCACAGTTCCTGATGAATGACATCTACCTCGCGATTGTTGGAACCACCAGGTGAAATGGAGGAGAACCGTGGATTAAACCCAAAATTACAGAAAAAGGGGGAGACCCCCGACGAGTTACTGACCCGGTTATTAAGGGAAAATTCGGCGAGGGGAATGAAGGAGACCCAATCATATTGAGTCATAGATAAAACACCTTAAATATTGTTCTAAAGACTGATTAGTCCTCTCAGTTTGGCCATTAGTTTCAGGATGGAAGGCAGAGGAGAAGGACAGATCAATCTCCAACTTCTTACAGAAGGCTCTCCAAAACAATGAAACAAATTGTACCCCTCTATCAGAAACAATATTGACAGGAACCCCATGGAAACGCAGGATGTGTTTGACAAACAAGGTAGGTAACGTCTTGGCATTGGGTAGTTTCTTGAGGGGTACAAAGTGGGACATCTTGCGGAAGCGGTCTACTACAACCCACACCACAGACTTGCCTTGGGATGGAGGCAGATCGGTGATACAATCCATGGAGATATGGGTCCAAGGTCCCTGGGGATTGGGCAAAGAACATAGTAATCCCGCAGGTCGGGACCTGGGAGTCTTGGACCTAGCACAAGTTTCACAATCGGCGACGTAGGCCTTAACATCTTTAAGCAACCCAGGCCACCAATAGGTTCTAGAAATGAGGTGTTTGGTACCCAGGATGCCTGGATGGCCAGATAGTGCAGAGTCATGATTCTCCCTGAGTACCCTTAGCCGGAATTGCAGGGGAACAAACAGCTTGTTCTCAGGAAGGTTCTCGGGAGCTGAACCTTGATCAGCCGCAATTTCGGAGACTAAGTCAGAATCAACAGAGGATATGATTATACCTGGGGGCAAAACACAAGCAGGATCCTCCTCGGGAGGAGGGCTGGCCATGAAGCTACGTGACAGTGCATCAGCTTTAATATTTTTAGACCCGGCCCTATAGGTGACCACAAAGTTGAATCTAGTAAAAAACAACGCCCATCGAGCTTGTCTCAGGTTTAGCCTCCGGGCAGATTCTAGGAAAACCAGATTCTTGTGGTCGGTAAGGACCGTTACCTGGTGCCTAGCCCCCTCCAGGAAGTGGCGCCACTCTTCAATTGCCCATTTAATGGTTAGGAGTTCGCGGTTGCCAACGTTATAGTTACTCTCAGTGGGGGAGAACTTCCTGGAGAAGTAGGCACAGGGACGGAGATGGGTGAGAGATCTAGTACCCTGGGACAAGACAGCACCCACTCCCACCCCGGAGGCGTCAACCTCTACGATGAATGGCTCCATTTGGTTAGGCTGAATCAGCACTGGAGCAGAGACAAAGCTCCTCTTAAGGACCTCAAAAGCCTGAACCGCCTCTGGAGGCCAGTGGAGGAGATCAGCACCCTTGCGAGTAAGGTCCGTAAGAGGCTTAGCGATGACCGAGAAGTTAGCAATAAATCTCCTGTAATAATTAGCGAACCCCAAGAAGCACTGTAAAGCATTCAGGGAGGCAGGTTGGACCCATTCCGCCACAGCCTGAACCTTGGCAGCGTCCATGAGGAATTCGTTAGGAGTGAGGATTTGACCCAAAAATTGTATCTCCTGCACCCCAAACACACATTTTTCCGTTTTAGCAAAGAGTTTGTTTTCCCTAAGGGCCTGGAGCACCTTCCTGACATGCTCAATGTGGGAGGACCAGTCCTTGGAAAACACAAGTATATAATCAAGGTACACTACAAGAAATACCCCCATACATAACCTTTTAAGTTAAGGGAATTGCAATTATTGATTAGAGTTAGATTGGAATCACACAGTGCATTCATTTTGCAGCGATTTTTTTTAAAAATCATGTAAAAAAACACGTTTTGGCCGTCATGTGTGAACACGAACGTTGCTTTGTGTGAACAAGGCAGCAATCAGCTGATACAGAAGCACATCTCCCTATGTAAGCAGGAGAAAGAAAAACCACAAGTTCTATGGTACCCCCATTCCCTGATATTCACTCTATCTTAGAGATGGTTAAAATGAAAGTTTGAGACTTACATGTTACTGTTCTGTCTTACTGCATCATATTATTTTTTTAAATTCCGTTTATTTATAAGATTTAGATACAAACAAATAGTCTAAGTCGCCAAACAATTCAACACGAATAACCAAGCATTTTACTTCTTTACATTTCAGACATATTTTCTTTTCAACAAATTTTATTGAGATTTTACAATAAAATAAATAAAATACAAATCATTTGCACATAAGAGTAATATGCAACAAGCGTCAAATGATACAGCAGTGAAGCATAATCAGTATCACAGAATCATTGCAGTAATATTAATAATAAACAAAAAAACATAAGTTGTAAATTAAGAGAGGGGGAGGAAAAGGAGGGAGGGGAAGCTAGGAGGGGCATAGGAGATGTCGATCTGAGGTCCAGAAAAAAATATAAAAAATATTTATTAAAACATTTAAAATGCAGTAATCGTATTAGTGGGTAGGTGAGAGTAGGCGTAGGTTATCCAGGGCTGCCAAAGTTTCTCAAATCTAGTAATCTTGTCGAGTAAAATGCTCGTAAGCTTTTCATTAATAAATACTTGATCCAATCTGGATTTGACATCCGCAAAGGTGACAGAGCTTTTTTTCCAGGAGCGAGCAATAGTCATTTTGGCAGCCAAAAGATTGTAGGAGAACAGCTGAAATTATGCGTACGTAAGTTCGGGGGGTTTGAGATGAAGGAGCGCTAGCTTGGGGTCTTTATGGAGAATAATACCAAATAGGCTCTGAGCAAGGCCGAAGACTCTGCTCCAGACTCTAGTAAGCTTAGGACAGGACCACCATATGTGTAGCATGTCACCGGGCGAGGGGCAACCACGGAAGCAGGAGGCAGAATGAGTAGGAAATGCGCGTGCAATTCGGCTAGGGTCTAAGTACCACCGCATCATGACTTTTTAGGCAAACTCCAAAATAATCGTGTTGATGGAGCAGTGTGAAACTATATTCCAAATAGTGCGCCAATCTGCTGGTTCAATCATTGTCCCCAAATCCCGATGCCATCTGTCAACATAAGTATGGGGAGTAGGGGTTGGATGACTGAGTAGCCATTTATATAATAAGGATTTTACACCTCTAGAGGTTGGGCAGGTTTCACAGAGTCTCTTGAACTGGGAATAAGAATCAGATTCAGCTTTATTGCTGAGAAGAGAATTAATCCAGTTCTTGAGCTGCAGATATCTAAACAACTCTCCACTGGGGACCTGCCTAGAGGTCTGGAGATCACAGAACGAGAGAATCAGAGAATGAGTGGGTGAGAGCAGGTGATGAACCCTAAGTATACCATGAGACACCACCATTTAAAGGCCTGATAATTGTCCACGCCCGGAGAGAATAGGAGGTTATTCCATAGGGAAATGAGGGGCAGGTGGGGAGATATTAATCTGCTAGAGTATTTGATAGAGACCGATAAAATAGAAGTATCTGTTTGCTACACTACAGCCTCCCATTGAGTCAGCATGCTCTGTGTTGTTTACATTGTTACTTCCGGGTATGTCAGCTGACAGCCGGGAGTCACATGGTTGAGCATCATGGATGTGCTGGGCCAGTGTGATTGGCTGTTTGATGTATGCTGCCGGAGCCAGGGGGCGGAGTATTCAGTTCATAGTGACTCAGAGTCCCAGAGTGAAGCATGCCGCTGACATCTATGCATGCATGCTTCCGTGTTGTGCAGTAGAATACCTGCTGCTGAAGATATATCGCTGGCATCCTGGCCAGACTGACAGACCCCTGATGATAAGTATAGAAACGCGTAGGGTCGGGTGAAGTGAGGGAATTTTGCGTAGGGGGCAGTGGCATTGTTGTGCATCTGTACATTGGGAGAATCTGGTGCGGTTAACGCAGGCTCCTGTGTGAACGAGGGTCCAAACCACTGCTTTACCAATGTTATACGCTGATTCCATATTTTGATATCTCTGTTTACATACCCAGTCACAAAGGGTTCGCAAACGAACTAGGACTGGGAGTATTGTGTTTAATACGTTTTTAAATACACGGTTGGGCTTTTCACAGTGGTGATTGTACCCCTGTTTTTAGATAGCTATGAAATAAAAATTATACATTTTACTCATTTATCACTTCAGTGAATTTTCAAATGTTCATATTTGTGGGAGCACAATATATATCGTTAAAATACAGTGAATTATACCTAACCATGCAGACTGTCTTTACAAACATTTGTGAAAGAATGGGTCGTTCTAAAGAGCTAACAGAATTCGAGCGTGGTACTGTAATAAGATGAAACTGTTGCAACAAGTAAACTTTCTTCCCTCCTAGACATTCCACGGTCAACTGTTGGTGGTATTATTGTAAAGTGGAAGTGATTAGGAACCACAGAAACTGTCACGAAGGGTCTGTGGACCCACTGGGCCGTACCACCTGGGCGGTAAGGCGGCTGGCCAACAGGGAGCAGGTGAGAGTCTATAGTTCTATAGGTACCTGTGGCAGCTCAGACAGCAGCAGGGCAGACTCGGCTGGGACTAGGTAGCAGGCGGACATCAGGCGAGGTGAAGCAGGTCAGACGTGGATGCAGCACGGAACGACTTTGGCACAGCTCAGTGCTAGACCAGGAAGGTATGGAATGCTAGGAACAGGTACAGGAACTGGAATAGGGACTGGAACAGGTAACAAACTAGGAGGCCATCACATAGACAAACTAGGGAACACAACAACGCTCAGGCATCGAACTAGGGGGCTGGACCCCTCTTATAGTCCAGGGTACTCAAGGGTCAAAGTTCATCCACAATGTCCGGTGTGCGCGCTGCCCCTTTAAGAGCGGGCACGAGCGTGCGCGCGCACCCTACGGGATCCGGCTGAGGTGAGTGGACGCGAGCGCTGGCGTCTCCTGAGGAGGAGGCTGGGGCCAGTGCTTGCCGACTCGTGGCTGTGGCTGTCAGGAGGGGAACGGAGCTGACAGCCCGCAGCCACAGACATTACAGCAATTCAGCCACGATGTGGCAGACCACGTAAAGTTACAGAACAGAGTCACAGAGTACTGAGGCTCATAAAAGTCGCCAACGCTCGAATGACTCAATAGCTGCAGAGTCCCAAACCTCCTCTGGCATTAACATCAGCACAAAACGGTGTGAAGGAGCTTCATGGCATGGGTTTCCATGGCCGAGCAGCTCCATGCAAGCCTTAGATCAACAAGCACAATGCCAAGCGTGAGCTGGAGTGGTGTAAAGCACACCGCCACTGAACTGGAGCAGTGGAAACATGTTCTGTGAAGTGATGAATCACGGTTCTCTATCTGCCAGTCTGATGGATGAGTCTGGGTTTGGCGAATGCCAGGAAAACGTTACCTGCCTGACTGCATTCTGCTAACTGTAAAGTTTGGTGGAGGAGGGGTAATGCTATGGGGTTGTTTTTCAGGGGTTGGCCTAGGCCCCTTGATTCCAGTGAAAGGTAATCTTAATTCTTCAGCATATTAAGACATTTTGGACAATTGTATGCTCCCAACTTTCTGGGAACATTGGTCTCATAGACTTACAAAGAGAAACTGGCTTCCGGTCCACCCATAAGACGCTGTGTGAATCGGAAAGTTAGTTTACAGGTCACGTGACTGAACTGGGGAGCCGAACGGAGCCCATGGATTGAAAGATAGACACTTGGTGAGAAAATAAATATAATTTACATGCACAAGATGCCCATTACAAACAGGCACAGCAATAAAAATTTTCATGGGAGTTCTTTAATGTTTCTATGATAGTACAGCTTTCTACATCTGAAGATTTGTATAATTAGCAGTCACACATATGTATATGTATATATATATATATATATATATATATATATATATATATATAGGACACCCTGAGTTCTCTCTAGAATCATCATTAGTGACATGGGGCTTAGCCCCATGTACCCCTGAGGACGCTACCTAGTAGCGAAACATGTCGGGGGGGCTTCTTTTATTTTAATTCCTGCGCTATGCCGGACTTACTGTTAGACAACTTAGACAATTTAATCAATTAACTGTCAGAAATAACGGTTCCTATGCCGGTTGTGATCATACTGCTGCACTTGCATCAGTCCTCTACTCTTATGTCCGGTCTCTAGCAGTGACAATTTTAATACACTTATGTGTGGTCTATCCTTTTGATATACGTAGCACAATAAAGAATTTACTTTATCTCTTAGGGTAGTTGGGAAATAGGGTGTTCTTGCCTGTAGGCATTCTGTTGCTAGTTGTATATTGTGCCCGCCAACTAACCAGGGTCCTCATTATCTTTTTGTCTACCTTCTCTAACATTCCACTTTATCTATATAATTAGGGACGAGGGACGACTAGGCCCGAGGAAGCATAAGGGGGGCCAGGGCATCCCTGATAACGGTGGTAAGGTGTAGCAGGGGTTATAAAATGGTGCTGGCCGCATGGCCAACGGCACCAGCATGTCTGGGAGAGGAGGGTGAACTCTGTTCACTTGGAGATAAGTGTAAGAAAGGGGAGTGATGGTAGGAAGAGCTAGGTGAGTGCATAAGTAATGAGCGATAGGGGAGGGGGAGCGGTGTAAGGGTTTATAAGGGCAGAAGCAGAGAGAGGTAAGGCAGTACTTACCAGGAGAAGGAAAGACCCAGCCAACCCTCGCTTGTTAGAAATAATGTTATGCTATGCTATGTTATGTGATGTAAAGCCGGATCGGATCGTGGCACTGCACTCCTGCTATGAGCGGTTTCGGTGGTGGACCACGGCGAGTTTACCACTAGCTATACGGCGGGGTGAACTCGCACGTGGGGGAGACACTAGTTAAACGGCAGCTCCCCAGGATGTTTTGGGCCTGGGCAGTCACGAAAGTCGGACGGCGACTGCCTGGGGGCCAGCCATGGCAGTGGGTTACGGCTGTCCTGGTTTACAGGATGCGAGCTCGGGGCAGGCGGGCCCCAGCTCAAGGAGTGCCGTGTCGCGATTGAGGTCTGGCTCCTCCTGCGCTGTATTGCCTATGGCAAATGTTTTTTAATAAAGAGTGGCGCATGCCACAATTTACTTGCCAATTTAAGACTGATGTGTTTTTAATGTTTAAAGTATGTTACTAAGGGTTTAGCACGTGCACACCTTATAGCACTGGGGTTTTGGGTTAAAATACAAAGGTCAACGTCTGCATGGAGTTTGTATGTTCTCCCTGTGTCAGCATGGGTTTCCTCTTACGCTTCAAAAATATACTAATAGGTTAATTGGCTTCTCATTATTTATTTATTTTTTATGTTACTTATATAGCGCAAACATTTTCCGCAGCGCTGTACTAAATAAACCAGTCCCTCCATAGTTTATGGGGCAGATTTTTTAAATCAGTCTAACCGTAAAACTGGCCTTGTAACCATAGCAACCAATCACAGTAGCTTTAATTTTTAAGCATTTTAAGAAATGAAAGCGGAGCTCTGATTGGTTACCATGGGCTACAAGGCCACTTTTTTCCTTCAGACAGTATTGATAAAGGAGGCCATATGTGTCTAGTGGTTTCTATTTCACGGCCTGAAAACTTATTTGAGCATGCTATGGTGGTATTAACTTACTTTTGCAGTGTATAGTGGTGGCAGCACTGTATAGCAGGATTATTTAAGTAACTGATTGGAAATGTTAGTCAATGTACGGCGCTTATTTGGGCACAATACTGTACGGCGCTTATAATTATGCACTGTATTGTATGGTCATTTGTACACTGACATAACACCTTATGGTTTAAGCCGCGCCAACAAAGGAGACCGTATTAGGCAGCATCCGACGTAAGGCCAGCCAAGTGAAAAGGAAATGTAGCATCAGAAAATGACTTTTTATATATTATAAATATATATGTATCCGCTTTTTATTATAAACATATATATTTTGAGGTACATTTTGGTGGGGTTTTCTATGTCACGTATCTATATAAAAAAAATATAAAAAATAAACAAAATATTCCCAGTTTCACACTTGGCATGGTTTTTCATCAGCTTAGAAGATATACAATATACCTAAATCCTACAATAAACGAAATGGAAATACGTTTTTAGCATAAATAAACTGTATTATGTAAAGTCACCGTGAGAATAATTATCACGCACATAGCTTGCGTCTCTAGAGAAAACCCGCACTGTCGGCCTGGCATATGAGGCATATCGAATATAATAATACCCTTGATTAACTGTCTCTAGAACCGCGGCCATTTTCTCAGAGACTGCACATACACCACTACCTATTGCCCACCCAAAATGGCTGCACGAACCAGGTTCAGAGTTGAGAAGCCCCCTCTACTGCCTGCCGCGCCGCTGCAAGTTCCTGCAGTCACAGTGTAGTGAGAGCAACGAGCAGCGGTAGCCCCGCCTCCCCTGGTTGATGCTGGTGGGCGGGGCCTACTGCTGTCAGTTCGTCCTGACTGCCCGTTGTTCATGCAGAGCTGAAGTTGATAACAGCAAAAACACTGGGATGGATGGTAAGATGTGCTGCGTGGATAGTTAATGTCTTTTGCTGGGCATATTCTCCACTAGGTTATAAGTGCCTCAGTGTTTACAAGCAGAGAGTTGTTTACCACAATGCTGGGGTGACATGCCATAGTTATTGACACCTGAATCAATGTTACAACTTGCTGTAGTCTATACAGGATGCATTTTATACTTGTACTGTCAGCATGTGTGCTCTTCCATCCTTTGTATAGTTCATTGTGTATATGTATCATGGGACTCAGCACTTGTCAGCAGTGGGAAGGTTGTCAGGCTCCTTCAGAGCAGGAGATCACATTGATACAGTACACTGCTGGCCCAGTGAGAGAACAGTGTGTACCTGTCTGACCACGATTGTACACATGACTAGAGTATTCATGTGATATTTGGTTCCTATGGATCTCTATTTACTTGTCCTGATATTGAAAGTGTCCGTTTACTTGACATGCACAGCCCAGCAGAGGTCACACCAGTACAGACGCAGCTATGGGACCAGATGACCTTTGGCACATATAATTCTGGTTGCTCACAGACAGGCCTGTATTTTGGAAATTGTGGCACTGAATAGAGAGCCTGGAGGTAAACGATTCCTGGCTGGATCCTGTAGTCTTGCCCTGTTAGTTTCGCTGGACTCTCCTTACTATAGTATTATAAAACACTATGCCAAGGATACGAGAACATTTTTGGAACTTTTGGGCCGTCCCAAACAAAATGCATAAAGTAACTGAGCCTGAACGATTTGATGCATGCACATTTACTATTATTGTGAATACCAACACTTTGCTAGCTAATGTTCTTAGAAAACAATAAATACATACATACATACATACTCACACACACATACAGGGGTGTAGCTAGGGGGGGCAGGCGGGGCATGTGCCCCGGGCGCAACTAGATGGTAGGGAAGGGGGGCGCCGAAGAGCAGCTGATCGCTGCTGATAGGCGCCCCGTATGTCGGACACCTGCAGCAGCTTTAGGAAGAGCCAGGAAATTAGGGCGTTCTGACTGGGGTCTGTGACGGCCAGGGAGTGGATCAGTCCTGTCACCTGACCTCACGTCAGTGACATGAGGTCAGGGGACAGGTCCACTCCCGTGCTGCAGCCTTCCAGCTCTGCCTCTACTCTGTGCTCTGCTGTTACACACACGCCGAGAAGCAGAGAGGAAGCTCCGCCCACAGCCCGTCCTGACCTGTGATGCTGTCAGCAAGCAGACATGGTGAGTGTCTGTGTGTGTAGTGTGTGTCTCTGTGTTTGTATGTGTATATGTTAGGCTATGTTCACACGGAGTATTTTGCAGGAGGAATATCTGCCTCAAAATTCCGTTTGGAAGTTTGAGGCAGATTTTCCTCTCCCTGCATGCCGATTTTCGCTGCGTTTTTCGCCCGCGGCCATTGAGCGCCGCGGGCATAAAACACAGTGAAATACGCTTTCTTTGCCTCCCATTTAAGTCAATGGGAGGTCAGAGGCGGAAACGCCCGAAGATAGGGCATGTCGCTTCTTTTTCCCGCGAGGCAGTTTTACCGCTCGCGGGAAAAAGACGCAGACGCCTCCCATTGAAATCAATGGGAGGCATTTTCGGGTCGTTTTTGACGAGTTTTGTGACGCGGTTTCCGCGTCAAAAAACTCGGCAAAATACTCTGTGCGAACACAGCCTTACAGTGTGTGTTTGTGTGTCTCTGCATGTGTTTGTCTCTTACATCTACTACATTATCTGTACTCAGAGAGTTATCACTGTGTTATCTTTGGTGTTACATAGGACTGCAGGTAACATCTACCGCATTATCTGTACTCAGAGAGTTATCACTGTGTTATCTGTGGTGTTACATAGGACTGCAGGTAACATCTACATTATCTGTGGTCTTACATAGGACTGCAGGTAACATCTGCTACATTATCTGTACTCAGAGAGTTATCACTGTTATTATATAGGACTGCAGGTAACATCTACTACATTATCTGTGCTGTGTACATATGTGCCTGTGTGCGTATATATGGGTCTGTTTGTGAATGTGTCTTTGTGCTTGTATATATGTGCCTTTTATGTATTTGCATATGTTCCTGTCTGTGTATTTATCTGCCTGTGTGTGTGTGTGTGTATATATGTGTCTGTACGTCTATATATTTACCTGTATGTATTCCAGATGTGTGTATGTATATTTGCCTGTATGTCTAAATATCTATCTTTATGTATGTACAGTATATATGTTCCAGCGTGTCCATATATGTGGTTTGTGTAGGGGGCGGCAATAGAGAGTCCCGCACAGGGCGCCATCCAAGCTAAGGCCGGCCCTGGATGTCACCAACCCTAGTCAGAAGGAACTCCGTCGCTGCCTGCGCCGAATGACCTCCTCGGCTTCTCCGGTAAGTCACACCAGGCAGAGCGGAGAGTGGTAGCGGTAGGCTACCGCTCACCGCTCTGTTCACAGTGTGGCGCTAAGTACAGGGGGGGGGAGTGCGGTGCTATTTAAAAGGGGGGAGGAGTGTGGCGCTATTTACAAAACGGGCAGCGGGCTGTGTGTGGCACTATCTACAAGGGGGGGGGTGTGCCGCTATCTACTAGGGGGGAAGCGGGCTGTGTGTGGCACTATCTACAAGGGGGGGGGCTGTGTGGCGCTATTTATAAGGAGGGCTGTGTGTGCACTATCTACAAGAGAGGGGCTGTGTGTGGCACTATGTACAGGGGGCTGTGTGTGGCCTCTTTAATTTATTTTTATGTTAATTACATTATAGAACTATATCGCTTGTAAAATGTAGAAATGCTTTTATGCTAGAGTTACATTAAAAAAATTGTGAAAAAAAATGACACCTCATTGATTGGTAGGGAAAGCAAACATGGCGAGGGGGAAGGAGATGTCGGGAAATAAGTTGGGGGGGGGGCGCCAATCTGAAACCTAGCTACGCCTCTGCACACATATACAAGTCCATCTCCATGAATTAGAATATCAAAAAGTTAATTTATTTCAGTAATTCAATTCAAAAAGTGAAACTCATATATTATATAGATTCAATACACACAGAGTGATCTATTTCCAGCATTTTTTCTTTTAATGTTGAAGATTATGGCTAACAGTTAATGAAAACCCAAAATTGAGTGTCTCAGAAAATTTGAATATTGGGTAAAAGTTGCAGATTGTAGACTCATGATGTCACACTCTAATCAGTGAATCAACACAAAACACCTGCAAAGGTTTCCTAAGCCTTTAAATGGTCCAACAGTCTGGTTCAGTAGGCTACACAATCATGGGGAAGACTTCTGACTTGACAGTTGTCCAGAAGGCCATCGACACCCTCCACAAGGAGGATAAGCCACAAAAGGACATTGCTAAAGAAGCTGGCTGTTCAGAGTGCTGTATCCAAGCATATTAATGGAAAGTTGAGAGGATGGAAAAAGTATGGTAGAAAAAGGAGAACAAGCAACAGGGATAACCGCAGCCTTGAAAGGATTGTCAAGAAGAGGCCATTCAAGAATCTGGGGGAGATTCACAAGAAGTGGACTGTGGCTGGAGTCAGTGCTTCAAGAGCCACCTGTCGCGAAGGGTCTGTGGACCCACTGGGTCGTACTGCCTTGGCGGTAAGGCAGCTGGCCAACAGGGCGCAGATCAATGCCTATAGTTCGTATGTGGCAGCTCGGACAGCAGTAGGGCAGGCTCAGCTGGGACTAGGCAGCAGGTAGACGTCAGGCGAGGTGAAGCAGGTCAGACGTGGGATACAGCACGACACGACTTTTGCACAGCACAGTGCTCGACCAGGATAGTGTGGAATGCAGGGAACAGGAAAACACTAGGAGGCCATCACATAGACAAACTTAGGAAACATCAACAACGCTCAGGCATAGAAGCAGGGGACTGGAGCCCTCTTAGGGTATGTTCACATGCTGAGCCAAAAACGTCTGAAAACAGCACCTGATTTTCAGAAGTTTTTTGAACAACTCGCGTTTTACGCGCCATTTTTTTGGCCGTATTTGGAGCTGTTTTCAATAGAGTCTGAGAAAACGGCTCCAAAAACGTCCGAAGAAGTGTCCTGCACTTCTTTTGACGAGGCTGTAATTTTACGCGTCGTCTTTTGACAGAGACGCATAAAATGACAGGTCGTTGGCACAGTACATCGGCAAACCCATTGAAAGCAATGGGCAGATGTTTGCCGACGTATTGGAGCCGTCTTTTCAGGCGTAATTCGAGATGTAAAACGCCTCCATTACGCCTGAAAATGGGTCGTGTGAACCCAGCCTTATAGTCCAGCGTACTCACGGGTTCAAGTTCATCAGAAGTCCGGTGTGCGCGCTGCCACTTTAAGAGCGGGCACAAGCGTGTGCGCACAACCTACAGGATCCGGCTGAGGTGAGTGGACGCGAGCGCTGGCGTCTCCTGAGGAGGAGGCTGGGGCCAGCGCTCGCCGACTCGTGGCTGTCAGGGGGAGATTGGAGCTGACGGCCCGCAGCCACGGACATTACACCACCACACACAGACGTATCCAGGACATGGGCTACTACTGTCGCATTCCTCTCATGACCACTCCTTCCATGCAAGCCACTCATGACCCAGAGAACCCATCAGAAGCGTCTTACCTGGGCTAAGGAGAAAAAGGACTGGTCTGTCGCTCAGTGGTCCAAAGTCCTGTTTTCAGATGAAAAAGTAAATTTTGCATTTCATATGGAAATCAGGGTCCCCGAGTCTGGAGGAAAAGAGGAGAGGCATCAATCCAAGTTGCTAGCGGTCCAGTGAGAAGTTTCCACGGTCAGTGATGGTTTGAGGAGCCATGTCATCTGCTGGTGTTGGTCCACTGTGTTATATCAAGTCCAGAGTCAGTGCAGTCGTCTACCAGGAAATTTTCAAGCACTTCATGCTTCCCTCTGCTGACAAGCTTTATGGAGATGTGGATTTGATTTTCCAGCAGGACTTGGCACCTGCCCACACTGCCAAAAGTACCAATGCCTGGTTTAGTATCACTGCGCTTGATTGGCCAGCAAACTCGCCTGACCTAAACCCCATAGAGAATCTATGGGGTATTGTCAAGAGGAAGATGAGACACCAGACCCAACAATGCAGACGAGCTGAAGGCCGCTATCAAAGCAACCTGGGCTTCCATAACACCTCAGCAGTGCCACAGGCTGATCGCCTCCATGCCACGCCGCATTGATGCAGTAATTCATGCAGAGTCGGAGCCCCGACCAAGTATTGAGGGCATATACTGTACATCCTTTTCAATAGGCCAACATTTCGGTATTAAAAATCCTTTTTGAAATTGGGTTTATTTAATATTCTAATTTTCTGAGAGACTACATTTTGTGTTTTCATTAAAGAGGCTCTGTCACCAGATTTTGCAACCCCTATCTGCTATTGCAGCAGATAGGCGCTGCAATGTAGATTACAGTAACGTTTTTATTTTTAAAAAACGAGCATTTTTGGCCAAGTTATGACCATTTTTGTAGTTATGCAAATGAGGCTTGCAAAAGTCCAAGTGGGTGTGTTTAAAAGTAAAAGTCCAAGTGGGCGTGTATTATGTGCGTACATCGGGGCGTTTTTAATACTTTCACTAGCTGGGCGCTCTGATGAGAAGTATCATCCACTTCTCTTCAGAACGCCCAGCTTCTGACAGTGCAGATCTGTGACGTCACTCACAGGTCCTGCATCGTGACGGCCACATCGGCACCAGAGGCTACAGTTGATTCTGCAGCAGCATCAGCGTTTGCAGGTAAGTCGATCTTACCTGCAAACGCTGATGCTGCTGCAGAATCAACTGTAGCCTCTGGTGCCGATGTGGCCGTCACGATGCAGGACCTGTGAGTGACGTCACAGATCTGCACTGCCAGAAGCTGGGCGTTCTGAAGAGAAGTGGATGATGCTGATTCGTCAGAGCGCCCAGCTAGTAAAAGTAGTAAAAACGCCCCGATGTACGCACATAATACACGCCCACTTGGACTTTTACTTTTAAACACACCCACTTGGACTTTTGCAAGCCTCATTTGCATAACTCAAGAATGGTCATAACTTGGCCAAAAATGCTCGTTTTTTAAAAATAAAAACGTTACTGTAATCTACATTGCAGCGCCTATCTGCTGCAATAGGAGATAGGGGTTGCAAAATCTGGTGACAGAGCCTCTTTAACTGTTAGTCATAATCATCAACATTAAAAGAAAAACATGCTGGAAATAGATCACTCTGTGTAATGAATCTATATAATAATACACTCTTTCACTTTTTGAACTGAATTACTGAAATAAATTAACTTTTTGATGATATTCTAATTCATTGAGAAGGACTAGTGTATATATAACACACACACACACACACACACACTGTATCAATGTAATGATTTGTCTATATATGAAACTGATGACTGTCATATATATTATGGATGTGAATTGAGAATGTGATGTCACTATTTGTTTGACTATATATACTTTGCACTGTGTGCTTTATTATTGCTTGTTATAGACCCTTAGGGGTTGAAACGTTGCTGTCATGCTGTAGAGTGAATAAATACGCACAACTTACTTAACTGCATTGGAGCACTTCGGTTTTTCTTACACATACCTTTAAATTCTACTGTATAACGGGCAGTTTTCGTTACAATGGGAGTAAGTGAGAGACAGACAACTGATAGGCATACAGTTGCATACGTCTGGGTTATACTTCTAAACGCACACACTACTCGTAATGTCCAAACCGTGATGCAAATTATAAGGCCTGGTTCGCACAGGTTCCAGGCATATTGCATATATTTCTGTGTACAAAAAAATAAAAAATAGTATACAGAAATATCCTGCAACATTCCCATAGGTACTATTGAGCAGACGTAAATGTCAAGAGTCAAGTTTACTTCTAGACTACTTCTTATTGTAATAAAAAGCATAGACTACTTCACCTTTCAGAACCACAAAAAAAAAGAACACGTTAAAGTATTTGTTTTTTATAATTAAAGTCAATAGTAGACAATTCCAAATATAAAACGGTGCAAATCCATCAAACAGATTTCAATTACATATGCAGCTATAGGGTTTTTTACAAATACATAAAAAAAAGTATTTGTTTTTTTCTTGAATGTACAACATCTGACATATCCTTTGTAGGAAGCTGAATGTTAACAAAACAGTTTACTTTTGCAAAGAAAAAAATAGTAGGGTATGTTAAAAACATGAATGCTGTTGTGTTTTTCCTATTGGAGTTAGGCCTTATTCACACGAACGTGTATTATGTCCATGCTACGGACTTATGTAAGTCAATGGGGCCGCTCTGACAGGTCGTGATTTTCACGCAGCGTATGTCCATAAAACTCACGACATGTACTATACTTGCCCGTGTTTCGCGCAGCACGCACCCATTGAAGTCAAAGGGTGCGTGCAAATCGCGCTCGGCACACGGAAGCAATTCTGGGTGCCACGCGTGATTCGCGCTACAGTAGTAAAAAATTTTTTTTATGAAAACAGAAAAGCACCTCCTGCTGTTATGTTTGTAAACATAAAACCAGAGTGTCATAATGATGCCGGCTGCGCGAAAATCACGCAGCCACCCACCATATACAGATGCCACACTGAACTTTTGCGTGCGCAAAACGGACACGTTCGTGTCAATAAGGCCTTAATGAGGAAAAACCATCAATCTTTTTTTAAGGATAGAGCATACTGAAGCTATTGGACCAAAGCGTATGCCAAATGGGAGTCCTTTTGGCCCGTATAAACCTGCAGCCACGACTGTAGTCAACAGTAATGAATGGACAAGTCGGGTCCGCCAGAGCGGCTCTCTGTTCGGCTCAGAGTGAGATCTCAAACGGTGGACCCCCTTTTTGACTTTCATATGAACTAATAGGGCATTTTTGTGCATGAGACATCCCTTTTTAACCCTTTCAGGACACAGTCTGTTTTGGCCTTAAAAGACAAAGCCGATTTTTTTTTAATCTGACATATGTCACTTTTTGTGTGTATAATTGCAGGGAAGGGATAAGGAAAAGTAGTGTGATTTTGTAGAATATGAAAAATAAATACTTTATTAATAAATTATTTATTTAAAACACAATCTTAAATGATAAATGTTAAGTGCCAACGACCCTTAACTTGGCACTGAAGACAAACATAAGTCTTAGATGGGCAAACTCTGTGTGAAAACAAAATGGTAGCCTGAGCCTGCATAGCCATTAGGCCTTTTCTAAATTTAAATGTATCTGCTTGTAAGACAAACCGTAATACCACACAAAATAGTTACTAGTTCACATTTCCCATATGTCTACTTTATGTTTGCATCGTTTTTTTGAACGTTCTTTTCTTTTTCTAGGACGTTACAAGGCTTAGAACTTTAGCAGCAATTTCTCACATTTTCAAGAAAATTTCAAAAGGCTATTTTTTCAGGGACCAGTTCAGTTGTGAAGTGGCTTTGAGGGGTCCATACAATACATACCCCATAAATCACCCCATTTTAAAAACTGCACCCCTCAAAATATTCAAAACCGCATTAAGAAAGTTTCTTAACCCTTTAGGTGTTTCACAGTTAAAGCAAAGTAAGGGTGAAATTTACAAATTTCATTTTTTTTGCAGAAATTCATATTTAATCCTTTTTTTCCTCTAGCACAGAAGGTTTTGTCTGAGAAACGCCACTCAATATTTATTGCCCAGAATCTGCAGTTTTTAGAAATATCCCACATGTGGCCCTAGTGTGCTTATGGACTGAAACACAGACCTCCGAAGCAAAGGAGCACCTAGAGGATTTTGGGGCCTTCTTTTTATTAAAATATATTTTAGGAACCATGTCAGGTTTGGAGAGGTCTTGTGGTGCCAAAACAGTAAAAAAAAACAAAACAAAAGTGACCCCATTTTGCAAACTACACCCCTCAAGGAATTTATCAAGGGGTATAGTGAGTATTTTGACCTAACAGGTTTTTTGCTGAATATTCCAATAAAATGTAGACATTTTCAATTTTTACAAGGCAAAACAACAAACACCCCAACATTTGGAAAACTATTTCTCCCGATTACGGCAATACCCAATATGTGGTAATAAACTGCTGTTTGGACAAATGGCAGCGCTTAGAAGGGAAGGAGCACCATTTGGCTTTTGGAGCTCAAGTTTTGCTGCAATTGTTTTCGGGTCCCATGTCGCATTTGCAAAGGCCCTGTGTGACCAAAACAGTGGAAAACCCCCAAAAGTGACCCTATTTGGGAAACTACACCCCTCAAGGAATTTATCGAGGGGTATAGTTAGCATTTTGACCCTACAGTTTTTTTGCAGACTTTAGAGGAATTAGGCCGTGAAAATGAACACCTACATTTTTTTTTGTAATAAAATGTCGTTTTAGCTCGGATTTTTCAATTTTCACAAATAAAGGAGCACCCCAAAATTTGTAAAGCAAACAAACTCTTCTGAGCACAGCAATACCCCATATGTGGCAATAAACTGCTATTTTGACCCACGGCAGGGCTTAGAAGGGAAGGAGAACCATTTGGCTTTTGGAGCTCAAATTTTGCTGCGATGGTTTTCGGGTGCCATGTCGCATTTGCAAAGGCCCTGCGGGACTAAATCGGTTGAAACCCCCAAAAGTGACCCCATTTGGGAAACTACAACCCTTAAGGAATCTATCTAGTGGTATAGGGAACATTTTGACCCCACAGGTTTTTTGCCGAATTTAGTGGAATAAAGCCATCAAATTTGAAAAGCTAAATTTTTTCAGATAAAATGTGGACATTTTCAAGTTTTACAAGGAATAAAGGAGAAAAAGCACCCCAACATTTGAAAAGCAATTTTTCCTGATTACGGCAATACCCCATAAGTGGTCATAAACTGCTGTTTGGACCCACGGCACAGCCCAGAAGGGAAGGAGCACCATTTGGAGCTCAAATTTAGCTGGAATGGTTTTCAGGTGCCATGTCACATTTCAAAACAGTGGGAGCCCCCCAAAAGTGACCCCATTTGGGAAACTACACACCTTAAGGAATCTATCTAGTGGTATAGTGAGCATTTAGACCCCACAGGTCTTTTGCAGAATTTATTGGAATTAGGCCGTAAAAATTAATATCACATTTTTTCCAATAAATAGTTGAATTTTTTCATTTTCACAAGGGATAAAAGCCCACCCAAAATGTGTAAAGCAATTTCTCCCGAGTAAGGCAATACCCCACATGTGGACATAAACTGCTATTTTTGGACGCACAGCAAGGCTCTAAAGGGAAGGAGCTCAATTTGGTTTTTGGAGTGGAGATTTTACTAAATTAGATTTCGGACACCATCTTGCATGGAGCTAAGGTACCAGTACAGTGGAAAGGCCCCAAAAATTACCCCATTTTGGAAAATACATCCCTGAAGAAATTTATCTTGAGGTATTGTGAGCATTTTGACCCCGCAAGTATTTTGCAGAAATTAGTGCACTGTGGATGTTGCAGATTGAAAATTGCCATTTGACCTCTGTGACCAATATGTTGTGCCCAGTTTTTGCCACTGGAGACACACACCCCATAAATTGTTAAGCGGGTTCTCCAGAGTACTGTAATACTCAATATGTGGTCATAAGCTGCTGTTTGGGCAGACTGTCAGGCTCAGAAGAACCGCCATTTGGCTTTTGGAGCGTAGAATTTGCTTAGTAGTAGTTTTGTTTGGGGGTTTTACTGGTATTTCAGCTTATAATGTGGGGGCATATGTAAACTGGGCGGAGTACACCAGGGTATATGTAAGCTGGGCAGAGTACATCAGGGTATATGTAAGCTGGGCGGAGTACATCAGGGTATATGTAAGCTGGGCGGAGTACATCAGGGTAGGGATGCACGTTGCATGGAAACTTCGATACTGTTTCGATACTCTGCATCCCCAAACGGTTCGATACCGTTATTTCATGTATTTCGATACTTGCTGTGCGGCCGCACAGCTCAGTATTGTAACACACGAATGTATGAGAGCGGGGCAGCGGCGTGTAATACATGTGTAATTCAGCCATTGCTCTGCTCCTGATTCCTGACAAGTGCGCGGTGTCAGGATGATGTCATGAGCGACAGAAGATGGCGGGCGCGCTGCAAAACACCCACATGTTCTGTCCTCCGTGCCTGCGCCGCTGCTCAATAGTGCAGCGCCGGCCGCATCACCTCATGCTGACCTTGCAGCAGCGGGGCAATGACTGTATTACACAGCCGCAGCCCCGCTCTATAACAGCGGAGATCAGAGAAACCTCTCATCTCCGCCGCTATTCTCCTGAATACTGCGATCACAGCGGACTGCAGCATTCAGGGGAAAATGAGAAGGGGGATGCCCCTTGGATCGCGTCACAGGTAATTCCTGTGACGCGATTGAGGGACATACCATATATGGGCAGACAGCCCAGGGTCCATTGAAGGATCCCAGGGCTGTCCTACCATATTTCCTGTTAGGGCATACTTAAGTATGTCCTAACAACTGCCTGTGTACTATCAGTACACAGGCTAATGTACTGTAATATACATATATGCCAGTACAATAAAGTTAAAAAAATAAAGTAAAAACAAAAGTAATGTTTAAATAAAAAAAAAAAAAATACACATACACCTTTTTTACAATAAACATTAAAATAAGTCTCAATACATAAAATATACACACATTCAGTATTGGCGCGGCCGTAATAACCTGCACAACTATTTTGTTGCATCATTTATGATGTGTACGCTGTAAAAAAATAAAATAAACACGGTTTCCTTCACTTATTGTGGGGCATGAGGTGCGATGATGAATTTTACCTCCATGTGCCTCACATTAATAGTAATTAACCCCATCATGTACCTTTACATATTAACCCATTATGAATGAGAAAAATGATGGGGTTAATTACTATTAATGTGAGGCACATGGAGGTTAAATTCATCATCGCACCATGCGCCTCACATCAGAAAATGGAAGAACTTTTTTTATTTTTTTATACTGCAAAGTATCGAATTGGTATCGAAATCGCAATACTAAACGAAGAATCGGTATGGAAGTCCAAATTCTGGTATTCTACATCAGGGCATAATAGGATGATGTAATAATGGGGTGAATGAATAATAAAATTAATAATCCTTGGATTGGTGTGGTACACTTTAAACCAATCCTTTATGCACAGACCGGGTTTTTTGAGTATTATACAAAATATCTGCGCTCCAGTATTGCTTAACCGCTTCCCGACCGCCCACTGTAAATTCACGTCGGCACTTGCTGGGCTCTGTGCAGTGCCGACGTGAATTCACGGTGGGTGTTAAAAGCGCGATCCGGGTGTCTCAGAGTAGCGCTGACACCTGGATCACGCTGTTATCCCCTGCCTCTAGTCCCGGAGACATGACCGGGACCTAATTGGTTCAGGTCCCGGTCATGTGATCGCAGGGAAAGTTTGTTGTAGCAACGAACTGGAAAGTTTGTTACTACAACAAACTGGAAAGTTTGTTGCTACAACAAGCTTTCCCGGGGACCGATTGCAGCTGCTTCAATCGGTTATAAGGCAAAACCGGAGGCCATACAACAGCCCCCGGGTCTGCCATGCACAGCAGCCTATGAGAACCAGCCGAAGGCTCGTCCTCATAAGCTTCCTGTCAGTGTGACTCTCAGCGTCACACTGACTGTTTATAATACGTTTCACTACCTAGGTAGTGTAATGTATTATAGCAGCGATCAGTGCTGCAGGTCTTCAAGTATAACAAGTAAAAAGTAATAATGTTTTATAAAAGTGTAAAAATAAGTTATAAGTTACAAAAACAAAAAATTCATTTTTTTCCTATAATAAGTCTTTTATTATAGGAAAAAAATGAAAATGTTAAAAAAAAGTACACATATTTGGTATGACCGCGTTCACAACGACGCAAACTATAAAACTATAATATTATTTTTCCCGCACGGTGAACAGTGCAAAAAAAAATAATTAAAAAACAATGTCAGAATCACAATTTTTTTGGTCATCAACCCTTCAAAAATATAAAATAAAAGTGATCAAAAAGTCGCATGTACCCTAAAATAGTACCAACAAAAACTACAACCCTTTTTTGACTGAAAAATAAAAAAGTTATGGCTCTCAGAATATGGTGACGCAAAAAAATAAATTTTATCGAAAAGTGATTTTATTGCGCAAACGCCACAAAACATAAAAAAAAACTATATACAGCTGGTATCGCCGTAATCGTATCGACCCGCAGAATAAAGTAAAATGTCAGTTATAGCGCCCTGTGAAAAGTGTAAAAAAAAAAAAAAGACACTTTGCTTGCCAAAAAAAATCTAAGAAAAAGTGATAAAAAAAATCACATGTACCCTAAAATGGTACCAATGAAAACTACAGATTGTCCCGCAACAAATAAGCCCTCGCATGGCTCCGGTGAAGAAAAAAATAAAAGTTCTGGCTCTCAGAATATAGCGACAGAAATTGTGCAGTGTCCAAAAGCGGATAAGATCGGGCGCCATTTATCAGTGCGACATCGGCCACATATCTGCAGATTATTATTTATTTACCTAATTATTATACCCTCTTATTATGCCCCGATGTACTCTGCCCAATTTACACATACCCCCACATCATAAACTGAAATACCAGCAAAACCCCAAACAGAACAGTTACCAAGCAAAATCTGCGCTCCAAATGGCGCTCCCTCCCTTCTGAGCCCCACGGCGTGCCCAAACACCAGCTTACGTCCACATATATGATATTTTATATCCGGGAGAACCCGCTCAACATTGTACGAGATATTTGTCTTCAGTCGCACAAACTGGGCACAACATATTGTGCATTAAAATGGCATATCAGTGGAAAATTTTAATTTTCACTTTGCACCATCCGCTGCACATTAACGCCTTCGCGCACCACGACTTAATAGCATGTCGTGGTGCGGGGGGTTATATATGGAGCGGGCTCATGCGCTGCGCCCGCTCCATATTCTGCAGGTGTCCGCTGTGTATTACAGCTGACACCCGGGACTAATGGATAGGAACAGCGATCTCGCTGTTACAGGAGTCTGTAAAAATGATAAATGATCGCTTGTTCCAGTCCCCTAAAGGGACTTTTGGGAGGTTTCCACTGTTTTGGTACCTCAGGGGCTTTGCAAATGCGACATGACACCCGAAAACCATTCCAGCTAAATTTGAGCTCCAAAAGCCTAATATTGTTCCTTCCCTTCTGAGTCTTGCCGTGGGTCCAAACAGCCGTTTATTACCACATATGGCATATTGCTGTAATCAGGACAAATTGCTTTACAAATTTTGGGGTGATTTTTCTCCTTTATTCATTGTAAAAATTAAACATTTCTATGTTTTTTTTCAGAAAAAAAGATTTTCATTTTCACGGCCTAATTCCACTAAATTCAGCAAAAAAACTGTGGGGTCAAAATGCTAACTATACCCCTAGAAAAATTCCTTGAGGGGTGTAGTCTACAAAATGGGGTCACTTTTGGGGGATTTCCACCGTTTTGCTCCCTCCAGGGCGTTGCAAACGCGACATGGCACTGAAAACCAATACAGCACAATCTGCGCTTCAAAATCCAAATGGCGCTCCATCCCTTCTGAGCTCTGCCGTGGGTCCAAACAGCAGTTTAGTACCACATATGGGGTATTGCTGTAATCAGGAGAAGTAGCTTTACAAGTTTTGGGCTGCTTTTTATTCTTTATTTCTTGCAAATATATTTTTTATATTTTTTCAGAAAAAAAGTAGATTTTCCCTTTCACAGGCAAACTCCAATAAATATAGCAGAAGACCTGTGGGGTCAAGATGCTAACTATACCCCTAGATAAATTCCTTGAGGGGTGCTGTTTCCAAAACTGTGTCACTTTTGGGGGATTTCCACTGTTTTGGCACTACAAGACCTCTTCAAACCCGACATGGTGCCTAAAATATATTCTAAAAAAAGGAGGCCACAAAATCCACTAGGTGCTCCTTTGCTTCTGAGGCCTGTATTTCAGTCCATTATCACACTAGGGCCACATGTGGGATATTTCTAAAAACTGCAGAATCTGGGCAATAAATATTGTGTTGCGTTTCTCTGGTAAAACCTTCTGTGTTACAGATTTTTTTTTATTACAAATGAATTGCAGCAAAAAAAATAAAATTTGTCAATTTCTCCTCTACATTGCTTTAATTCCTGTGAAACGCCTAAAGGGTTAAGAAACTTTATGAATGCTGTTTTGAATACTTTGAGGGGTGCAGTTTTTAATATGGGGTGATTTATGGGGTCTATCTAGTACATAAGGCCCTCAAAGCCGCTTTAGAACTGAACTGGTCCCTGTAAAAATCGCCTTTTGAAATTTTCTTGAAAATGTGAGAAATTGCTGCTAAAGTACTAAGCATTGTAACGTCCTAGAAAAATAAAATAATGTTCAAAAAACGATGCAAATATAAAGTAGACATATGGAATATGGGAAATAGTAATACCACACAAAATAGTTACTATCTGTTTTACAAGCAGATACATTTAAAATGAGAAAAATCATAATTTGTGCAAATTTTCTCTAAATTTTGGTGTTTTTCACAAATAAGCAATGAATTTATTGACCAAATTTTTCCACTAGTATAAAGTATAATATGTCACGAGAAAACAATCTCAGAATCACTTGGATAGGCAAAAGCATTCCAGAGTTATTACCACATAAATTGACACGTCAGATTTGAAAAAATGGGGCTGGTCCTGAAGGCCAAAAAGAGCTCGGTCTTGAAAGGGTTAATCTTTGACTTCTTCACTAGCCCTATAAGCCGCACAAGGCCCTAAAGTTTCCTCATCTCCGCTGCATCTATCGGGTCCACCTGTGGGGTCTAGCAAATGACGATGTGGGGTTTTTAGTGAAAAACTACTGGACCTAAAAAATTTGTCTGGGCCGTCATTTAGAATCATTTTGCATCATTGCGTTTTGAGAGTAATAACGTGTTATTTTTCCGTAGACGGAGATGTTTGAGGGCTTGTTTTTTGTGGAATGAGTGGTTATTTTTTTTTGTTCCATTTTGGGGTACATGCGATTTTTATTTTTTTTATCACCATTACATTTTTGGGGAGAAGAGGAAACCAAAAAACAGCAAATCTAGCACTGTTTTGTTTCTTCTTTTTTACAGTGTTCACCGTGCAGTATAAACATGTTAACTTCATTCTGCGGGTCGATACGATTACAGCGATACCAAATTTATATATAGGTTTACTACTTTCCCACAATAAAAATACTCTTTTCTAACAAAAATCATATTTTAGTGTCGCCATTTTCTGACAGCCATAACTTTTTTATTTTTCAGTTGATATCGCTGTGGGAGGGCTTGTTTTCTGTGTGACTAAGTGTAGTTTTCGTGGGTACCATTTTGGGGTACTTGCAACTTTTTCATCACTTTTTATTAAATTTTTTCTGAGATTGTTATTGTTTTTTATTTTATTTTTTTAACGGTATTCACCGTGTGGTAAAAATAACAGGATATTTTTATAGTTCAGGCCGTTCCGAATGTGGTGATACCTATTATGTAAAGTTTTGTTTTTTTCATTTATAAAAGGACTTGATCAGGGAAACAGGGCGATTACTGTTTTTATTACTTAAAACTTTTATTTATTTTTCTTAAACATTTATTTTTTACTTTTTTCACTTACCTGGGGACTTGAATATCTAACCTTCTGATCGCCAGTGTAGTGCAGTGTATTGTAACTGTCATTTTCCATCTGACAGCCTATTATGTCCTAAGAGGCTTCCGTATCTGGCAACCAGGAAGCCGTTGCTAGGCTTCCTAGTTGCCATATCAATCATCGCCACACGCGATCTCTCACGGGGGGGGCACAGAGGGAGCCACCTCCCTCTGTCAACCACTTCAATTCGGCGAACGCCATTGACCGGTGGGGCTAAACGGCGGTAACTGCCATCGCTGCCGTTGCAGCAGGATGTCCACTGTATATTACAGCTGTCACCCGCTGAAGATGAAGCGCGCACAGCTCCTGTGCCCGCTTTATCCTCATGACTGGTCTGGTACGTCAGATTGTGGGAAGCTGCTTGTTATACCGACGTACCAGACCAGTCATTTTACGGGAAGGAATTAATGTTAAGAAATAACACTGAAAAAATAAGAGAAAAACTGACATTCTGTACGTTTTGTGCAGAGTAAATGCAAAGCTCCAAATATTACTGCATAAAGGAGGAGGTTTTTTCAAAGGTATATTTTTCCTTTTATATGTGTCCAGGCAGATAATGCTGTTCTCCCATTATCTGCCTGGACACATATAAAAGGAAAATAGGAGGTTTCCCAGTCCCCAGCTACAGGATCAAGATGGACTTGGACACACTATAGAATGGGTAGGGGGGTGGATTACCCCAAAATATACCTTTGAAAAAACCTCCTCCTTTATGCAGTAATATTTGGAGCTTTGCATTTACTCTGCACAAAACGTACAGAATGTCAGTTTTTTTCTCTCACAAAAGAGAGCACATTTTTAGCCTTTAAATTTGTCCTGTGTGTATGTTTTGCACATTATTTTAAACAATATGAAGTAAAAGTTATATTTTATAAAGCTCTATCATTATTCCAGTGATTCTTTACTAATTCTAAATAGAGTATTTATGCTATAAAAAACCTTTGGTGGAAGGAATAAAAATACCACCTGACATCTACTGAAAAAATAAGGAAACTTGTAAGGCCTTCATACGAACACCATTTTTTTTCTAAGCGTGTTTTTGCTTACAACATCACTAGATTTTAACCCCTTCAGGACTGAGCCTGTTTTGGCCTTCAGGATGAAGCAGATTTTTCAAATCTGACATGTGTCACTTTGTTTTCTCGTGACATATTGTACAGTTAGTGAAAAAATTTGGTCGATAAACTCAATATTTATTTGGAGAAAATTTGCAAAAATTAAAATTTTTCTAAATTTAAATGTATTTGCTTGTAAAACACATAGTAATACCACACAAAATAGTTACTAGTTTACATTTCCCATACGTCTACTTTATGTTTGCATTGTTTTTTGAACATTCTTTTATTTTTCTAGGACGTTACAAGGCTTAGCGCTTTAGCAGCAATTTCTCATTTTCAAGAAAATTTCAAAAGGCTATTTTTTCAGGGACCAGTTAAGTTCTGAAGTGGCTTTGAGGGCCTTATATATTAGAAAGTCCACATAAATCAACCCATTTTGAAAACGGCATCCCTCAAAGTATTCAAAACAGCATTCAAAAAGTATTTTAACCCTTTAGGCATTTCACAGGAATTAAAGCAATGTAGAGGTGAAATTTACAAATTTCATTTTTATTTGTTTTTGCAAAAATTCATTTGTAAAAAATTTGTAAAAATTCTGTACCCCAGAAGGTTTTACCTGAGAAATGCAACTCAATATTTATTGCCCAGATTCTGTAGTTTTTAGAAATATCCCACATGTGCCCTAGTGTGCAAACGGACTGAAACACAGGCCTCAGAAGCAAAGGTGCACCTAGTGGATTTTGGGGCCTCCTTTTTTTTTTAGAATATATTTTACGCACCATGTCAGGTTTGAAGAGGTTTTGTGCTGCCAAAACAGTAAAGACCCCCCAAAAGTGACATTTTGGGAACTACACCCCTCAAGGAATTTATCTAGGGGTATAGTTAGCATTTTGAACCGACAATTTTTTTGCTAAATTCATTTGAATTAGTATGTGAAAATGAAAATCTACTTTTTTTTCTGAAAAAACATTTTTTTAAAAAAAACTTTTACATGGAATAAAGGAGAAAAAGCACTCCAACATTTGTAAAAAATTTCTCCCAATTACGTAAATACGCCATATGTGGTAATAAACTGCTGTTTGGACCCACAGCGGGGCTCAGAAGGGAAAGAGCGCTATTTGGCTTTTGGAGCTCAAATTTTGCTGAAATGGTTTACCGGTGTCATGTAGAATTTGCAAAGCTCCTGAGAGACGAAAACAGTGGAAACTACACAAAAATGACCCTATTTGGGAAACTACACCACTTAAAGAATCGATCTAGGGGTATAGTGAGCATTTAGACCCCACAGGTCTTTTGCAGAATTTCTTAGAATTAGGCCGTGAAAATGAATATCAACATTATTTCCACTAAAATGTTGAATTTTTTCAATTTCACAAATGATAAAGGAGGAAAAAGCACCCCAACATTTGTAAAGCAATTTCTCCCGAGTATGACAATACCCCACGTGTGGTCATAAATGTTTTTTTCATTAGAAAGTAATTAACCCTTTCCGGACTGATCCATTTTTGCTTTTTCGTTTTTCCCTCCCCGCTTTCCAAGAACCATAACTTTTTTATTTTTCTGTCAATAGAGTGGTGTAAGGGCTTATTTTTTGCGTAACGAGCTTGAGTTCTTATTGGTACCATTTTTTGGTACATGCAACTTTTTGAGCACTTATTACATTTTTGGGTAGTGCTAAGGTGACCAAAAAACAGATTTTGCCATTTGAAATTCTTTATTTTTTACGGCGTTCACCATGCGAGTTAAATAATTGATATTGTAAAAGATTGGATTTTTAACAGACACAGCGATACAAATTTTGTGTTTTTCTTTAGAGAAAAAATGTGAAAAATTTTTTTTTTTGGACTTTAAATATTTATTTCATTTTTTTCACTAATAATAATTTACTCTTGCTTTTACACATTTTATTAGTCCCCCTAGGGGACTTGAGCCAGCAATCAGCAGATAGCTGATACAATACACTGCAATACTAATGTATTGCAGCATATTGTCATTTTTACAGGCTCCTGTAACAGCGCGATCGTTGTTCCTGTCAGTTAGTCCCATACATTACCCCCCACACCATAATAACGGCGATCATGTGACCGAACAAAACGGTTCTTGGTCTGTGCTCCGAGGCCTCAGCTACCTCCGTAGCTGAGTACACAGAGTTTAAGCGCCTCCCAGGGGCGTTCTCTTATTCCAAAGCGCCGCCGTGAAAAGGCGGCGCTCTGGCATAAGCACCCTTAGTGGCCGCCGTGAAAACTCGTATAGGCGGTCATTAAGGGGTTAATGAAAAGCCAGAGTACAGAATGACTGCCAGAACTAGGCAGCATAGATCTGTATTGGTTACAGGTGGTCATTGAGTGGAAATATTATAATCCGGACTATTGTGTATGAGGTGAGAAACTGAAAGTGTTTTGCACAAATCATACTCGGATTAGGAAATGTAATATTTTTTCGTCCCTAAAAAATAAAGAAAATCGGTATATTAATCCAAAATTGAAGTTGAAGGGGTTATCCGGTAAGTGAAAATTTGCAAATGAAATCAACCAAAAAAAAAGCAATATTAACCTCTCCTTGACCCCGGCGATCCAGCGCGGAAACTCAGACGGCACTCCCGGTGGTTGTTTACATGCAAGTAGTACAGTTAGGTCCAGAATTATTTGGACAAGTTTTGGGATTTTAGCTGTTTACCTAAACATATTGAATATACAGTTATATAATCAATATGGGCTTAAAGTGCAGGCTCTCCGCTTTAATTTGAGGGTATTCACATCCTAATTTGAGGAAGGGTTTAGGAATTACAGCTATGTAATATGTAGCAGCCTCTTTTTCAAGGGACCAAAGGTAATTGGACAATTATCTCAAAAGCGATTTAATGGGCTGCATGGGCTATTCCCTCGTTAGTCCATCATCAATTAAGCAGGTAAAAGGTCTGGAGTTGATTCCAGGTGTGGCATTTGCATTTGGAAGCTGTAGCTGTGAACCCACAACATGAGGTGAAAGGAGCTCTCAATTAAAGTGAAACAGATCATCGTTAGGCTGAAAAAAATGAAGAAATACATCAGAGACATAGCACAAATGTTAGGAGTGGACAGATCAACAGTTTGGTACATTCTTGAAAAAAAAAAAAAAAGAGCGCACTAGTAATCTTGTAGACTCCAAAAGGCCTGGACGTCCACGGAAGACAACAGTGGTGGATGATCGCAGAATCCTTTCCATGGTGAAGAAAAACCCCTTCACAACATCTACCCAAATGAAGAACACTCTCCTGGAAGTAGGTGTATCCGTATCTAAGTCTACCATAAAGAGAAGACTTCATGACCGCAAATACAGAGTGTTCACCACAAGGTGCAAACCATTAATCAGCCTTAAAAATAGAAAGGCCAGATTAGACTTTGCCAAACCACATCTAAAGAAGCCAGCCCAGTTCTGGAACAGCATGAAACTAAGATCAACTTGTACCAGAATGATGGGAGGTAGAAAGTATGGAGAAGGCTTGGAACGGCTCATGATCCAAAGCAGACCACATCCTCTATAAAACATGGTGGAGGCAGTGTGATGGCATGGGCATGCATTGTTGGCAAAGGCACTGGGTGACTAGTGTTTATTGGTGATGTGACTGAAGACAGAAGCAGCCGGATGACTTCTGATGTGTTCAGGGATATATTTTCTGCTCAGATTCAACCAAATGCAGCAAGGTTGATTGGACGTCACTTCACAGGACAGATAGACAATGACCCAAAACATACTGCGAAAGCAACCCAGGAGTTTTTTAAGACAAAGAAAGTGGAATATTCTGCAATGGCCAAGTCAATCACCAGATCTCAACCCGATCGAGCTGCATTTCACTTGCTTAAGACAAAACTTAAGGCAGAAAGACCCACAAACAAGCAACAACTGAAGACCGCTGCAGTAAAGGCCTGGCAAAGCATCACAAAGGAGGAAACCCAGCGTTTGGTGATGTCCATGGGTTCCAGACTTCAGGCAGTCATTGCCTGCAAAGGATTCTCTACAAAGTATTAAAAAAAACAACATTTTATTTATGGTAATGTTCATTTGTCCAATCACTTTTGAGCCCCTGAAATGAGGAGGCTGTGTAGAAAAATGGTTACAATTCCTAAACGTTTCACAGGATATTTTTGTTCAACCCCTTGAATTAAACCTGAAAGTCTACACTTCAATTGCATCTCAGTTGTTTCATTTCAAATCCAATGAGGTGGCATGCAGAGCCCAAATCATAAAGATTGTGTCACTGTCCAAATAATTCTGGACCGAACTGTATGTGACCGATACAAAGCCAATCAGAAGGCTCAGCGGCCATATGTTTTGTTTTATTTCTGGCATTATGCCAGCAATACGATTTGTCTCCATAGAGCCCTGTTGATTTGCTGATCTGCAGTGATCACATGCTACGTGCATGTAAACAACCACCGGGAGTGCCACAGGAGCCCCAGCGCTGGATCGCCGGGGGCAAGGGTAGGTAAGCTCTGCTTTTTTTTTGTTTCTTTCATTTACAGGCCCTACTAAAAAAAATGAAACTTCCTGTATAACCCGTTTATGTTCACCCGTTCAGAATTTGACGAAGATTTAGATGTGGATTCCACGGTGAAATTGTCATCAAATCCTCTCACTTTCTGCAGCCAATGCAAGAGAATGGAGTATTTTTCAGCAAAATATGCAAGTTTTATGTGCGTATTTAGCTGCAGATTTTACCCCTTCTACATTGAAAAGGCTGAAATCCGCAGTGAACATCCAGAACAGAATGAGCATGTTGTATTTTTTGAAAACCCACAGCATGTTCCGAATCCAGTCTGGAAAATGTTCAGCTACATATGGATGAGATTTATTCAAATCTCATCCACATGGCTGGGATTGTAAGCAGATTCTGTTTTCCACGCTGCAGGAAAAAAACCACAGAAAAGTTATGTGGAAAGTGTTCCATGGTGCGACTTTCAATTCCACAGTATGTAAATTCATGCTGCGGGTTCTGTGCGGAGATGTTGCGTGTTTGGTCCATAGACTTCAATTGGGGGTCAGAAATTCCTCAACAGATTTGTTTTGTTCAGTATCCACCCTATGCGCCGCAGGGAATTCTGGCCAAAAAAACGCATTAAATTGTGGTGCAGTTTTCCGGCTGGAATGTCCCCTACGGAAAACCGCATAAAAAAAAAAAATGGAGACTTACCAAGGCGACGCATCCCTCAGACGTCTTCAGGTTATGCAGCCCTGGGATGACGTTTCATCCCATGTGACCGCTGCAGCCAATCACACAGAATGAAACGGCATACCAGGAGGCTGGTCTGGACAAAAAAACTTCAAAAGAATTTTGGATAAGTATAAGATTTAATTTTTGAGTTGCATTTTTTTTTCGGCGGAATCGCTGCTTTTTCACCGAAAAAAATTGCAACATCTGCTATTTGTTGCGGGTTTTACCTCCCCATTAATTCAATTGGGAAAACCCGCAACAAATAAGCTGCGTTTACGCAAATACATTTGACATGCTGCGGACTAAAAAAAACGCACCGCAGGCCAACTTCTGAAATTTTTTTTGTGCTCCGCATTTACGCAGCGTGTGGATGAGATTTGTTCAAATCTTATCCACTTTGCTGCTACTGTATTATGCCGAAGATTTTCTTCAAACAAAATCGGTTGCGGAAAATCTGCAGTATTTACACTATGTGTGAACTGATCCTTAAAGTCCTAAAACTACTGCCTGCAAGCTGCTCGATTCTGCTTAGTTAAAATCCAGGGAGCAAGTAGTGCCTCGCAGTTCTTGGAATTTTTTTTTAATAAAAACATTAATTGTTTCAGAAAGCAGTACAAAACAGTGCTACCGCTAAAAACTATGACACATACTAAATACCAATGTTACTGCTTTGTGAACATAAACTGATTGGGTAGAAACATTCATAACAAATATGTGATGGACTTTATGTACCAGAACAGAATGTACCTAGTCTTATGTGATGATGGCAATATGAGGCTGTCGAATTCTATTTTTATAAAGGCCTCATAAATAATATCCGGATTTATAATCCTTTCACTGTCAAGGACATATGTAATACATCATGACTTTGAACATCTGCCGCGACTAAACTATAAAGAATATACATATAAACCAAAAACGAAAAAAAAAGCAGCAATATGCAATTTAAGGGTATAAAAAATATGAAATCTTTCTTAACACATATCAAAGATCTAAGGTCCACAGAAACACCAAAAAAAAAAAAAAAGTTGACCGAATCCCAAGCTCTAATATTTAAACAATGGATTGGCATCCACCCCGAAGCGCGTTTCGGCACACGTGTCTTCGTTTGGGGGTGGCACTATACTGACACATGTTGCCTTTTAAAGGTAGAACAACCAATGGAGTAAACAAGAGGCCAGGTGTAAAGTTTTTTGTTTTTTTTAATAATATATCTCACTTCTAGCCTAATTTATATATTTGTTAGATGACAAATTAGCAGCCTTATATAACAGCTTAGAATTTTCTAATTTTATTATATCTGAACCATCAATATATGTTGGTATATATTTTTTTGTCTCCCTCCCATTCCCCGCTTTTCTTCCCCTTCTTTCCTTCCCCCTTCCCTTGTGTAGCTTCGATTCTATGTTTGATTATATATGTTGGTGTGAACGATCATGGCTATCATCATGCCATACACTGGACTGCAATAATGGTTCTATGTTATTCCTATCAATATGTAATAGCGCTTTTGGGCATTAGGTGTTTCTTAAGTAAGCTTCAACTTATCTTATGCACTTCTGCTGACGCGTGCATTGGTAAGTGCCGCGTTGACACCTGCTCGCATTCCCCACGCACATGCGTCGCTGCATGCCAAACTTCCGGATGACGGGCGGGCATGCCACTGCGCTTATGCGCCCAGTAGTTTATCGGTAAGCGCAATATTACTTTATTAACTCTAACCTTTACACCTGGCCTCTTGTTTACTCCATTGGCTGTTCTACCTTTAAAAGGCAAGATGTGTCAGTATAGCACGTCGGGGTAGACGCCACTCCATTGCTCTATCTGTGTACCTTATTATGGGTCAGTATGACTGTTGTTATTTAACATTAGCTTTCACTTTGTACTTTCACAATTCTTTTTATGTATTGGATAATAATGTATATAACTATAAAATCATACTACTGTCTATTAGTTCATATATTTATTGTTCCCGCGGTCGCTGACCGCCGGAGCGTCCTACTTACCGGCAACCGCAAGACACGCTCTTCAAGACGGCGTCTCCCTCCCCAGAGACGCCGGTACACGCAGCTGCAGCTCCCCACCAGTGTTATGTTCTCTAACCAATCCCTATGCACTCTGCCCTTTCTCCTTGCCTGAGCGTTGTTGTGTCTGCCCATGTCTGTCTTTGCAAATAGTCCCTTAGTTGTATCCTGTATCCAGTGTCCCCATTTCCTGTACCCCGTATCCAATAATTGTGTTTGTTCCAGTGCAAAGTCTAGTGTTGGAGTCGAGAGTATCATCTGTGCTAAGTGTCTGCTACGCCGAGAGTCTGCCTAATCTTCTATCCAGGTACTCTTGTTCTAAAGACTAATATTGACTGTAGTTTGGCCAGCTGCTACTCCGCTACGGCAGTGCGGCCTAGTTGGTCCACATACCCCATAGCCATGACAGTATGGTCATGCCTGACCAACGGGCACGCCAAGATCAGTTCCTACAGGTGGCAAAACACCCATAATTACCCGTTTTGATCTTCCTTCTATACATCCTCTGGCTGCATCCGCTACTCCACCACCTGCTATCCCTCCTGCCTGTCCTGGGTCTATAATTTCGTTGCCTCTACCTCCTTGCTACAACGAGGAACCTAAGACGCGTGGAGACTCCATTAACCAGTGTAAAATCCACTTCAAGTTATGTGCCCATCTCTTCCCCCTCTGATGAGGCCATGGTCGCTTTTATTATTTCTCTTCTCTCTGGTAAAGACCTGGCATGGGCAAACCTCATCTTGGAATGACAGGGTCTGAAATTCTCTGATTTGCCACTGTTTCTAGAGACTTACCGTACTGTGTTTGAGGAACCGGGTCGAACATCCTCTGCAGCTGCCTCACTGCTGACCCTCAATCAAGGGGGGTCAACTGTAGGAGAGTACGCCATCTCCTTCCGTACGCTGGCAGCAGAGCTGGCCTGTAATCATGAGACCTTAGTGGCGACTTTCTGGCAGGGCCTTACCTCTCGTATAAAGGATGAGCTGGCAGCTCGAGAGCTTCCTGCTACCTTGGATGCCCTAATACTTCTGGCAACCCGGATCAATATGAGGATCCAAGAGCGCACTCTGGAAGTTCGTCGGGAGAAAAGGTCTTCTCGACTGGCACCAAAATTTCAAAGGCCGCTACTGCCCTGTTCTGCTGCACCTCCGGAGGAGCCTATTCAGGTAGACAGACTGACTGTCCGATCGGGAACAGCAACGCAGACGATCGACTGGGTTATGTCTGTACGGTGGCCACAAGGGACATTTAGTGCGCCAATGCCCTCAAAATCCGGAAAATTACTACACATAGGCTTGATTGGAGAGATATTCCTAGGTGAACCTCTCTCGACCACTAAATTCTCTCCCAGACTTTCTATTCCTGTGTCTATTGTCACCTGTGGTGGATTGCACTTTGTCCTCGCTTATCTGGATTCCCGAGCGGCTGCAAATTTTATCCAGCAGGAATTTTTGACGTGACGTGACAGTTTTCCTTGGAGGTTAATGCCTCTTCCATCGGGGCTGGGGCACTCTTGTTTCAAAAGAATTCCAAGGGTAAGGTAGTATCTTGCAGATTCTTCTCCAAACTCTTCTCCAAAATCTTCTCCACGCTCGTGCCCGCTCTTTAAGGGCCAGCGAGCGCACCTGAGTTAAGTGCCAAATTAGCCCATGAGCACCCTGGACTATAAGGGGCCCAGCCCCTTCCTGCCTTGCCTGAGCATTGTTGTCGTTACCCTAGTTTTGTCTCTGCAAATGGTCTCCTAGTGTCTTCCAGTTCCCAGTGTTTCCAATTCCTGCTACTTGTAACCTGTATCCCGTGCTATCCTGGTCAAGTGCCGTATTGAGTTGGAGTCATGCTGTGCTATGTACCATGCCTGTCCTGTTACACCACGCCTGGTGTCCGCCTGCTGCCAAAGTCCCTTCTGAGCCTGCCTCGCTACTGTCTGAAGCTACCACAAGTACACCTATACGAACTATAGACTTTGACCTGTTGGCCAGCTGCCATACCGTTAAGGCGGTACGACCCAGTGGGTCCACATACCAAAACGTGACAGCACGCACCAGTCTTAGTGTTGGTGTTGCCTGCCCATGTTTGTCTTTGAAAATGGTCCCTTAGTTGTATCCTGTATCCAGTGTTCCGTTTCCTGTACCCCGTATACAATGTGTTTGTTCCAGTGCACTGTGCCAAGTGTCTGCTATGCCACGTGTTTGTTACGCCACGTGTCTGCCTAATCGTCTATCCAGGTACTCCTGTCCTAAAGACTATTATTGACTGTAGTTTATCCAGATGCTACTCCGCTACGGTGGTGCGGCCTAGTGGGTCCACATACCCCATAGCCGTAACAACATTAGAGCTTAGGATTCGGTTGTCCTATTTTTTAGTGGGTCTGTGGACCTTTTTAAATATATATTTATGTCTTAGATATGTGTTAAAGAATATTTCATATTTTTGATAACCTGATTTTTGATGCATATTGCATCTTTTTTTCATTTTTGGTTTATATGTATAGTCTTGATGCAGGCAATATACAAAACATGTTCTCTTGATCACCCCATCAAAAAAATATTAATTTATACAACTTATATTAACTGGTGGTGGTCACTACTAGATTTGTTTGGTTATAAGGACTATACAGTTTACTATTTACCTTTAATGTTCAAAATAACTTTATTGTAGAGGTCATTACAAGTACAGGGACTTGTACTGTGTACATGTTTTTTTTTTACTATTTGACAATTAGTATATAATAAATAATAAATTATTTTTAATAAATAATAAATTTTTTAAACTGTAATGTAATATATGTGTCTATATGACATTTAAGTTGCTGCGTGGTATATAAAAAAAAGTACCGGAATCTCCCCGGTATGCCTGATCAGAGGAGTAGTCCCAACTTATACTTTCGATGTAAGGTAGCAGCGTATCCCACTGTATAGGCATACAGTGGGATACGTCACCTGAACTAATCGGGCACAGTGCTACTTGAAGCACTGGGCCCAGGGAAGCCCCTGACATCACTGTTCATATAAGAACAGTGATGTCAGGGGCTTTCAATTACGGAGTCCCCAGCCAGGGTGAGTAGGAACGTCTGTCCACGGCCGTGGACGTTACAATATCCCCCCTCTTACGCCCCCTCTTTTTGGGACCAGAGCGAGAGAGGGTAGGGGCATTAAAGGTTCTCTTCTGGTTCCCAGGACCTCTCCTCAAGACAAAACCCTCTCCAGTCCACCAAATAGAAAGTCCTTCCTGCTACCCTCTTGCAATCCAGGATCTCCATCACCCCAAACACATCAGATGAACCGCTGGGAGCAACTGCAGGACTAGGCGTTTTACTGTAGCGGTTCAGGAACACAGGTTTCAGGAGGGACAAATGACAGGAGTTGGGGATTCTGAGGGTAGGAGGCAGTATTTATCTGTTGTAGGATCTCAAAGGGTCCGAGGAACTTGGGAGCAAAATTTGTATGAGGACACCTTCAAACGAATGGTCCTTGAGGATAGCCAGAGCTTAACTCCAGGAGAGAACGGAGGAGGAACTTTTCTTCTTTTATCGGCATGCTTTTTCATGCGGTCCACTGCCTGGAGGATCGCAGACTTTGTTTGCTGCCAGATATGCATAAAAGTCCTAAATGAGGAATTTGCTGCTGGTACTTCATGGCTGGCACAGGAAGAGGAACTCGAGGATGCTGGCTGTACACAATGTAGAAAGGAGACGAGGCAGTAGATTCACTTGTGTGATTGTTGTACGAGAATTCCGCCCAAGGCAGAAGTTGTACCGAATTGTCATGTTGGGCAGAAACAAAATGACGAAGATAATTCTCCAAAATTTGATTGATCCTCTCCACTTGACCATTGGACTGTAGGTGATAGGCTGAAGAGAAGTCCAGTTTAACGTCTAGCAGGTTGCACAGGGCTTTCCAGAACTTGGATGTAAACTGTACACTCCGGTCCGAGACAATATGCAGAGGAAGTCCATGTAGCCGGAAGATGTGCAGAATAAACAGATTTGCCAGGCGAGGAGCAGACGGAAGACCAGTCAACGGAATAAAATGTGCTATTTTAGAGAAATGATCCACTACTACCCAGATCGTGGTACATCCAGCTGAGGGGAGAAGGTCAGTGATAAAGTCCATAGCGATATGCTGCCAAGGGGCATCAGGAACAGGCAGGGGTAGTAACAGACCAGCAGGTTTGGAGCGGGTAGACTTGTTTGAGGAACAGCTCATACATGAAGAGACATAGTCCGCAACATCTCCAGGCAGACTAAGTCCTGTTTCTTATGGACATCAGAGTGCCCAGCTAGTTTAGAGTTGTGTCCCCAGCGGAGAATTCTCTTCCGGTCAGCAAGACAGACAAAAGTTTTTCCAGGGGGAATGTCTCTAATTTGCAGAGGGTTAGCGGCAATAATCCTAGAAGGATCTATGATGTATTAAGGAGTCTCAGTGTCATTGGTTACAAAGCGAGCCAAGACAAGCGAGACAAGAGGTCAGCCTTCACATTCTTGTCTGCAGGACGGAAGTGAAGCAAAAACCGAAATCTGGCGAAGAACAACGACCATCTGGCTCGGTGTGGATTTAATAGTTGAGCCGACTGTAGGTATGTGGAGGTTCTTGTGGTCAGTATAGATGATAATAGGATGAATAGCACCCTCCAGCAAGTGTCTCCACTGCTCTAAGGCTAACTTGAAGACCAGCAATTCCCGATCCCTGATGGAATAGTTGTTTTCTGCTGGAGAGAATTCTGAGAAGACGCCACAAGCCACCATCTTGCCTTTAGAGTTCTTTTGGCATAGTAGTTTTCCCGCACCTATGGAAGAGGCATCCACCTCCAGAAAGAACTGCTGAGAAGCATCAGGGTGATGGAGGACAGACGCGGAGGTGAAAGCGCTCCGGAGATCAGTAAACGCTCATTCTGCCTCCGGAGACCAATCCTTGGCGTTCACTCTCTTCTTGGTGAGTGCCGAGTTTGTGGCAGTCAGAGATGAGAAGTTCGGGATGAATTGCTGATAGAAGCTTGCAAATCCCAGAAATCTTTGTATGGAACTAAGACCCTGTGGTCGTGGCCATTTTAAGATGGATCTCACCTTCTCTGGATCAATCTTGAGACCATGGTCAGATACGATGTGGCCCAGGAAGGGCAGAGAGTTCCTCTCGAACACACATTTCCCTAATTTAGCATATAGGCGATTCCCCCTTAACCGCGAAAGAACTTGGCGAACATGCTTCCAATATGTCATCAAATCAGCTGAGTAAATCAGGATCTTGTCCAGATAGACCACCACACAGATATACAGCAGGTCTCGGAAAACGTCATTTACAAACTCCTGGAACACAGCTGGAGCGTTACATAGTCCAAAGGGCATCACAAGGTATTCGTAATGATCGTCTCGAGTGTTAATTGTGGTTTTCCACTCGTCACCTTTTCGGATACGGATCAAGTTATAAGCTCCGCGTAGATCCAGCTTTGTGAACACCTTGGCCCGACGTATTTTATCGAAAATTTCTGAGATAAGTGGCAGGGGATACTTATTATTTTTTTTTCATAATCTAAATTTTTATTAAGAATTTTAGCAAATACCAAAGCAAACAAGCCAAAGAAAACATCTCAATATACATACATGTTATTATTTGCATTGTCTGTAGTTCTCTTAGGTAAGACATTAGCATGTTTCAACATATTACACACACACCTTATCTGCGAAGTTCACATCTCAGGCTATAGGCATTGTCTCTTCTTGATAAGGTCTCATCATAAAAGTAAATGCAAGGCTTTGTGTAAAGTGTGTGATATCATTCTAAGTCCCATTAAAGGAGGGAGGAAGAAGAAGAGGGAAAGAGAGAAATAGGGAAAGCACAAGGAAAGAGATAGACGCCCAGGGCTAGACGTCCTGGGCTACCCAGAAGCTCCCCGTGTCCCACCTGCCCAGTGGGGGCAATGAGAGGATTGACTGGGAAGGAAAGAAGGGGTTCCCTTCTCCCAGACGGAAGCCACTGAATTAGCAGACTTCTCCTGACCGTCCCCTCTATGGAGGGGTTCCGCCTAGCCATTTAGCAAAGTGTGGCCCAGATTTGAAGGATGACCATGCACTCCACAGAGAGAGAACCGCACCAAAGCGATCACTGTCCTCTGCAACCAGAGATTCCATTCGACATAAAGAGTCCATCTCCGCTACCCATTCGACAACTGAAGGCGGTACAGTAGACTTCCAATGTCTAGGAATAACTGTTCGTGCCGCAGTCAGGAAATGCCGTAGTAGCCCCTTCCTAATACTCGGCAAAGGGCCCGGAATTAAGGATAGCAAAGCCATCTGAGGAGTGGGCACCAGCTGTGTACCTTCCACTTCTGTATAGATTTAAAAAATCGCTTTCCAGAAGGTCTGCAATACTTGACATGACCACCAGATGTGCAACATTGTTCCGGTCTCAGTTCCACACCGCCAACACAAATCTGACACCTCAGGGCGGGATACTTATTTTTAACCCTAATTTGGTTCAGGCCCCGGTAGTCGATACATGGATGAAGAGATCCGTCCCTCTTCTTCACGAAGAAGAATGCGGCTCCGGCCGGAGAGGATGACTTCCGGATGAACCCTCTCTCTCTTCTCTTTAATGTAGGCAGACTTGGCTAGGGTCTCTGGCAGAGAGAGGATAAACTCGACATCGAGGTGGCGAGGCATCAGGAATTCAACAGAGCAATCGTAGATGCGATGGGGAGGAAGTCTCTCTGCTTCCTTCTTACTGAAGACGTCCGCAAAACTAGGATAATGTGACGGTAGATCTGAGAGTGACTGAGGCAGTGGAGGTAAAACAGGACAAACCTTTGGCAGGCAACGGCTAAAGCATCTGGGTCCCAATTGGAGGACCTCTCCAGAACGCCAGTCGAGAACCGGAGCGTGTAGACGAAGCCAAGTCAGGTCCAGCAGAACAGGATTGATTGCTTTTGGTAGAACGAGGAGGATAATCTATTCCGAGTGGAGAACTCCGATTTGTAGTGTTAGTGGTTTAGTGACAGACAAAATAGGATCGGGCAATACTAATTCATTTACAGAGGCAACAGCCAGAGATCTCTCTAGAACTGTGGGTAGATGTATGCAATCCACTAAATCCTACAGGATGAAACTTGCAGCTGCTCCGGAATCCAGATAGGCAGAGGAGGAGTGTGATGTCTCTCCAGAGATGATGGTCACAGAAATAGGTAACTTGGGAGAGGCTTTGACGTTTCGGTGTTGTCCCACCTAGGGTTGTGTCTTCAACCAAACCTAGGTGCTGGAGTTTCCCGTCTTTTGTGGATGTTGGCGCATGAAAATGCCCTTTAAGGCCGCAATACAGACACAGATCTGATGAGCATCTGCGCTGTTTCTCCTGCTTGGACAATTTGATTCGGTCTACCTGCATGGGTTCTTCAGGTAGAGCAACAGGAGGAGGCAATAGTGGTCTCTGGAACGAGGGTGCCAGTCTGTGGAAACATCTCTCCCGCTGAACCTCCTGAGCACATTCCCGGATCATGTCGACCCGGGTAGCCAACAGGATAAGAGCACCCAGGGTAAAAGGGAGATTGCAAGATGCTTACTCGTCAGTCCCTGCCAAAATGTCGCCACCAATGCCTCATTGTTCCAAGCCAACTCTGCTGCCAGTGTACGGAAGGAGATCGCATACTTTCCTACCGTGAACTCTCCTTGCTTGAGAGTTAGGGAGTGGCCGCTGCAGAGGATGTTCGACCCGGATCCTAGAACACCGTATGTAAAGTCTCTAGGAATAACGTCAGGTCCGAGAATTCAGGGCCCTCTCGTTCCAAGATGGGGTTCGCCCATGCCAGGGCCTTACCAGCAAGAAGGGTAGTGCTGAACCCTACCTTGGCTTCATCAGAGGGGAAGAGGTGAGCACGCAGTCTAAAATGGATGGTACATTGGTTGAGGAAACCTCTACAGGCTCTAGGATCACCGTCATAGCGAGGAAGAGGCAGCGAAACTGTGGATCCGGAACAGACAGGAGTAGTAACAGGCAGTGGAGTGGCAGCAGCAACCTGAAGAGGAGCAGGGGGCTGATCCAGTCCGGCGATGATCGAGTTTAATGCCACGAGGAGTTTATCCTGGCGTGCACGCAGGTCACGCATATCTGACTGCATCACCTGAACCGCGGTCTTCGTTTAGCCAACGGGTTCCATGGCCTAAGCGTACTGTCACGATCTAGGGGTCTGTGGACCCACTAGGCCGCTCTCCGCCGTAGCGGAGAGGCAGTTGGCCAAGTCACAGTCTATGCAAATTTTATACAAGAGGGTCGTAGCACAAGGGTACATGAGATTAGTCCAGACGGTGGCAGAGGCTCTGGCATGGATGGGGCAGGTTGCGCCAGATGTGGCGGATGGTACCAGGAGTGGCAGATAACACCAGACGTGGTGTATACCAGCAGGCGTGGCAGGTGGCGGATGATACCAGGAGTGGCAGATAACACCAGACATGGTGTATAACAGCAGGCGGTACAACATGACTGCAACACTAGACAGGCTCAGGAACTAAACACAGTACGGGATACAGGTAGCAGGGCAGGGGAACACTGAGCAGGATAACACTAAGGGACCATTTGCAATACGAACATGGGAAAACTACAACAATGATTAGGCAAGGAGTGAAAGGACAGAGCCCTTTTTATAGTCCATTGTGATTACGGCTAATTAACCATATTTTACATGTGCGTGCCCTGGCCCTTTAAGGCCGGGCGCTCTAACACACTACGGGGCAGAGTGGAGCAGAAGTGAGTGCTGGCGTCTCCTAGGAAGGAGATGCCGGCCAGCACTCCAGGCCGTCGAAGGGTGAGTAGGGAGTGCCGCCGCGGCCGTTACACGTCACCTGATCATTAGTAAAGTCCTTGGAAGGAACAGATCATGTTCTAGTTCTTTTTATTCACCACATGTATATTTTATACATGTTAATAAATCCTCCAGAGAGAGTATTAATTACCTGCAATTGCCTGTGAATTCCAAATTAAAGTCTGATGTTAAGGGACAAACTAAATTTTGCAGTGACACCTCAAAGATGTCTTTTTTTCAAGCTCAACAAGCCTTTCATTGTAAGGTACACCTCCCATCCCATTTAATAATCTAGTTGCCCACCTTTGAACCCTCTCTAGTTCTCCTATATCCTTTTTACAATGTGGAGCCCAAAACTTCCATGTTCAAGATGTGGCCTTACAAGGGATTTATACAGGGGTAATATTACACTTGAATCACAGGTTTTTATCTTTTTTTTTTTTATACATGCTAAAATCCTATTTGCTTCTGCAGATGCTGCTTGACATTGAGTGCTGCTTATTAGTTTATTTGTTACCAGAATACCCAGGTCCTTCTCTTGTACCGTTATCCACCGTTTTATTCCATTTAATATATACAAAATGAATACTATTATTGCATCCTAGGTGCATTACTTTATATTTATCTACATAAATGTAATCTGCCATGTTTTTGGCCATGCTGACAGCTTATCTAGGTCTTTCTGTAATATTCTATAGTCAAGCTGAGTTTTAAGTATCCTACAAAGTTTTGTATCGTCTGCAAAAACGGACATCCTGTGAATCCCATCCACAAGGTCATTAAGGCCACATTCACACGACTGCGTTCGGTCCGTGTTATACGGTCCGCATGTCGTCTGCATTTCCCGGACCAAACACAGTTCTGGGAGCCGGGCTCCTAGCATCATAGTTATGTACGACGCTAGGTGTCCCTGCCTCCCCGCAGGAATACTGTCCCGTACTGAAAACATATTCAGTATGGGACAGTATTCCCGCGGGGAGGCAGGGACACCTAGCATCATACATAACTATGATGCTAGGAGCCCGGCTCCCTGAACTGTGTTCGGTCCAGGAAATGCGGCCGACATGCGGTCCGTATATTACGGACCGAACACGACCGTGTTAATAAGGCCTAATAAAGAGGTTAAAAAGAATGGTGAAATATTGAACGCACTATAAACATTGCATTTTTTTTAGGTGATATCTTTTTCCTTCGTCTTGTTTTTTTCCCTCAGTGGTGTGTGTTTTTTAAATCACAGTGAGGGTTGATTTAGCCTTTTTTTTTCAGGCAGCTAGTGGCGTTTTTCTCCTTAAGGGTATGTTCACACGCTTAACAAAATACATCTGAAAATACGGAGCTGTTTTCAAGGGAAAATAGCTCCTGATTTTCAGCCGTTTTTTAATCAAACTAGCGTTTTTCACGGACGTTTTTGGAGCTGTTTTTCTAGTGAGTCAATGAAAAACGGCTCAAGAAGTGACATGCACTTCTTTTTACGGGGCGTCTTTTTACATGCCGTTACTTGAAAATGAGGCGTAAAAAAACAAACGCCTCATCGGAACCGAACGCCGTATTTCCCATTGAAATCAATGGGCAGATGTTTGTAGGCGTTCTGCTTCAAATTTTTCAGCCGTTTTCGGAACGTTTACGGCCCAAAAACCGGCTGAAAATAGCCTGTGTGAACATACCCTTAGACCTCCATAGTTTTTTTTCCCCTCTTCAAAAAAACGCATGTGTGGATTTAGAATAAATGTGTTGCAGAGAGGAATCTTTGCATCACATGATCTTTAAATCATGTGAAAAATGCTACATAAAAAACGCAGGTAGTAAAATACGCTAGTTGCAAAAACATGACAAAAAAAACGTATGTACCAATTTAAAAAAAATTAAAAAAAAAGTGTGCGTGTGAAGAAAGACTAAAACGGTATAATAGTAAACTTTGCCATGTACTCCGTTTTACAATGATGCACCATTCCCCTTCTGCCGCTGTCTCATTTTGTTTACCAGGTGATTCAATGACATGTCAACCATGGGGACGACAGTTTACAAAACATGTGCTGATCTTAATAATTTGCCAACAAAACATCATTAGCAGAGTGTATAGGGTGAGATACGGACAGTGGGGGAGGGGGAACAGAGCATAATTGTAAAGGTGAATATATGGAAACGTTTATTATTATACTGTTTTAGGCTGCTTTGCATCCATTTATTTGTTAACCGTAAAATCTTCTCATTCTATCACTCTAAGGCCATGTTCACACAGCATATTTTCAGGTGTATTTCGGAGAGTAAAACGCTCGTATTATGCTCCGGAATACACTTAAAATGAGAAATTCTTAATGGACAACTGGCGTGTTTTACTATTGACCAAGTGGGCGTTGTACAGAGGAGTGTATGACGCTGACCAATCAGTGACCAATCAGCGTCATACACTTCTCCCCATTCATTTAGTCAGCGCATAGTGACACTGCATTGTTCGCTATGTGCTGATACTGACATATTAACGTTACTGAAGTGTTTAGACAGTGAATAGACATTCCTTCCAGCCAGGACGGGATGTCTATTCACAATCCCAACACTTTGGTAACGTTTCTGTGGTACTTACAGCAGACCAAGCTTAATCTCGAGAGATCTCGCTGTAAATTACAGGTTCTTCGAGATTACGCTTGCTCTGCTGTAAGTACCACAGAAACATTACCGAAGTGTCGGGATTGGGAATAGACATCCCGTCCTGGCTGGAAGGAAAGTCTATTCACTGTCTAAACACTTCAGTAACGTTAATATGTCAGTATAAGACAGCACATAGCGAACAACACTGTCACTATGCGCTGACTAAATGAATGGGGAGAAGTGTATGACACTGATTGGTCAGCGTCATACACTCCTCTGTACAACACCCACTTGGTCAATAGTAAAACACGCCCAGTTGTCCATTAAGAAACTAATTCGCATAAAGCTAAAATCGCTAATAACGTGGTGAAAATAGATCGTTTTTAAATAAAAAGCACTGCTGTCACCTACATTATAGCGCCGATCTCCTTATGTAGGAGATAGGGCACTTATAATGTGGTGACAGAGCCTCTTTATTTCTTCCTGTCAAAAAGACAAACAGCACAACAGACCCCATTATAAGTTAATGGCGACCATTTGTCGACAGTGGTATCCGCTGAACGAAGGATCTAGGGGTGCGTCATAGTTTCCGTTAGAAACAATAAACTACAACGCAGACTCTAACTGTATCATTACTGTTTATATTGATTACATAACCACATGTCTATTTATTTCTAGGTCTCTGAATGCTACTATTTACCCCTTTATTGCTGGCTGTATTATGGCTAATTTGGAAAACGTGGGGGTTCCAGCGTAAGAAGTACAGAGAAGGTTCTGATACATATGAAACAGTAATGGATATAGACAAATCATGTACAGAGACTTTACAGCAGGATGAAGCTGCTGGTCCATCAGGACCAGAAAAATGTTCCAAGACACAAATAGGAAGCAACTCAGCCAATCAGGCACCGCATGTAGGACCAGATTTACCACCAGTTGTTCCATCTCCGGCAAAACCAGAGCAGAAACAGTTGAAATTTGCTCCCTCAAAAGGGAGTGTTTCGGAACCAAGGCATACAAACGTAAGGAAACCACCTCTTTCTAGGTTTATCCTGGGTTCTTCTGAGGACAACTCTTCTGATGACGAGTGTACTGTTGGCTCTTTTAAAGGCCCAAGAAAAAGCACTCTCACCAGTAGTGGATCACAGACTCCATCCCTATCATCATTACCGGAAATAGAGCCATTAGCCACCACAATAAGGTAAGCTGAGCATTTAGTCATATGATGGCGTGCCTATGTGCTCTTTAACCCCTTAAGGACACAGCCATTTTTTTCAAATCGGACATGTCACTTTATGTGGTAATAACTTTGGAATGCTTTTATGTGTCCAAGCAATTCTGAGTTTGTTTTCTCCTGACACATTGTACTTTATATTAGTGGTAAAATTTGGGCAATATATTTAGTGTTTATTTGTGAAAAACACCAAAATTCTGAGAAAATTTGCAAAAATTTGCATTTTTCTGAATTCAAATGTATTTGCTTGTAAGACAGATAGTAATACCACACAAAGCAGTTACTAGTTAACATTTCCCATATGTCTACTTTATGTTGGCATCATTTTTTTAAAGTCCTTTTTTTTTTTCTAGGATTGCAAGGTTTATAACTTTAGCAGCAATTTCTCACATTTTCAATAACATTTCAAAAGCCTAGTTTTTCAAAGACCAGTTCAGTTCTGAAGTGGCTTTGAGGGCCTTTTGTATTAGAAAGTCCCCATAAATCACCCCATTTTAAAAACTGCACCCTCAAAGTATTCAAAACAGCATTCAGAAAGCTTCTTAAACCCTTAGGGTATGTTCACACGCCCTATTTACGGACGGAATTCAGGCGTTTTACGCCTCGAATTACGGCCGAAAAAACGTCTCCAAACATCTGCCCATTGAATTCAACGGGTCTTACGGTGTTCTGTGAAGACGCTCGCCTCAAATAAGTGCATGTCACTTCTTGGGACGTAATTGGAGCCGTTTTTCATTGACGCCAATGAAAACCAGCTCTAATTACGTCCGTAAAAGACGGCGCGAAAAACGCGTGCACTTGTCAAAACGTCTGAAATTCAGGAGCTGTTTTCGCCTTTTCAGACGTAATTGGCGTTGCCGTGTGAACATACCCTTAGTCGTTTCACAGTAATTTTTTTTGTCAAAATTCATTTGTAATAAATTTTTCCCTGTAACACAGATGGTTTTACCAGAGAAACGCAACTCAATATTTATTGCCCAGATTCTGCAGTTTTTATAAATATCCCACATGGACTGAAACACAGGCCTCCGAAGCAAAGAAGCACCTAGTGGATTTTGGGGCCTCCTTTTTTTTTTTTGAATATATTTTAGGCACCATGTCAGGTATGAAGAGGTCTTGTAGTGTCAAAACAGTGGAAACCCCCAAAAGTGACCCCATTTTGGAAATTTATCTAGGGGTATAGTTATCATTTTGACCCCCCACATTTGTAAAGCAATTTCTCCCGATTACGGCAATGCCCCATACTGCTGTTTGGACCCACAGCAGGGCTCACAAGGGAAGGAGCACCATTTGGATTTTGGAGCGCAGATTTTTCTGGAATGGTTTTCAGTGCCATGTTGTGTTTGCAACGCCTTGGAGGCACCAAAACCGTGGAAACCTCCAAACAGTGACCCCATTTTGGAAACTACACCCCTCAAGGAATATTTATAGGCGTATAGTTAGCATTTTGACCCCACAGGTTTTTTGCAGAATTTATTGGAATTAGGCCGTGAAATTGCAAATCTAATTTTTTTCTAATAAAATGTAGTGTTACCTCAGATTTTTTCATTTTCACAATAGATCAAGGAGAAAAATTACCCCAACATTTGTAAAGCAAACTCTTCTGAGCACAGTAATACCCCATATGTGGTTATAAACGGCTGTTTAGACACACAGCAGGGCTTAGAAGGGAAGGAGCACCATTTGACTTTTGGAGCTCAAGTTTTGCCATGTCACATTAGCAAAGCCCGTCACGGGCCAAAACAGTGCAAACCCCGCAAAAGTGATCCCATTTGGGAACCTACATCCCTCAAGGAATTTATATAGTGAGCATTTTGACCCCACTGTTTTTTTTTTGCTGAATTTATTGGAATTAGGCAGTGAAAATGAAAATCCACAGAAAAAAGCACCCCAACAATTCTAAAGTAATTTCTCCTGAGTATGGCAATACCCATATGTGATAATAAACTGCTGTTTGGACACACCGCAGGGCTCAGAATGGCAGGAGTGCTACTTGGCATGCAGATTTTGCTTGATTGGTTTTTGGGCGCCATGTCGCATTTGCAGAGCCCCTGAGGTACCAGTACAGTAGAAACCCATGAGACGTGACTCCATTTTGGAAACTATACCCCTCAGGGCATTCTTCTAGGGGTGTAGTGAGAATTTTGATCCCACAGGTGTTTCATAGATTTTATTAGAATTAGGCAGTGAAAATGAAAAATTAAATAAAATAAAAAATGTTGTTTTTGCTCCCAATTTTTTATATTCACAAGGGGTAATAGGAGAACGAAACCACACAATTTGTTACTCAGTTTCTCCCGAGTACTGCAATATCCATGTGTGACCCTAAACTGCTGTTTGGGCACATGGCAGAGCTCAAAACTAGAGCGTATTGTGCCATTTTAGTGCACAATATGTTTTGCCCAGTTCGTGCCACAGAAGACAAATACCTCAAACTGTTAAGCGGGTTCTCCCGGGTATGGCAATGCCATATATGTGGACGTAAACTGCTGTTTGGGCACGCTGTAGGGTTCAGAAGGGAGAGAGCGCCATTTGGCTGTTGGAGTAGTTCTGTTTCGGTTTTTTTGCTGGTATTTCAGTTTATGTTGTGGAGGCATATGTAATCTGTGCGGAGTACATCAGGGCATAATAAGAGGGTACAATAATGCAGTAAATAAATAATAATTCATAGATGTGTGGCCAGTGTCGCACTGATAAATGGTGCCCGATCTTATCCGCTTTTGGAACACACTGCACATTTTGCATCGCTATATTCTGAGAGCCAGAACCTTTTATTTTTTCGCCCCCAGAGCTTTGTGAAAGCTTGTCGCGGGACAATCTCTAGTTATCATTGGTACCATTTTGGGGTACATGCGATTTTTATTTATTTTTTGATCACTTTTATTTCATTTTTTGGCAAGCGAGGTGACCCAAAACCAGAAATTCCGACAATGTTTTTTATTCTCTTTTTTTACGGCGTTCACTGTGCGCTATAAATGACATATTTACTTTATTCTGCGGGTCCATACGATTACAACGATAACATATGTTAAGTTTTTTTTATGTTTTGCAGCGTCTGCACAATAAAATCACTTGTTTCAAATAATAAATTTTTTCTGTGACCATATTCTGAGAGCCATAACTTTTTTATTGGTCAGAGGGGGCTTGAGAAAGCGTTATACGCGAAATGTCTGTTGCCGGACGCGGTCTTAGTCTTTCTCTCACACCTTTTTTACAAGGAATTTTCGTCATCAAACCGAGTGACTGCGACTTTTTTTTCTCTTTCATTGTGTTTTTTATTTTTCCGTCAAAAAAGCTGTGGGAGGTTTTGGTTTTTGCGGGACGGGCTGTAGTTTTTAGTGGTATAATTTTGGGGTATATGCGACTTTTAGATTTACATGCCGCTAAAATAGCATGATATTTTTATAGTTCGGGTCGTTACGGAAGCGGTGATACCAAATATGTGTACTTTTTTTTTATGTTTTCCCTTTTTTCCTATAATAGACTTATTATGGGAAAAAAGGCTTAATTTATTTATTTTTACAACATTTTTATTAACTTTTTTGAATCTTTTTTTTTTTTTTTGTCCCACTATAGGACTTAAAGGCAGGAAGCCCTGATTGCTATTCTAATACACTGCATCACCTACATAGTGTATTAGAGCTGTCAGCTATTCACTGAAAGCAAGCCTACTAGACTTCGCCTACAGGCAGGGCCTAATAGGCTTCCGTACTAGGAGGCCATTGTTAGGCCTACGGTTGCCATAGTAACAATCTGAACCCCCACAGGGGGCCGATCGTTGCCATTAGCAACCATCTGGTGCGATCTAACCACCTAGATGCAGCGATTGCTTTTAAACACTGCATCTAAGGGGTTAATCGGCCGGATCGGAGCCTAGCTCCGGTCCTGGCCGTTTACAGCAGGATGTCAGCTGTGACAAACAGCTGACACCCGCGACTAATGGCGCAGGCTCAGCTTCTGAGCCTGCGCCATTTTCTTGGCCCTGATAGCAAACCTTTTAGGCTCCGCCACTAGGTGGGGCCTAAAAGGCTTCAGTACTTGGCAGATTGGAGGCCATTTTCAGGCCTCCGGTTGCCATGGCAACCTTCGCCGCCCCCGAGAATACGTCTCAGGGGTGCCAACAGGATAGAAACCACCAAGATGCAGCGATCGCTTTTGATCACTGCATCTAAGGGGTTAATCGGCCGGATTGGAGGCTAGCTCCGGTTCTTGCCGTTACAGTGGGGTGTCGGCTGTAATATACCGCAAACACACTAGTGCCCATCGTGTAACTGTACGTGATTTTGCGGGAAGGGGTTAACAGAACATTTATTTATTTTTTATAAATTCTTTTATTTGTCATTTTGTTATTTTATATCACAAATCGTACAAATAATATACACAACATAGTGCGAAAAAGGCAGTGAAAAACATGCAACAGATCACAGGTCAGTTATCAGCCTCACATCAACACATGGGGTCACCTGAGAGTTCCATGTCGCTGAAAACACTTATTTAAGGAATGTCCGATATGCACCCTGAACCCGCAGCCGTGCATGGTATGTCCTAAGTGTGCATAAGAGCATTAAAGAGAGAAACAGAGACAGAGAGAAGGAGAGGCAAATTAGTAAGGAAAGAAAGAAGAGAAAAATGGGGAGGGGGAAGGGATCTGACCTGACATTCCGGATCTAGACAGGAATTCACGAGGCCATGATGATTTTATATTCCTCGGTCGTTTGGAAACGAATCCATTCACGCCATGTTTTTAGGAAGGAGGCATGAGACCCCTTCATTGATGCCGTGAGGTCCTCCATTCTCATGATTTCCTGGATCTTGCCGAACCACATGCCCACCGTCGGAGGACAGGACTGTCTCCACAGTGCAGGAACACATGCCCTAGCCGCGTTTACCAAGTGTCGAACTACCGAACGTCTATACGAGGGCAGTGGGACCTCACACAGATGAAGCAGGAAGAGGCCCGGGGATCTCGGGAGAAGGTAATCCGTAAACTTTGAGGAAATGCGCCACACCTCGGACCAGAACCCAGTCAGGAGTGGGCAGTCCCAGAAAACAGAACATTATTTTTTAAGGATAAACTTTGGTTATAAGTTTCCAATGTAAGGCCGGATTCACACGAGCGTGTGCGTTTTGCGCACACAAAAAACGCTGCGTTTTGCCTGCGCAAAAGGCACTTAACAGCTCCGTGTGGCATCAGCATATGATGCGCGGCTGCGTGCTTTTCGCGCAGCCGCCATCATTATGACACTCCGTTTGGATGTTTGTAAACAGAAAAGCACGTGGTGCTTTTCTGTTTTCATTCATCCTTTTCACAGCTGTTGCGCGAATCACGCTTGTCCCACGGAAGGGCTTCCGTGTGGGGCGCGTGATTTTCACGCACCCATTGACTTCAATGGGTGCGTGATGCGCGAAATACGCTCAAAGAACGGACATGTCGTGACTTTTTCGCTGCAGACTCGCGCAGCGTAAAAATCACGCACCTGTCTGCACGGCCCCATAGACTAGTATAGGTCCGTGCGACGCGCGTGAAAATCACGCGCGTTGCACGGACGTATATCCCGTTCGTCTGAATAAGCCCTAAGGGTGACTAAGGATAGCTGCACAAAACCTAAGGCCTCATTAAAAGTGTACACGTTACACATTTGCGTATTTTGGTCAGTGTTTTTTCATCAGTATTTGTAAGCCAAAACCAGGTATGGATCCTACACAGAGCAAAAAGTATAATGGAAAGATCTGCACCTCTTGTGTGTTATGAACTTACGCCTGGTTTTGGCTTACAAATACTGATCAAAATACGCAAGAGTGAATGAGGCCTAAAATAAACTTTCTGAAGTAGTAATGTTATCATTTGTTATTTATGGCCAATAGACATAATCCTAATTCATAATTCTGTGGTACAGTGCTACACTTCTCTATTCTTTTTAGGGGCCCCACACGTATTTGTTGTGGATTTTCCGCAGCAAATACATTGCTGGTTTCACCCCTTCTGCATTGAAACAATGAACATCCAAAACAGAATGAACATTGCTGCGGATTTGAAAACCATGCTCTACTTTCTGTGCAGATTTTTTTTTAAATCTCATCCACTTGCCTGTAACAGTCTTCTGCTGCAGATTCGCGGCCTGCAATTCCGGACTGAAAATCTACTACGTGTGTGGGTACCCTAGGGTTCACACTGAGTTCTTTGCAGGCAGAAAATCTGCGTCAAAATTCAGTTTTGAATTTTGAGGCAGATTTTCCTCTGCCTGCACGCCGATTTTCGCTGCGTTTTTCGCCCACGGCCATTGAGCGCCGCGGGCAAAAAACGCAGCTAAATAAGCTTTCTCTGCCTCCCATTGATGTCAATGGGAGGTCAGAGATGTAAACGCCCAAAGATAGGGCATGTCCCTTCTTTTTCCCGCGAGCTGTTTTTTCCGCTCGCAGGAAAAAACCACCTCCCATTGAAATCAATGGTAGGCATTTTCGGCTGTTTTTTGGCGCGTTTTCCGACACTGTTTCCGCATCAGAAAACGTGTCAAACTTTGTGTGAACTGACCCTAAGATAGGTTTGTTTAGCTGCTTACCCTGCACTCTTATCTTCCTACTTACACACAAAGAAAATTATGGGTGAGAAGATAAAAGGGGAGCATAATTTAAGAATTACATTTTAGGTACAGAATTATAAGTAAGTTATAAATAATGGACATCTAGGTCTGGGCTTCTCAATCCTTTTCTACTAGGGCCTCACCAGCCAAATCCACCAAAATAGTAGTAGTGTTGAACTTTATAACAAAAGCCAGACAGACCATTTGTAATGACCTGGTCAGGGTATCCTCCAATGTCCAGGCCAGAGTCTATCCCTATGGGCAAGTGAAACGTAGTGGGGTCTCTGGCATTGGCAAATATGAGAACAGAAGCCTAAGGCCTTCTTCACATGGCCGTGTTCGGTCTGCGAGATACTGACCATATGTCTGCCATGATTCCCGGACTGAATACATTTCAGGGAACCAGGCTCTTAGCATCATATGGGTCAATGGGTCAATGGGTGCGTGAAAACAACGCAGGTCGCACGGAAGCACTTCCGTGCGAACTGCCTGTTTCGCGCAACAGCTGTCAAAAGGATGAATGTAAACCGAAAAGCACCACGTGCTTTTCTGTTTACAAACATCCAAATGGCGTGTCATAATGATGGCGGCTGCGCGAAAAGCACGCAGCCGCGCATTATAAGATGCTGCCTCACGGAGCAGGTAAGTGGCTTTTGCGCAGGCAAAACGCTGCGTGTTTTGCGTGCGCAAAAACGCCACATTAGTCTGAATCAGCCCTTAAAGCGACCCTCCGGTCTCAGGACAAAATTATAAATGTGATGGGGCATATGGAATAATATTACCTGGTAATAATATTACCTGGTGCCCTCCAGTTGTGCTCCACTGCCATGTATCTACCATTTTAGGGTCCCATCACTGTTGTCTCCAAATAGCCACTGTGCTTCTCAGACTGAGTCTAAGACACTCCCTCTGTTTACAGATTGGACGGAACTGCCGACGTAAGCAGCACTGGCCAATCAGAGAACAGTCGGAGTATCTCAGACTTGTAGTCTAAGAAGTGCTGCAGCACAGACGGGATCCAAAAACTGCGGATGCATGGCAAAGGGGCACAACTGTAGGGAACCAGGGGATATTACTCCATATACCCTATCATATTTAAAATCTTGTCCCAGGACCAGAGGGTCGCTTTAAGGCCTTATTCACACGAACGTGTTTAACGTCCGTGATCCGCGCGTCGCACGGACCTATGTCAATGGGGCAGTTCAGACATTCCGTGATTTTCACGCAGCGTATGTCCACTGCGTAAAACTCACAACATGTCCTATACTTGGCCGTTTTTTGTGCATCACGCACCCATTGAAGTCAATGGGTGCGTGAAAATCCGTGTGTTGCGCGTGATTCGCGCAACAGTAGATAAAGAAATTAAGTAAAAAATAAAAGCACTTAATTTATTTTTCTAAACATCAAAACCGCGTGTCATAAGGATGGCATATGCGTGAAAATCACGTTCACGCACCATTCACTAACCCACGGTACTGGAACGCGCGCAAAACGCTGCGTTTTTTGCACACGCAAAACGCACACGTTCGTGTGAATAAGGCCTAAGTGTGAGACCCCTAGAAGAAGCCAGAATTCTGGCGAAACGCGCGTCGGGAGCTTAACAACAATTTTAAAAATCCTATGGTGCACCACTTGGCACTAGCTGTCCAAGTTCCACTATTTGCTCCACGATCCTCTTTCATTCACGGCTGCCAGCTGCCTGCTGGTTGTCCGTGTTCGTGACTGCAGTGCGCCCTGCTGAGTCTATCAGCTGGGTGATTCATCCTGTCTGGGCTACCGCCGGCTCCCGTTGCTGACCCCAGTTCACCTGCGGGTACTGACGGCAGCCCTGCCGCACACACTGCTTCTCGGCTTATAGCTGAGCACAGCTACGATTGCTTACGGCCGTTCTCACTTTGCCTCTCAGCTGATAGCTGAGAGTGTTCTTACTGTTTATACGACCGTTCCCAACGCTGCTGCTCTGATCCCCAGGGACACCAGCGTGAGGGTGCAGTTCATTTACTGTTCACACCACCATACCAACACTAACGCAGGGGTAAGAGGCTTGCAAGGTTTCACCTTGCTTATTATTACACCTCTTCTCATTACAGGGCACATCGCCACTGGCCCAGCTGCACTTAGTATTATATAGTGTAACAGTCAATACTCTAATCCAGGCTACACAGCCGGTCCAATTTAAGACAGAGTGATCGGTAGAACTACTAATTTACAGTTTCATTCATTATCATGCGATTTGTGGCAGCTGTAGTATAATCATCTAGTACTACCAACGGAACAACGGACAGCAATATTATATATTACCTCATCATTTAATTCATGGCCAAGGGTATGTGAATTGAGGGGTCACTCACACATACCATTTGCACCATTGGACCTTTTAATCATTTTTCTTAATGCATATATAATAAAAGTTAATTATTAATTTTCTCATAGACCACATCCTTTTCCCCCTTCCTTTTCCCTGATTCAACTCAGCTCAAATTGGTGGTGTACACCATGTGGTCTCTCTGACATGACATATATTGTGTAATAGGTGATCCTCACCAATCTTTGCTAAGTGTGAGAATAACACATTGACCTTGATGTTTGGAAAGAGCTTTCAAACTCTTCCGCGTGTTGCCTGCATTGCACAATATGTTATTCTTGGTGTAATACACCAATGCATCACCTTACTTGACACAAAACGAAAAACTTCTAGCCGGCTGCTCACATAAGTATTCTGTAATTTTTTTCTCAGCAACTTTAAATATTAAAGGGAACCTGTCAACAGCATTTCACCTATTAACCCCTTGAGTACCCAGCTCATTTTGGCCTTGAGGACCAGACCCATTTTTTCAAATCTGGCATGTATCACTTTATGTGGTAATAACTCCGGAATGCTTTTACCTATCCAATTGATTCTGAGATTGTTTTCTCGTGACATATTGTACTTTAGTTTAGTGCAAAAATTTGGTCGATAAATTCATTGCTTATTTGTGAAAAACACCAACATTTAGCGAAAATATGAAGAAATTATGATTTTTCCAATTTTAAATGCATCTGCTTGTAAAACAGATAGTAACTATTTTGTGTGGTATTACTATTTCACATATTCCATATGTCTACTTTATGTTTGCATCGTTTTTTGAACATCCTTTTATTTTTCTATGACCTCACAAGGCTTAGAACTTTAGCAGCAATTTCTCATATTTTTAAGAAAATTTCAAAAAGCAATTTTTTTCAGGGACGAGTTCAGTTCTGAAGTGGTTTTAAGGGCCCTATATATTAGAAACCCCCATAAAACACCCCATTTTGAAAACTGCACCCCTCAAAGTATCCAAAACAGCATTCAGAAAGTGTTTCAACCCTTTAGGCGTTTTACAGGAATTGAAGGAAAGTAGAGCTGAAATTTTCAAATTTCATTTTTTTTTACAAAGTTCATATGTAATACATTTTCTTCTGTACCACAGAAGGTTTTACCTGAGAAACGCAACTCAATATTTATTGCCCAGATTCTGCAGTTTTTAGAAATATCCCACACGTGGCCCTAGTGCGCTAATGGACTGAAACACAGGCCTCAGAAGCAAAGGAGCACCTCTTGGATTTTGGGGCCTCCTTTTTTCAGAATATATTTTAGGCACCATGTCAGGTTTGAAGAGGTCTTGTGGTGCCAAAACAGTGGAAACCCCCAAAAGTGACCCCCATTTTTTAAACTACACCCCTCAGGGAATTTATCTAGGGGTATAGTTAGCATTTTGACCCCACAGTTATTTTGCTATATTTTCTGGAGTTAGTCTGTGAAAATGAAAATCTACTTTTTTTCTGGAAAAACGTAAAAATTTCTAATTTTTGCAAGAAATAAAGGAGAGAAAGCACCCCAACATTTGTAAAGCAATTACGGAAATACCCCATATGTGGTAATAAACTGCTGTTTGGACCCATGGCAGGGCTCAGAAGGGACGGAGCACCATTTGGATTTTGCAGCTCAGATTTTGCTGAATTGGTTTCTGGGCGCCATGTCGCATTTGCAGAGTCCCTGAAGTACCAGTACAGTAGAAATTCCCCAGATGTGATCCCAATTTGGAGACTATACCCCTGAAAGAATTAAATTAGAGGTGTAATGAGCATTTTGAACCCTCAGGTGTTTTATAGATTTTATTAGAATTGGTCCGTGAAAATGAAAACATTTTTTTTTTTCCAATAACCTGTAGCTTTAGCTCAGAATTTTTCATTTCCACAAGGAATACAGGAGAAAAGACACCCCAAAATGTGTTACACAATTTCTCCTGATTACGGAAATACCCCATATGTGGTTGTAAACGGCTATTTGGACATACGGCAAGGGTCTAAACGGAAAAAGTGCAATTTCGTTTTTGGAGTGGAGATTTTACAAAATTTGTTTTTGACGCCATGTTGCATTGCGCTGAGGTACGAGTACAGTGAAAACTCCCGAGAAGTGACCCCATTTAGGAAACTACACCCCTCGAGGAATTCATCTAGAAGTGTAGTGAGCATTTTGACCCCCAAAGGTTTTGCAGAAATTAGTGCACAGTGGATGTTGCAGATATAAAATTGACATTTTCCACATATATGATATTTCAGTGCCCAATGCGTTGGGCCCAGCTTGTACCACCAGAGACATACGCCCCATAAATTGTTAAGCGGTTCTCCAGAGTACGGTAATACCCCATATGTGGTCATAAACTGCTGTTTGGGCACATTGCCAGGCCCAGAAGAACCGCCATTTGGCTTTTGGAGCGCAGATTTTGCTTGGTAGTAGTTTTGTTTAGTGTTTTACTGGTGTTTCAGTTTATAATGTGGGGGCATATGTAAGCTGGGCGGAGTGCATACATTTTTTGCGTGACACGCTGTCGTTTTTATTGGTACCATGTTTGGCTACGCGCGACTTTTTGATCACTTTTTATTCCATTTTTTTGGAAACAACGTGACCCAAAAAGGAAATTCTGCCATTGTTTTTTATGGTATTTTTTTTACGGTGTTCACCGTGCGGGATAAATAATATGATATTTTTTTAGGTCAGGCCGATACGAACGCGGCGATACCTATTATGTCTAGTTTTTGTCTTTTTTTCAATTTTTTTAGTAATTATAAAGGGCTTGATCAGGGAAACAAGGCGATTATTGTTTTTATTACGTAAAACTTGTATTTATTTATTTATCTAAAACTTTTTTTTTACTTTTTTTTCACTTTTTATTTTACACATACTAGGGGACTGGAAGATCTGATCTTCTGATCCCCTGCACAATACACTACACTACTTCTGTATGTACTGATGTAGTGCAGTGTATTGTAACTGTCACTTTACAACTGACAGTTGAGCCTATTACGTCCTGCCTTGGGCAGGACCTAATAGGCTCCCGTACCTGGCAACCAGGAAGCCGTTGCTAGGCTTCCTGGTTGCCATTGCAACCATCAGAACCCCGCGATTTTTCGCGGGGGGGGGCAATGAGGTGCAGAGGGAGCCCCCTCCCTCTGTATCAATCACTTAAATGCCGCTGTCGCTATTGACAGCGGCATTTAAGGGGTTAAACTACAGCGATCGGAGAGGACAGTGATCGCTGTAGTTGCAGTGGGATGTCGGCTGTATATTACAGCCGACATCCGATGAAGATGGAGCGAGCACAGCTCCTGTGCCCGCTTCATCCTCAGGGCGTTTCTATACGCCCATTTTCAGGAAGGGGTTAATAAAAAGTGTTTTTTTTTTTTACACCGCTTTCTCTGATCTCCTCACGTATCTCACAGAAGTGAGGAGATCAGAGAAAGTGACAGGAGCTTTCTCCTGCAGAAAACGTCAGACGGCTGTGATTGGTCAGTCTTCAGAGACTGACCAATCACAGCAATCGCCGGCATTGGGGACTGCTAATTGGTCCCCAGGCCGGTTGCAGAGACGGTTAGCTGTCAATGACAGCTGCCGCCGCTGTTCTGTCACTATGTGATTTCACATAGTGACAGTTTATTCCTGCGCCGTAATAGTACGTCGAAGGTACGCTGGAATAAGCGGCCAGCGACGTACTATTACGTCGAAGGTACGCAAGGTGTTAAACCTGCAATACCTGAAGGTGGGTAAAAAAATCATTTTTATGTAACCTATATTTATTAAGTCGGCTCTGTACCTTTTAGTATTCAATTTTTTCGTTTTCCCACACCGTATGCTAATGAGCATAAGAGTCATATCTTCGTTTGAAAAGTCATATCTTTATTCCTCAAGCCTTTCCGAGTTAACCCCGCCCCTTACTTTTGATTGACAGCTCCTCGCCTCCCCCCATGACACGAAATCCTGCACTTGTGCATCAATGACTTGTTCTGGTGCGTAGGAACTAGATTTGAGGCCCGGACTAAGCAAGGAAGGGTATCGGATCATACATGACGGGAGCATGCGCAAGATCTCAAATGAGATTTTGGCATTCAGAGTGGGCCAGTTTTTGGCGGTGGACGGGCATAACAAGAGGAACGAACGAGACAGATTATTACCATAAAAAAAGGCACAAAATGTTTGCAGACCGTTATTTACGGTCGGTGGTGTTTAAGAGAGGAGATAACGGCAATGAACTTTTGACAGCAGCGGCCAGCAAGAGGTGAGTAGAGTTCAATAGGTGAAATGCTGGTGACCGGTTCCCTTTAAAGAGGCTCTGTCACCAGATTTTGCAACCCCTATCTGCTATTGCAGCAGATAGGCGCTGCAATGTAGATTACAGTAACGTTTTTATTTTTAAAAAACGAGCATTTTTGGCCAAGTTATGACCATTTTTGTATTTATGCAAATGAGGCTTGCAAAAGTACAACTGGGCGTGTTGAAAAGTAAAAGTACAACTGGGCGTGTATTATGTGCGTACATCGGGGTGTTTTTACTTATTTTACTAGCTGGGCGTTCTGACGAGAAGTACCATCCACTTCTCTTCAGAACGCCCAGCTTCTGGCAGATCACGCTGTGACGTCACTTCCCCAGGTCCTGCATCGTGTCAGACGAGCGAGGACACATCGGCACCAGAGGCTACGATGCCAGGAGTCCCTGCCTCTCTGCAGGACAACTGTCCCGTACTGTAATCATGTTTTCAGTACGGGACAGTAGTTCCACGGAACCCGGCTCCCTGCACTGTGTTCGGTCCGGGACTTGCGGCCGAAATACGTCCGTCAATTACGGACGTTATTAGTGTGTGTGCACATACCCTGACTCTGCGTGGGAACATACCCTAAACATTAATAAATTGACCTGTGGTGCGGAATTTAAGGCTGGGTTCACACAACCTATTTTCAGACGTAAACGAGGCGTATTATGCCACGTTTTACGTCTGAAAATAGGGCTACAATACGTCGGCAAACATCTGCCCATTCATTTGAATGGGTTTGCCGACGTACTGTGCAGACGACCTGTCATTTCTTTTGACAGCTGTCAAACGACGACGCGTAAATTGCCTGCCTCGGCAAAGAAGTGCAGGACACTTCTTTGCAACGTAATTTGAGAGGTTCTTCATTGAAGTCAATGAAGAGCAGCTCAAGATTTACGAGCATCAAAGACGCCTCGCATAATGCGAGGAGGAGCTTTTACGTCTGAAACGAGGCAGCTGTTTTCTCCTGAAAACAGTGTCTTTTCAGACGTAAAAGACATATCTCGTGTGCACATACCCTAATTCCTGCAGCATGTCAATATGCTGCGTTTTTGTTGATTTCCTGTCCCATTGAATTTAATGGGGATGCAAAACTCGGAACAGAAAACCAAGCGTTGCGACGTATTCCGAGCGATTACGCCAGAAAAATAGCAACTAAGGAAAAAAAATATATATTTACCCAGAACGCCCTCCTTCTTTCTGCATTCCGGCCTCCTGGGATGACTTTGCATCCCATGTCACCGCTACAGCCAATCACAGTAGCTGCAGCTTCCCATGGCTAGCAATGTCATCCAGGGATGCCGAAGTGAATATCAGAGGAGGCAAGGGGTAAGTATGAACAGCTTTCTTCCACAGCGGATATCCAGTTTGAAGAACCGCAATTTTTTTGGGACGGAATGTACTCCCACTTTCGATCCGTATTCTGCATTTTACTTTCGGTCATCCACTGAGTCATCAGTGACTCACACCTATATCTCTGATTATTGGCTGTATTAGGGTATGTGCACACGATCTCTTTTCAGGCGTAATGGAGGCGTTTTACGCCTCGAATTACGCCTGAAAAGACGGCTCCAATACGTCGGCAAACATCTGCCCATTGCTTGCAATGGGTCTTACGATGTTCTGTGCAGACGAGCTGTCATTTTACGCATCGCTGTCAAAAGACGGCACGTAAAATTACGGGCGCGTCAAAGAAGTGCAGGACACTTCTTGGGATGTAATTGGAGCCATTTTTCATTGACTCCATTGAAAAACAGCTCCAATTACGTCCGTAAAAGACGCCGCGAAAAACGCGTGCACTTTTAAAAACATCTGAAATTCTGGAGCCGTTTTCTCCTGAAAGCGGCTCTGTAATTTTAGATGTATTTGCCGTGTGAACATACTCTTAGGGCTTATTCAGACGAGCATGAAACTCATCCATGTGCGGTGCATGGACAGCACACGGATCCATTGATTTCAATGGGGCTGTTCACACAGTGAGAGTCCGTTGCGTGAAGCTCACTGCATGTCCTATATTGGTGCGTTTTCACGCACCTACGAACCCATTGAAGTCAATGGGTGCGTGAAAACCACACACAGCACATGGATGCACATCCGTGTGCTGTGCGTGATTTGTGCATCAATTCCATTGAAAAAAAAAAAGTGCTTTGCGAATTCGTGAAAAACACATGCCACTCGCAAAGCACACCGACAGATTTACGCGCGTCTTTTATGCGCATAAATCTGTCACGCTCGCGTGAATGTAGCCTTAGATGGAGGGCTGCCGGCAAGGTAGTATGGGGAAAGCTTGTGGGCCATCGCCTGAGGTCATGTGATCCTTCTTTCTTCATCCGATCTGTAAAAAGGCAAACACCATTTTGAGCGATTCGTACGGAATGAATCCCAAAAGATTAAGATTCACTAACATCCGAAACCTTTGGGAAATTTATTACGAATTCAATTTGCAGAGAATTTATTCTTTTATCTCTATCTATAATGCATTTAGTAGGCAGCAGAAATTACACAAATTCCACCAACTGCATCAAAATGTAGCACACTTGTTTCCTTACGCCACCTCATTGCTGGCGTATATGCGACCTGAGGCTGGGTTCACACGACCTATTTTCAGACGTAAACGAGGCGTATTATGCCTTGTTTTACGTCTGAAAATACAGCTCCAATACGTCGGCAAACATCTGCCCATTCATTTGAATGGGTTTGCCAACGTACTGTGCAGACAACCTGTAATTTATGCGTCGTCGTTTGACAGCTGTCAAAAGATGACGCGTAAAATTACAGCCTCGTCAAAAGAAGTGCAGGACACTTCTTGGGACGTTTTTGGAGCCGTTTTCTCATAGACTCTATTGAAAACAGCTCCAAAAACGGGCGAAAAAACGGCGCGAAAAACGCGAGTTGCTCAAAAAACTTCTGAAAATCAGGTGCTGTTTTCCCTTAAAAACAGCTCCGTGTTTTCAGACGTTTTTGGCTCAGCGTGTGAACATACCCTAATACTGTGACAAAAATTATCGTACGTACAGAATGTATTTTTTTTTTTTTTTTTTTAAAATTTTAACAGATCCTTTTTATTTCACATTTCTGAAAAAAACAAGAATACATTTAACCCCCTTTAGGACGCAGCCTGTTTTGGCCTTGTGGCACAGCTTATTTTTTCAAATCTGACGTGTCACTTTATGTGGTAATAACTCCTGAATGCTTTTACCTATCCAAGCGATTCTGAGATTGTTTTCTCGTGACATATTGTACTTTATGATAGTGGAAAAATGTGCTCAATAAATTCAATATTTATTTGTGAAAAACACCAAAATTTAGAGAAAATGTGCAAAAATGTGAATTTTTCTAAATTTAAATGTATCTGCTTGCAAAACCGATAGTAATACCACACAAAATAGTTACTAATTACCATTTCCCATATGTGTACTTTATATTCATCATTTTTTTGAACATCCTTTTATTTTTCTAGGACGTTACAAGGCTTAGAACTTTAGCAGCAATTTCTCACATTTTCAAGAAAATTTCAAAAGGCTATTTTTACAGGGACCAGTTTAGATCTGAAGTGGTTTTGAGGGCCTTATATATTAGAATCCCCCAATAAATCTCCCCATTTTAAAAACTGCACCCCTCAAAGAATTCAAAACAGCATTCAGAAAGTTTCTTAACCCTTTAGGCGTTTCACAAAAAATAAAGCGAAGTAGAGGGGAAATGTACAAGTTTCTCTTTTAATTGCCGAAATTCATTTGTAAATAAAAAAAATTGTGTAACACAGAAGGTTTTACCAGAGAAACGCAACTCAATATTTATTGCCTGCAGTTTTGAGGAATATCCCACATTTGGCCCTAGTGCCCTAATGGACCGAAACACCGGCTTCCTAAGCAAAGGAGCACCTACAGGATTTTGCGGCCTGCTTATTTTTAATTGTATTTTAGGCACCATGTCAGGTTTGAAGAGGTCTTGTGGTGCCAAAACAGTGGAAACTCCCCAAAAGTGACCCCATTTTGGAAACTAGACCCCTCAAGGAATTTAGCTAGGGGTATAGTTAGCACTTTGACCCCACCGGTATTTTGCTATATTTATTGGAGTTATTTTGTGAAAATGAAAATCTACTTTTTTTTCTGAAATAACATAGAAAGTTTTAATATTTACAAGGAATAAAGAAGAAAATGCACCCAACTTTTGTAAAGCATCTTCTCCCGATTACGGAAATACCACATATGTGGTAATAAACTTCTGTTTGGACCCATGGCAGCTCTCAGAAGGGAGGGAACGCCATTTGGATTTTGGAGCGCAGATTTTGCTGGATTGGTTTTAGTGCCATGTCGCAACTGGAAACACCCCAAAAGTGACCCCACATTTGGGAAACTACACCCCTCAAGGAATTTTTCTAGGGGTATAGTGAGCATTTATACCACACAGGTTTTTTGCAGAATTTAGTAGAATTAGGCCGTGAAAATGAATATAAACATTTTTGTCCACTAAAATGTTGAATTTTTTCATTTTCACAAGGGAGAAAGGAGAAAAAGTCGCCCTAAATTTGTAACGCAATCTCTCCCGAGTATGACAATACCCCACATGTGATAATTTAATTTTTTAATAGAAATGAATTAACCTTTGCAGGACTGATCCTTTTTTGCTTTTCCATTTTAGTTTTTCACTCCCCGCCTTCCAAACGCTATAACTTTTTTATTTTTCCATGAATTGAGCGGTGTGAGGGCTTATTTTTGGCAGTACGAGCTGTAGTTTTTATTGGTACCATTTTTTGGTACATGCAACTTTTTGAACATATGTTTTTAGAGCTTTGGTGACCAAAAACAATGATTTTGGCGTTTTAAATTCTTTATTTCTTACGGCGTTCATAATGTGCTATAAATGACAATTTTACTTTATTGTGCGGGTCGGTACGATTACGATGATACCATATGTATATTTTTTTTTATGTTTTGCAGCGTTTGCACAATAAAATCACTTCTTTATAAAATTTATTTTCTGTGTCACCATATTCTGAGTGGCGTAACTTTTTTAATTTTTCAGTCAAAAAAGCGTTGTAAGGGCTTTTTTGCGGGACAGGCTGTAGTTTTTATTGGTACTATTTTCGGGTACATGCAACTTTTTGATCACTTTTTATTCTATATTTTGGGAGGGGTTGTGACCAAAAAAAGTGATTCTGGCTTTGTTTTTCATGGGGTTTTTTTGCGGCGTTCATCGTGCAGTAAATTGCCGAAATCAGCGGCAATGAGCCGCTGATCAGCAACAGTGGAGTGTCAGCTGTCAGGGACAGCTGACCTCCCGGTTCCCGATGCACACTGTCGCCGACACTGTCACAGACACGGTCATCGACAGTGTGCATCGCGAACGGCAGTGACGTCCTGTCACTCTGACAGGAAGTCTATCAGGAGGCTGGTCCTGATAGGCCTCTGTACATGGCAGACACGGAGGCCATTACTTGGCCTCCGATCGCCATGCTAGCCATCTGCAAACCTCACGATTTCATTGTGAGGTCTGCCGATGCGCTAGAAACCCCTGAATGCGGTGATTGCAATTGATCACCGCAATTAAGGGGTTAGTTGCCGAAATCAGCAGAAATAAGTCGCTGATCGGCAAACAGTGGAGTGTCAGCTGTCAGGGACAGCTGGCCTCCCGGTGCACACGGTCGCCGACAGTGTGCACCGGGAACCACGCAGTAACTGTACGTCCCTGTGCGCTAAGACACTGGCCACATGGACGTGCAGTTGCGTCGTGGTGCGCCTAGGGGCGCCTCGAGCAACTCACCCCCACCCCAGGAACAAGGCCAGACATAAGGAGAATCCATATCATCCAGTAGCCATGTATATATTGGTGGTACATAGTATGATAGAGTTTATCCAATAAGGAGCAATAATCATGCAGCATCTGGAGGTCCCTTATAAACATTTAGAGAGGTTCAATGTAACATGCACCTGAGTGATTTTTTTTTACTCCATATAAGTTTTGTGTTGTATTTCTTGATAAATGTTTTTTAATTGCCCATCGTATCCAAGCTCTATGCTTGCTGTCAGTGAACGGTCAGTGGAATTGAAATGCAAATAATATTAGAAAGTTGGAAAATGTTTCAACATACAATGATTAGGCCTTTTACTTACCTAACATTTCTTCAAAGTGTTTGCTTGGGACATTGCTAATAACATTTATTGAAACCAGCACAGGGCTTGCTAACAATTTGCAATATACTACATGCAGCAATGCAACCTCAAAGCTCTGATCTTGGAGACCATGGCTAACATTGCCCGATATAGATCTAAAATATTAAATATTTATATATCATATGGTATAATGTTACCACTACTGTAAAGCATAAGAATATCAGCAGTCATCGAGCAGTTCCTTAGACATGCATGAGGCCACAGGTTGTGTACATTATACAGGACTCGGAGGTGACTCCTAATATTCCTAGGGGCCTTTCACACGAGCATGTTCGGTCCGTAATGGACGGACGTATTTCGGCCGCAAGTCCCGGACTGAACACACTGCAGGGAGCCGGGCTCCTAGCATCATACTTATGTACGACGCGAGGAGTCCCTGCCTCTCCGTGGGACTACTGTCCCGTACTGAAAACATGATTACAGTACGGGACAGTTGTCCTGCAGCGAGGCAGGGACTCCTAGCGTCGTACATAACTATGATGCTAGGAGCCCGGCTCCCTGCACTGTGTTCGGTCCAGGACTTGCGGCTGAAATACGTTCCGTCCATTACGGACGTAACATGCTCGTGTGAACCCAGCCTTATAGTCTTTAGTAAATGCCACATTATTCTTAGCAGCTGCTGATTCCTGTCCACCATTGACAGTCATTCATCCTTTACAAATAGACGGTCTGCAGCATCTGAGGTGTGTATTATCTTGTTTTGCCCCAACTGGGTCACAGTACTGCATAAGGCTCTATTCACATCACACACGCGCTTTTTGTTGGCAGCATTCGTTGGTATAGTAGAAAAACTTATACCACGCGATGTACATTTATTTTTACTGTATGCCTCTGGAATAGATACTGTATGCACATATACAGTAGGACCTACTACACATATAGGACCTAATGTATGCCAACTTGTGCCATGCAGGTGTTGTGAACTCCTTTTACCGTCCGCTCACCTGTACTAGAAATATTACTGGTGGAATCCTATTGGCTGCTATAAGCAACACCTGCCATTTTTTGTCTTTTTGAGTTCTAATAAAGTATCCACATAATATATTACAAACTGTAATAAGATGCTGCACCCTCGTTATTTAAGTTTATTTACAGGGCCGCAAAGAGCTCCTTCAATCCAGATAAAGTGAGAGCGAGCCAGAACGGACTTGAGAGTCGATTACTTCAATCTACTCGGGAATAGCTCTGCTATGCGTCAACTATAATTCTTATGCAAATAAGCCCCTTAATCAGTAAAAGGGACTATTTTTAAGAAATGGTGTGTAAATGGCAGCCCTGTGCATCCTCCCCACTCCTATTTATCCAGATCTCTCTTCTCCTTTTCAAAAGCATATTTTTTACAGAGCAACTTGCTATTAAAGCCTGTGTATCTCTCTCTACTCATTATTCTACTGAGACTGCATTCACATTACAGGACAGTATGATCTGCTTCAGGGTAGCACCTATGAACTCTGATCAGTATGATCATGCTGGTATACACATGGCTGTTCCGTGGTATTATCGACTAACCTCATCCGCCATATAAATGGCGTTAGTCTGTTCCTATTACACACTGAGATAAGGCCTGAGAGTTTTGTATGTAAATGTAGGAAGGGTGCTGCACCTTCAACTTATCTATGTTTTATAACTTACCAAGTAGTTGGGAGAACACCGATAACTGAAGTAGCAAAGGTGACACACAGAAGGAAAAAGACTTTCAATCATATTTACTTCGGATGCATCAGCTCTTTATATAAAGTCTTCAGCTATGGATCCCGTGTACCTTCTGGGGTAAGTCAGGGAGCCCACTTTATGTTTGCCGTTTGTGATAATCCACCTGTTGTGCAATGGTCTGTATTTTCAGGATACCTTTAACTTTTCTAATGATTTTCAAACGAGTAATATCCTGCCCCCTTTATCTTCTTCTAAGCCATAATCCCAGCTTTCCTGATAGAAGGAAAGAAGAAAGTGTAACTCAGAACCTATTTGAAATGATAGACATGCAGGTGAGCTTTAATGTGGTAGCCCAAGTGCACCGCAATAGCATTGTGAGATTGTGTTGCTGCCTTTCGAGAGGCTTAAACCACCATTGCTGAGTCCGGTGAGTGACCACAGACAATTGTAGGGAATTTTTTAAATACGTAACGCAAGCAGATCCCTTATGCAAACAAAATGTACTCTGCAATGAACGGCAAGAAGTGAGGAGTTGATACATACCACACGTGTATGTTCACAGGTGGGTGTGTTAAAAAAAAAAAACGCTAAAACCGCAGGAATGCACTAATCAACTTTTGCATGCAAATTAAATTTAGGATTATATAGGTACACTACCGGTCAAAAGTTTTAGAACACCTACATTTTTCCAGGTATTTTTGTACATTAACACAGTTCTAGTACAGCAAATAATGTGAAATGGTTCAAAAGAAAGTTAAAAACATGAAAATATGAATTTTTAACCTCAAACGTAACAATAGTCTGAATTTCTGATTTAACCAAAGGGCTTTTTTCAGGGAAGACATCAAGGACAGCTACTCTGGAGCACAGAAAGCAAATTATGGTTTGAAATTGGATGCAAACTATTTCTACAGGTGTCTCAACTTTTGGAGAATTACTTTCAAACCCTCAGATCCAATATAACCAGTGTTGGAACAGACTGCATTACAACACTCTGCAGGGCAGGATTTTAACAGTTTTGCGCTTTAGGACTGAGCACATTGCTACAGTGAAGGAAATAAGTATTTGATCCCTTGCTGATTTTGTAAGTTTGCCCACTATCAAAGACATGAACAGTCTAGAATTTTTAGGCTAGGTTAATTTTACCAGTGAGAGATAGATTATATAAAAAAAAAAAAAAGAAAATCACATTGTCAAAATTATATATTTATTTGCATTGTGCACAGAGAAATAAGTATTTGATCACTTTGGCAAACAAGACCTAAAACTTGGTGGCAAAACCCTTGTTGGCAAGCACAGCAGTCAGATGTTTTTTGTAGTTGATGATGAGGTTTGGCCCACTCCTTTGCAGATCATCTGTAAACCATTAAGATTTTGAGGCTGTCGCTTGGCAACTCGGATCTTCAGCTACCTCCATAAGTTTTCGATGAGATTAAGGTCTGGAGACTGGCTAGGCCACTCCATGACGTTATTGTGCTTCTTTTTGAGCCACTCCTTTGTTGCCTTGGCTGTATGTTTCGGGTCATTGTCGTGCTGGAAGACCCAGCCATGAGCCATTTTTAATGTCCTGGTGGAGGGAAGGAGGTTGTCACTCAGGATTTTACAGTACATGGCTCCATCCATTCTCCCATTGATGCGGTGAACTAGTCCTGTGCCCTTAGCAGAGAAACACCCCCAAAACATAATGTTTCCACCTCCATGCTTGACAGTGGGGACGGTGTTCTTTGGGTCATAGGCAGCATTTCTCTTCCTCCAAACACGGCGAGTTGAGTTAATGCCAAAGAGCTCAATTTTAGTCTCATCTGACCACAGCACCTTCTCCCAATCACTCTCAGAATCATCCAGATGTTCATTTGCAAACTTCAGACGGGCCTGTACATGTGCCTTCTTGAGCAGGGGGACCTTGCAGGCACTGCAGGATTTTAATCCATTACGGCGTAATGTGTTACCAATGGTTTTCTTGGTGACTGTGGTCCCAGCTGCCTTGAGATCATTAACAAGTTCCCCCCGTGTAGTTTTCGGCTGAGCTCTCACCTTCCTCAGGATCAAGGATACCCCACGAGGTGAGATTTTGCATGGAGCCCCAGATCGATGTCGATTGACAGTCATGTTGTATGTCTTCCATTTTCTTACTATTGCACCAACAGTTGTCTCCTTCTCACTCAGCGTCTTCCTTATGGTTTTGTAGCCCATTCCAGCCTTGTGCATGTCTATGATCTTGTCCCTGACATCCTAAGGGTATGTTCACACGATGAGAGGCATTTACGTGTGAAAAGACAGACTGTTTACAGCTGCCTCGTTTCACACGTAAATGCTCCTCCTCGTAATTTACGAGGCGTCTGAGACGCTCGTAAATCTTGAGCTGTGCTTCATTGAGTTCAATGAAGAACAGCTCAACTTACGTGGCAAAGAAGTGCCCTGCACTTCTTTGCCGAGGCAGTCCATTTACGTGTCGTCGTTTGACAGCTGTCAAACGACGACGCGTAAATTACAGGTTGTCTGCACAGTACGTCGGCAAACCCATTCAAATGAATGGGCAGATGTTTGCCGACGTTTTGTTGCCCTATTTTCAGACGTAAAACGAGGCATAATACACCTCATTTACGTCTGAAAATAGGTCGTGTGAACCCAGCCTTAGAAAGCTCTTTGGTCTTGCCCATGTTGTAGAGGTTAGAGTCAGACTGATTAATTGAGTCTGTGGACAGGAGTCTTTTATACAGGTGACCATGTAAGACAGCTGTCTTTAATGCAGGCACCAAGTTGATTTGGAGCGTGTAACTGGTCTGGAGGAGGCTGAACTCTTAATGGTTGGTAGGGGATCAAATACTTATTTCTCTGTGCACAATGCAAATAAATATATATAATTTTGACAATGTGATTTTCTGTTTTTTTTTTTAAATATATTCTATCTCTCACTGGTAAAATTAACCTAGCCTAAAAATTCTAGACTGTTCATGACTTTGACAGTGGGCAAACTTACAAAATCAGCAAGGGATCAAATACTTATTTCCTTCACTGTATCAGAATGGCAAGAAAAAGGCAATTAACAAAAGACAGACAATTATAATCGTAAGGCCTTATTCACACGAACCTATATAATACGTCCATGCTACGCGCGTGGAAATCACGCGCGTCGCACGGACCTATGTTAGTGAATGGGGCCGTTCAGACTGTCAGTGAATTTCACGCAGCGTATGTGCGCTGCGTGAATCTCATGTCATGTCCTATATTTGCCCGTGTTTCGCGCAGCACGCACCCATTGAAGTCAGTGGGTGCGTGCAAATCGCGCTCGGCACACGGAAGCACTTCCGGGTGCCGCTCGTGATTCGCTGAACAGTAGTAAAATAAATGAATGAAAACAGAAAAGCACCTCGTGCTTTTCTGTTTGTAAACATAAAAACAGAGTGTCATTATGATGCCGGCTGCGCGAAAATGATGCAGCCACGCACCATATGCTGATGCCACACGGACCTTTTGCGCGCGCAAAATGCAGTGTTTTTTGCGCGCGCAAAACGGACACGTCCGTGTGAATAAGGCCTTAGAAGCGTAGGCCTGTCCTACAGAGCAATTAACAAGAAAGCCAATAAGGTGGCAGTCAGTACAGTTTCCTATACCATCAAAAGGCACTTGGAAACTCTGACAGGAAGAGGTCTGGAAGACCAAAGGCCACTACAATGTCAGATGACTCGTTTTTGAGAGTCAACGGTTTAAGTGATTGGCGCCTCACAGCACAAAATCTTCAAGCCCAGGTTAATGCAGCGAAAAATAGTTTCCATTTCAATTGTGAAGAGAAGACTTCTATCTGAAGGTTTGACAGGTTGAGTATCAGTAAGAAAGCCACTGCTAAGGGTATGTTCACACGGCCAAATTTCAGACGTATACGAGGCGTATTATGCCTCGTTTTACGTCTGAAAATACGGCTCCAATACGTCGGCAAACATCTGCCCATTCATTTGAATGGGTTTGCCGACGTACTGTGCAGACGACCTGTTATTTACGCGTCGTCGTTTGACAGCTGTCAAACGACGACGCGTAAAAATACAGCCTCGTCAAAAGAAGTGCAGGACACTTCTTTGGACGTTTTTGGAGCTGTTTTCTCATAGACTCCAATGAAAACAGCTCCAAAAACGGACGTAAAAAACGCTGCGAAAACGGCGCGAAAAACGGCGCGAAAAATGCGAGTTGGTAAAAAAACGTCTGAAAAGCAGGGTCTGTTTTCCCTTGAAAACAGCACTGGATTTTCAGACGTTTTTGTTTACTACGTGTGAACATACCCTCAGATTGCAAAAAAAAAAAAAAGAGTGGAGGAGTGGAAGAAGGTCTTATGGACCGATGAATCAAAATTTGACATTTTTGGTACATCATACAGGGTTTTTGTACGTCGTCAAGAAAGTGAAAGGATGCTTCCTCAGTGTGTGACACCAACTATCAAACATGGAGGAGGAAGCGTGATGGTCTGGGGCTCTTTTGCTGCATCCAGAGTTGGCAACTTGCACAGGCTTACTGGCACACTGGGCAAAGGGCTCCCACAGCATTTTTATGTGCCATGCAATACCCTCTGGTGTACGTCTACTTGGTAAAGGGGTTCATATTACAGCAAGACAACATTCAAAACATATGTCTAGGTTATGTCTGCACTACCTAAGACAACGGCAGGCTTCAAAGAGTGGAACGTCCTGCACAATCTCCAGACTTAGGCTGGGTTCACACGACCATGTTACGTCCGTAATTGACGGACGTATTTCGGCCGCAAGTCCCGGACCGAACACAGTGCAGGGAGCCGGGCTCCTAGCATCATACTTATGTACGATGCTAGGAGTCCCTGCCTCGCTGCAGGACCACTGTCCCGTACTGAAAACATGAATACAGCACGGGACAGTTGTCCTGCAGCGAGGCAGGGACTCCTAGCATCGTACATAACTATGATGCTAGGAGCCCGGCTCCCTGCACTGTGTTCGGTCCGGGACTTGCGGCCGAAATACGTCCGTCAATTACGGACGTAATTAGTGTGTGTGCACATACCCTCAGGCCTCATGCACACAAACGTATTTTTGTCCTCCCGTAAATACTGGCGTAAATACAGGTCCTTGGTCACACGTATTCGACCCGTATTGCACCAGTATTTACGGACCCGTGCCCGTAAATACGGTCCGGTGTCACCCGTATTTACGGGCACGTTTTCGCTGCAAAATTACACAGCAGTAATCGGCAGCCCTTCTCTCTATCAGTGCAGGATAGAGAGAAGGGACAGCCCTTTCCGCAGAAAAAGTAAAAGAAATTCATACTTACCCGGCCATTGTCTTGGTGACGCGTCCCTCTCTTAACATCTAGTCCGACCTCCATGGATGACGCGGCAGTCCATGTGACCGCTGCAGCCTGTGATTGGCCTGTGATTGGCTGCAGCGGTCACATGGGCTGAAACGTCATCCCAGGAGGCCGGACTGGAGGAAGAAGCAGGGAGTTCTGGGTAAGTATGAACGTCTTTTTTTTTTTTTTTTTACAGGTTGATCTATATTGTGATCGGTAGCCACTGTCCAGGGTGCTGAAACAGTTACTGCCGATCGTTTAACTCTTTTAGCACCCTGGACAGTGACTATTTACTGACGTCGCCTAGCAACGCTCCCGTAATTACGGGTGCACACACGTAGTCACCCGTAATTACGGGAGCCCCATAGACTTCTATGGGCCTGCCCGTGCCGTAATTACGGCCTGAAATAGGACATGTTCTATATTTTTCAACGGCACGGGCACCCTCCCGTAAGCATACGGGGAGGTACCCGTGGCCAATAGAAGTCCATGGGCCCGTAAAAACGTTCCGTAATTACGGCCCGTAATTACGGGCATTTTTACGTTCGTGTGCATGGGGCCTTAGGCTGAGTTCACATGTCGCAGTCAAATTTGGGTTTTAAAAAAATTGCACAAAATTTGGCTACGATTTTAAAAATTTGTTTTAAATTGTAGCAAAAAAAACAACCCTACTTGACTGCAATGTGTGAACCTAGCATAACTCTAATCAATAATCACAATTCCCTAAACTTAATCTAATGCATTAACAATTTACTGTTTGTTTTTTTAATGCAACTAATTGGAAACGATAGTTCATGGCGGCTATCAGTAGATGAAAATGTATTTTCTGACTGCCGGAAATCTTTTTCCATTTATCAGAAAACTTATAAAACATTCGGCTCTAGTGTGAGACGTTACCACTATGACTGTAGCGTGTAATGGTAAAGAATCGGTCAGCAGATTTTATGCTAAAGATCGGGCATGGACAAGATAGGGACGGTGTAAAATGTCTAAACTTTATTAATGTTTGTGTGTAGTGCGACTTATTTGATGCTGCAATCCGGGTGCTGTTAAACGTCTGGCTTGTAGAGTCAACAAACTGCTTCATTAGATAAGCTATTGCTCATTTTCTCACTTTTCTGAAAAAAAAGCCACCCCCATATGTGACAGTCAGAGAACAAACATGCACAAACAATCAACATGATTGATAAGTGGGGGTGATAACTTGATAAATTCATGTTACCCCCTCCCCCTATGATCATCTATAGCTACACAGGGATAGGAGGAGCACAAATATCCCTTCTTTCTGCATGCTGCCCGCACTCCCACCCATTAGCTCCCCTCTAATCCTCCAGCGTTTTTTCTACGTTGTTAACAGTGCAGTTTAAAGAACATGTTATATTTATTATGCGGGTCATTATGGTTCCTGCGATGCCATATATAATGTATTTTTTTTAATATTTTTTAAACTTTTGCAAAAGTGTTTTATGAGGCATTTTTATATATATTTTTTAAATTAATTTTATTTAATGTACTTTTGGTAGGCCCCCAGCTGCCATAACACTCCATTGGTGCAGGACGCAGAAGGGTGGCAGAGGGAGCTCCCTCCCTGTGTCTTACCACCTAGATGCCGTGGTTAATATGGATTGCGGCATTTACGAGGTTAACCGGTTAGGATCAGGGGTACCTGCCTTAGCCTGTATCTAATCCTATCATGTGTGATACTGTCTGCTCAGCCACTGTATCTAATCCTATCACGTGTGATACTGTCTGCTCAGCCACTGTATCTAATCCTATCACGTGTGATACTGTCTGCTGAGCCAATGTATCTAATTCTATCATGTGTGATACTATCTGCTGAGCCAATGTATCTAGTCCTATCCATAGTTTATAGGGTCGTAGTTCTATAGATATGCTATGCTGTCTCCTATACACACATTTTTTTTTGGGGCGGACACATATGTATTGGGGCTATTTCCCTGACATTTTAAGCCCTGAGGGTATCTTCACACGGTAGCGTCCGTTACGGCTGTAATTTCAGCCATAAAGGCATGTGCAGGCGTCTTTCGCTGCGTCCATTACGGACGTAATTGGAGCTGTTTTTCTATGGAGTCCATGGAAAACGGCTCCATTTACGTCTGAAGAAGTGACAGGCACTTCTTTGATGCGGGCGTCTTTTTTACGCGCCGCCTTTTGACAGCGGCGTGTAAAAAAAATGACCGTCGGCACAGAACATCGTAAGACCCATTCAAATGAATGGGCAGATGTTTGCCAACGCTTTTGAGACGCATTTTCGGACCTAATTCAATGCTAAAACGCCCGAATTATGTCCGTAAATAGGGTGTGTGAACCCAGCCTTAGTGACGCCCCCGGCTGCTAGTGTTGCATTGTTGGGTCACTTAGGAGACCCAGCGATGCAGCTGAAAGCTGCGGACTGTCGGCCATGAGGAGTTTGTGGGGGGGGGGGGCCCAATAAGAACTTTTGCATCGGGGCCCATGAGCCTTTAGCTACGCCCCTGTATGGAAGGATTCTGTTACACAAACTATGGACTTTTTCACCACGTAATCACGTTTTGTTGGAACGAAGGAATGCTTAAAATAAAGTCCTTTGAATTATTTCTTCAACCAAGGCCTGTTTGTCATTTTGGAAAATCCCACACTTTACCATAATACATTAGGTATCTTTTCTACATTCTGACATTTTTGCCTAAAGTGCAGGTATGTGATTTTCTCTGCACTGACCACACGCTCTGGTCAGCTCTCTTCTGTACCCATAGCTTGTTCTAATATTCCTGGAACAACCCTGCATAAACAGCTGTATGCCTGTGCGGCTTAGTCATATTATGGCGTTGTGCGGATACTGTATATTTACAGCCAAATTTGGATCTAGTCATACATAAACAGGAAAGCCTTTCCAAAAAAAAAAAATTATAATTAAAAACTGCAGCATGTAGTGTGAATGGAATTTTTAAAAACACTGTTCACTAAAATATCATCTGCCCAGTGTTCCTCAGCATCCGGAACATGGGAAAATGCATGAGAAAAAAGCGTTAGGCTTCATGCACACGACCGTAGCCATTTTCGGGTCTGCCGGCCGCGGAGCTACACCCGCGAGCCGTGCACATGGCCGCATCCATTATTTCCTATGAGCCTGGACCGCAGAACACGGCCGTAATAAGGCTTGCAAGTTCTTTCTGCGGTCCGGGCTCCAGGGCCATGCACAGACCGTGGAAACCACGGTCGTCTGCATGGGCCCATAGGAATGAATGGGGCCGCAATTCTCCCGTGGATTTTCGGGGGAATTGCGGCCGCAAAAGCACGTTCGTGTGCATGGGGCCTTAATGGGACATTGTATCCCAAAATATAACTTTTACGTAGACTGCTTTCACACGTGCAAAATACGGGTGTTTTTTTCCCCCCTTGTTTTACGGACGTAACACCCAGACCTCTCGCCATTTATGAGAACCGGATTTAGAGCACCATAGAAGCCTGTGGTGCTCTAAGTCCAGTTCTAAAGAATGGTAGGAGGTCCGGGTGTTGCGTTCGTAATGCGGGAGCAAAAAAGCACCCGTATTATGCTCGTTTGAAATCACGGCATGTACTGTGTTGGTGTTTATGCCAGTAAAGTCTCCCAACGTATACTCCAATGTGCCCCTAGACTTTAGTAGGCACAGATGTCAAAATTTCTCATCCGCAACTGAAATGATAGCGGACTTCTCGTTTCAATATAACTATATACCCCAATTATTTTTTTTAATTTTTATTATAATGCTTGCAATTAAGATAAACTATGAACGTAGCCAACAACACTTTTCACTATCCCTATGCTTTTCAATATAGCTAAATAAAAGAAAAAAAGGTATACGCATGTAGAGGGACCAAACATATGCCAAAAGGATTCTCTTTGGTCCGTGAAGGTTGTTGTCTTGTACGATAACTCATGGGAGGATTTTATTTTGGCTTCTTTCACACTACCCTTAGTATACGTTTACCTCTCTTCCATCAGAGGAAGAGAGAATCGAAAAAATTAAACGGAAAGAAACGGTTCCTTTAGAATTACCATTGATTTCAATGGTAATTCTTTGTTTCAGTTGCTCTCCGTTCGCTAGGTTTCCTGGTTTTTTCGCGGAAACAAAAGTTCTGCAGACTGCACTTTTGCTTCCTTAAAAAAAAAACGGAAACCTAGCGAACGGAGACAAACGGAAAGCAACTGAAACAAAGAATTACCATTGAAATTAATGGGAACTAACGGAACCGTTGCTTTCTGTTTAATTCTCCCTTCCTCTGACAGAAGAGGTGAACGTATATAAACGGTAGTGTGAACTTAGCCTAAGGCTTTATTCACACGAACGTGGCGTTTTTGCGGACGCAAAAATGCGGCGTTTTGTGTGCGCAAAAGCCACTTAACAGCTCCGTGGGGCAGCAGCCTATGATGCGCGGCTGCGTGATTTTCGCGCAGCCGCCATCATTATGACACTCCGTTTGGATGTTTGTAAACCGAAAAGCACGTGGTGCTTTTCTGTTTTCATTCATCCTTTTGACAGCTGTTGCGCGAATCACGCAGTTCGCACGGAAGAGCTTCCGTGCGGCATGCGTTGTTTTCACGCACCCATTGACTTCAATGGTGCGTGATTCGCGCAAAACGCCCAAAGAACGGACATGTCGTGACTTTTTTTTTCAGCGCACTCACGCTGAGTAAAAATCACGGACATGTCTGCACGGCCCCATAGACTAATATAGGTCCGGTCAACGCACGTGAAAATCACGCGCGTTGTACGCGCGTATTTTACGTTCGTCTGAATAAAGCCTAAGACTGGTGTTTTAGATGCCAGTCATAGGCCATGTTCAGACGTGGCGGAATTTTCCCGCTGCAAATGTTGGTGCAGATTCGGGGCAATTACGCAACGAATCTGCAGCAACATTTGCATATTTGACAGGTAATTCACACGTTGCAGATATCACAGTAGACTTGCCACAGATTTGTTTTTGCATTGCAAAGGCTGAAATCTGCAGTGAAATTCCGCTTCTTCTCCGCAACGTCATGAACATGCTGCGGAGGGAATATTCTGCACCGCAGCCTGATTTCCGCACAGTTATTTTCTGCAATGTCTGAACTAAGTTTCCTAAAAATGTATAGAAACAAATGTAAAAAACGTCCGTTGCAGAATTCCACTGCGGACTGTCCCCAGCGCAATTCAACAGCAATTCCGCCACGTGTGAATATGCCCTTAATCTAAAGAGCACTGGAGTTAGATGCGCCTCATTTATAAAGAGGTACACTTCCCTGAACAAATGAGGGACATCTCTGGCCGTCTTGTGTACCAGAAAGTCAAATCATACTCCAACTATGAGCTGGAGTAGATTTGTGCTATAATTTACGCCAGATTTTGAGGTAAATTAGAATAAATTTTTTCAGGATTAGAAAGAATAATACATTTTCTCCCATAAGGTAAGATGATATATTGTTGATCGATCTCTGCCTTTTATATTTAGGGTATGTTCACACTGCTTATTGTCGGCCGAAAAATCTGAAATGGGAAATACGGCATTCTGGTCCGACGGGCCGTTTTTTGTAAAAAAAAATGGCAGCGAAAAAGAAGTGCATATCAATTCTTGAGACGTTTTTGGAGCCGATTTTCATTCATTCTATAGAAAAACAGCTCCAAAAACGTTCGTAAAAAAACGCAGCGAAAAACACGAGTGGCTTAAAAAAACGTCTGAAAATCAGGAGCTGTTTTCCCTTGTAATTTTCAGACGTTTTTTATTTTGTGTATAGACATACCCTCAGCCTGGTCGTGGCTTCTATTAATGGGACGCAGATCTGTCGTTCGGTATGAACTACTTTTCAAAGACAACAACCAAAAAAAATCCAACAGGGCAGATTAACTTTTCCACAGATACCTGCCCTCAGTCGGCGTCCGTCATGCTTGTCCGTGACACGAAGAGGGGAGAACAAGTCCATAAAAAATGGTCTAAATTAGCATTTTGGTTCATCTAGGACCTGTAGCGTTTCTGTGTACACTACACTGCTCATTCTGATGTACCCACTTTATGGTACCACATATTTGGCCAGACTGAAAGAGAAATTTCGCATACAATACTGAATAGTGGCGAACTACATCTGCCATTGTTTGCTGCCACTTCCAGTCTCACTTCGTCATTGGCACTTTCCATAAAAAATGAGAATTGTTGCTAGAACTGGTGGGGGTTTTACTCCAGATAACAGGAATATTTGCATTCATGCCTCTCTCTCCATTTTGTACATCCAACTCGGTGTTATTACTACCATGCAGGCGGTCATTTCCACCAACCACCCTGCACATGGACTCGCTGTGGTCCCACATACTGGCTCGACACTTTCTCGATAACCAAATCTTTGGCGTCCCCACCTTAGCCATTTTCAGGGAGGTCTTCTCCCTGCTAGCGTCAGCAGTCCGCTCTGCCATGTAGGGCATTCCACGTTTCTTTGTGCTGTCTCACGCTTGACCACTGGAGGCCACTAGTGAGTAATGAGCGGTTCTGTAGAGGAAATAGGTGGTGAGGCGAGGGGCAGGCTGTCTGTGAAGTTGGTGGAGGGAGAGGAAGAGAAGGGGGGCAATGTTCTTGTAGGTAGAAAGACATGTTTCAGAATGGACAGTCAGGAGAGCAATCGCTGGTTTTCCTGTATAAAGAGGTCAGTGGTGACAAACGCTGTAGAAGCTTCTCATAGCCTCTTAGGACACGCACGGGTTATCCTGCACGCCATAGTCTTCACACTGCAAGGGCAATGACACTGGGCTGGCTGCAATATCTTCCGGGGCAGTAAATGAGTACACGGGCAGTGCTGGAAGCCACCGCGGCTTAGTGTGTGCATTGTGAACACGTGACCTGAAGAATGTCCGAACATGAGGACTACACAGGTCATATTTAAGAAACTGAGGGTATGAATTCTTATGTCCTTCCCCAAGGCCTGCAAACAGATTGCCACAATTGCTCCCGCTGTTAAAGAGCAGACTATAATGCCGGGGAATTGCTTAGAAAGCACTTCCCAAATCTTTACTTAATGCCTCATAGCTTGGCTTGAGTTATAAGAAATTCAGCACTGTGTATCTATCTATCATCTATCTCATATCTATCTATCTATCTAATCTATCTAATCTATCTATCTATCTATCTATCTAATCTATCTAATCTATCTATCTATCTTAGGGCTGGGCGATTTTGCCCAAAAATTAAATCTAGATTTTTTTCAACTCTATGGGCAATTTTCGATTTGAATCTCGATTTTCTTATTGCTGTTAAACCGAAAAAAATACCAAGAGATAATTTAATAAATTATTTCCTTTATATAAGTAACTTGTTATCATATATTACTATAATAATTCTATGTAACTTCATAACTTTTAACCAGTGCAAATACTTTATCAGAAATACTATTGGAAAAATGTTTATCTAATTGATTATAATTTCTGTTAACCTGTTCCCTGGCAGGGAACAGGTTAACAGAATCTATAGTAAATTTTGCACTGTGTGCACGAACGGCCCTCTGCCCATCACCCGCTCAGCGAGTCCCTGACATTGCAGAAGAGAGCAGTATAGATTGCAGCAGCGCCAGGCAGATAGCGCCGAGCGGGCACTCTGCGGAGAGATTACATTATAGTGTCTGAAGTGTGTGCAGGACCCTGTGCAGTACCGGCCCCACCATGGAGGGTTATGTGGCATTAAGACCGGATTTACACGATCGTGAAAGACTGTCCGTGTGTCAGCTGGATTTCCCAGCCCAAATAGGGTACGTGTGAACAGGACTCCTGGCATCATAGTCATTTAGGCTCTATTCACACGACAGGGTCCGAGTGTCCATATGGACCCAGTGACGTCAGACACTTCTGAAGCGGAATTCCCAATCCCTGGCCACAGCGTTGCCCGAAGCTGTGGCCGGGGATTCCGCCCCTACAGGGAGCAAAAAAATACCCTCCTCCTCCTCACATGCACTTCGCACTGTGAGAAGGAGAGCGAGCGAGCGACGGTAGACACGGCCGTCACTCTGGATACATTCCAGTGATGGCCGTGTATTACACGGCTCCATAGGCTTCTATGGGGGCCGGGAGAATGGCCAAAAATAGGGCATGTCCCACTTTTTGACGGCTGGGTTTCCTGGGCCGTCCAAAAATCGGTCGTGTGAATAGCCCCATTAGGAGTCTATTGCTCCTTCTGTTTTATGAACGGCCGTCACACGACAGTAAAAAAAAATAAAAAAATGGGTGTTAAAAACTATTTAAGCATATAGTGCCACAGTGCCCCCATATAGCAACATTGACACAGGCCCCATATAGTGCCACACACCCTTGCAGATAGCACCACCACCCCCTCTTTGTAGATTGCAGCACCACTTGTAGATCGCACTCCCACCCGAGGCTTGTCAGACGGGGCAGTGACGAGGTGGCGGAGCGTCACACACACACACACACACACACACACACACACACACACTTTTAACCCCATAAAAGTTTATTTATTATAAAAAAATGTGTTTCTGTGTATTTTTTTTACTTTTTATCAAATTTTTTTTACATTCATTTAACTTTTTTTTTTAATCCCATAAAGGGATTTATCATTTTGATTTTGTAACTGGATGTACTGGCATAGATCTATATGCCAGTACATTAGCCTGTGTACTGATTATACACAGGCAGTTGTTAGGGCATACCTCGGTATGCCCTAACAACAGGAAATATGTTCAGACAGCCCTGGGGTCCTTCAATGGACCCTGGGCTGTCTGGCCATATGAGTTGTGGGCTTTGATCGCGTCACAGTTATCTTCTGTGACGCGATCAATGTGCAGTCCCCCCTCTTTGAACGCCGCGATCAGCTTTCATCGCGGCGTTCAAAGGGTTAACGGCGGAACGAAGATGTTTCTTTCCTCTCCGCTGTCAGAGCGGGGCCGTGGCTGTGTATTACAGCCGTTGCCCCGCTCTCGATCGCACGCAGGGACGGCTGTCACACAGGACGAGTATGCTCGTCCTAATGCGCGAAGTGCTCGCCGCTCAGGACGAGCATACTCGTCCTGTGTCGGTAACCAGTTAATGACCATCTACATTTTTCAGTTTTTACCTCTGCATTTCTGCAGCCATAACTTTTTAATTTTTTCATTGACGTGGCTGTATGAGGCCTTGTTTTATGCGGGAGAATTTTTTATTTTTTTTCATAGTTTGGATGTAAAAAAACTTATTTTTACAGTGTGAATATAAGAAAAAGCGATTCTCTGCATAGTTTTCCTTGTTTCTTTTTTGTCCTGTTCACGTTTCACTCTAAATAAGCTGTTAAGTTAATTCTTCAGGTTATGACGGTCGTATAAATACCTAATATGTGTAGGTTTTTTGTTTTTATTTAGTGTAGGGGCAATAAAATATATTTTATGCAAAATAACTTAATGACTTTTTTTAATTTTAATTCATTTATTTTTTTGTTACTATTTTTTTAATCCCATTAAGGGATAACTTTATTTATAACTTTATTTTTGACTTTTGTATTCAGCAGGCTGCTCTAAGATCAGGAGCTGTTAGTTATAGCTCCTGCTTAGAGGATGAGAGCGCTCATCAGCCTCTTCTACAGCGACGCCAAAAGACGTAGCTATAGACTAAGCACCTGCACCGCCTGCCGTCAAAAGACAGTGTGCGGTCGTTAAGGATTTAAAATCCACAGCAATTTATCTTGTTTCCATCCAAGAAATGTATCTGGCAAGTTTATAAGAAAAACGCACAAAAATTCGCAGCATACAATCTGCAGTTGTTTCCGTATTAAAATGTAAAATCCGAACATAAAAACACATAAGAAATGCAATATCAAGTGTGGAATTACCTGTGTTTATCTGCGGTTTGATGCAGATTTTCCTGCATCAGATTCCGCAATACACTCTTTATCTGAAGACATTATCAAGGATAGTTATTACATTATCATGTAGTTAAAGAGGCTCTGTCACCAGATTATAAATTCCCTATATTGTACATGATGTGATCGGCGCTGTAATGTAGATTACAGCAGTGTTTTTCATTTAGAAAAACGAAGGAGTTATGACCTATGTTAGCTTTATGCTAATGAGTTTCTTAATAGACAACCGGGCGTGTTTTATTTTTTACCAAGTGGGCGTTGTGGAGAGAAGTGTATGACTCTGACCAATCAGCGTCATACACTTCTCTCCATTCATTTACACTGCACTAGCGATATAGCTATATCGCTATGTGCAGCCACATACACAAACACTAACATTACTGCAGTGTCCTGATAATGAATATACATTACCTCCAGCCAGGACGTGATGTGTATTCAGAATCCTGACACTTCGCTAACACAATCCCGACACTACAGCACAGCAAGAGTAATCTCGCGAGATTACACTGTAAACTGTCATTTCAAACGAGATTACGCTTGCTATGCTGTGGTGTCGGGATTGTGTTAGCGAAGTGTCAGGATTCTGATTAAACATCATGTCCTGGCTTATAATGTGGTGACAGAGCCTCTTTAAATTGCAACTTTGTTGCTACATTAGCCAAATAATGACACGTTCCAAGCTACCTATTAGGAGTAGACACTTTTATGCGCCTTTTACACGGGCAAATTATCGGGCAAACGAGCGTTTCCGATATGAATGCTCATTCCCGATCAGTGCCATGTGTATACAGGGCAACGATCAGCCAAACACTCGTTCATTGGCTGATTGAATAGTTTATGCTGCATTAACCCCTTAGTAACCTACCTATTTTAGGCCCTAATGACCAAACAATTTTTTTTTTTTTCCGTTTTTCTATAGTCGCATTCAAAGGGTTATAATTTTTTTATTTTTCTGTTGACATAGCTATATGAGAACTTGTTTTTTGCGGGATTAGTTGTACTTTTTATTGGCACCATTTTGGGGTACATATCATTTTTTGATTAACTTTTTTATTAACTTTTTTTCGGGGGAATAGAAAGAAACCCTGAAATTCCGCCATTGTTCTATGCGTTTTAAATTGACTTACTTATTTTAAATTGATTTACTTATTTTTTTTAGTCCTACTATGGGACTTTACTATGCGATCTTTAGATTGCTGCTATAATGCTTTAGTATACTTCGTATAAAGCATTATTGCCTGTCAGTGTAAATCTGACAGACAATCTATTAGGACGTGCCTCTGCCACGTGATAATAGGCATATGCCCAGGGCAGACCTGGAGGCTTTTATCAGGCCCCCGGCTGCCATGACACCCCATCGGAGGCCCGCAATTGCATTTGCAGGCCGCCGATGGGTGTGAGAGGAAGCTCCCTCCCTCTGTAAACAAGTTAAATGCCTTAGAATGGCCTAGTCAAAGCCCTGACCTCAATCCAATTGTAAATCTGTGGCATGACTTGAAGATTGCTGTCCTCCAACGCAACGCATCTAACTTGTAGGAGTTGGAGCAGTTTTACCTTTTAAGAATGGGCAAAATTCCAGATGTGCTAAGCTAATAGAGACCTACCACACCACAAGAGACTTACAACTGTAATTGCAGCAAACGGTGGCTCCACAAAGTATTGACTTTCAGGGGGTGAATACGTATGCATATTTTTTGTCTTAATTATTATTTGTGCCACAATAAAAAAATATATATAATATTTTGCAGCTTCAAAGTGGTAGGCATATTGTATAAATCAAATAGTACAAAGTCCCCCATAATACATTTTAACTCAAGGTTGTAATGCAACAAAACAGGAAAAACACTAAGAGGGGTGAATATTTTAGTAAGACACTGTATAGTATTGGCACTAAGTCCTGTGAATTTGGTGCACGTCTGGTGGGTTTTGTAGATTCTGTTTTCCCATAGGGAAACACTAAAGGGGTTATCCGGGGACCAAAAATTGCTTTGCATTCATATTTTTATGTAAAAAGTAGTCACTTACTAATATACTTTAATTAAAAATTCGGTACTAAATGGTGCCGTTCAAACCCGTTGAACTGTTCCCGGAAGTCCTGGAGGTTTTCTTATATTGATGATGTGCTGACACGGCCCCACGTGACTGAGGGCTTGCTTCCTGTGCTCTTCGTGTCGGAGTGTTATCAATGGCATGCCCGCAAGGGGCTGTCACACTGCCTATTGCTGGAGTCCCCTGTCACGTAGGGTTCGTGGACCCACTGGGCCGTACCACCTTGGCGGTATGGCAGCTGGCCAACAAGGCGCAGGTCAGAGTCTATAGTTCTATAGGGTACCTGTGGCAGCTCGGACAGTAGCAAGGCAGGCTTGGCTGGGACTAGGCAGCAGGTAGACGTCAGGCGTGGAGTAGCAGAACAGGCGTAGAATACAGCACAGCACGGCTCCAGCACGGCACTAGATAGCACGAAATACAGGAACACACTAGGAGACCATCGCATAGACAAACTTAGGGTACAACAACAATGCTCAGGCATAGAAACAAGGGGCTGAACCCCTCTTATAGTTCAGGGACTCATGGGTTCATAGTTAATCCAGGTCCGGTGCGCGCGCTGCCCTTTTTAAGAGTGGGCACGAGCGTGCGCGTGCAACCTACGGGATCCGGCTGAGGTGAGTGGAAGCGAGCGCTGGCGTCTCCTGAGGAGGAGGCTGGGGCCACCGCTCGCTGATTCGTGGCTGTCGGGGAGATTGGAGCTGACGGCCCGCAGCCACAGACATGACAGTATCCCCCCTCTTACTCCCCCTCTGCTTGGGACTAGAGCGAGAGAGAAACTTCTTCAGAAGAGTAGGAGCATTGAGGTTCTCCTCTGGCTCCCAGGACCTCTCTTCAGGACCAAACCCCCTCCAATCCACCAAATTAAAAGTCTTTCCTCTCACTTTCTTGGTGTCCAAGATCTCCTTAACCTCAAAGGTGTCTGAAGGTCCGCTGGAGGCAACCGCAGGGCTAGTAGTCTTGGTATAGCGGTTCAGAACCACCGGCTTCAGGAGGGAGACATGGAAGGAGTTGGGGATCTTGAGGGTAGGAGGCAGCCGAAGCTTGTAGGCGACAGGGGTGATCTGCTGTAGGATCTGGAAGGGTCCGAGGAACCTGGGAGCAAACTTGCATGATGGCACCCTTAGTCGGATATTCCTAGTAGACCGCCAAACCCTCGTGCCAGGGAGAAATTGGGGAGGTTCTCTTCTCCTTGGGTTCACCTTCCGTTTCATGCTGCCAAATCTGCAGGAAGTCTCTAAAAGCGGAGTCAGCCGCTGGTACCTCGGAAGTATCGGGCACCGGGAGAGGAATTCGTGGGTTCTGGCCGTAGACAATGAAGAACGGCGTATTCCTTGTGGACTCGCTGGTGTGATTATTATATGAGAGCTCAGCCCACGGAAGCAGCTGCACCCAGTCATCATGCTGCTTGGAGATGAAGTGGCCTAGGTAGTTCGCCAAGATCTGACTGATCCTCTCGACCTGACCATTGGACTGAGGATGATAGGCTAAGGAAAAATCCAACTTCACACCGAGGAGTCCGCATAGGGCTCTCGAGAACTTTGATGTGAACTGAACCCCCTGATCAGACACAATATGCTGCGGCAAGCCGTGCAGGCGGAAGATGTGTTGGATGAACAGCTTGGCCAGCTGAGGAGCAGAAGGACGACCGGTCAGTGGAACGAAGTGGGCCATCTTAGAAAATCGATCCACCACCACCCAGACAGTACTGCATCTGGCAGAGAGAGGCAGGTCCGTAATAAAGTCCATAGCTATATGCTGCCAGTGAACATTGGGCACAGGCAATGGCTGGAGCTGAACAAGAAGAAACAAAGTCCATAATTTCCTTGGGCAGCGTGGGCCACCAGAAATGACAAGCAATCAGATCCCGGGTCTTACGGACCCCCGCGTGACCTGCCAGTCTAGAGGAGTGCCCCCAGGGGAGGATTCTTCCACGATCAGCAAGGCGCACAAAAGTCCTCCCTGGAGGAATGTCCCCAATTTGCAGGGGATTGACCGAGACAATGCAAGACGGATCAATAATGTTCTGTGGAATCTCCATGGTGTCTTCAGTCTCGAACAGACCTGGACAAGGCTGCGATTCTTACATTCTTGTTGGCCGGGCGATCAGCCGTTGGGCCGTCTGGAGATAGGTGAGATTCTTGTGGTCCGTAAAAATCAGGATTGGATGAGCTGTGCCCTCTAGTAGATGTATCCACACCTCCAGGGCCAATTTGATGGCCAGTAACTCCCGATCCCCAATCGAGTAGTTGCGTTCTGCGGAAGAGAAGAGCTTAGAGAAATATCCACATACCATTGACTTGCCCTTGGAACCTCTCTGGAACAGGAGTGCACCAGCACCGACAGAGGATGCGTCCACCTCCAACGAGAACTGTTGAGAAACATCTGGATGATGGAGGATAGAGGCTGACGTGAAGGCATTCTTCAGGCTATTGAATGCGGACTCTGCCTCAGGAGTCCACACCTTGGCGTTCATGCCCTTCTTGGTGAGGTTAGAGATCGGAGAAGTCAGTGAGGAGAAGTTTGGAATAAACTATCTGTAAAAATTGGCGAATCCCAGAAAGTGCTGTATGGCCCTCAAGCCTTGAGGGCGTGGCCAATCTAGGATGGACTTTACCGTTTCAGGATCCATCATGAGACGTCGATTCGAGACAATGTAGGGCATCTCTGTCAAACACGCACTTCTCCAACTTGGCGTACAGACGATTCTGCCTTCGCTGTAGCAAAACTTGACGGACATGTCTCTGATGCGTCATAGGATCTGGAGAAAAAAAATCAAGATTGACCACAACACAAACATAGAGGAGGTAGCGGAAAATGTCATTAACGAACTCCTGGAAGACCGTGGGAGCATTACACAAACCGAAGGGCATTACAAGATGTTCATAGTGTCCATAACGGGTGTTAAATGCAGTCTTCCATTCGTCACCCTGGCGAATCCGGACTAGGTTGTAAGCCCCCCGCAGGTCTAGTTTGGAAAAAATCTTGGCACCACGTATACGATCAAACAGTTCTGAGATCAGTGGCAATGGATATTTATTTTTCACCGTGATCTGGTTGAGACCTCGGTAGTCAATACAATGACGAAGAGAACCATCCTTCTTTTTGACGAAGAAGAACAAGGCTCCTGCCGGGGAGAAAGACTTCCGTATGAAGCCCCTCTCCAAGTTCTCTTTCACATAGGCGGACATGGACAGAGTCTCTGGCAAGGACAGAGGATATACTCTACCACGGGGAAGGGATGCACCGGTGAGGAGGCAATGTCTCCGCCTCCCTCTTGCTGAAGACGTCCGAAAATGCAGCATAATGACTCGGCAATCCTGCCAATGACCGAGGCAGCCAAGGCTGAGGCGAACGAATCTGCACCAGGCATCGGTATTGACACTCAGGTCCCAACTGGAGTACCTCTAAATTTCCAGTCCAGGACCGTGGCATGTATACGGAACCAAGGCAGTCCCAGCAACACAGGGTTAACCGCTTTAGATAGGACATAGAACTTGGAGCCTCAGCGGCTTGGTCACAGCTATAACTGGGTCTGGCAGAGGTAGTCCATTTACAGATGCAACCGTCAACGGCCTCTCCAGGGGGGTGGTGGGTAATTGAAGGAGATCCACCAGATCTCTACGGATGAAATTAGCAGCGGATCCAAAGTCCAGATACGCAGAGACCTGATGCGTTCTCTCGCCGGATGCTATGGTCACTGGTATGGACAATTTAGACGAGAGTCCTTTCTTACCCAAGGTTGTCTCTCCTAGCAACCCTAGTTTTTTGGATTATTTTTTTTTTAAATTCTTTTATTTTCCGTTTTCATAAGAGCATTGTGTTAAGGTGTAAAGCAGAGCTGCACCAAGATCGGCTCGCAGGCCAACATCTGGGAATACATAGGCACCATAATCACAGAGAAAAATATCACAAAACGCTGAAAACATTGAGACTAGCGAAGCTCTGGTATGCACCCTGAACCCGCAGCCATGCATATATTCCCATAAGGAAGAGCAGTAAAGCGTTGCAGAGCAACGAAAGAGGGAAGAAGGCAGAAAAAAGAGAGAAGGGAGAAAGAACTGACCTCACCCATGGGACCCACTGGGTAAGCTCAAGAAGCCATGATGGTCTTGTATTCCTCTGAGGATTGAAAGCGAATCCATTCACGCCACGTTTTGAGGAAGGCGGCATGGGATCCTTTCATTGATGCCGTGAGGTCCTCCATTCTCATGATCTCCTGAATTTTACCAAACCACATGCCCACAGTCGGGGGACAGGATTGTCTCCACAACGCGGGAACGCATGCCCGGGCTGCGTTCACTAGATGGCGCACCACTGACCGTCGGTAAGCAGATAAAGGCACCTCACACAGATGGAGCAGGAAGAGGCCCGGTGAGCTCGGGAGGGGGAAATCCGTAAATTTGAAGGAAATGCGCCATACCTCAGACCAAAAGTCCGTCAGCATGGGGCAGTCCCAAAAAATGCGTAAGAGAGTACCCACATGGTCGCCACATCTCCAACACAACAGCGAAACCGCCGGTAACATCACATGCAATCTGCAAGGCACCCTATACCAACGAGACAAAATCTTATACCCTGCTTCTTGAAATCTGCTAGCCAGAGATGATTTGTGTGTCATGTGGAACAGGCGATCCTTATTCTCCGAGGTAAATGTTAGACCTAAGTCCCGCTCCCAACTAAGCAAGTATGAAGGTGTGGACAGTGTGGAGGGAGAGATCAGGAGGGCATAGAGTCTAGACAGTGTGTGTCGAATTGTACCCGTGCCCGTGCATAAGAGTTCAAAAGGGGAGTTATTTCGCGAGTACGCCGCTGGGTCAGCTAAGGACGCGAGGAAGTGTCTCAATTGGGTAACCTGTCAAAAAGAGAAAGAGACCGGCTCCGACATGGACTCCAGCTGAGTGCTAGTCATCCACACCTCATCCTGTAAAAAATGGGCCGCACGTCCTTTACCTGCCTTCAACCAGTGCTGGAAGGGACCTCCTTCCCGCCCCGGTGGAAATGGGGGATTGCCCAAAACTGGGAACATCGGGGAGGGAGAGGGAGAGATCTCTTTCCGAGGAAAGATCCGTGCCGCAATCGCCAGAGTGGGCCCAATCGTCGGATGCGTCCTTGCCGCCAGAGGGACATGATTGCCCAACCATGGTAAGGCCTGCAGAGGAACTTCCATAAAGACCTATTCCATGGACACCCATTCTTTACTCTCAGTATGTCTGAACCAATCCAAAATTCGTGTCAAGTGGGAGGCCTGATGATAGGACACAAAATCCAGAAGGCCAACACCGCCCTCACACTTTTGCACGAAAGAGCATAGATCGGGCAATACGCGCAGGTTTCCCCGCCCATATGAACTTATGGAGCATGGACAACAGATACTGAAAGAAGGGACGTGGGATATGTATCGGCAGCGCCTGAAAAACGTACAGGATCCGTGGTAAAATGTTGTTCATTTTAAATATAGCACACCTACCAAACCAGGTAAAGGTACCCGACGGGTTTTTGGATTTTTGAGGACACAGACGCACAAGATGGCCACCGAGGCCACAATATAGACAGAGTCCCGAAGTGTGTCTGCGTTGTCTCTCCTGGGTGGATAGCTTACATTGGTCCATCATCACAGACTCCTTCGGGGGATCGACATCTGAGGCCAATGGGTTGCTGCAAAGTAGGGATCAGACTAGGAAGATCTCCCTCCCAACAAACCTCTTGGAGGCATTCTCGAATCTGCATATCAATCCGGGCGGACAGAAGGATGAGGTCATCCAGGGTAGACGGCAGAGTGCTGAAGTGGATGGCGTACTCGCTCACAGAGGTGTCTCCTTGGCATAGGTTAATTAAAGAAGCCGCTGCAAATGAAACCCGTTCAGGCTCCTCAAATACCATGCGAAAAGTCCGGAGGAAGCCCTGGAAGTCACGGGTCTCTGGTCCTTGTCTCTCCCAGATAGGGTTCGCCCATGCAAGGGCCTTGCCAGTGAGGAGAGAGATGATGAAAGCTACCCTTGCACCATCAGACAAAAATGTCCTAGCAAACAGACTGAAGTGGATCTGGCACTGGTTCAAAAAGCCACGACAGGTCCCTGCGTCTCCATCATAGCGGTCAGTAGGTGGCAAAAAAAAAAACGTGGGTCAACACTGCCAGGAGGTGTAGTAGGAGGAACGGCAGCTTGTGCCTCCTGCCGACATGCGAGAATATTCAACGCCTGGAGGAGTTGGTCCTGTCGAAACCGTAGGTCTAGGGTATTCGTTCTCATCTCTTGTGACGTCGTCATGGTCTTGAATCGACCAGCGGAGTCCATGGCCTGAGCGTAGTGTCACGTAGGGTTCGTGGACCCACTGGGCCGTACCACCTTGGCGGTATGGCAGCTGGCCAACAGGGCGCAGGTCAGAGTCTATAGTTCAATAGGGTACCTGTGGCAACTTGGACAGTAGCAAGCCAGGCTTGGCTGGAACTAGGCAGCAGGTAGAAGACAGGGGTTCAGACGTCTCTTCTTACATCATGTCCACCGGTATGTTTTCTATCTTTTGTCCTGTTTAGCAGTTGCTGTTTGACCGTTCTTATTATTCTTGATCATCCATTGACTTCAAATCGATCTGAGTTATGGGATTGCTGCACATTTGCGATTCGTACTTACCCTTTGTGTGTTACATAGTGTTCGCTATCATTACCAGTGCTGTATTTCCTTACGACTATATTTCTTTTGCCTTTGGACATACTTGGCCCTATTTGGCCCTGATTGTTTATTACTCTTGATCATCCATTGACTTTAAATCTATCTGAGATTTGGTACTGCTGTACCACTACGATCCGTATTTACCTCATTGCTCTTATATAGACTTCGTTCCCATCATCAGTACTACATTTTATTATGACTGTATTTTTGTCGTCTTTGGACATACTTGGCCATAATCAGCCCTGATCGCAATTGAATATTATTTCTCGATCTTATTATATGCATGTTTCACTTCTGCTGTTATAAACTAACATGTACATGGTGACACTATACACATACCCGGTTTTTTACTGACTTTGACGTCTTATTGTTGTGTGACTCATCCCCTGTTCTATTTTTTAATTGTCTCATGTCTGTTATTTAATAAAAATTTGTACATTTTTTCAAATACTGTGTGCTGAAGTCGATCATATTTTCTTGGTTTATTCTCATGTTAATTGTTGATCGATGCACCAAGCATATCTTGGTTTTCACTCAGGATTCAATATAGTGCATACAATATAGCCAGCAACGATGCTTTACAGTTTATTAGCTCTTTGAGCACTATTTTGTATTGAATTCTGTCTGTTGGTATTCTATTGGTTTGTGTGTAGAAGACAGGCGTAGAATACAGCACAGCACGACTCCAGCACAGCACGGCACTAGATAGCATGGAATACAGGAACACACTAGGAGACCATCGCATAGACAAACTTAGGGTACGACAACAGCGCTCAGGCATAGAAGCAAGGGGCTGAACCCCTCTTATAGTTCAGGGACTCATGGGTTCATAGTTCATCAAAGTCCCGTGCGCGCATTGCCCCTGCACCCTACGGGATCCGGCTGAGGTGAGTGGAAGTGAGCGCTGGCGTCTCCTGAGGAGGAGGCTGGGGCCTGCGCTCACCGACTCGTGGTTGCGGCTGTCAGGGAGAGATTTGAGCTGACGGCCCGCAGCCACAGACATGACATCCCCGAGCAGAGCATCAGCTAGCACTTTGCTCGGGACTCCAGAACTGCTCCCGACATTTGGTCAGTGACTTCAGGGGTTTCCTATAGCTTGAGTTAAGGAGCAGAGCATCAACTGATGCTCTGCCCGGGGACTCCAGTATTGCTGCCGACGTCACTATCCATATACGGATAGTGGCGTTGGCAGCAGTGCTGGAGTCCCCGGGCAGAGCATCAGCCGGAACTCCAGATACAGGAAACCCCTGAAGTCACTGACCAAATGTTGGGAGCAATGCTGGAGTTCCGAGCAAAGCGCTAGCTGATGCTCTGCTCGGGGACTCCAGCAATAGGCAGTGTGACAGCCCCTTGCGGTCATACCATTGATAGCAAGCTTTCAGTCACATGGGGCCGTGTCGGCGCGTCATCAATATTAGAAAAGCTCCAGGACTTCTGGGAACAGTTCACCGGGTTTGAATGGCACCATTTAGTACCGAATTTTTAATTAAAGTATATTAGTAAGTGACTTCTTTTTACATAAAATTGGTTTGCATTCATATTTTTTCGTCCCCGGATAACCCCTTTAAGGGCTCGTCCACAGGCACCTGAATTGCGGACGGAAAAAAAACGCAGCGGATTACAGTAGCAGCATATTGGATGAGATTGAACAAATCTCATCCACGCCCTTCGGTGCGTAATTTTCGGACCGCAGCATATCTATTTCTGCTGCAGAATGTGAACAGAATTGCTGCATTTTTCATTGGTGATCTCACCATTTCCCAGCATTGTGAAAAATGCAGGAAATTATGCGTATTTGCCGCAGCAGAAAGTCTGCAACTTTCAACGGAATTGCTGCAGAAATTTTATGCAGCAATTCCGTTGTGTGTGGACAAGCCCTAAGATTGCAGTATTTGCACAATATTTGTTGCAGATTTTGCCGCTGCTATTTCTATACAGTAGCTGAATTTTTCAGCTACATGTGAACAAAGCCTATGAGATGGAAACTGTTGAATAAGGCAATGGCATTGTCATGTGTTGCACGTTATGCTGATCACTGCCAGGGGAATGTATGATGATATATTTTCCAAAGCGGCTGTTGCTTAGGTATGCCAGCACCATAACGTGACCACAGTAATTACATATGCTGTTTTACACTATGGAAATATAAACATGTATGTATATGTGTTGATTCTGTGTATATGTATGTATATATATATATATATATATATAATGTGTGTACATGTTGGGGATTATCACATTGTTTTAGCAGAATACATTTTTTTTATTAATTAAACACTATTTATTAAAAATATAAAAGGAATACAGGATATCAATATTTCAGGTTGGTCAGTTATTTAGTTTAATGCCTATTTATTTATTTATTTTCTTTAAAAAAAATAATGGATCTCATAGATGCATTGGTTCATTCCTATGGGACTCGGTCTGATTCAAAATTGTACCAGTTTGTATCAGTCTAAGGCCTTATTCACACGAACGTGTCCATTTTGCGCACGTAAACAACGCAGTGTTTTTCTTGCGTATCAGTTCCTTTTGACATCCATGTACAGTGCATTTGCGTTTTTTACGCGCGTATGTCATAAGTATGTCACACATTTTTTATGTCCGCAATTAAATCTGAAGGTGTTTTGTCTTTTTCTCATCATTTCTTTAGTAACTGTTGCGTGAATCACGGACAGCACACGGATGACGTCCGTGTGCTGTCCGTGATTTTCACGCACCCATCGACTTCAATGGGTGCGTGATGCGCAAAAAATGCACAAGTATGGGACATGCAGTGAGTTTCACGCAGCGGACACACGCTGCGTGAAAAACACAATGTCTGAATGGCCCCATTGATTTGCATAGGTCCGTGTGACGTCCATTGTTTTAACGCGCGTAAAACAGGCGTGAAATACGTTTGTGTGATAAGGCCTAAAGCCACCGCGACTTAACAGCCAAGACTATTGCTCTATTGCATTATATCCCAGTGTGATATCCTAGCTAATGTGTCCTATGTGGTCGCATGAAATCGCACGCGTACCTACGATTTCATGTGACCCTGATCTCACAATTGCTAAAAATCCAATATTGTTTTTTTTTTATTTTTTTTGGTTTTTTTTTATTCAATACAATATAAAATTCCATACAAGTAAGGAATAAAGAAAATACAATTATACACATATTTTTACATTTTCCCCCTACTCCCACCCCCCCACCATCTCAAGACCGATCTTGGTAAACGAAAAAAAAAAAAAAAAAGAACAAAAATTCTTACCACTCCCCCCAATAAGTTTTACAGTGTTTGCCTTGATTATAGATTTTCTCATATTTAATTATAATTTTCACATTATTTACCCAAGCATTAAACTCCGGTGGGGAGCTAGATATCCACTTTCTAACTATTAGTAATTTTGCTATAAATAATAGTTTTATTAATCCACATTTTTTTTCCTTAGAAATATTTAATTTGGAATCATCACCCAAAATCCAATATTGTTGATAATCACAAGTCAAATGAATATTTTATGCAATTGTAATATTTTTACCATAACAAAGGTTCTTTCCTAGATCACATTTAAAAATCATATGCGGTTTTAACCCCTTAATGACGAGCCTATTTTAGACGTTAATGACCAAGCCATTTTTTTACGTTTTTTCCATCGTCTCATTGAAAGAGATATACACTTTTTTATTTTTGCGTCGACATAGCTGTATAAGGTCTTGTTTTTTGAGGGACAAGTTGTAATTTTTAATAGCACCATTTTGGGGTGCATAGAATTTATTTATTAACTTTTATTAACTTTTTTTTTGGGGGGGAATAGAAAAAAAACAGCAATTTTGCCGCACTTTTTTGCGTCCGAAATTTACGCCGTTTACCGTGTGGTATAAATAACACAATAACTTTATTCAGCAGGGGTTGTTGCATGTTTTTTTATTTAATTTTTTACAACGTTCACCGTGCGGGTTAAAGAGGCTCTGTCACCAGATTTTCAAACCCCTATCTCCTATTGCAACAGATCGGCGCTGCAATGTAGATTACAGTAAAGTTTTTTTTCAAAAACGAGCATTTTTGGCCAAGTTATGACCATTGTTATATTTATGCAAATGAGCCTTTCTTAAGTACAACTGGGCGTGTTTAAAGTTATGTACAAGTGGGCGTGTATTGTGTGTAACATCTGGGCGTTGTGAATAGAAGTGTATGATGCTGTCGAATCAGCATCATCCCCTTCTCTTCATTACCACCCAGCTTCTGGCAGTGCACAGACACACAGCGTGTCCTCGCGAGATCACGCTGTGACGTCACTCACTTCCTCCCACAGGAACTTCATCGCGTCGGATGAGCGAGGACACGCTGTGTGTCTGAACTGCCAGAAGCTGGGTGGTAACGAAGAGAAGTGGATGATGCTGATTCGTCAGCATCATACACTTCTATTCACAACGCCCAGCTAGTAAAACAAGTAAAAACGCCCAGATGTACACACACAATACACGCCCACTTGGACATAACTTTAAACACGCCCAGTTGTACTTAAAGGAACAGTGTCATCACCCCAAAAAATTTTCATATGTTCAAGATGTTAGTGCTTTATTAAAAACGTTTATATTTATTTGTGTGTTTGTGTTTTACTTTTTCTTATTTTTACACTTTTTCTTCCCTATGGGGGCTGCCATTTTTTGTTCCATTTCTGTCTGTGTCGATTAACGACACATACAGACATGGAATACGGCAGCCACAGTCCCATAGGGACTGCGAACGGCTCCCGTCCCATTGACTTCAGTGTACGGCGTCTGTGTGGGAACTGCGCATGCGCCGCTCCCACACAGTCCAATTCGAAATTGGCGCCGTCCGGCGCCATTTTCCTGTGGACCGGAAGTCGCGGCCGGACAGTAATATTACTACTTCCGGTCGCGGCTTCCGGATTTGTGCACTTGGACCAGCGGCAGCAGACGGAGCGGACGGGCCGGAGGGAGCCGCGGCGGCAGGAGCAGGTAAGAGATTTCAATGTATGTTCGTGTTTGTGTGTGTTTACTACTGTATGTAAACCTACTACACTGTGTGTTAGCTCAAAAAATGGCGACACACAGTGTAGGAGGTTACACCGTTCAAACCCCTCGTTTATCCCGGCACTAGCCAGGATAAAGGAGGGGGGGATGCTGAGAGCTCACTAGAGCGAGGGCTTTTAACCCAATGTTGCAATGCTGCAATTTTGGGAATAGCTCCATCTAGTGACCAAAAATGGGTAGTATTATAAATTAGAATTAATTTATAATATTTCCTGACTATTTCCTGACTCGTGAAAAAAATAAAAAAAATTTGAACAATGTTTAATCACCCACACACTAAATGTTTAATTTTTTTAAAAAAAACATGTTTTTCTGGCAACACATTCCCTTTAAGAAAGGCTCATTTGCATAAATATAACAATGGTCATAACTTGGCCAAAAATGCTTGTTTTTGAAAAAAACAAAACGTTACTGTTATCTACATTGCAGCGCCGATCTGCTGCAATAGGAGATAGTGGTTTGAAAATCTGGTGACAGAGGCTCTTTAAATGATGTAATAAGTTTATAGTTGGGGTCGTTACGGACGCAGCGATACCAAATATGTGTAACTTTACTTTATTTTGTTTGTTAATAATAAAGCGGTTTTTAATTTTTTTTTTCAAGTTTATTTTTTTCACTTTTCATTAAACTTTTTTACTAGTCCCACTAGGGGACTTCACTATGCGATAATCCGATCACATTTATAATACACTGCAATACTTCTATATTGCAGTCTATTATGCCTGTCCGTGTAAAACGGACAGGCATCTGCTAGGTCATGCCTCCAGCATGACCTAGCAGGCATTTACCACAGGCAGACCTGGGGGCCTTTATTAGGCCCCCGGCTACCATCGGAGAAACAGACGCTCGGTGATCTTATCGCCGAGTGTCAGTTGGAGCTCCCTCCCTCTCTCCAAAACCACTCAGATGCTGTGCACGCTTTTGTGCACCGCATCTGAGGGGTTAAACGGGTGAGATCGATACTAATATCGATCTCACCCGGCAGAGCAGGGACGCCCCCAGCCCCAGCAGGGAGATTTGACAGCTCCCTGCTCTGTTTACTTATTCCGATGCCGCAACTTAAAAAGTCTATGGCATCGGAATAAGGCCCGTTAGTGACTGATGTAGAAACGCTATGGGCCGCTCACTAACGGGTTAAACATGCTATTTTCTGTGAAGAAGTTTTGTATAAATCATATTGCACTCCAATATACCACAACTGTCAACTCTGATAATGATAAAGCTTTATTCCTTTTCATCATGATCAGGTTTTGAAAAAAAAAAAAATCAATTAGTCATTAGTATTTCAATACTTGTGGATCAGTTAAAGAGGTTCTGTCACCACATTATAAGTGCCCTATCTTGTACATGATGTGATCGGCGCTGTAATGTAGATTACAGCAGTGTTTTTTATTTAGAAAAACGATCATTTTTGACGGAGTTAGGACCTGTTTCAGCTTTATGCTAATGTCTTTCTTAATGGACAACTGGGCGTGTTTTACTTTTTGAACAAGCGGGCGTTGTGGAGAGAAGTGTATGACCCTGACCAATCGGTGACCAATCAGCGTCATAACACTTCTCCCCATTCATTTACTTTACATTTACTGATGTCTATTCAGAATCCTGACACTTCGGTAACGTTTGTGTGAGATTTACAGCAAGACAAGCGTAATCTCTCAAGATTACGCTGTAAATTGTCATTTAAAACGAGATTACACTTGCCTTGCTGTAAATCTCACACAAACGTTACCGAAGTGTCAGGATTCTGAATAGACATACCGTCCTGGCTTGTAGTGATGTCTATTCATTGTCAGGACACTTGAGTAACGTTAATGTGTGTGTTTGTGGCTTCACATAGTGATCGAGTAAGAACACTATCTGCTGTGTAAATAAATGGAGAGAAGTGTATGACACTGATTGGTCAGCGTCATACACTTCTCCCCACAACGCCCACTTGGTCAAAAAGTAAAACACGCCCAGTTGTCCATTAAGAAAGTCATTAGCATAAATATAATATAGGTCATAAATGATTGTTTTTCGAAATAAAGAACAGTGCTGTAATCTACAATACAGCGCCGATCACATTATGTACAATATAGGCCACTTATAATGTGATAGAGCCTCTTTAACCCCTTCCCGCCAAATCACGTACAGTAACGTGATGGAAACTGGTGTCTTAACGCCTTTCCACGTTACTGTACGTGAAGGAGATGAAGCTAGCTCAGGAGCTGAGCCCGCACCATCACCGCCGGATGACCGCTGTATGTTACAGCTGGCACACTGAGCTATCGGCCAGGACCGGAGCTAGCATCCGATCCGGCCGACTAACCCCTCAGATGCTGCGTTCAATAGAGATCGCACCATGTGAGGAGTTTTTAGCCACCGGCACCCTAGCAACGTGATCGCTGGGTTGCCGGTGGCTGCAAAGGCGATCGGAGGCTTATTACTTACCTCCCGGTCTGCCAGCAACGGAAGCCTACTATGCCCCGCTCGGCAGCGGGGCCTCAAAGGCTTCTGGTACCATCGGCAAGATGGCGCCGGCTCAGCTTCCGGCTCAGAAGCTGAGCCGGCATCATCCGCAGTGTATGTCCGCTGTATGTTACAGCGGACACCCCGATCTATCGGCAGAAACCGGAGCTAGCTCCGATTCCTGCCATTAACCCCTTCGATGCAGCGATCCGCTGCATCAAAGTGGTTTGTATCAAATCGGCAGCCTGCCATGCGATGGCAAGGCTGGCGACTGCTACTATGGCAACAGGAGCCCTAACAATGGCCTCCTGTCTGCCATTACGGAAGCTGATTAGGCCCTGCCCAGAGGCGGAGCCTGATCGGCTTGCTGTCAGTGAACAACTGACAGTTCCAATACATTGCACTACATAGGTAGCGCAATGTATTAGAACATCAAACAAACAGTTGGACCTTCAAGTCCCCTAGTGGGACTAAAGAAAAGTGTAAAAAAAGGAAAAATAAAAGTTGGAAAAAATACAATAAAAGTTTCAAGTAATAAAATAAAACGCAATCTCCCCCTTTTTCCCTTATCAAGTCATTTATTATTGAAGAAAATAATAAACCATACATATTTGGTATCGCTGCGACAGTAACGACCTAAACTATAAAAATATGATGTTATTTTTCCTGCGCAGTGAACGCTGTAAAAAAAATTGCAGTTTTTTGGTCCTTTGTCTTCCAGAAATTGAAATAAAAAGTAATCAAAAAGTCGCATGTATCCAAAAATGGTGCCTATAAAATCTATAACTCGTCTCGCAAAAAACAAGCCCTCATACTGCTCCATCGACGAAAAAATGAAAAAGTTATGGCTCTCACAACTTGGCGATTCTCTTTACAAAAGTAATTTTATTGTGCAAAAATTTGTAAAACATTAAAAAGTGCTATAAATTGGGTATCGCCGGAATCGTATTGGCCCGCAGAATAAAGTTACCATGTAGTTTATAACGCATGGTGAACGCTGAATAAAAAAACCTAAAAAACTAGGCCAGAATTGCTGTTTTTTTGTCACCTTGCCTCCCAAAAAAGGATAAAAAGTGAACAAAAAGTCGTATAAAATGGTATCAATAAAAACTACAGCTCGTCCCGCAAAAAAACAGCCCTCATACTAATATGTCTATGAAAAAATAAAATAAGTTAAGGCTCCAATAAGTCAGGAAAGAAAAATCCAGTTGTGCAGCCCGAGGGGAACATTTCTTCTGTTTCAAAAGGCGATGTATCAAGGCACTAAAATTAGGGAACCAGGAAGGGGAGGGCCTAAACATATCTGCTGGAAGCAAGGGCGCCCTTCTTATACCACGACAACACTTTCCCGGCAACATTCCCCAAGCTACAAAGGTGCGGAGTGTGGACCAAAAGGGGGATAAGGAAGGACATTTATCAGTGCGATACCGGCCTGTACAGAAAGGATTGTGTCACAACGTAACACACATCTATGGATTATTTTATTATTTTTTTTACCTTTATTATTATAACACCGGACTATGCCCCTGATGTACTCTGCCTAGCTCACATATGCCCCCACATTATAAACGGAAACACCAGTAAGACTCCAAACAAAACTATTACCAAGCAAAATCCACGCTCCAAAAGCCAAATGGCGCTCCCCCCCCCCCTTCTGAGCCCTACAGTGTGCCCAAACAGCTGTTTACTTCCACATATATGGCATCGCCATACCCGGGAGAACCCTTTTAACAATTTTTCGGTGTGTGTCCCCAGTGGCACAAGCCGGGGAACGACATATTTGCCACTGAATTGGCATATCTAGGGAAAATTTTAATTTGCACCTTCCGCAGCGCAATCATTTATGGAAAAGACACGTGTGGTGAAAATGCTCACTACACCCCTTAATAAATGCCTTGAGGGGTGCAGTTTCCAAAATAGGGTCACTTGTCAGGGGTTTCTTTTATTATTTCACGTCAGAGCCTCTGCTATTGTGAACCAATACTTTATATGTCGCCAAATTAGGCCTCAATTTTACATGGTGCTCTTTCACTCCTGAGCCCTGTCGAATGTCCAGGCAAAAGATTAGTGCCACATGTAGGGTGATTCTAAAATAGGGTAACACAGCATAATAATTAGAGAGCTGTCTAGTTATGGTGGCACAAACTGGGCACCACATATTGGCATATCTTTGGAAAAAATCCAATTTTCGCTCTGCGACATCAAGTGCACACTAATTTCTGCAAATCAATTGCGGGGTTAACATGCTCACTACACCCCTAGGTGAATACCTTGAGGGGTGTTGTTTCCAAAATGGGGTCACTTCTGGGGGGGATCCACTGGTTTGGTCCCACAGGGACTTTGCAAATGCGACATAGCGACCAGAAACCAAATGCAGCAAAATCTGTACTCCAAAAGCAAATGGCGCTCCTTCCATTCTGAGCCCTGCCGTGTGCCCAAACAGCAGTTTATCACCACGTGTGGGGTATTTCCGTACTCGGGAGAAATTGCTTTACAAGTATTGGGGGTTCTTTTTTTCCTTTATTTGTTGAGAAAATGGAATATTTTGAGCTAAAGCTACGTCTTATTGAAGAAAAAGGTTTTTTTTTTATTTTCACTGCCCAATTCTAATAAAATCTATGAGGGTCAAAATGCTCACTACACCCCTAGATGTATTCCTCAAGAGGTGTAGTTTTCTCAATGGAGTCACTTTTTTGCAGTTTTCACTGTTTTGGTCCCTTAGGGGCTTTTCAAATGTGACATGGTCTCCGCAAACCATTCCTACTAAATTTGAGCTCCAAAAGCCAAATTGCGCTCTTTCCCTTCTAAGCTCCGCCGTGTGTCCAAACAGCCATTTATTACCACATGTGGGGTATTGTTTTACTCGGGAGAAATTGCTTTACAAATGTTGCAGTGCTTTTTCTCCTTTCGTCCTTGTGGAAATTAGAAAAAATTAGCTAAACCTACATTTTCTTTGAAAAAATGTAGATTTTCATGGCCCACTTTCAATAATTTCTGCAAAAAACCTGTAGGGTCAAACTGCTCGCTATACCCCTAGATAATTTCCTCAAGGGGTCTAGTTTCTTCAGATTTGACGGGAAGAAGTAGTGTTGTTATTTTTCCCCTCATAATGAAGGAACCCAACAGACCTCATTATAAGTCAATGGGGTCCATTCATGCTGATGGTATTTTCCGTAGGACAGATTTGGCACTGCGTTGTGGTTTCGGTTATTAACAGAAATCACAACGCAAATGTGATCAGAGTCTTAGTGCTGAGGTATCTTTATTACTGACTTTATTTGTAGTTTTAAAAAGGGAATGATGATGGAAAAAAATAGATTAATACAAACAAAGTATCTATAAATAATGAAGTAAGTATGTTAAAATTGTCACAAAAAGAGTCATATTTTCTTTTTGTCTTTTTAGGTCCAGCATGTCTGGATTACACCTTGTGAAGAAGGGCCGAGACCACAAGAAATTTGACCTCCAACGAGACTTCACTGTTGCTTCCCCAGCTGAGTTTGTGACACGGTTTGGGGGTAACCGAATTATTGAGAAGGTGTGTAAGAGTTACATTTTAAGTCATGGTTGGAAATTTCACTGCTAAAATTAAAGCAAAGTATGGATTAAGATCAATGGTATGTAATTCCAAATTGCCATAAAGTTTATACTTATTAGTTCGATTACAAATAATAAAGATTTTTTGGTATAATGATTAATGTGATTCAGAAATGTAATCTTATTATAGGGCTTGTTCATCTTTGGACAACCCTTGTTAAATGATCACTCATATGTAGCTAACCAGAGTTTATCCACATCCAGATAAAATGTTGTGGTTTTTGAACGGCAGCAGCAAATGGCATTATAATAGGTGTCACGATCCATGGGACCCACTATGCCGTAGCAGAGTAGCAGCTGGCCAAACAGTCCTAGTACAAGAGTACCTTTGATAGTCCATACAGGAGCGAAGGCTAGGCACAGATGAATTTGAAGGCAGATGACACCAGACGTGGTTTATAACAGCAGGCGTGACAGGTGGCACAACATGACTCCAACACTCTAAGGCACAGGAACAAATATAGCACGGGATACAGGTAGCAGGGCACGGGAATAACGGGAACAGGATAACACTAAGGGACTATTTGCTAAGAATAACATGGGTAAACACAACAGCGCTCAGGCAATGAGTGAAAGGGCAGAGTCCTTTGTATAGTCCAGGTTGATTATGGGCTAATTAGTAATTTTTAACATGTCCGCACGTTGGCCCTTTAATGCTGGGCGCGAGCGCGCACACACCCAACGGGAACCAGCATAGCGGCTCGGAACGGAGTGCCGACGTCTCTCAGGAGAGAGATGCCGCCCAGCACTCACACATCCATGGCCGCGGCCATCTGGGGGTTCAATCAGAACAACCGTCCGCGGCTGTGGACTTTACAATAGGAAGACATGTTATAGATTGGATCATTTTTATAAATGCTGCATGATTTGTTGAGCAAGATATGACAGACATGGCCTTTGAAAGAAATGAATGAACATCCGCATTATCTTCAAACAGGAAAAAGGTTTATTGTTCAATAAAAAAAACACCATGCAATGTTTCAATCTCAGAGGCCTTTCTTAAGCAGTGAAAATACTGAATGATACAAACTTTAAGTACCCCACAGTGGGAGTACACATGGTGACATCCTTATAAAAAACAGCTGTAACTACTAAATATATCAATATAAAAGTGTAAATATCCTTTCCAACTTCAGATACCGTCTTGTATGGGAGTAAACTGTAAGCTCGTAGACAGGAAGTGTTGATCCACCATTAACCCCTTCAGGACTGAGCCTGTTTTGGCCTTGAGGACGAAGCCGATTTTTTAATATCTGACATGTTATTTTATGTAGTAAGAACTTGGGAATGCTTTTACCTATCCAAGTGATTCTGATATTGTTGTCTCTTGACATATTGTACATTGTTAGTAAAAAAATTTGGTCGATAAATTCAATATTTACGTGTGAAAAACACCAAAATTTAGAGAAAATTTGTAAAAATGTTTCTAAATTTAAACCTATCTGCTTGTAAGACAGACAGTAATACCACACACAATAGTTACTATTTCATATGTCCCATATGTCTACTTTATGTTGGCATCGTTTTTTGAACATTCTTTTTTTTTTCCAAGACGTTACAAGGCTTAAAACTTTAGCAGCAATTTCTCATATTTTCCAGAAAATTTCAAAAGGCCATTTTTTCAGGGACTACTTCAATTTTGAAGTGGCTTTGAGGGCCTTCTATATTAGAATGTCCCCATAAAGCACCCCATTTTGAAAACTGCACCCCTCAAAGTATCCAAACCCGCATTCAGAAAGTGTTTTAACCCCACAGGCGTCTCTCAAGATTCAAAGCAAAGTAGAGGTGAAATTTACAAATGTCATTTTTTTTTTGACAAAATTCATTTGTAATACAGTTTTTTCTGTAACACAGAAGGTTTTACACGAGAAATGCAACTCAATATATATTGCCCAGATTGTGCAGTTTTTAGAAATATCCCACATGTGGCCATAGTGACCTAATGGACTGAAACAAATACCTCAAAAGCAAAGGAGCACCTTGTGGGTTTTGGGGCCTCCTTTTTTTTAAAATATATTTTAGGCACCATGTCAGGTTTGAAGAGGACTTGTGGTGCCAAAACCGTAAAAAAAAACAAAACAAAGGTGACCCCATTTGTAAACTACACCCCTCAGGGCGTTTTTCTAGGGGTATAGTTAGCATTTTGACCCCACAGTTTTTTTTTTTCTAAATGTATTTGAATTAGTCTGTGAAGATGATTCCTCCATTGTTTTTTGGGTTTCGTTTTAATGCTTTCACCGTGCAGTAAAAACGACAACTTTAAAGTTTTTTCTGCAACTCCATACAATTACGGTGATACCAAATTTATATATATTTTTTTTATATTTTACGACTTTAACAAAGGAAAAAAGATTTGTTAAAAAAAAAGAAATAGTTTTGTTACACCACATTCCAATAGGCATAATTTTTTACCATTTCACCTATGACTTTACCCCTGGAGAGATATCCCATTCACTGGACAGGAAGCCTGACGATATAAAAAAGGACAGACCTCTCCACACACCCAGTCAGGTTTCCTGTCCTCCGGATGGGATTGTCCTGTGGATCAAGACACTCTCTCCAGGATTGCAGACCCTCCAGCTGGTACTCACCTGTTTTCCTGGAGGTCTTCTGAAGGTGTAAGTCTCTTAGGGAGCAACCTGTAGTCTGGGGCTAGTATCTCCCTCCTCTCCCGGTCACCGCTTCCCTCTACGGAGGTGATAGATTCCCGCCGCGGGTGGGGGTCTCCTCTGGGGGGGGGGCCTCTCCTGGGGTCAGGCCTGGCTCCGGGTTACAGGCAGAGAGCCAGCACTCCTGACCCAGCGTTCAGCCGCTTCCAGCGCACTACAGTGACCACTTTCGGTCGCGGCGCAATCCTAGGCCTATTTCTAGGCCTGAACCAGAACGGCTCCTTCTCCAGCAACGCAACCAGCATGGAAGCTCCAAGAGAAGCAGCAGGACACGTGGAACGACGTGAGCTGAAGATCCTCCAGTCCGGTACTTTAAACGGCATGGGATCTTCTAGGAAGCATGGTAGGACAGACCTTTTTTCACATTATTAATTTTGTCCTTCCTTGTATATTGCATGTTTCCTAGGTCAGAGAGGGTCCCAGGAAAAGAATTGGGCAAGGCTCGCAACAAAGAATGTGCTGTGTGTAGCCTCTTATCAAAAACGGTTATGCCAGCTTTGTTTAGATAAGATCATGGCAGAAGAATCTCCTAGCCTTGCCTCTAGCATAAGAGATATAGTGCGTACAGAGGTTAAGAGCTCCCTTAGATCCCTCAGAAAGAATCATGATCGTCCTAGCACCTCGTCTGGCAAGACACGGCAGGACCTAGGCATTTCCAATTCCTCTAGTGAAGAGGAAAGGTTTGAGGAGGAAGGGGAGCTAGGCTCCTCTGAGTTTTCCTCTGACGAGGATGGGGGAGGGAAGAACTTATTCCCAGCGGATGACGTGGACCAACTTCTTAAAACAGTCCGGGCCATTATGAATATCGATGACCCCAAGGAACCCTGGTCTGTTCAGGACATTATGTTTGAGGCCCTGGGCCCTAGGAAACAGAGGACTTTTCCTGTTCACAGGAATATAACCAGCCTCATTAGGAGGGAATGGAAGAACCCTGACAGGAAATTAGGCATTCCAAAAATTTTGAAGAGAAAATATCCCTTTTGAGGGGGGTTTAAGTAAAGACTGGGATAGTTTTCCCAGACTGGATGCCTAACTGTTGCCTTACTGTTTGAGGATCTTGGGTCTCTCCCCGATCCTATGGATAGGAAGGCAGACTATTACCTAAAAAGAACCTGGGAAGCCTCTGCGGGGGCCTTTAAGCCGGGTATTGCGATGTGTAGCCAGGTCTCTCAAGATCTGGATAGATCAGTTAGAGCTTCATCTCAGGGACAAGACTCCTAGGGATCAGATACTGGCTTCCCTCCCGGTTTTGTCTAAGGCCACAGATTTTTTGGCTGATGCCTCAGTGGACTCTGTCGTTCTGGCAGCCAGATCTGCAGCCTTATCCAACTCAGCCGGAAGAGCAATATGGCTGAAAACATGGAAGGGAGATGCAGGCTCCAAAAGGAAACTTTGTTCTATCCCTTGTTTGGGAGATTTTTTGTTTGACCACCCACTGGATGATCTCCTGGAGAAAGCCTCCGATAGGAGCAAAGGGGTTCCTACCATGGGCAAACCAGACTCCTTTCGTCCCAGGAAATTTAATAGAAAACCCATTTCCAAGGGACAGGATTTTAGATCCTCTAAATTCCCTAAAAAGAACGGGTTTCTTGTTTAGGCCTCAGAGCAATCCCAAGAATAAAAATCACCAGCAATGACACCAGAGGGAGCGTGGTAGGAGGTCGCTTATCCCTTTTATATCAAGAATGGGAAAGGATCTCCTCGAACAAATGGGTTCTAGATATCATAAAGACCGTTTTGACCTCCTGTATCCCGGCCATAATGTGGGCTCAGTTCAGGTCCAGAACTCTGCAGAGGGACATATTAGGAAAGTGGGAAAAGAGCAAGCGCTCACTAGATCACTCCCTGCTCCTTTCCTCGGCAGCCAAACTCTCGTTCAGGTGGTGGATGAAGGTAGAAAACCTCAGGAAGGGTGTTTCATGGGCCACAACCCTGAACATTACAACTGATGCCAGTCCTTGGTGGTGGGGAACCCATGGTGAATCCTTCTGCTTTTAGGGTCAGTGGGATCCTCAAACCTCCATAAGATCTTCCAACTAAAGGTTCTTTCAGACAATACGACTACAGTAGCATACATAAACCATCAAGGAGGTACAAGATCAGGGCTTCTGATAAAGTTAGCTACAGAGATCTTTTCCCTAGCCGAGCTACATCTATCGTCCCTTTCAGCTGTCCATCTAAGGGGAAGGGACAATCTGGTAGCAGACTTCTTGAGCAGAAGACAGTTGCTGCAGTCGCAGTGGTCCCTGAATCAGGACGTCTTCCAGATGATTGTGGCTGGGTGGGGGAATCCTTCCATAGACCTGTTCGCTACCAGGGAGAACAGAAGGTGCCCAGATTATTTTCCCTAGATCCCAGGGAATATCCAGTAGCAGTAGATGCTCTCTCCCAGAATTGGAGCCTGGTAAAGGGTTATGTCTCCCCCACCCCCCTCTGTCTACTTCCGAGAGTTTTAAAAAAGATCAGAGAAGACATAGTCTCGGTAAGCCTGATTGCTCCATTTAGGCCAAGGGGGCCGTGGTCCACCTGGGTGGGGAAGTTGTCCGTAACCCAACCATGGATCCTTCCAGACAGACTAGATCTCCTGTCCCAGGGCCCAGTAGTTCATCCAGACATCTCCAGGCTGCATCTTACAGCATGGAGGCTGAGAGGGTATCTCTGAAACTGTCATCTCTACTTTACTGTCAAGTAGGAAACAGGTTACCTCTAAAATATATTTAAGGGTCTGGAAAGCTTTTCTTACCTAATACAGGAATTGATATAGATCCATTAGCAGATCCAGATATTCCCCTGATTTTAGACGTTCTCCAGGCAGGGCTAGACAAAAACCTCAAGCCCAGTACATTAAAGGTAGGTTTAAAGGTACAGATTTCTGCCGTAAGCTCCTACTATGATTCCAGATTAGCAGAACACCCCTGAATTAGAAGCTTCCTGATTGCGGCCTCCAGGATAAGACCCCAAATAAGGTCTTCAGTCCCACCCTGGGACTTAAACTTAGTCCTTACTGATTTGATGGGTTCATCCTTTGAAACTTTTGGACTCCCTGTCCATTAAGTTTCTCACTCTAAAGATGGCGTTTTTACTAGCGGTTACCACCGCCTGAAGAGTAAGTAGAATTCAGGCCCTCTCGGCCTTTCCCCCTTACACTTTAGTATTGGACGATAGAGTAATTATGAAGCCCTTTCCAGGTTTTTTGCCAAAGTTAATTTCCCCTTTTCATCAAGACCAAGAGATTAATCTTTGCTCCTTTTGTTACTCCCCGAAAAATCCAAGAGAACAGGAATTTAATTGTTTAGGCGAGATGCTTAGTCCACTACCTGGGGGTTACAAAGGACTGGAAGTCTTCAGAAAATCTCCTTATTCAGTTCCAGGGTCCAAATAGAGGGTCGGTAGCTAGCAGACCGACAATAGCATGGTGGATTAAACAGGCCATACACTTAGCCTATGTGGCCAAGAACACTAACCCCCCAGAGTTCTTTGGAGCTCATTCCACCAGAGCTGTATCTACTTCTTGGGCTGAAAGAGCCAATGCATCTCTAGACCAGATTTGCAGGGCGGCTACATGGAGCTCACCCCACATCTTTATTAAACATTATTGATTACAGTTGCATTTAGTCACTGACTTAGCCTTTGGTAGGAAAGTTCTACAAGCTGTAGTCCCACCCTAAAACTGGGGTTCTATTTTACATCTCCAGGGGTGCTGTCATAGGTGAAAGGATAAAAGATTGATTACTTACCGGTAATCGGTTTTTCATGAACCTATGACAGCGCCCCACTAGTTTCCCTCCCTTCAGTAAACTTTCTTGATATCTCTTGTATATAGTATATATATATGACTATAAATATATATTTATGGTGTGGGGTGACTTTTCACTAAGGTGGCGCAAAGAAAAAAAACAAAAAAACTATAATAAATGTGGGTGTGTGTTTATACACAGACGGAGTATATATGAATAAAAGATAACTAATTCTCATCCTGAGTTCTTTCTAAAGACTGGGTATGTGGAGAGGTGTGTCCTTTTTTATATCGTCAGGCTTCCTGTCCAGCGAATGGGATGTCTCTCCAGGGGTGCTGTGATAGGTTCATGAAAAACCGATTACCGGTAAGTAATCAATCATTTTTTATGTTTTAGTGGATTGGGAGGTGTGAGGGCTTATTTTTTGCAGGACGAGCTGTAGTTTTTATTGGTACCATTTTTTGGTTCATACAACTTTTTGAGCACTTCTTATTAACGTTTTTTTATTTTTTTTGGAGCTAAGGTGACCAAAAAACAGCGATATTGGCGTTTTAAATTCTTTATTATTTACGGCGTTCACCGTGCGAGTTAAATAATGTTATATTGTAATAGTTTAGACTTTTACAGACGCAGCGATGACAATTTCGTGTATTTTTTTATTTTTTACATTGCTTAATGCGAAGGGGTTAATGCGCAACGGATGGTGCGGAGTGAAAATGAAAAATTTCCACTATATGTTGTGCCCAGTTTGTGACACTGAAGACAAATACCTCATAAAATATTAATCAGGTTCTCCCGGGTATGGCGATGCCATATCTATGGACGTAAACAGCTGTTTGGGCACGCTGTAGGGTTCAGAAGGGAGGGAGCGCCATTTGGCTTTTGGAGCGCAGATTTAGCTTGGTAGTAGTTTAGGGTTTTAGTTGTATTTCAGTTTATAATGTGGGGGCATATGTAATATGTGTGGAGTACATCAGGGCATAATAAGAGGGTATAATAATGGGGTAAATTAATAATAATCTGCAGATGTGTGGCCAGTGTCGCACTGATAAATGGTGCCAGATTTGATCCGCTTTTGGAACACTGCACGTTTTGCATTGCCATAGTCTGGAAGTCATAACTTTTTTTTATTTTTCCTCCAACGGAGCTGTGTGAGGGCTTATTTGTTGCGGGACAATCTGTAGATTTCATTGATACTATTTTGGGGTACATGCGGGTTTTTTTTAACACTGTTTATTACATTTTTCTGGCAAGCAAGGTGACCAAAAAACATCAATTCTGACAATGTTTTTTATTCTTTTGTTTTACGGCATTCACCCTGCGCTATAAATGCCAATTTTACGTTATTCTGCAGGTCGATACGATTACAGCGATACCATATGTATATAGGTTTTTTTTATGTTTTGCCGCGTCTGCGCAGATAAAATCACTTGTTTTTATAAAATATTTTTTTTTTTGTGTCACCATATTCTGAGAGCCATAACTTTTTTATTTTTCGGTCAAAAGAGCTGTGTAAGGGCTTGTTTTTTGCGGGACGAGTTGTAGTTTTTATTGGTACTATATTGGGGTACATGCGACTTTATGATCACTTTTTATTGTATTTTTTGGGAGGGGTGGTGACCAAAAAATAGGTTTTTTTTTGGCATTGTTTTTTTTTTTGGGGTGTTCACCGCTCAGGAATAATAACATTATAGTTTGAGTAGTTTTGAACGCGGTGATACCAAATATGTGTGCTTTTTTTAACGTGTTCATTTTTTGCCTATAATAAAAGGCTTATAGGGAAAAAAATCATTTTTTGTTTATGTATCTTCTAACTTTTATTTTTAAATTTTTAGAAAATATTTTTATTAACCCCTTAATGACCGGGCCATTTTGCACGTTAATGACCAAGGATTATTTTTTGTTTTTTCACTGTCGCATTCCAAGAGTCGTAACTCTTTTTTTATTCCGTCGACATAGCCGTATAAGGGCTTGTTTTTTGCGGGACGAGTTGTATTTTGTAATTGTACCATTTTTAGATGCTTATAACATATTGATTAACTTTTATTAACTTTATTTTAGGAGAGAATTGAAAATAAGCAGCTATTCCAGCATTAATTTTCACGTTATAAATTTACGCCGTTTACTGTGCAGCGTAAATAACATGTTAACTTTATTCTATGGGTCGGCACGATTACGGGGATACCAAATATGTAAAGGTTTTATATGTTTTTTCTACGTTTGCACAATAAAAAGCCTTTTAGAAAAAAATTACTTGTTTTTGCATCGCCGCATTTCAAGAGCCGTCATTTTTTTATTTTTCCGTCTATGTGGCCGTATGTGGGCTTGATTTTTGCGGGACAATGTGTAGTTTTCATTAGTACAATTTTGGGGTACATGGGACTTATAGATTAACTTTTATTTTATTTTTTATGGGGGGAATGGGAGAAAAGAGAGAATTTTGCCGTTGTTTTTTGCGTTTTTTTTGGACGCCGTTCATCCGGCGGTTTAATTAATATGTTAATTTTATTGGTCAAGTTGTTATGATCGCGGGGATACCATATATGTGTATGTGTGATTTGTTTTGACCGTTTTACTAAATAAAACCACTTTTTGGGCCAAAAAAGTAGTTTTATTTGACTTTGACTGTAATTTTTTTTTTTTTTTTTCACCAACTTTATTTAACTGTTTTACATTTTTTTTTTAGTCCCACCAGGGGACTTCACTATGCGATGTGCCGATCGCATATATAATGCTTTGGTATACTTCGTATACCAAAGCATTATTGCCTGTCAGTGTAAAACTGACAGGCAACCTATTAGGTCATGCCTCTGGCATCGCCTAACAGGCAGATGCTGAAGACAGACCTGGGGGTCTTTGTTAGACCCCCGGCTGTCATGGAAACCCGACGGCGACCCGCGATTTGTTTGCGGGGGCGCCGATCGGGTGACAGAGGGAGCTCCCCCCTCTGTCAAACACATTAAATGCCGCTGTCACTATTGACAGCTGCATTTAATGGGTTAAACTGCCGGAATCGGCGCGCGCTTCGATTCCGGCAGTTGCAGCAGGAGCCAGGCTGTGTATAACAGCCGTGCTCCTGCCGCTGATCGCGTGGGTACAGTGTCAGTACCCGCGCGATCACAGGACGGATATATCCGTCCTCCTGCGCGAACTAGCAGCTGCTGAGGACGGATATATCCGTCCTTCGGCGTTAAGGAGTTAACTTAATGATACTTTTTTTTTTACTTGTCCCACTAGGGGACTATGAGACTTGCAGCTCTGATCGCTGCTGTAATACGTTACACTACCTACGTAGTGTAATGTATTCTAACTGTCATTGTGACGTGACAGTCACTCTGACAGGAAGCCTAGGCTGGCAACCATCGCCAGCCCCTGTGATTTCATGTGGGGGCTGCCGATCTGCTCTAAACTCCTTAAATGCGGCCAACGCAACCGACCGCCGCATATAAGGGGTTAACTGCCAAAATCAGCGGCGATGGGCCGCTGATCGGCAACAGGGAATGCAGGGCAGACACCCTGCACAGTTAACCGCCGCTGCGGTCTAGCACCGCGTGGCGGTTAACTATCAAAGTACAGACGTAACTGCACGTCAAGGTGCGTGAAGTTACTGCTCACCTTTACGTGCAGTTACGTCAAGGTGCTGGAAGGCGTTAATTGGCCTATATATCTCCATAGACGTACTCCTCGCCATTACACCATGTCCTCGTGGATTATCCATCCCAGTATTTAAAAAGATGGACTATTTTACCACAACAGAGTAATGTAAAACACACTGTAAAGTTTGTATCATTCACTATTTTCACTGCTTGAGAAAGGCGTCTTTGAGGTCGAAACGTTGCATGGTGTATTTTATGGAACAATAAACCTTTTTCATGTTTGATGATAATGCTGACGTTCATTCACTTCTTTTAGAAATACGCATTTGTGGGTGAGAGCTGACCAAGTAGAACATCCGTTACATTCGCGGAGTGATGGTTCTGTGCTGTTCCTATTCCATTTCCTTCCAGATATGACCTTTATAGACTATGCTTAGTCTGTCCATTAAGTGAGCTTTATGTCATAAGTCACTTCTTTTGTGCAGCATTGTTCGGTGTCATCTTACCATTAGGATAGGCTAACAACCTATAATATCTCGCAGCAGAGACACTTTTTTTTATCTTGGTGGAACATGAGTTTGTGACTCTTTAGAGAAGATCCGGTTGTTTGGCTCACAGGGCAAGCACTTTAACCATATATAAATTGTGCACAGGTTTGTTCTGGTCATCTGCTGACATGTATAATACTTCTGTTACTTTTCATCTCATGGATACAAAATATGAAATTGGTTTTATAGTAGTTTAAATTGCTGCTATAGAGATGGGATCAGGTAAAACTTTCTAGTATACAACCTATTACCATTCTGCTTCTTAGCAGAATCTGAATCTCTTACTTGAAATTGCGTAATTTACACTTCTTTAGATCCTGCCTTGCGGCATGACCATCTTTCATAATGTAGGTGCTTCCATATTAACTGTAGCAGGGGATGAAGACACAACCTAAGAGACCGTAACACAGTTTCCACAAGCGCTAAGATATCTGCTTACATAACGTCACGTTTTTTTTTCTTTATAAAAAAAATAAAATCCCTTGAAAATTAAACATGCAGTATACAGGCAATAGTACTACTTCTTCTCCTTCTCCTCCTCCTCCTTCTTCTTCTTCCTCCTTCTTCTTCTTCCTCCTCCTTCTTCTTCTTCCTCCTCCTTCTTCTTCTTCCTCCTCCTTCTTCCTCCTTCGTTTCCTCCTCTTCTTCCTCTTCCGTTTCCTCCTCTTCTTCCTCTTCCGTTTCCTCCTCTTCTTCCTCTTCTTCCGTTTCTTCCTCTTCTTCCGTTTCCTCCTCTTCTTCCTCTTCTTCCGTTTCCTCCTCTTCTTCCTCTTCTTCCGTTTCCTCCTCTTCTTCTGTTTCCTCCTTCTTCCTCTTCTTCCGTTTCCTCCTCTTCTTCCGTTTCCTCCTCTTCTTCCGTTTCCTCCTCTTCCTCCTCTTCTTCCTCCTCCGTTTCCTCCTCCTCTTCTTCTGTTTCCTCCTCCTCTTCTTCTGTTTCCTCCTCTTCTTCCGTTTCCTCCTCTTCTTCCGTTTCCTCCTCTTCTTCCGTTTCCTCCTCTTCTTCCGTTTCCTCCTCTTCCTCTTCTTCCGTTTCCTCCTCTTCCGTTTCCTCCTCTTCTTCCGTTTCCTCTTCCTCCTCTTCTTCCTCCTCCTCCGTTTCCTCCTCTCCTTCCTCCTCCGTTTCCTCCTCTTCTTCCTCCTCCTCTTCTTCCTCCTCCTCCGTTTCCTCCTCTTCTTCCTCCTCCTCCGTTTCCTCCTCTTCTTCCTCCTCCTCCGTTTCCTCCTCTTCTTCCTCTTCTTCCGTTTCCTCCTCTTCTTCCTCCTCCTCCGTTTCCTCCTCTTATTCCGTTTCCTCCTCTTCTTCCTCCTCCTCCGTTTCCTCCTCTTCTTCCTCCTCCTCCGTTTCCTCCTCTTCTTCCTCCTCCTCCGTTTCCTCCTCTTCTTCCTCCTCCTCCGTTTCCTCCTCTTTATCCTCCTCCTCCGTTTCCTCCTCTTATTCCGTTTCCTCCTCTTCCTCCTCCTCCGTTTCCTCCTCTTATTCCGTTTCCTCCTCTTCTTCCTCCTCCTCCGTTTCCTCCTCTTCTTCCTCCTCCTCCGTTTCCTCCTCTTCTTCCTCCTCTTCTTCCTCCTCCTCCGTTTCCTCCTCTTCTTCCTCCTCCTCCGTTTCCTCCTCTTCTTCCTCCTCCTCCGTTTCCTCCTCCTCTTCTTCCTCCTCCTCCGTTTCCTCCTCCTCTTCTTCCTCCTCCTCCGTTTCCTCTTCCTCTTCTTCCGTTTCCTCCTCCTCTTCTTCAGTTTCCTCCTCCTCTTCTTCAGTTTCCTCCTCCTCTTCTTCAGTTTCCTCCTCCTCTTCTTCAGTTTCCTCCTCCTCTTCTTCCTCCTCCGTTTCCTCTTCCTCTTCTTCCGTTTCCTCTTCTTCCGTGTCCTCCTCTTCTTCCTCCTCCGTTTAGGAAGCAGCAAAGATCTTGTTACAACAATATTAATAAAATTATATTATTCTTTACTCTTACAGGTACTCATTGCTAATAATGGCATTGCTGCTGTCAAATGTATGCGATCTATTCGGAGATGGTCTTATGAAATGTTCCGCAATGAGCGAGCGATACGCTTTGTGGTTATGGTTACCCCAGAAGATCTTAAAGCTAATGCAGGTACTAAGATTTAACAAATTTAGTGATTGGGAAAAATGAGCGAGCTGCCTATAGTAAACCAATCGTTTTTAAAATATTTCAGAAAAAATGAGTTGCTTTGGGAAACTCCACTTTCTTTACACATCCAGTGTTGAAGGTGTTAATATTTCAAACTTATAAACTCCTCTAAAAAAATAATGTAATATGAATATGTTAAGAAAGAATATCAATGTTTGATGTTCATTAGTAGTTTTGATTTTCCTTTTTGTTATTCTTCACATATCGCTTTTTCAGAGTACATCAAGATGGCAGATCACTATGTACCAGTCCCAGGAGGATCAAATAATAACAACTATGCCAATGTTGAGCTAATTGTTGATATCGCTAAAAGAATTCCCGTTCAGGTAAATATATAAGGCCTAGGGCATTAACCGTGGCCGCGAGCCGTTGTTAAAACTATGCTTATTCTAAAACACTGCAGCACTTTAGAGTAAAACACAGTTTAATGGAATGGCGCCTGTCACTAAATCATAGTTTTCGCAGTTACAGCAGCATGAACGCGCTGACAGGTTCCCTTTACTCTTCAGACAACCTAAACGCAAACCATAAGGGGACGTAGCCCCCAACAAGATGCAAAAGTAGAAAATCTTTATTAGATACAATATACAATGACATAATACGGAATAAAAGGATGGACCATACAAGGAGATAGACAGTAAGTTCAGATGTAAAAGACCAGTGACCTACAGAGACAACCAACCGTCAGTGGCCAGAAACCACTCAAATAACCCACAAAAATGGATAAATAGTGCGCAATGAATAATATGTCCACATATAGAAATAGTGCTAACTAAATGTGAAAAATAATGAATGGTAATAGATGTCCTAAATATCAGATAAAAATAGACCAAAGTCCAGATGAAATATAGCTGATAAACAAAAAATACAGGTTATAGAGCCACAAAGGTAAACTGAAATAATGGGCAAGAAAAAATACACAAGATGAAGGTTAGCACATACCCTGAGACATAGTGGGGAGTGGGACCGGCAACCTCAGAAACTGGATGAAAAAAGCGCCTGCGTTATTCACGATGTGCTGTCTTATACTGACACATTAACGTTACTGAAGTGTTTAGACCGTGAATAGACATTCCTTCCAGCCAGGACGGGACGTCTATTCACAATCCCGATACTTCGGTAACGTTTCTGTGGTACTTACAGCAGAGCAAAGCGTAATCTCCCTGTAACCTGTCATTTACAGCGTGATCTCGCGAGATTACGCTTGCTCTGCTGTAAGTAGCATAGAAACGTTAGTGAAGTGTCGGGATTGTGAATAGACGTCCCGTCCTGGCTGGAAGGAATGTCTATTCACTGTCTAAACACTTCAGTAACGTTAATTTGTCAGTATAAGACCGCACATAGTGAATAGCGCAGTCTCAATATGCGCTGACTAAATGAATGGAGAGAAGTGCATGACACTGATTGGTCAGCGTCATACACTACTCTGTACAACGCCCACTTGGTCTAAAGTAAAAACACGCCCAGTTGGGCATTAAGAAAGTAATTAGCATAAAGCTAAAATCGCTCCTAACGTGGTAAAAATAGATTGTTTTTCTAAATAAAAAGCACTGCTGTCACCTACATTATAGCGCCCATCTCCTTATGTAGGAGATAGGGCACTTATAATGTGGTGACTGAGCCTTTTTAATGGCGTCATAAACTCTACCAGTTAACGCAAAAAAAAAACACCCCCACCCCCTTGGGGGTGGTTGGGGGCAGCAAGATCTTAAATGGCACGGGGGGTCGAGATATTTTTTTTTTTAAACTCCGCTTATTGAAGGAGACATATAAACACATTAATACAGTAAACTGCTGGACCCCCGCACAGCGGACATGTCCAGAATATATGCATATACAAAACTGTACAGTGTTACATTAAATACATAACAAGATTCATAACACTTATGTGAACTAAAACAAAAAGAGAAAAAGAAAAGAAAGAAGATACATCTCTTTTGTCAAATACTGGCCAGCTACATTCCTGTCTCAATGTAATATGAACATTCCAAATTAAGAAGAAAAGGGAGCAGGGGGGGGGGGGGGAAAGAGGGATTCAGTAATTAAACAGTCAAAAACATATGCATTTTGGAGCATCCGGTACAGTATATAGACATATATATATATATATATATATATATATATATATATATATATATATATAGAGAGATACCCCCTGTAGTGACGATTGTTCAGCTACCTACTATCCCATCCTACCCAGATCAGAGTAGGCCGATAATGCTCATGTGTGGATCCCTCTAATAGCCATTGATAATTCCGTCCCAGAGTAGGACGTAAGGTCCGAGTTACACCAGCTATCCCAAATCCAGTTACATTTTTCAGGTCGGTTTCTATGAATATAAATTATACGTTCATAAGGTATAGCCGTGTTTACCAGTTGAATCCACATAGCTTTGGTAGGGGGCCGGGCATTCATCCATCTAAGTGCAATTGCTTTGCGGGCCATAAACAAGGTCTCACGAAGACACGTGCGGAGGTGTGGTGAGATCAATTCCTCCTCAATCAGCCCGAATTAGCAGATACCCGGCTCCACTAACACAGGGATCGACAGTACCTTAGCAAGCAGGGTGGTAACTTCTATCCAGAAGTGGCGAATGTCTGGGCAGTCCCATGTCATATGCTGAAAACCGGCAGGGCTAAAGAAACATCTATTACAATGGGGAGTAGACCATCTACCCATTTTATATAGTCGGATTGGTGTGAGATAACACTGATGTATTATATATAGCTGTATAAGTTTGTTATTAATGGCAGGGGATACGAATCAATGTGATTTCCGAAAGGCTTGCTCTAGAGTCCTCATCCATGGACGGGATCAGCTCCTGCCATTTATCCAATGCCGGGAAGTCTGCCCTACTTGCTTTGGCATGAATGAGAAAGGAGTATATCGAGGAGATCAGCCCCCCTGGTCCCTGAGATCGAACAATGCCTATCAGAGGGTATGAGGAGATGTCAATATCCCTGCCCCTAAACTGAGCCTGTAGGGAGTGACGGAATTGCAGAAATGTATAAAAGGCCTGTCTCGGAACTTGGTATACCTCTTCCATCTGGGTAAAAGAAAACAGTAAATTGTTATCAAAAACATCCCCAATAATATTGATACCCAGATTAGACCAAAAACCAGCGTCCTGTGACGAGCTCAGCTGACCCATCGCGTCATTATGCCACAGGGGGGTCTCTGCCATTATCTGACCATTCCACGAGATCTGCACCGCGGCTGCCCAGGACTTTCTCGCCACCCTATGAATCGGTAAGGTATTACTGCCGATTGGTACCAAAGGTTCCAGTATTGGCCACAGTTTTGTCAATCCTAGAAATTTATCCAGACATCTCTCCATTCCCACCGGTTCCTCATGTGACACCCAAGCTCCCAGGTATTTAAGTTGGTCAGCCAGGTAATATACATATAGGTCCGTGAGAGCCATACCCGCCAGGTCTTTAGGCCGTTGTAATTTGGCTAGTTGCAATTTGGATCTGGAGGACCCCCATATAAACTTTTTTTTTTTAAAAGGTTTTCTTTATTAACTTTTTCTCAAAATACAAATGTACAAAAGCGCAAAATTGCGCACAAAAACATACATAACATACTGACCAACCGCACTAGTTGGCAATGACAATCCTCATATAGAAAAATACAATTACAGTGCAAATGCCCACATGAAAACTTAACGGATTACAGGTGCATATAAGTGTATTATGAAGAAAATAGGATCAACATTTGACCGCCATTATTACCAAAAACAGACAACCAGTCACACGTCACTCACTCCTACCTATCAGACAACAGTGTCCGAAATCTCCATCCATCTAGCCCATATCTTCCCGAATTTGTCAGGACACCCTCTGCTAATGTATAATTTCTGATATAATGGTATATACTTATTTACCAGTTGTAACCAATGTTCTATACTAGGACACACCGTGGCCTTCCATTCCATAATTATAACCTTCCGTGCACAGAACAAAACAAATCGGAAAAAGATTTTGTCATAATAGCCTTGTACTAACTCATTCATAATGCCCAAGAGGCACACCTGAGGGGAGAGAACCCTGGGAAACTCAAAGTTGTCATGCAGAAACTCTACAACCCTTGACCAGAATAGTGAAATCCTAGGGCAGGACCATACACAGTGGAGGTACGTGCCAACATCCGACTGACACCTAAAACAGCTGTCCGACCCAGAGGCCCCAATTCTCTGAAGTCTAACCGGAGTATAGTAAATTCTGTGTAGAAACCGTGATTGTATTAAAAAATCTCGAGCACTAACTACGGAATCAAAAAAGGAAAGCTCCACCTCCCTCCACTCCTCCTCCTCAGGGATATCTCTCTTCCACCCCAGGTACGCCCTATCAAATGGACGTTTTACAGCGGACAGCAACAGGGCATACGTCTGAGTGAGGGTCTTAGGAAGGTCTGGGGTGCCGAGTAGGTCCTCCAATCCGGAAAACCCCAAAGCTGGCATAACAGAACCAAACTGAGCCAAGCAGGCATGTCTCAACTGGAGATAATGATAAAAAACCTTTCTCGAGACCCCAAATCTCTCCTCTAGCTCAGAAAAGGAGACAAACTCGCTGTCTACAGAGTATATTTGGCCTAAAAATCGAACCCCTATCCCAGCCCACATCATCGCTCCCGGCAGGGACACCAGGTGAGGCAGCCATGGATTATTCCATAACTGAGTCCTGGGGGAAACAGAAGAATCCGTAGTATATTTTAGTAAGAGTTGTGCCTTCTTCCAGGCATTCGCAATAGTTTTTAACAGTAAGGGCGCCTAACACAAAGTTTTAAACCTATATAAGAGGTTGGTAAGACTCTCATAGGAAGTCATGAGTGCTCCAGCCAGCTCCGTGGCCGCATTACTTAAGTCAATGTCAATCCACCAGTGAGCCAGTACCAGCTGCGAAGCCAGATAATATAAGTAAAGGTTGGGCGCCGCCATCCCCCCCCCACTCCTTGGGGCCTGCAGAAGACTGAGACTAAACCTGGGTATGCCGCCTTGCCAGTAAAACCCACGTAGGATCCCATCCAGGTGGCCAAAAAATTGTTTGGGCAAGATAATCGGACAAATATGTAGGAGGTAAAGGAATTTAGGCAGATATATCATTTTAAAAAGGTTTATCCTACCATATAATGAGAGGGGGAGGTTCCTCCAAGAGTTTAGCTGCTTTTCAGTAGAGGCCACTAAGGGACACAGATTAAGTTCACGAAAGCGTAACAAATTAAGGGAAATCCGCACCCCAAGATACGTAAATTGAGACACGACCTGCAACGGGACAGGGAGCCCCTGCCGGGAGCGATATTCTACACATAGAGGGAACATAACCGACTTAGACCAATTAACCGACAACCCCGAGAACGCCCCAAAAGTAACAATCAGCTGCAAGAGTGAAGACAACGAAGGACCATCATCCGCTAGGTACACCAAAGTATCATCTGCATACAGGGATATTTTCTCAACTAGCGAGCCTCGAGGGATACCAATAATGGAGGAAGAACGCCTAACTGCCAGCGCCAGAGGCTCAATCGCAAGAGCAAACAACAAAGGGGAAAGTGGACAGCCCTGGCGCGTACCCCGACCTAAAGAGAAGGGCTTAGAGACATCCAGATTTGTTCTCACCCTAGCGACAGGCTGCTCATATAACAAATGGACAAGGGCCAGAAATCTGGGACCAAAGTTTAGACGGGAAAGCAGTATCCAGAGATACCTCCATTCAACCGAATCAAAGGCTTTATATGTATCTAGGGAGAGAACAAACCCAGGGGATGTATCGTATTGTGCCGCATCAATATTAAGAAACAACCTGTGTACGTTAATATCCGTACCCTTCCCAGGCATAAAGCCTGTTTGGTCAGGATGGATGAGGGACAATATAACTTTGTTTAATCTGGTAGCTAATATTTTGGCAAGTATCTTTGCATCTGAGTTAATCAACGAGATGGGCCGGTAGGAATCCGGGAGAGTCGGATCTTTGCCAGGCTTCAACAGCACCACAATTAGGGCCTCTCTCAAAGATGCCGGCAGAACCCCCATCTCCAGAGCAGCAGAATAGACTTCCCTAAGCCTGGGCACCACAACCTCACAGCTATCCTTATACCAATCAGCCCCCAGGCCGTCAAGTCCGGCGGTCTTACCAGATGGCAACAACCGAATCGCATCAGTGATATCGTCCTCTGTAAGCGGGCCGTCTAGTTCCCCTGCCTGAGCATCAGTCAAACGCCATAGGGGGAGGTCATCCAAAAAGCGTTCTATATCCTCCGGAGGCCCACTGCATCTGGAACTATAGAAGTCAGCATAAAAATCACTAAATACTTTATTTAAATCTTTAGGGGCAGTACAGAGAGTACCCTCAGAAGAAAGAATAGATGGAACAGAGGCACACGGGCGTTCCGACCTAGCCAAATATGCAAGAAGCTTGCCATTTTTGTCACCAAACTCAAACACCCTTGCCTCCGTATGCAGCACCTGCTTTTTAGTTTGTTCGACCTGTATATGGTTTAGTTCCCTCTGGACCCCAGCCCACCGACTCTTCGCACCTGGAGAAGGATCTGCAATATAGTCTCTCTCAGCTCTCCGACTCTCTTCTATCAGCGACCTCTCCTTCTCTCTGGACACTGCTCTACACCTTGCAACCCCTGCCATAAACGCACCCCTAAGAGTGGCTTTATATGCATCCCACACTACCAAGGGGTCTGGAAATGAGGAATTATGATCCCAATATGAGTCATGAGAGGCCGCCACCTCTGACCGAACCTCAGGAGAGGACAGCCAGGCCGGATGTAGTCTCCATATTTTGGAGTCAGCTGGGGGACCAACCGTAAATGACAAAATGAGAGCCGAGTGATCTGAGATGCCTCGTGGAGTGATATCTATAGCAGTTACTGCGGGCAAAAGGTCCTGTGACACCAGAGCAAGGTCAATTCTAGAAAAGGTTTTATGGGCAGAGGAGTAATAGGAGTATTTTTTTTCTTGCGGGTATTTCCAGCGCCACACATCTGTCAGATGAAGCATTGAGGACCAGGAGTTGAGGTGAACAGAGGACTGATCCGAACCTCCAGTACGATCCAAGGATATATCAGGGGCTGCATTGAAGTCACCCATACACAACACTGGGCCAGCGGGGAACTCTGAGAGTTTCTGGGCTATCAAGTCCAATAGTGTGGGATCTAGGGGCGGGGGAACATATACATTCACTAAGGTAAAACAGGACCCAGGGGATGAGCAGTGTACAATGACATAGCGCCCAAAATGGTCACATGCTACCTTCAACACCTCCAGGCGCACACTCTTGGCTATCAGAACAGACACCCCCCTAGAATAAGAGGAGTATGAGGAATGATATCCTCTAGCTACCCAGGCCCGTTTAAGGGCCAGAATTTTTTGTCCAGTTAAATGCGTCTCTTGTAAGCATATAACATGAGGCGAGTGTTTCTTCAGGAAGTTAAAGGGAATGTGTTGCCAGCAAAACATGTTTTTTTTTTTTTTTAGTTAAACAATTAGTGTATAGGTGATTAAACATTGTTCTAATTTTTTTTTTTTTTTCACGAGTCAGGAAATATTATAAATTGGATTTAATTGGATTCTAACTATAATATTTCCCATTGCTGGTCACTAGATGGAGCCATTCCCAAAACTGCAGCATTGCATATGGTAAAGCAACCACATTGCTTTATGCTGCAAAATTGGGTAAAAAGCCCTCGCTCTAGTGAGCTCTCAGCATCCCCCCCTCCTTTATCCTGGCTAGTGCCGGGAGAAACGAGGGGTTTGAACGGTCTAACCTCCTACACTGTGTGTTGCCATTTTTTGAGCTAACACACAGTGTAGAAGGTTTACATACAGTAGTAAACACACACTGAACACAAACATACATAGAAATCCCTTACCTGCTCCAGTCGCCGCCGCTCCCTCCGGTCCATCCGCTCCGTCTGCTGCCGCTGCTCCATGTGCACAAGTCCGGAAGCCGCGACCGGAAGTAGTAATCTTACTGTCCGGCCGCGACTTCCGGTCCACAGGAAAATGGCGCCGGACGGCGCGCATTTCAAATTGAACTGTGTGGGAGCGGCGCATGCGCCGTTCCCACACAGCGGCGTACATGTTAGTGGATGGAACGGGCCCCGTTCGCAGTCCCTATGGGACTGGAGCTGCCGTATTCCATGTCTGTATGTGTCGTTAATCGACACATACAGAAATGGAAAAAAAAATGGCAGCCCCCATAGGGAAGAAGAAGTGTAAAAATAAGAAAAAGTAACACACAAACACACAAATTAATCCAAACGTTTTTAATAAAGCACTAACATCTTTAACATATTAAAAAAAAAATTGTGGTAACACTGTTCCTTTAAACACAAGAGACCGTTTAAATTTTGAATTGAGCCCACGGACATTCCAGCTCAAGACCTTAATTACAGCCATGGTACGCCTGAAGAGCAGAAAACAGCAGGAGACCCAGAGCTAGTATATGATGGGAATGGAGAGGAGAAGAATACATACACATTCACACACACACACACACTCATGACACACCACATATAACACATACCCGTACATTGAAATACAGTAAAACAAACCCCAACCGTCCCTGTCAAGCACCAGACTTCTAGTGCAGACCTGTACCCACTAACTGAACTACAACTGAGAACAGTGGTCCCTGACTAAGCTAACAGCTACAACAGCAGCACAGCCCTGAGACCTGACCCCACTAAGAGGGGAAAAGGAACAAAAGAAATACAAAGTAAACAGTGAAAGACAAGTGACAAAATGGTTAAGCAGTATATCACAGTCAGATCACACCCCCATATAAACTTTATAAACGTAGAGTCCATTTCTTTAAAGAATGTCATGGGGATGGGGACAAATATATGCTGCAGTACATATAAACACTTAGGTTGACCCACCATTTTAATAAGGTTAATACGGCCCGCCACCGAGAGGGGTAAAGCCGACCAGATTTTGAATTTATCTTTGAAGATCGTAAGCAAAGGGTCGATATTTAGCTTCATCATGTCATTGTCTAATCTGGATACCCAAATATTTAAAGTGAGATACCACTTGCAATCCGCAAACCTTCGAACCCTCCATGGAGCTCCGGAGCGGGGAGAAGTACATCAGACATGACTTACCCCAGTTAATACGTAAGCCAGAATAGTCTCCAAATAACTCAATAATTGACATTGCTCTCTCTAACGACTCCTCCGGATACGACATATATAATAGCATATCGTCCGCATATAAGGCTATCCGCTCCTCACCAGTGTTTAAGCATGTGCCCCGAAATATCTCATCTTGTCGCATCAGGATAGCTAGGGGTTCCACGGCAAGAGCAAACAATAATGGCGATATCAGGCACCCCTGCCTGGTTCCCCTTTCCAAAGTGAATTATGGAGAAAGTTGCCCATTCAAGGATATGGCCGCTCTGGGGTGTAAATATAGGAGGCCTATCCATTGTATAAAGACTGGCCCTAACCCAAATTTTTGGAGAATATGCAGTAAATATGGCCATTCAATAGAATCAAAGGCCTTGGCCGCATCCAAAGAGGCCAAGGCCCAGTCCTCTTCCTGCCGTGAGGCTATCTGAGACTCGATTTGGGTCCTACGTAAATTATCTGATGTACTTCTCCCTTTAATAAACCCCGTTTGGTCCGGAGCTATGATAGATGGCATAATAGCATTCAACCTATTGGCCAACACCTTTGTCAGTATTTTATAGTCAACGTTAAGAAGTGCTATTGGCCGATATGACGAACAGTTCAGGGGTTCTTTATCTGGCTTCAAAATGACCACTATAGTTGCGTCAGAGAACGAGTCTGGTAAGGCCTTTGCTATAAGAGATGCATGATACGTCTTAAGCATCTCAGGAGCTAACTGGTCTTGATACAGCAAATATACCTCTAGTGGGATGCCATCCGGACCCGAGGCCTTCCCCTTTGGCATGGTCGACATTGCTTCCACTATCTCCTCCACAGTAATAGGACTATCAAGATACAGTCGCTGGTCATTTGTTATTTTAGGACAGCAAACTTGATCACAATAGTCAAACAAATCCTCCTTTGATCTATAAGATCTAGAGACATATAAATCTTTATAAAAGGTGTAAAACTCCAATAATATATCAGGTGTAGATGTCAGAGTCGTGCCCTCTCTAGTTTTGATTTTCAGTATGGCCGGTGACGCATTATTCTGGTGGATAATATGCGCTAGCATGCTACTAGATTGGTTACCCTGTTCAAAATACTTCTGATTGTTAAAAAACATTCTGCGCTTTCTTTTCTCAGTAAGGTATAGAAGATACTGTCTGCCCGCCTGTAACCATGCCAGTCTATTATCCTCCGAAGGATCAGAAATATAGGTAGCTTCTAACAGTGTACAAGACCCAGATAATTCCTTCTCTTTTTTGACCGATTCTCGCTTAATGTAGGAGATGGAAGATTGAAGGCAGCCCCTGAGATATGCTTTTTGGGCATACCAATAGGTGATTAGGCGTTAACGAGTTTTCCCCTACATAAATCTGTAACTGGTCCGGTATGCGATCCTGATGGGTAAACTGTGTTAGCCAAAAGGAATGTACCTTCCTACTCAGCGTACGTATCTCCCCCTGAGCCACTTTTAGATGTACCAATATAGGTGAGTGGTCTGAGAACGTGCGGGGTAAATGTTCTGCAGATTGTAGGGCCAAGCAGGTCTGCCCATTCCCACAGATGTAGTCTATGCGGGACAATGAATTTTTCCCAGGGGTGAAGCAGGTAAACTCCCGGACCCCAGGCCATATGTGTCTCCAGAGATCGTGCCACCCAACCTCCTCCAAGAATAGCACTAGTGGAGAAGGTCTACTGCCTAACAAAGAATCAGGAACAGTTTCACATCTGAACTTATCAAGTGCAGGGACAGCTAAAGAGTTAAGATCTCCCATACAGACAATTGTGACCGAAGGATAGGCTGATGCAAAGCCCGCCGCCTCGTATAAAACTGCTAAGGCCTGCGTGGGAGGTATGTATACGCATAATATGACATAAGGCTGACATTCAATCCACGCATGTATAAAGATGTAGCGACCTTCCGGATCTTTTTTAATTACCCCAGGCTCCCACCTAAGGGACCTATGAACAAGAAGGGAAACTCCTCTGGAATAGGATGAATAAGTGGCATGTGCCGCCCATTGTATCCATGACCTTCGGAGAAAACGAACCGTTTCTGGTACTAAATGTGTCTCTTGTAGACATATCATCTGTGGTCCGCTTGCCCGGATTTGGGAAAATACTTGGGTTCGTTTACTTGGGGTCCCAATCCCCCTGACATTCCATCATAAGACATTCAGGACTACCATTCACTGGCAGATACTAAGACAAAGAGCACAAAAGAAAAGAAAAACAGAACTTACAAACACAAACGAAACTAAAGAATCTCCTCAGAATCTGATGTGAAACAAAACAGATCCTACTATAAAGATTGTCACGGGGGTAGTCTGTGGTGAACGATCTACCTATCACAGACTATTGCCCCGTCCAATCAGCGTCTCCCAGGCTGTATCGAACAGTTGTGTTCAACAATACAAAGATATACCTGTAATCAGTCGGTCAATATATAATATCTCTCCAACCCCCTCTACTATGTTGTAGATTACCAGCAATATACATTACATCCCTGCTATAAGTGTAATGACAGGGGGGTAGGGAAACAGACAGTGAGCCCTAATCTACCCACCACTCAGTCCCTGCCTACTTGCAACGACCCGCCCTAGGCGACGGGGTACAACTGGGCGACGGTCCCTACGCTCAGTAGGTGCACGACAGACAAACGGACAAGGGGACACAAGCAAAGGGAAATGGGGCAGTTGCCCACGGCAACACCGTGAGCAACAAGAGAGGTGAACGAGCCGAGTCAAACCAGGAATGTACGAGGTACCAAACGCAGAGCAGGAGAGTAGTCAGAAAGCCGGGGTCAGTATGAAGCAAGGTCAAATAGCTAGGAGCTGCAGCAAGGCCAGGAAACCACGAGAAGAATCACAAGCAAAGGAGGAACAGGAAAGGCAGGTATAAATAGACAGAGGGCGGAACTAGCTCCGTCTGGCCAGGCTGCGATAGGCTCTCCCACTCCTAAGCCTGCCATCCTGAGTGGTGGAAGATGGAGTCAGTCTCAGAGACATAGAACCAGGTGCAGACTGATTACCCATGGGCGTATACACAGAAGTGCCTGGCAGATCCTTTACAATAAGACTCTTTACTATACAGTTATCAATTGAACAATTCAGCTCAGGTATGCGTGCATATCCTACAGATGCAGTAGGGGTGGCTATATACCTATCTTAAACATATATACAGGTACTTCCAGTTATCTTATACAATGGTACAAATTTGTATATTAAAGTATAGAGATAAATCAGGCCGCTCTAAAAAACGATACTCAGCCTAGCAGTCCATCTTTGCTCCTCTTGCCAGGATCCATGATCTGCTTCGCAACAGATGGGTGTTGTAGTAGACTTCATGGCGCCGTTGCATTACGGCTATTCAGCCAGTCTTCGGCCTCCGCCGGCGTATTAAAGAAGAGAGACCTGTCCTGATAAACGACCCGCGGTCTTGCAGGGAAAACCATTGAGCATGAAATCTGAAGATCTCTCAGGCGCTTTTTAATCCCCACAAACGTGGCACGGGCTTTCTGAAGTACCGCAGAAAAATCCGGAAATAACATAATGGATGCCGTGTTGTAAGTGATGTGGCCTTTTTAGCGCGCAGCTCTCAAGATGGCATCTCTATCTTTACTGCTTAGCAATTTAACCAGCATGGGTCTCGGTGCAGTACCTGGTGGGGGGGGGGGGGGACGAGAAGGGACTCTGTGGGCTCTCAACAGCATAGGCCATAGACAATTTAGCATCCGGTAGAGTATCCTTAATCCACTGCTCCATAAATGTGCTGGGGTCCGTTCCTTCAGCTCGCTCCGGCAACCCCAGTACACGTACATTATTCCGCCGTAGACGGTTTTCAAGATCATCAGATCTTTGGGACCACATTTCTGCTGCCCTCTCCAAGGCTCCAAGCTGTCTGGCAACAGGCGCATTATCATCCTCAATCTGTGAGATTCGGGTTTCCGTATCTCTCACTCTGTCCCGAAGATTAAGTATATCCTGGCGTATCAAGCCAATATCAATTTTAACTTCCTCAATTCTTGTGGTCAATGAGGTAGTCGACTCCCTTCTAGCCGTCAGAAGTTGTGCTGTGACTTCGTTCAAAGTTGGCTCCTTCTCCCCATCCCCCTCACCTCCACTCTGCCCGTGCCGCACCTCAGGGACATCGGCGCCATGTTGGCCTCCCGGCCTAGCAAACTCCCGGAGCTTGTTTGCAGCGGTCGAGTTACGAGTTTTACTCATGGTAAGTGCTCCTCGGTTCCTCCGTCTGGTATACCTGGTCCGAGAAATCTTTGCGGCAGTATTGTGTCAGGATTATGAGTGAAGACGCTGATACAGGGACGGAGCTCCTACTGTATGCGACTGCTCGTGGCGGAAGCTAGCCACGCCCCCCTTTTGCTGAGATATTTAACGTTAAAGTTATTATCTTCATTATTGGCTACCGCCGGTGTTCGTATTACCCAAAATGTACTCTCTAGCTATAGCCACGATTATTGAACCTTGCTGTCATATCAGATGCTTGACGCTCAACATTACACTGGAGCAGATACGCCTCGCCCTCAAAAATTGGAACACAGTTATGGCCTTCTTGACCTTCGGATAATGTACAGAAGTAGCGTGAAGGAGGGCGTTGGTCGAAGTTTTCTTCCTAAAGATGTCAGTGGAAATAGACCCCTTATCATCCTTCACAATGACAATATCCAAGAACTCTACACAAGTTTTGCTGTATTTCCATGTCAATTTAATGTTAAAATCATTAACATTAAGGGAAGCCAAAAAAGATTCTAATTGAGACGTGGAGCCCTGCCAGATAAATAAAATGTTTATAAATAAAATATCGTCTATATACCTCGACCACAAGAGTACCGCCTCATGACCCGGAGTCTGCTGGACAATATCCCTCTCCCACAGCCCCAGGAACAAATTGGCATTGAGGGCGCACATGTCGCCCCCATCGCCGTGCCCTGGAGCTGTAGGAAAAGGCGGTCCTTAAAAGTAAAAAAATTATGAGTCAAAGCATAATTAAAAAGGCAAAAAACAAATTCAATTAGATCCGGGTCATGATTGGTCATGTGCAAAAAGTGTCTTGACGCCCGCACTCTGTGGTCGTGGCATATAGACGTATACAGGGACTCCACGTCGCATGTCGCCAAAAACATATCGTCCAGATGTAGCCCATTAAGCTGTTGTAACATGTCCGTTGTGTCCCTCATGTAAGATGGTAGGGTTTCTATACATTTTTGTAAAAAGAAATCTATAAATCTGAAAATACTCTCACAAAGGCCACCAATCTCTGATACGATAGGACGACCAGAAGGCTGGTGGGGTTTTTGTGCACTTTGGGCAGTAAATAGAAAGTGGGATTAATAGGGAAATCAACCATAAGGCCATCCATCAGCATCACATTAATAGTATGTTCATCGCTTCCCCTTTGTAGTAGGGTATCTAATTCTCTCTTAAAGATCAGGGTGGGATCAGACGATAGCCTACGATAACACTGTTGCATATTGAGCTGAAGAAATGCTTCACTCTCATACGTCTGTGCTGGCCAGATCACAGCATTACCCCCCTTATCAGCTGGCTTAATAACCACATCCTTAAGATTTTTAAGTTGTTTAATAGCCTGTCTCTGATTCAAATTAAGATTGCAGGACACTCTTTTGTCTGAAATGGTTTCTAAATCCTTTTTAAACAGTTTGAAAAAAATGTCCACTGAAGGACATAAAGCAAAAGGGGGGAAATGTTGGGAGCGGCGGCACAGATGCGTGGGTAGTCTGGGTTCCACCTTTTCCTCCTGTTCCTCCAACAGTGACATCAGGGCATTAAAGGCCTGTTTTTCCGCCAGTGAGCCCATAGGGATAGTACAATCATTTCTACTGAAATGTGTTTTTAAAAAGTAATTTCCTAGAAAAAAGGGCCAAATCCTTAATAGTAGTGAAGAGATCAAATTTGCCCGTGGGGGAAAAGTATCTACCCCTTTGTAACACATCAACTTGATGGGGCGAGAGAATGTGTTGATAGGTTGATTACCTTTAAAGTCTCCTGTTTCTCTTGTCCCTGTTGAATACCCCTCTGGTCTTTCTTTTTACGGCAGGTGTCCTGAGATTGTACATAGGGTCTGAAAAACCTCCACATTCTTCCTTTGATAAAAGAGAAGTAGAACAAATGGAGCGGGACAAAGATCGAGCTCTATCCCTTTTAGTATGCCACCGATAAATTTTATTAGACTAGAAATCACTCAGATCTCATTGAAATGTCCTAGTTTTGAGGTCTTGTATCTCTTTCTCCCACTTAATTAACTATTCCTCCAACGTTTTATCAAAAACATTGATCTCCTCCTTAGTCAGAGACTGTTGAATTTTTTCTTTAAGGAGGTCGATTTCTTTTTCCAAGGGTTCTGTGATCTGTTCAAATGAGTAATTCAAAGAGCGAACGTGGGTATCTAGTGAGAGACTCTTCCCACTTCGTAACAAATGAGAGATCCTCGGAGTCTAATGTTGGAAAAACCAGCAAACGCAGGCCCCGGGGTATGATATTTTTCTGTAAATAGTTTTCTAATGCTGCCTTGTTCCTTCACACTTTGGTGCGTTTTTTTGAGGAAATCACGAATTTTAAGTTTCAAGCCCTTAATGTTACGACTCTTTGTAGCCACTACTGTATTCTCTCCGAATATAGTACCAAGTCGTGTACTATAGTTCTTTTTGTTCTTTAGTTCTTTTTGTTCCCTTTAATCTTCAGCCATAACAAGTAGTCCACAAAACGTAGCCTAGAATCCAGAGGATATGCCATAGATGCAGGTCACAATCTTGAGAACATGAGTTCCTTGCCCCCACGAGACAGCTGCTGCTGTGGGCACCGCATACAGGGAAATGACTGGATGAAGAGGTAGCACAGCAAGGTACTCTGTTTCCGTAAGCCTGGCCACCTCTTTTCACAGTCTCTGCATGGATACGGTGCCCACGTTCTTGAGATAGTTACAAGTCCCAGAACTGGGCCTCGCATCTATCAGACATTTGTGGCATATCCTGTGGATATGCCATAAATGTCAAAGATGGGAATACACCTTTAAGTCACAAGCAGATATATTTGTATGCATGTTAGCTACCTGTCACTGGAAATTCATCCAGCCCTCCATGAAAGTGCTTAATATGTATCTTCCTTGCACTTGTCACATCAAAATGTATTCTAGAATGGCCTTTTTGTCACTGGAGGACATAACAACTGTGGGTTTGTATAGTATTCTAATATTGTGAATGTTCTACAGCTTTGTTAATTACTTATTATAATTAGTTTTTTGTTATTTCAGGCTGTGTGGGCTGGATGGGGCCATGCCTCAGAAAATCCCAAACTTCCAGAACTCCTGCAGAAACAGAACATTGCCTTCATGGGTAATAGCAAATGGTTTCAAACTGGAAAATGCTTATGTGCGAACTGTACACGACATGGAGATATTTTTCCGTGGCATTATATTATTTTAATTTAAAGTTTATACCTTTAAAAAAAAAACATTTAAACACTGCCTTATGATGCATCGTTACTACAGACATTCTGATGTAGCGTAGTTAATGTCAGATTTTTTTTTTCTTGTATAGCTTATTCAGATGTTTATTAAACATAGTATTTTATCATAGTGTAGAGGAAGCACACACCTACAGACTTGAGATCGCTAAAATAAAAGTTATAAATCTGTCATCTGTGTTCTAATCTAGGACCCCCCAGTCAAGCAATGTGGGCACTGGGAGATAAAGTGGCCTCAACAATTGTTGCTCAGACTGTAGGAATTCCCACGCTGTCTTGGAGTGGAGATGGTAAGATGTTTTTAGGAATAACGTTAAGAAATCTGTTTTATCTTAATCCAAACCTTTACTGATTATACTCTCTGGTTTAGGTCTTACATTGGAATGTGACTTGGAAGACAAGCAGCAGCCAAGCATTACTGGTGTCCCTCCTGAAGTGTATGAACGAGGCTGTGTGAAAGATGTCGATGAAGGATTAGAGGTAATTGTCACAGTGTAAATCACATAAATGGCAGACACTTTTACCTTAATGGCGATTCACAAACCCGGGCTCCTTAAGCAGGGAAATGTTATCCAAGTTACATAGCATTAGACTCAATGATCAGTATAGCATTAGGATGCTATCTACAGGGGGGGGGGGGGTGGCGCTATTTACAGGGGGTGTGGAGCGATCTACATTGGTACTGTGGCATTATATTGGCACTATCTACAGGGGACACTGCAGCGCTAGCTACATGGGCACTATGTGGGCATTATCTACATGGGGAACTGTGGCACTATGTGGGCACTGTGGCACTATTTACAGTGTGTACTATCTATGTGGGCAATGGTACTATTTATGTGGGCAATGTGGCACTATCTACAGTGGTATTGTGTCACTATCTACATGGGAAATGTGGTGTTTTCAGGGGGTTGGGACAAAAACAACCTAACTAATAAAATTCTTAAATTTTTTTAACGTCCATGAAAAACAAATGGCAAATGACGATTAAAAACGGTCAGAGGATCGGGAAATGGATCCAAATTTTGAGACACATTGATGAAAAACAGCCATGAAAAACTGACAGTTGATTTGTTGTTGACTGATGTTTTTTTCACGGCCGTGTGTATGTAGCCCTCTTCACTCTCCCCTCAGCGATCCTGGGTGATAGAGAGAGGACTAATTGTTGCAGAGCTCTACAGTGTATGTATATATTGACAAAGATCCCATTGAGACGGATCGAAACGTTGCCTGCCTGTGGGGTGAATAAAGCACATCACCTTTTCTCACCAATTTCCTTGGAGTGCTGTCTCTTCATTTGAATTTTTATATATATATATATATATATATATATATACATATATTTGAAAAATGAGGCTCTGTCAGGAAGGTCAAAAGTGGCCAAAGCGGGAAGGGGTTAAAGAAGTGCATATAAAAAATGGAAAATTTGACCTGGACACAGGGGCATCAATGACCCTTGGTCATGAAAGGGTTAACTAAGAAGTTTTAACCTCTTCACGCGCTGCGCCGCAATAGTACGTCCTGCAGAGGGTTTAGTTCCCGCATCCAGACGTACTATTGCGGAGTAGTTCCCGGCGCACACTGTCCTAACGGACAGTGTCCGGGAACCGGGAGGTCAGCTGTCCCCGACAGCTGACACTCCAGCCTTGCCGGTCAGCGGACCATCGCCGCTGATTTCGGCAATTAACCCCATAAATGCTGCAAGTCTAAATGTCCCCTAGTGGGACAAGTGAAAAAAATAATAAAAAGTAATAAAAAGGGGGCGTGGCTTGGCTGTGGAGAGAGATGGACGCCTGATAGAAGAGCTCCTGCACCCAGCGACATAAAGCGACGGCTGACAGCCTCATAACCGAACCCTACACCAGTGCTTTTAGCGGAGGAATCCTGGAGATGCCGAGGAGGAGGCGTCCGGTCACTAAACCGGTGAAACTCACCGACTTCTATCCCCTCATACCGCTGGAGGATGGAGACGCTGCGGACACAGGCTCCCAGGCCGGATCACTCACCTCAGAGCCGCCGGCGGCAGATACAGCCGAGATTAAAGCGCACAAACGGCGCAGTTCGGACCCGGTGTGGACACAAAGCTTACCCTGATGAAGGGGATTATCCCGGTGGCGAGTCCCGGGTCACGTCATGAGGATGCCGACACACGCTCTCTTCGCTCTGCACCACGTGGGCCAGTCGTTTCGGCGCCATCTTCCCCCTCCGGCAGGAGCCCTGACACGCAGAGAAACAACCTCCTCAGCTCTGCTCAGCCCTCAGATGGGGTAAGACAACCTCCTTTCCCTTCAGCTTTTACACCACAGACCTCACAGGAGGCCTCATGTGATATTTTAGGCAGCTTACCGTCCTCCTCAAACCCAGTCACTGAACTGATGTTGAAAAATATGTTGTTAGCACTACAGCAATCCCTGCATGCAGGAATGGCAAGCCTTATTAACCCTCTGTCTACCTCTGTGCAAGAAGTGGAACACAGAGTGCAACATCTAGAGCTCAAAATGGGTGAGGTCACATCATCTCACAACGACTTAATTGATGCGCACTACGATTTAGTGGATGATTTAGCCCAAGTCAAGGCCAAAATGGAGGACAGATCACGGCGCAATAATGTCAAATTTCGGGGTATACCGGAAGAAGTTAATCCTCATTTGCGCAAGATTTCATCAAAAGCATGCTGCCTGAGAGTTCACAAAGGGACTTGATTATTGACCGAATACATCGTCTCCCCCGACCTAAACATCTTTCAGAGGATGTCCCAAGGGATGTTATAGCGCGCATTCATTTTTTTTATATCAAAGAAAGCCTAATGCAGGCCACTAGGAAAAAGGATCAGATACCACCTCGTTTCAGCAAGATCTCGGTCTTCACAGACCTATCGGCCGCAACTCTGCAGCTGCGAAGGAATCTGACCCCCATTACGACAGCACTTAGGGAAAACCAAATTATGTATCGATGGGGTTTCCCGGTGAAGCTTATGGTGAAACGCCACAACACTATGCATATCATTGGGACACTGGAAGAAGGTCTGCAGTTGTTACAACAGTGGAATATAAAGATTAAACCCCCGGCCACAGCAGGGACAAACCCTCCACGCCAGTTGATGGTTGACTGGCAACAGGTCTCCCGGAAAACTCGAAAGCGCAACTGATGATGATTGGATGCCTTTTGGAAAAGGCTCAGCATTGCAACACTTGGTGCACAAGACGTCCACCTTGAACTCCACTTTACAATGACTGTTTTCCCCCCTGTACACGTATGTTTGACAGCCTTGGCTGTTCTTTTGTTTTATGTTATGTTCGAGTTATTTGTTGGAAACTATGCTTTATATATGACTAAGTTGTACCACGAGTTTATGGGCAGATTGTATGATCTTTTGAAACTACCAATCCTAATCCTTATTTTTCTCCTATATCTATATGTGGGTCAATGGATTAATAGGCAGCTTCTTCTATGGGTCTGTTTGGGAATGTTAGGTCGGTTGGGGCTCCTGATGGTAGGGCGTTGGAGGAGGAGTTCCAGCATCTTGATCATAATGTACCAATGACACTTAAAATAGCGTCTCTAAATGTGAATGGGCTTAATACCCCTCAAAAACGTAATTTTATGTGGAAAGAGGCCAAATTAATGGCCTGCGACATTCTGTGTGTACAAGAAACACACCTCCTTGCTAAGGACGCACACCGTGTTAAATCCCCGGTTTTTCCACATGTCTTCCATTCCCACTTCCACAATAAATCCAAAGGGGTAATGATTGCTGTTGGGAACAATGTAGCATTCCATTTGATTCACGCCCAGATAGATCCTAATGGCCGTTATATTGTGTTGGTGTGCCTCATTAACAACGTAAAAATTACCTTGGTTAACCTATATGCGCCTAATACACGGCAGTTACGATTCACACATAAAGTGTTTAGAGCCCTAAACAAACACAAAGATGGCAAGGTAATCGTATGCAGAGATTTTAATATGGTGATGGATTCAACTTTCGATTCCACCTCTAGTGCCAGATTAGGACAACCCCTTTTAAAAAACCTTAATTCAGCGGGAGGACTTGTATGATAGCTGGAGACTGCATCATGGTACAGAACGGGACTATACGTTCTATTCCAGTTCACACAACTGCTATTCAAGGATAGACATGTTCCTTATTGATAGGAACTCTTTGCTCAGTATGGTAAATTGCACGATTGAAGGGATTACTTGGTCAGACCACGCAGCCATAACCCTTACATTACAAGAACACAATAATGCCAATAATGCCTTTGTCTGGAGATGCAACCCATACCTTCTTGCTCATTCTAAATATAAACAGGACATCTTGAGAGACCTAAATGAATATTTTATGATGAATGACACGGGAGATGTACAGGCTAGCACATTGTGGAATGCACATAAGGCGTATATTCGGGGGTCTTTAATCCGCATGGGACATAGCGAAAGGAAGCAACGGGTAGCCATAATTACCGGCCTCACGGAGCGATTATATGCCTTAGAGGCGTTAAACAAAGCCTCGCCCTCAGCCCAGCATGCCGAGAATCTACGTAACGTCCGTCAAGAATTGCGTCTAGCGATGGTTTCTGAATATGAGAAGACATTGCGCAAAACTAAAATTCGTTACTACTCGCAAAATAACAAAGCCGGCAAACTATTAGCTTCCCGCCTTAAGCAACAGAGGCAAAAAACAAAAATCCCCTTTTTAATAGACCCTCCTTCTTGTGCCCATATTGAACACCCGCTACAAATCGCAAATCAGTTTAAGACCTTCAATGAATCCTTATATAACCTAAAAACAGATCCATTTGTATCACACCCCACTACAGAGGACATTCAAACCTTCTTACAGAACATCCCCTTGTCAAAACTCACGGAGGACCAAATACAGAGCCTGAATGCCCCATTCTCTGAAGCTGAAATACACAAAGTTATTCTTAAATTAGCTCCGGACAAAGCACCTGGTCCGGATGGCCTCACGAATGCATACTATAAATCCTTTAGGGAGACCCTCACTCCGTACTTATGCAAACTTTTTCAGTCAGCACAGATGTCTGGTTCTTTCCCCAAAGAAAATCAAGAGGCTTTAATAATCACCTTACCAAAACCAGGGAAACCTAGTGACATACCCCAAAATTTTAGGCCGATTTCTCTACTTAACATTGATTTGAAAATCTATGCTTCCACTATTGCAAACAGATTAGCCCCTCTCCTGCCCCACCTCATAGTAGATGACCAGACTGGCTTTATAAAGGGGAGACAAGGATCAGACAACACAAGACGGATAGTTGGGCTGTTACACCACATTGACCAACATCAGATCCCTTCTGTTTTGCTTGCATTGGATGCTGAAAAAGCCTTCGATTGTATTTCATGGTCTTATGCATTTGCAACACTACAGAAGATGGGTTTCTCGGGGACCATAATGGCGGCTATTCAGGCTCTGTATTCGGACCCCTCTGCAAAAATTTATACTAATGGGGTTCTATCCCAGGACTTTAAAATTACCAATGGTACTAGACAGGGATGTCCACTATCACCCCTCATATTCGTTCTCTCTATAGAACCGTTGGCTCAACTTCTCAGATTAAACCAGGCAGTCCAGGGCATTAAAATTGGATCAAAGACTCACACCATATCACTCTATGCAGATGATGTAATTCTATCATTATCTAACCCGGAGACCTCCTTAGAAGCAGTGATGGACTGCTTATTACACTTCAGCAGAGTCTCCTTGTATAAACTTAATGCTACAAAATCCCAGATCCTGCCTTTGAATATCTCCTCGTCTTCCCTGCATTTTCTGCAGACCAGATACAATTTTGTATGGAACATGAAAGAGATAACATATTTTGGTCTTCGTTTGACCCAAAAACACAAAGATTTATTTGAAGCAAACTATATGCCAATCAACAAGGTGATCCAGGCGGATATTGATAGAATGCTGAAGGTGGAGGTCTCCTGGTTGGGTAGGATAACGGCGTTCAAGATGATGGTTCTGCCAAAATTATTGTACCTTTTTAGGACTCTCCCTATAGAGATCCCTGCCTCATATTTTAAACGTACTCAACGCTTATTAATGTCCTTCATTTGGGAGAAGAAGAGGCCGAGAATTGCCACTCAGGTCATGTATAAAACTCAGGCCGCGGGGGGTCTTTGCGTTCCTCATCTATATAGCTACTACGTGGCGACTCTAGCCGCACAAGCAGTGTATTGGTGGAAAGAAGACCTCTCGAAACATTGGGTACAGATTGAAGCGTCATATATAGGCTCAAAGCACCTGAAGGCCTTATTGTGCCTTCCACTAGCAGGATTACCACTTCCGGGGGGACTGTCACCTCTCACCAAAGCGACTGTGGAATGTTGGGCACATATGCACGTGAAAGCCTCAGACACATTAGACATACCTAAATCATACATTCCGATAGACTTTCTAGAATTAGCAAATGTTGATTTAGACCTTAGTAAATGGAAGGCACACGGCATAAAGACTTGTGATCAATTGTTTCATAAGGACGTATTACTGAGTTTCGCTGACCTGACTAAGTCCTCTTCTCTCCCTCAAAATGAACCATTCAGGTATATCAGAGTTAAACACTTTACACAGAGTCATGCAGGTCTCCTGTTCCAAGGGAACTTATTATTAGTGAACAGCTTCATTAAAGGTATGAGGGGCCTAAAACACCTATACTGCTCAATATCTTGTCACTCGGTCTTTGAGAAAACGACCCCGATAGTTGCTTGGGAAAGAGAGTTGGAGACTTCTTTCACACAAGACCAATGGTCTCGGGCTTTGAAATGGATACATATGTCGTTCAAGTGTGTTTCACATTTAGAAGCCGCAAATAAAACCTTGTTTAGGTGGTACTACACACCAGACCGCTTACAGAGAATGTACCCTGCTTCTAGCGCACTGTGTTGGCGGAACTGCGGCCACAAAGGTTCCCTTATCCATATGCTATGGGAATGCCCCATTATCCAGCAATATTGGGTGGGAGTGTATAGGCTCCTGGAGGATGTGTTCTCCATGAGATTACCTTGTACGCCTCATATGTCCTTGCTATTCCTTGATTTGGAAAATATCCCATGGAGTAACAGGAGACTAATATGTAAAATTCTGGTAATGGCTAAACTGGTGATAACGAGATATTGGAAAAAACCTGAAGTTCCTCCTATCCTAGAACTCATCGCACTAATCAAGACCACTTTTATATATGAAAAAGCAATAGCGTTTGGGAACTTCTCAATCCTTTCGTTTAACGAATATTGGGCAGCCTGGGTCAGTTCATCCTTCTGTCCTCGTCACATACAAACGCAACAGGTCTAAACACTTTGTACATGGTAACTCGACAAGTTTTCTTTTGTTATTTTCTGTTTTGTTATTCTATGTTACTGTTACTGATGCTGTTGGTGTACTATGCTATGCTCTGTCAGCACAGATGTTTGAAGGGGTTTACGAGGCCAAAGGGTTCATTATGATGCGGCGAGTCCATGTATGTATGGGTCGTGTTGTAGTGGACTTATAGCATTACAATATTCAATATTGCTTTACTGTATGTTACACAAGTATATATTCTGAACTCTTTGCTAATTGTCATTTTCTTTTAACAAGACAGACTTGCATTAACACCATGTTGTACTGTTGTAATGTTTTATTTGTCTGACAAAATTTCAATAAAAACTATTTGAATTAAAATGTTTTTAAAAAAAGTGTAAAAATAAAAGTTATAAGTTATATAAACAAACACTGCATTTTTTTCCTATAATAAGTCTTTCATTATAGGAAAAAAATGAACACGTTAAAAAAAAAAGTACACATATCTGGCATCACCGCGTTCGTAACGACCCCAACTATAAAACTATAATGTTATTTTTCCCGCACGATGAACACCCCAAAAAAAATCTATAAAAAACGACACCAGAATCGCTATTTTTTGGTCACCACCCCTCCCAAAATAGAGAATAAAAAGTGATCAAAAAGTCGCATGTACCCGAAAATAATACCAATAAAAACTACAACCCGTCCCGTAAAAAACAAGCTCTTACACAGCTTTTTTGACTGAAAAATAAAAAGTTACAGCTCTCAGAATACGGTGACACAGAAAATAAATTATTTTATAAAAAAGTGATTTTATTGCGCAAACGCTGCAAAACATAAAAAAAACCTATATACATATGGTATCGCCGTAATCGTACCGACCCGCAGAATAAAATATAATGGTCATTTATAGTGCACGGTGAACACCGCAAAAAATAAACTAAAAAACGTTGTCAGAATTGCTTGTTTTTGGTCACCCGGCTTGCAAAAAAATGTAATAAAAAGTGATAAAAAAAAATTGCATGTACCCCAAAATGGTACCAATGAAAAGTACAGATTGTCCCGCAACAAATAAGCCCTCACGCAGCTCCGGTGGTGAAAAAAATAAAGACGTTCTGGCTCCCAGAATATGGCGATGCTAGATTTGCAGTGTTTTCTAAAAGCGGGTAACATCAGACACCATTTATCAGTGCGACACCGGCCACACATCTATGAATTATTATTTATTTACCGCATTATTATACCCTCTTATTATACCCTGATGTACTCCGGACAGATTACATATGCCCCCACAGTATAAACTGAAATACCAGCGAAACCCAAAACAGAAAAACTACCAAGCAAAATCTGCGCTCCAAAAGCAAAATGGCGTCCCTCCCTTCTGAGCCCTGCAGCGGGCCCAAACAGCAGTTTGCGTTCACATATATGGCATCGCCATACCCAGGAGAACGCGCTTAACGTTTTATGAGGTATTTGTCTTCAGGGGCACAAACTGGGCACGACATATTATGCACTAAAATGGCATATCAGTGGAAAATTGCAATATTCACACCACCCGCTGTGCATTAACCCCTTTGAGCACTATGACTTAATAGCACGTCATGGTGCGGGGGTGATGTATGGAGCGGGCTCACGTGCTGAGCCCGCTAAATACACTGCGGGTGTCAGCTGTGTATTACAGCTGACACCCGGGACTAACGGACAGGAACAGCGATCGCGCTGTTACAGGAGTCTGTAAAAATAACAATATACTGCAATACATTAGTATTGCAGCATATTGTACCCGCGGATCCAATGATCGCTGGTACAAGTCCCCTAAGGGGACTAATAAAATGTGTAGAAAAATGAAAGTTACTAGTAGTGAGAGAAAAAAGTTTAAAGTTAAAAAAAAAAAAACCTTTCCCCATTTTTCTTCAAAAGTAATGTAAAAAAATAAACAGAATTGATATCACTACGTCCGTAAAAGGCCGAACTATTACAACATAACATTATTTAACTCGCACGGTGAACACCGTGAAAAACGTAAATAATTTAAACCACCAAAATCGCTGTAGTTTTCGTTTTTACCGCACGGCGAAAGCTGTAAAAACGAAAACCCCAAAAAATGGAATCAGATTTTTTTCCTATATTCCTATATTTTCCTATTTTTTTTCAGTTTCCCAGTACTTTTTATGGCACTTTAAATGGTATCAATAGAAACTACAATTCCTCCCGCAAGAAATAAGCCCTCACACCACTCTACTGACGAAAAAAGAAAAAAGTTATGGCTCTTGGAAGGCGGAGAGTGAAAAACGAAAATAAGAAAGCAAAAAATTGATCAGTCCTGAAAGGGTTAATTCATTTCTAATGAAAAAAATGTATGACCACATGTGGGGTATTTCCGTACCCGGGAGAAATTGCTTTATAAAAATTGGTTGTTTATTTCTCCTTTATCCCTTGTGAAAATTAGAAAATTCAACATTTTAGTGGAAAAAAATTGTGATATTAATTTTCTCCGCCTAATTCTAATAAATTCTGCAAAAGACCTGTGGAGTCTAAATGCCCACTATACCCCTAGAAAAATTCCTTGAGGGGTGTTTCCAAAATGGGGTAACTTGGGGGCTTCCACTGTTTTGGTCCCTCCAGGGCGTTGCAAAGGCGGCACCGAAAAACAATCCAGCAAAATCCGTGCTCCAAAATCCAAATGGCGCTACTTCCGTTCTGAGCGCTGCCATGGGTCCAATCAGCAGTTTATTACCACATATGGGGTATTGCCGTAATCAGGATAAAATGCTTTACAAATGTTGTGGTTCTTTTTTCCTTTATTCCTTGTAAAAATTTAAAATTTCTATGCTTTTTCAGAAAAAAAGTTGATTTTCATTTTCACTGCCTAATTCCACTAAATTCTGCAAAAAATCTGTGTGGTCAAAATGCTAACTATAACCCTAGATAAATTCCTTGAGAGGTGTAGTTTCCAAAATGGGGTCACTTTTGGAGGGTTTCCCCTGTTTTGGTCCCTCTAGGGTGTTGCAAACGCGACATGGAACCGAAAACCAATCCAGCAAAATCTGTGCTCCAAAATCCAAATGGCGCTCCTTCCCTTCTGAGCCTTGCTGTGGGTCCAATCAGCAGTTTATTACCACATATGGGATATTGCCGTAATCGGGAGACATTGCTTTACATATGTTGGGGTGCATTTTCTTTACTATTTCTTGTAAATATTAACAATTTCTATGTTTTTTCAGTAAAAGGTAGATTTTCATTTTTACAGACTAATTCTGATAAATTTAGCGAAAAACCTGTGCGGTCAAAATGCTAACTATACACCTAGATAAATTCCTTGAGGGTGCAGTTTCCAAAATGGGGTAACTTTGGGGTGTTTCCACTGTTTTGGCATCACAAGACCTCTTCAAACCTGACAAGGTGCCTAAAATATATTCTTAAAAAAAAGGAGGTCCAAAATCCACTGGGTGCTCCTTTGCTTCTGAGGCCGGTGCTTCAGTCCATTATCACACTAGGGCCACATGTGGGATATTTCTAAAAACTGCAGAATCTGGGCAATAAATATTGAGTTGCATTTCTCTGGTAAAACCTTCTGTGTTACAAAAATTTTTTTTATTAGAAATGAATTTCGGCAAAAAAAATAAAATTTGTAAATTTCACCTCTGCTTTGCTTTAATTCCTGTGAAACGCCTAAAGGGTTAAAACACTTTATGAATGCTGATTTGAATACCTTGAGGGGTGCAGTTTTCAAAATGGGGTGACTTCTGGGGATTATCTAATATATAAGGCCCTCAAAGCCACCTCAGAACTGAACTGGTCCCTGAAAAAATAGCCTTTTGAAATTTTCTTTAAAATATGAGAAATTGCTGCTAATGTTCTAAGCCTTGTAACGTCCTAGAAAAATAAAAGGACGTTCAAAAAACGATGCAAACATAAAGTAGACATATGGGAAATGTTAACTAGTAACTATTTTGTGTGGTATTACTATCTGTTTTACAAGCAGATACGTTAAAATTTAGAAAAATGCACATTTTTGCAATTTTTTTCTAAATTGTGGTGTTTTTCAGAAATAAATACCAAAATTATCGACAAAATTTTTTCACTAACATAAAGTACAACATGTCACGAGAAAACAATCTCAGAATCGCTTGGATAGGTAAAAGCATTCCAACGTTATTACCACATAAAGTAACACATGTCAGATTTGAAAAAATTGGCTGGGTCCTGAAGGCCAAAACAGGCTGGGTCCTGAAGGGGTTAAGATGTGTTTGGTCACATCTTGGTCACAGTTTGAACACCAGATGTTTTAATAGCTTGTAGGATAGAAGTAGACTTTTGAAAATATCTGCAAAAATTGCTGCAAGCAAGTAGTATGAAAATTGCAATTTGTTGCAGAAATTTCTGCAACTGAAAATCACTTCATTCATCTGAAAGAGATTTGTTTCTGCAATAAGCACATAGATTTCTGCAAGCCCCATTCATGTAAATGGGAAAATCACAGAAATTTCTGCAACAAATCCGCTGCGTGGGAATTCAACCTTAGGGCATGTTCACACGTGGTGGATATGCTGTTGATTTTAAGTCTGGATTTGCTGGCGGAAAATCTGCAGTGTATTACAGTAGCAGGAAAGTGGATGAGACTTACAAATGTCATCCACATGCTGCTCAATTTATGAATGAACGTTTTCATTGCGGATTTTACTCCTTTCAACGAGAGGGGTTTAATTCACGATGAAAACCGTAGCAAGATCCGCACGTCCAAAATGTGAATTTTCCTGCGGAAACCCTGCAGATTCGTGGCAAAATCCGCAGATGACTTTCCAGCGTAATTTTACCTTAAGGTTTTGATTATTTTACAAAGTCTTACTACAAAAAGTCTAGGTGTAGCCCTAGTCGTATACTGTTCAATTCATCAAACTATTATAATAGCTGTGTATACGGATGGAGTATTTAATGAACAAATATTGATTTCACCTGACTTATCCAGTCTGCAGAAAGAATTGGTTACCCAGTTATGATAAAAGCATCTGAGGGTGGTGGTGGAAAAGGCATCCGAATGGCAGAGCGAGCAGAAGATTTTCCCAATCTTTTCAGACAGGTGAGACTTTTCATAATAGCAATTTCATAATTCTATAGAGTTGTGTCTGCAGTTTAGCAATGCATACTATTTACTGTTGGAATTTTATTATTCTTGTTCGTGTCATTGAAGTACACCGTAGATTGTGTATAGCCCTCCTGCCGACAGTGAGCTAATACGTTTTAGCTTAGCGTCCATACAAGGAAGACCTACCTGTTTGTGCAGCTTTCTCTTTCTTCCTCTAGATTGGGAAACCGGGTTGACGCTGTCCTCCTCTTCCCTACACAATGGGCAGGTTGCACAGTGTTAATCTTACTGCGCCGCTGTCCCCCTACCAAAGAAGACGAGTACAAGAGCTACTCGGTTGCCCAGCAGCCCAAGGGTCACCTAGTCCCCAGCCTGCTCCCCCTCACCAGAGAGAGGCATACTGATGGGGGGTGACCTTGCTGCTTTGCACATAGGAGCTAAAGAGAAGAGGGAACAAGGTGTGAATATAATTGGGATTAGGCTAGACTATTTATACTCCCCAACACCCCCCACCCACCCTTCCCTGCTCGCTTCACTCCGTAATCTGTCAGGACAATGTAACTTCTCTCCCCAGGTTTCCCCACTTCCTAGGCTGAGACTGATTCCCTTCTAATTACTCCGGGTCCCCTGCTACAGCGACTGACCTTTTATTCCCTCCTCCTTTTTTGCTTGAGATACTCGTTGCGGCATTTTTCCCTTCCTGTCCTCTTCCACTCTTCTCCAAGGTCGCATCACACGTTTTCTTTTCTCTGCAATACCACGTGGCCTGGCCACGGCACTAATTGAGGCATACTGGGCCGCACTATTTGGGAGTAATGGCGGAGTCTCTTTTTAACCTCCTCCTTTGCCTGCTAGTGTTGCAGACTTATTGTGCCCCCTCCTTTTTCTCTTTTGGCGCTTTACTTAGGAACAACCCGGCCTACTGGGCCGCAACATACGTGGTTGGGCCACAGCACCAATTAAGGACCCAGGCTTCATTGCCGCTTGCATGGCTGCACTATTCTGACAGGGGCCCTTAATATAGGTGCTGCTACCAGAATGCTGCCTCAGAACCTCTGGCAGCATTCTGGGAGGCTTGGTGTTACTGTTTGGCGAGCATAAGGTGCCACACAGTTGTTGCAATCATCAGACAGACAAAAGATTACCCTCTATAGGTATAGTGATTATGTTTAACAGATTACCTTCCTTTGTTGGATGGTGTAACTGACATGGCTACCTTGTTATAGCGGGCATTTGGAAGCCACATTAACACCTTTCATAGGTGGAGTAATTGTGTTATGCATTACCCTCCTATTCTAGACGCATAGCGGACATTGCTCCACAAGTATTGTGCGCTTCAGACAGCCACATTGCTCCCTTCTATAGTTCTATTGCTATAGACTGTATCGACATGACTACACTGCTACTTCAAGCACCAGAAAGCCACATTACCCCCTTACTCGGTCAGAATAATTGTGCTGACTCTAGGCGCTGTATCGGACATAGGTATTTAGTTACTGTCCATTGCTATACTGTTATTGTGCTATTGCCAGATTCAACCTTTATTTGACTACGCAGCTATTACGGACATCAGCCGCGTAATTTTGTTCTTGTAGATTACCCTGTCTTTCTAGACGGAATACTGGACTTCTACTTGAGAAGTCAGAAATTAGCGGCAAAACGTCCTGCTCAGTTTCAGTAGACACCTTTTTGTTCTGCTCCAGGTGCAACACTAAATCCAAGGCTCTCTGTAGCAGTGCAGTTAGGCAGCAAAACAAGACTGGAGAGTTTACAGTTCAAGTCCAGAAAGTTCTGCTCCTGACAAGTACATTGCAATGTGGTCAGTTTTAACCCCTCTGCCCTGCCTTCCATGCTCCGAGGATACAATCCTGGGCCGTTCAGATGACTGATGCCTTCCTAGATGTGACGGCCCCCCTCATCACAGCAGTCCCTGTAAAAAAGGGCTAGGTCTGATTCTACCCTGTACCCTCAATCGTCCATTTCCTTTGATTGGAGGTTTGCTCTGATGCACACCCTCATTGGACTTAGATGCTGTACAGTGCTCTATAGTGACATATTTCATATGAGACAGCCTTATCGCTGCAGTCCAGGAGACACTTGAGATTGAGGCTCCTGTATCCTCCACTCCACTTTCGTTGTGAGGGAGTCTCCCTTCGAAATGTCATACGTTCTCCCAATATTTGTTTCTAACCACTCGTTCACGAACACTGGAACACCCTAATGGGCGTTCCTCTTACTCCAAACTCCTAATCTGAAGATCTCCTGGCCAAGAGGCCGGCTTCATCTATGTTAGACCTGCCGGTCTATCGCCCGGCTAAGGCTACCACTCCCCTTGGCAGATGCTACCTCTTTGGAACTGCCAGGGCATATTATCTAAATCCACCCAGGTGACAATAGGTATTCAGTTTTCCTTTGCAGAAAAATACACATCAAGACTCGGGGTTCAGAGAGACTATTGGCACGTTCCACTCCACTAGGGTAGATCTGCTGCACTTTTTGGTTCAAAGCTTGGGCAGCTGATTCAGCTTCCAAATACTCTCACGGGTCTTCTCTTTTCTGAAACCTGTCAACTTTGTCCAAGTCTGGAAAAGATAATCTCCGGGGAGAGCTCTCATTTGCCGCAGAATAAACTGCATCGCTCAGAGGATCCACCCCACCTCTGAATCATGGTCAGCCCTCACACAGGTCTGCTCGAGTTGTGGGCTGCCTCCTTTACTTTTGGAACACTTGGATCATTCTCATCTCAGACGCATTGCTCTACAAAGTTGGTCCTCTGGGCTACAAAATAAAGTTGTTAAGGTTCCTTTCTCCTAGCCATTGTGCTATGTACTACAACAGGGCATAATAGCCCCTTTGCTCAAGAGAATGGTGCTCTGGGTTTTTTAATCCAATCTTTTTGTAGTCCCCAGAAAGAATGCGTCTTTCTGCTCTATCCTAAGTCTAAAACGCCTTAATCGTTTTGTCGAGGTCAGATGTAGTCACTGAGTACAGTAATCAAATTTTTGATCTGCGATCGATATCAGATCTCTACATCCCAAAGTTTCCAGCCCATCAGTGCTCCATCAGACTTTCCTTCAGTCTGGCGTCTGCTTCTCATGCCCTTCCGAAGGTGCACACCATGCTCATGGCAGTTCTCCGGTACAGGAGGATTTCGGTCATACCATAATTACGTGACATCCTGGTGAAGGCCCTGTCCCATTACGAAACCAGCACATTCTTTTCCTCTCTCCATCCAGACGTATTTCCTACAGTGTCTTCCCAGGGTCTATCCTCCATGGAAGCCTTCCCCTACACTTAGTGTCACACTTGCCCACGTCATCAGGCATTTCTGGCCCGCTGAGATCGATCTCCAATTTTGCTGGATCAGCCTATTCTTCTTTCCCTGGCAGTTTGTTGTGCATCTTTGCGGACGTTCTACTCTCCAGCCATTCCCCAGGGCCTCCCTTTTCCCATTCTTTTTTTCACTAGACTAGAAGGGGCATCCAATCTCATTCAGTCTCACAATGCCACCTGTAACGGCTGCCGCGCCGTTCCCCGCCTTCCCCACAGCCTCTGCTCCAATTCCGGCATCTTCAATTACCACATGCTCATCCCGAGCTCCACTTATCCGATCCGGATGCTCTGCTGGCCCTGGACGGCGTCCGGTAAGTGCATCCCTTACCTCCCTCTGCGGCCGTCATCCTCGATGTGCGGCTGCAGTCACTAGAGGGTGCGTGGGCTGACTCGTCCTGTCTTAAAGGGCCAGCGCGCGCCTTAATTCCTTAGACTTCCTATTTATTGTTCCTCCTTCCTTGCATCCATGCTTGTTCAACCAAGTTCCCCGTGAGTTTCCCTGTGCCCTGGTTCCCTGTTTCCGTCCCTTCTGCCTTTTGTCTGGATTTCCCGTTGCTGACCTCTGCCTGAACTTGACTATCCTTGCCTGCCGCCTGCCTTGACCTCTTGCTTCTATATCCGTTACGACGCCTGGCGCCTGCCCTGACCTATTGCTGCCATACCCGTTATGACGTCTGCTGCCTGTCCTGACTTCTGCCTATCCATCCGACCGCCTCTACCCGCTGTACCAAGCGTTGCCTGGGTTCCAAGCACCATCTCCCAGATGACACCGAGGATCCACGAACAAACCGGTGAGAACCGTTCTACCACCGTGATCGCCTACTTGAGCCATCAAGGTGACCTGCAGCTCAGCTATGTTGCCAGATTCAGCTAGGTTCTTCTAGTGGGTCGAGAGACACGTTCTGGCTCTATATATGGCCTAATTCCGGTAGATCGCTACTGAATAGCAGACTTCCTCAGCAAAAGACGTCTGGATCCAGGCAAGTGGTTTCTTCTTCTGCCTTGTGTTAATGGACACTTTGATCGTTTCCCGGGGATCAGTTTTTTTCCTCTTCTCCCAAGGATTTTTAGGCAAATAAAGGCAGAGGATATACATCAATCCTGGTGGCACCGATCTTGCCTCGGCGAATGTGGTACGCTCATGTATCTCTTTCCTGGTCGACTTTATCTGTCGTCTGCATCTCTGAGTGGACCTATTCTCTGCTTTTTGGTCTTCCGCTAGTCACAATCTTCTTTTTATCTTACTGGACAGCATCCAAGGCTTTTGAGCTAAAGGCAGAGCTCTTGCGTTTTCGACTAACCGCTCATTCCACCAGTCCTGTAGGTGCCACTTGGCCGATGCACCATCGGGACTCTGATCTACAGGTGCGTTAGGCCGCTGCCTGTACTTTCTTCACACCTTTTACTCTGTTCTACAGAGGCGTCTCACGGACTTCTGTGTCCCCCCATGACACGAGTGAGAAAAGGAGATTATTTAAGTACTCAAGGTAAAATACTTCTCTGGTCCAGTTCATTGGGGGGAGGCATCGCTCACACCTAGTTATATTTACCTGTTTTTTTGGGCATCTACTCATTTTACTGGTCACTGGTTCCTCTTGTTCGCGGTTTCAAACTATCAGTCCTCGACGAGGAAAGCATTTACGGTGAGTACTCAAAAATCCCCACTTTTCTTTTTAATACTTTTTGGGGAGGGAGGATAGGAAGTATTTACATGTGACACTGTATTCTTGGTTTGAACTCCATGCAAGACAGTTGGCTTTCCATGGTCTGAAATACAGTGGTAGGTTATTGCTGTTAAAATGTTGTTTGTGTATCTGTGGGTTTAAGCATCAGTGAATCAGGAGCAAGTTTAAATATGCTACATTTTCCCTTTGGTTTACAATATATTTATTTTGCTTTTTGCACAGGTTCAAACAGAGGTACCTGGATCCCCTGTCTTTGTGATGAAGTTAGCTCAGCATGCCAGGCACTTAGAAGTCCAAATATTGGCAGATCAATTTGGAAATGCTATTTCTTTATTTGGTCGTGACTGCTCCATACAGCGACGGCATCAAAAAATCATTGAAGAAGCCCCGGCCACTGTTGCTGCTCCATCTGTCTTCGAATACATGGAACAGGTATGTTTATTTTATACATGCTTGCAGTTCGATAGCAGCTCTCTGTGGATATGAAAAAAGAAAAATCCACTTTTAATGGTTTGTTTTTGTGATATTAATGGCTTACGATACTTACCTATTGGTCAAATATATTACATTTGTTACCGGATATTACCTTCCTCTTTCACAGTGTGCAGTTCGCCTGGCCAAGATGGTAGGCTATTTTAGTGCAGGTACTGTTGAATATCTTTACAGTGAAGACGGAAGCTTCCACTTTCTGGAATTGAATCCCAGGCTGCAGGTCGAACATCCCTGCACTGAAATGATTTGTGATGTCAACCTTCCTGCTGCTCAGTTGCAGGTATGAAGACATGACATTTGATATTTTTATCTCTTTTGCAGTTCAGTTTTTTTTTTATGTGCTTAATTTTCATATGAATCCCATACATCTTTCTCAGGGGATGCATTAAATGTCTTCCTATTACTTTTATAATTAATCGGTTTTATGTAAACAAAGAGGCGCTGTCGTATCGTGTAATCTGTGGATGGTCAATAGGGCTTTAAAAGAGGAGGCTAACTGTAGGGTTGCTGGCGAGTAACAGCCAGTAAAAAATAAGTTTGTTAAAAACATCTATGTCATCTTTGGTGCTTGCTTCTATTGAGAGCTGTTCTGAGACGCCACTTTTAGGGCTTGTCCACACGTAGTGGAATTGCTGCGTATTTTCCGTCTGGAATTGCGGACGGAAGATACGCAGCAGAATACAGTAGCAGCAAAGTGGGTGAGATGTAACAAATCTCATCCATACGCTGCGTACATTTTCCGACCAGAAATTGACCTGCGGTGCGTATTTTTCGTACTACAGCATGTAAATTCCTGCTGCGGAAAGTGGCCAGAATTGCTGCATTTTTCAGAGGAGAGATCACCATCTCCCAACATTGTGAAAAACGCCACAAAATCAACAACATTTTCTGCAGTAAGAAACGCAGGAAATGGTGTAGTTTTTTCGCAGCGGAAATCCTGCTAGTTTCTGCGGAATAGCTGCAGAAATTTTCTGCAGCTATTCCGTTACATGTGGACGAGGTTTACGTTTTTTTAAGTGGAAACAATAGCGTAGTCGACTACGCTATTTCCGCTAAAAAAACAAAAACCTTGCGGAATGGAAACACACCAAAACCATTTGCAACGGAAGCATTACCGTTGAAATTAATGGTAATGCAAACAGAAGCGATGGTTTCAGTTTGTCTTTCTGTTTATGGGTACCTCCGACGGAAAGGTATAACGTAACCAGACGCTATTGTGAACAAGGCCTTACTAATATAAGGCAAGATGGTAATATTTCTTGGCTGCTGTGGATAACATTATCTCATCAAAATCTGCTCTGTATCTAGATCTCCATGGGAGTCGCTTTGTACAGGATAAAAGACATACGAGTGCTGTATGGAGAGTCTCCGTGGGGCGATATCCCTATATGCTTTGAAAACCCTACCAATGCACCAAATCCAAGAGGTCACGTTATTGCTGCCAGAATAACCAGTGAGAACCCTGACGAGGTAAGAGTCTGATTACGTTACACTTCTTAAAGAGGCTCTGTCACTAGTTTAGTAATGCCCTATATCCTAGCTAATATAATAGGCGCAGTCACACTGATAATGCTAGTGAAAATTGTGTCCTAAAACGTTTATTTTAAAAGTTATGATCTTTTTTTTATAAATATGCAAATGAGGCTACACTAGACAAGTGGGCGTCCACATCAGCTATTCTCCTGAGGTGGAGCTACCTCACAGCCTCTGACGCTGTCCAATCAGAATGAAGCTGCTTCACACAGTGTGAAAGACTGAGGCTGGAGGGAAGGGGAATCATTTCAAATAGCCATATGTCCGGCTGTGCACCACCTAGAACAGTGCTTCTGGTTGTATATGAAAGATGAGATTCTCATCTTTCATATAACACCAGGATCGCAGTTCTACCTGTGAAACAACGGTATCACCAGTATAAAACACAGTCGGAATGGAAGCTGTATACTATATGATCAGCCTGTGTTCCTGGGCTGGGAACAGGAGAAATATGATGCTGATTGGACAGCGTCATACAGAAAACATTACACTGCCCAGAGTGAAAAGAAAGAGTAGCCTCCCATTTGGCAAGTATAGCCAAATTAGCATATTTAGAAAAATGCTCATAACTTTGCAAATAATAAACGTTTTTGAAAAAAAAATCCCACCATAGTTATCAGCATCATAGCGCCTATTAGATTAGTTAGGAGATAGGGAGTTAATAAACTAGTGACAGATCCTCCTTAATGTAAAGGGTAAGATATTTATTTGTTAGGGTCTTTTGATTATGTAAAGTCTGATGCCAGCAAGGTCATGGGTCTACTGGGAGATGTGGACAAATCATTTCTTCAAAGTAGCGCTGGTTAGGATTAGGTCATTGTAACTTTATAAACTTCCAAGAGCAAAGTATCTGATGCTTCTGAAACTTGGGATTTCTATGGGTTACACAGCTGTATGGTTTCCGCTTACAAATTGACCAAAACACATTTATACTGTCAAATTTGCACGCTAAAATAATTAACCCCTTAAGGACACCGCTATTTTGGTCCTTAACCCTTTAGTAACCACCCCTATTTGAGCCTTAATGACCAAGCAATTTTTGTAGTTTTTTTCATTGTCTCATTCCAAGAGCAATAACTTTTTTTTACTTTTTCTTTGACATAGCCATATGAGGGCTTGGTATTTGTGGGACGGGTTTATATTTTTTAATTTCCCCATTTTAGGTTACATACTTGATGATTAACTTTTTTGGGTGGGGGGGTTTCGCAATTTTTCTTGCGTTTTAAATTTACGCCATGTACCGTGTGAAATAAAATTTTTAAAAGCCCTCAAAAAATTAATTTTTCTGTCGACGCAGTTGTATGAGGCCTTATTTCTTTGTAGGACCAGTTGTAGTTTTCATTGGTACAAATTACTTTTGTATTGCGTTTTTTGGGAGGCGGGATGAACAGAAGACAGCAATTTTTTTTACAGAGTTCACCGTTGGAGATAAATAACGTGAAATTAGTTCCCTGTTTGGGATAAATAACGGTATGTAATGGTTTGGGTCGTTACGACACAGCAATACCAATTATGTGTAGTTTGTTTTGTTTTTTTGGGGTTTTTACCGCGGCATCTAAGGGGTTTTATGACTACCTGCCATGGGTCAGCCACGCCAAGCTTATTACACAGCGCTGCACTGCTCTGTGGAATAAGGCCTTTTAATGAACGCCATGAAAAGGGTAAGGGCTTTTGAGGTATATATGAGTTTTTGATCACTTTATATTATTTTTTTGGGAGGCGGGATGAACAACAAACAAATTTCTGCCATTGTTATTTTTAGTTTTTTTTAAATAAGGTGATCATTTTATAGGTTGGGTTGTTATGAATGTGGCAATGCCAATTATGTGTAGATTTTTATTTTTTAATTTTTCTTCTATAATGTAGAATTTTGTAAGGGGCAAGGGCATTGTTTGGATGTTAGAGCAGGAGCTTGGTTGTTCTTAGACAGCAGAGCACTTGCTCCAGCCGGCATGGGAAGTGCAGCACTTATTCTAGAGTGCCGTAAAAACACAGCTCTCTATAATGAAAGCTTCTTAAAGGGGTTTTCCAGCTGATAAAAATTGATGAGTTGCGATTTCACAAGTATTGCATCCTATTCTCCCAGTCACTTCAATGGAAGAAAAGATTGCAATACCTGTGAATCGCCACTAAATGCGTGTCGAACATTCAAGGTGAGCAAGAAGAAATGAAGGGGAAGCAGCGCTCATACTAGCGCTGCGGCCCCTTCAAAACAGCTGATCGGTGGGGATCCCGGGAGTCGGACACCGGACCATCAGCCATTGATGGCCTATCCTGACGATAGGCCATCAATTTTTATCGGTTGTAAAACCCCTTTTAACGGCCGCCAGTGTGGCTTCATATTAATTTATGTACTATATTGATGTTCATTGTATCAGGCATGCCTTTAAAGCATTCTTTTTTGTTTTTTGCAGGGTTTCAAGCCCAGTTCAGGAACAGTTCAAGAGCTTAACTTCCGCAGCAGTAAGAACGTGTGGGGATACTTCAGTGTGGCAGCTGCTGGCGGCCTGCATGAATTTGCTGATTCTCAGTTTGGGCATTGCTTCTCCTGGGGAGAAAACCGTGAAGAGGCTATCTCGTTAGTAGTTCACTTAACTTAAATGATGAACAATGATGTCCAGCAAATTCTTGAAACATTTCCTTAGGCTTAACCCGTTAGTGACCGGCCCATCGTGTTTCTACGTCGGTCACTAACGGGCCTTATTCCGATGCCATATACTTTTTACGTCGCGGCATCGGAATAAGTAAACAGAGCAGGGAGCTGTCAAATCTCCCTGCTCTCAGCTGCCAGAGGTAGCTGAGGGCTAGGAGCGTCCCTGTTCTGCCGGGTGAGATCGATATTAGTATCGATCTCACCCGTTTAATCCCTCAGATGCGGTGCTCAATAGCGAGCACCGCATCTGAGTGGTTTTGGAGAGAGGGAGGGAGCTCCCTCTCTCCCCCACCGACACCCGGCGATACGATCGCAGAGTGTCTGTGTCTCCAATGGCAGTCGGGGGCCTAATAAAGGCCCCCAGGTCTGCCTGGAGCGAATGCCTGCTAGATCATGCCGCAGGCATGACCTAGCAGATGCCTGTCCGTTTTAAACGGACAGGCATAATAGACTGCAATACAGAAGTATTGCAGTGTATTATAATAGCGATCGCAGAATCGCATATTATAGTCCCCTAGTGGGACTAGTAAAAAAGTAAAAAAAAAAAGTTTAATAAAGTTAATAAAAAAAAAAATGAAAACCCACTTTTTCCCCTTACAAACTGCTTTACTATTAAAAAAAACAAAATAAAGTAAAAAAGTTACACATATTTGGTATCGCCGCGTCCGTAACGACCCCGACTATAAAGCTATTACATTACTTAACCCGCACAGAGAACGCTGTAAAAAATTAAATAAAAAACGACAGAAAAATTGCTGTTTTCTGTGAATCCTGACTTTAAAAAAATGTGATTAAAAAGTGATCAAAAAGTCGCATCTACTCCAAAATGGTACCAATAAAAACTACAAGTCGTCCCGCAAAAAAAAAAACCCTCATACAACCGCATCGGCGAAAAAATAACAACGTTACGGCTCTTCAAATATGGAGACACAAAAACAAATAATTTAGAAAATAAAGCGTTTTTACTGTGTAAAAGTAGTAAAACATACAAAAACTATACAAATTTGGTATCGTTGCAATCGTAACAACCAGCTGAATAAAGTTATTGTGTTATTTATACCACACGGTAAACGGCGTAGATTTAGGACGCAAAAAAGAGTGGCGAAATTTCAGATTTTTTTCTATTCCCCCCCAAAAAAAGTTATTAAAAGTTAATCAATAAATAATATGTACCTCAAAATGGTGCTATAAAAAAATACAACTTGTCCCGCAAAAAACAAGACCTTATACAGCTATGTCGACGCAAAAATAAAAAGGTTATAGCTCTTGGAATGCGACGATGGAAAAACGTAAAAAATAGCTTGGTCATTAAGGTCCAAAATAGGCTGGTCATTAAGGGGTTAAAATATTTAAATCTTCATCTGTTTTGGTATATTATAAATACAGTGTCAAGAGCAATATGGAATAATGTATGAAAAATGTAAAAGGTGTTCTAAGGTTACAGTGGAAAAATAGATCGGACTAAAAATGTCTACCTATTAATAATAGGTTACGACATATCTTCTTTCGCAGTTGTGACAAATCTAGAAACCCTGCTCCATTCAGATGAGAAAAGTTTGAAGCCTACGCAATCATGCTGGCTTTAAAGCGCTCTACTCGGCTATCTCATAGTGAGTCCCATAGAGAATGAATGGCATGGCCACCGTTCCATTTAAACTGGGCACTTGAGACACCTGTTCTCTTGATCGGCCGGGGCCCCAGCGGTGGCACCGCCAGCGTTCAAACACTTGTCATCTATCTTGTGTATAGGTGAGAAGTTGTTATTGTGAGACAACACTTTGGGTAGGGCATTTCATAGTTTAGCTACTCTAACTGTAAAGAACCGTTTCCTATATTGATGTCTGAATTTCCTTTCCTCCACACGTAAAGACTGTCCCCTGGTTCTTATAACAATTCTTGGAATGAATAAATCATGTGCCAGTTCTAAGGCGTCTTTTTTTTTTTTCCAAGCTGAACAAGCCCGATTTTTCTAGCCTCTCATTGTAAGAGAGACCTCTCATATCCTTTAATAATCAAGTCCCTTGCCTTTGAACCCTCTACAGCTTTTCTTATATACTTTTTACAATGTGAAGCCCAAAACTGAATCCTATATTTGAGATGTGGTCTTACAAGGGATTTATACTGGGGCAATATTACATGTTACATGATATTTTCTACATTTTACAGGAACATGGTTGTGGCTCTTAAAGAGCTATCTATAAGAGGAGATTTCAGGACGACAGTAGAATACCTCATCAGATTACTAGAGACCGAGAGCTTCCAAAATAATGACATTGACACTGGATGGCTGGATCACCTGATTGCTGAAAAAGTCCGGGTAAAGGCAACTTATTTTTCTCTAAATTGTTTCATGATCTTCTAGTATCTTAAAGCTATAATGGCTATGGGTTTTCCTAAGTCAGTTGTAAGGGTAGGTTGATATATATATATACAAATATATTAGAGAAAAACCTCACCTCTTTAGCAGTTTTTCTCATTAAAATAATTATGGGTATACGCCCCTGCTACTAGAAGGCAGAACTAGGTAGGTTTTGGCTCCACCCAAGCAGCCCATACCTTTCCCACATGCACTGGCTAAATCAGATTTTAGCTGAATGTCCATAGGGACCAGACGAGACCTGATAAGGACGTTGCCGCATCATAACTAGCATTCTCGTCACGCTGATCACATGGCCACAGCAAGTGTGCCGTGTGATCAAGAACTGGGCAACAGCTGTAATACACAGTTGCTTTAATGTTAACCGCTTGAATGCCGTGATTCCCCTTTGATTGCATCACCAGGAATTCCTGTGACGCGGTCGAGGAACACACTTATTATGGGCAGACAGCCTAAGGTCCATTGAAGGACCCCAGGGCTGTCTTACCATATTTCCAATAGGCTAATGTACTGACAAATAGATCTATAACAGTACACTAGAGTTAAAAAAATAATAATAATAATAATCCCCCTATGGGATAGAAAAAAATGAATTAATAAAATAAAACCGTAATGTACAAAAATAATCATTAACAAAACTACACACAAATGCACGTTTTTTTTATTGTTTACAATAAATACCTTTTATTAAATAGAAGTCCCAAAACATGATGTATAATACACATATTTGGTATTGTCACAACCTGCACAACAAATGTATGGCATTATTTTTGATTATCTGTGTATGCTGTTAAAAAACAAATAAACAATAACAACAAGAAAAACTGCAGCGGAACTGCTTATTTCTGCATTTTTGCCAAAAAAAAATATTTATATAAAGTAAACGATAATGTAAATGTACTAAAAAATGGCACCTACATAAAGTACAACTCGTCCCTCAAAAAACAAAGTTTTATACAACCTTGTCGAACAAAAAATAAAAATGTTAAAAATCTAGAAACTGTTCTGGTCCTCAAGGCCAAAATTGGCACAGTCCTTAGAGGCTATGTTCACCTGTTGTAAGCAAGGTGTTTTTTTTTTGTTTTTTTTTAATTTAATGAGTCTATTTTGTGTGTTTTAAGTACCTTTCAAAATCACTTTTATTAAAAAATGTTTTACTTTTTAAGATTCAGCTACTATGTATCCTGTATACATAGAAGCTGTATCGTTCTGTCTCAGCCGATTCAGTCAGTTCAGTTGAACTGACAGCTCTGCGGAGAGCTGCTCCTGCGTGTCTCTGACACACACGATTCAGCTAATAACGATCATAAGTTCATAACTTAAGATGTGATCTATATTAGCTGGATCCTGTGTGTCAGAGACAAGTATATAAAAAATTGTGCTGTTCAAGGGGATTATATGCTAAATATCGTGACCTGATTAAAAAGGAAAAGATAAAGTGACTGTCCTGTTGTCCGTGCTGAATCAACTCTTGCATTTTTTTCTTCTGTAAGATTTCTCTAGCGACTAAACTAACAAATGTTGCCATGTTTTTTCTACTATTATTTCTCCTCAATGGCAATATGGGCAAAGTGGTAGTCTAAGATTCAAGTCTGTTATTAGAGAGCAGAGTCTAAGTAAAATGTGTGGGCCAGCAAAGCTAGTGACATCACTCACCAGCTCCTCCTGACGACTGCTTTCTCTAGCAGCGGCCAGCAGAAAAGCCACAAGGGGAACTGGGCTAGATGGGTAATATTATAATTATTTTCCTTTTCACACCCACCATGCTATGGGGGGGGGGGGGGGTCCCAAAATGATTGCGACTGGACAGTCGACTGAAGAAGTTTGAGAGTGTAGTAAAAGTTTGTCTTTCTGTTTTAACAAGGCTGAGAAACCTGATACAATGCTTGGAGTGGTCTGTGGGTCTCTCAATGTTGCAGATGCCTTGTTTCAAACTTGTATGAACGAATTTCTTCACTCGTTAGAAAGGTAAAATATTGTTTTTATTTGTATTCTCTTGTGTTCCAATAGCAGCATGGGCAATCAATCATTTAGTCATCACAATTTTGTCTGATTTTTAAGCTTTCCACATAATGTATTCAAGGAAATACCCCATGTATCTTGCCAACCGTGTCTCCATGAGCTAAAAGTCACCATACACATTAGACGAATGTCGGCCAGCCCACCATTTAATGTTTATGGCATTGTTCCGACTCTCTTCCCTGGCGGTAGATGTCAGGGGAGAGAAGGACGGGGCAGTTGAATTTTAACATGCGTGATCTTTTTGCTTGTGAGTAGATAAGCTGCTGTCAGGGTACATGTGTATGGGGGAGTTGGTAGGAATAGCTGTTGGCCGAAGGTCGTGTTCATCACGTTTGCCTTCAGTTTGGTCTTTCCGTTCTTCTGTCCGATTAGAGGAACAGATGAACAGAAAGACAAACGCAAAGTAGCCTTTCTGTTTGCAATACCATTGATTTCAATGGTATTATTTTTCTTTCAGTTGTTTTTATTGCGTCCGTTCTGCTAGGAAACAAACGCTATTGTGCTGCGCTATTGTTTCCATAAACAGAAACCTAGCGGAACGGACACAAACTGAAACCAACTGAAATAAAAAAGAAATATTATTGGAATCGATGGTATTGTAAACGGAAACGCTACTTTCCGTTTGTCTTTTTGTTCCTCTGAATGAACAGATGAACGGAAAGCCCAAACTGAAGGTAAACGTGATGTGAACAGGGCCTAAAGTGTATGACCAGCTTAAAGGGATTCTCCCAGTATTAAATGTTGTTGCAGTATAATTCAGCATTAAACATGAATTGTTTTTTTCATTTACCTTATGTTCCAAAAATCTTCCAGTTGCAAGATATTTCCTTTACTTCGTTATAATGCCACCCCCTGGTGTTCAGTCTGTATATTAATGCGCACATACTCCTAGTGGGCTGAATGAGAGAGGACTCACATGCTCAGTTCCACACTCCAACTGCCACCAGCCAAAAGAAAATGTCTTCTCTGCCTGTCCGTAAAGAAGTAGAAAATAAGCTTTTATTCAGAAATACACTTAGATGGAGGGAGAGCCTGCATACAGCACTGCTTACAAACCGCGTGGAGCTCTCCCCTCTCCTGCTCATCCTCTCACTGTGGGTAAGCGGCAGGCTCTCCCTCTTCTTCACTTATATAGGGCTGTGCACTCACTCTAAAAAGACATGTAATGGGGACATTTGTAAAGCTTCTCATAGAGAGGAGGCAGAAGATCTGCCAATACAAGATATGACAGGGAGGGGGAGGAGCTGCAGCAGAAAGGACATGGCCCTGAGCTGCCAGCCTGAAAAAAATATAGCAGAGCAATGAATAGGGAGATCTCTGGAGCCATGTAGTATGCAGGGCTGATTCTAGAAAGAGATTGTCATCCACTATATTAGGTCTGATTTTCTTCTTTTTAAAAAAAAATTATTATTATTTCTGGGACAACCCCTTTAAAATCCTGTATATACAGTATAATAGATAGCAGAGTGCAGTTTGTAAACTATATTTGTTCTTGATACAGGTCCACAATTGTTAGCATTCCACAATTCGGACCATTTATTTTGAACAACACATCTTCTGCAAGGAAAGTGTATGTTTTGCCCATGTCATAGGTTTCTACCACCAGTCCTGTTAAATTTGCACTAGCCTGCCTGTGTATCTGAGTGGGGAAATGGCTATAAAAGTTTTGTAATGATGTATTTATTATTCATTCTTACTGTACATACACAATACTAATATTATAGTAATTATTTCCAGAGGTCAAGTCCTTCCTGCAGCCACACTACTTAACATTGTGGATGTAGAGCTGATCTCAGAGAGTGTAAAATACACTCTAAAGGTAAAACTCTTTTCTTTGTGTTTCTCTTTGGGATGCTGTGATTTACACAGAAATATGTATAAACTGTATTTTACATCACTAGCAGTCAGCAGTGAAATGCAAAACACGATATTACGAAATATTATATACACCGCATTCCAAATTATTATGCAAATGTTATTTTTCGCTGATTTTCCTAAATAGTCGATGCAAATGACAGTCAGTATAATCTTCAAGCCATCAACCGTTGGTGTATAATGCAAATTTTATTGAACAAATCTTCTAATGATAACAGATTTTTTTTTTTAGAAGTTAAAAAACTCAAAATGCACTGTTTCAAATTATTATGCACAACAGATCAAAACATTTTAACCCCTTAATGACAAGCCTATTTTAGACCTTAAAGAGGCTCTGTCACCAGATTCTGAAACCCCTATCTCCTATTGCATGTGATCGGCGCTGCAATGTAGATAACAGTAACATTTTTTTTTTTTTTTAAAAACATTCATTTTTGGCCAAGTTATGAGCTATTTTATATATATGCAAATGAGGTTTGAAATGGACAACTGGGCGTGTTTTTTTTCGTTATGTCCAACTGGGCGTGTTTTTTTTCGTTATGTCCAACTGGGCGTGTATTGTGGTTTTAACTGGGCGTGTTTACGTGTATGACGCTGACCAATTAGTGACCAGTTAATCAGTGGCCTACTTAATAATGTGGAACGTCCTTCTTAAGGGTATGTTCACACGATGAGAGGCATTTACGTGTGAAAAGACAGACTGTTTACAGCTGCCTCGTTTCACACGTAAATGCTCCTCCTCGTAATTTACGAGGCGTCTGAGACGCTCTGAGACGCTCGTAAATCTTGAGCTGTGCTTCATTGAGTTCAATGAAGAACAGCTCAAATTACGTGGCAAAGAAGTGCCCTGCACTTCTTTGCCGAGGCAGTCCATTTACGCGTCGTCGTTTGACAGCTGTCAAACGACGACGCGTAAATTACAGGTTGTCTGCACAGTACGTCGGCAAACCTATTCAAATGAATGGGCAGATGTTTGCCGACGTATTGCAGCCCTATTTTCAGGCGTAAAACGAGGCATAATACGCCTCGTTTACGTCTGAAAATAGGTTGTGTGAACCCAGCCTAAGTAGTTTTCCTTTGATTGGGCACACCTGGCAAACTAATTATCACAGGTGTCTGAGATTGATTACAATGATCCATAGAGCCCTAAGACACAATACCATCCATGAGTTTACTTGAAAAACTAATAATTAAATGTTTACTTTTGGTGTAATCTATAGACCCCCCAATATAACTGAGGAGATGGAAGTTCAGCTATATAAACAGATGGAGCGGGCTGCACAGGCGGGTACTGTAGTGATAATGGGAGATTTTAATTTCCGGGATATTAATTGGTGTCATGGTTCGGCTTCAACTGCAAAGGGGAGACATTTCCTCAACCTGTTGCAGGAAAATTTTATGGGCCAGTTTGTGGAAGACCCGACTAGAGGTGAAGCTCTGTTGGATCTGGTCATTTCTAATAATGCAGATCTTGTTGGGAATGTCAATGTTCGTGAAAACCTCGGTAACAGTGATCATAATATAGTTACATTTTACCTATACTGTAAAAAACAAACGCAGGCTGGGAGGGCAAAAACATTTAATTTTAAGAAAGCCAATTTCCCCAGGATGAGGGCTGCAATTCAGGATATGGACTGGGAAGAACTAATGTCAAATAATGGAACAAATGATAAATGGGAGATTTTCAAATCTACTTTGAGTTATTATAGTGCAAAATTTATTCCTACAGGTAATAAGTATAAACGACTCAAATTAAACCCCACATGGCTTATACCTTCTGTGAAAGGGGCAATACATGACAAAAAAAGGGCATTTAAAAAATACAAATCTGAGGGTACAGCTGTAGCCTTTGTAAAATATAAAGAACTTAATAAAATCTGTAAAAATGTAATAAAATTAGCAAAAATACAAAATGAAAGGCAGGTGGCCAAGGATAGTAAAACAAATCCTAAAAAATTCTTCAAGCATATAAATGCAAAAAAGCCAAGGTCTGAACATGTAGGACCCCTAGATAATGGTAATGGGGAGTTGATCACAGGGGATCAAGAGAAGGCAGAGTTACTAAATGGGTTCTTTAGCTCTGTATATACAACAGAAGAAAGAGCAGCTGATGTAGCCGCTGCCAGTGCTGTTAATATATCGGCTGATATACTGAATTGGATGAATGTAGAGATGGTCCAAGCTAAATTAAATAAAATAAATGTGCACAAGGCTCCGGGACCAGATGGGTTACACCCTAGAATTCTTAAAGAGCTTAGTTCAGTTATTTCTGTCCCCCTTTTCATAATATTCAGAGAATCTCTAGTGACTGGTATAGTGCCAAGGGACTGGCGCAGGGCAAATGTGGTGCCTATTTTCAAAAAGGGCTCTAGGTCTTCCCCGGGTAATTATAGACCAGTAAGCTTAACATCCATCGTGGGGAAAATTTTTGAGGGGCTATTGAGGGACTATATACAGGATTATGTGACAATAAATAGCATTATAAGTGACAGCCAGCACGGTTTTACTAAGGACAGAAGTTGTCAAACTAACCTAATCTGTTTTTATGAAGAGGTAAGCAAAAGTCTAGACAGAGGGGCCGCTGTGGATTTAGTGTTTTTGGACTTTGCAAAGGCATTTGACACTGTCCCCCATAGACGCCTAATGGGTAAATTACGGACTATAGGTTTAGAAAATATAGTTTGTAATTGGATTGAGAATTGGCTCAAGGACCGTATCCAGAGAGTTGTGGTCAATGATTCCTTCTCTGAATGGTCACCGGTTATAAGTGGTGTACCCCAGGGTTCAGTGCTGGGACCACTATTATTCAACTTATTTATTAATGATATAGAGGATGGGATTAATAGCACTATTTCTATTTTTGCAGATGACACCAAGCTATGTAATATAGTTCAGACTATGGAAGATGTTCATGAATTACAGGCAGATTTAAACAAACTAAGTGTTTGGGCGTCCACTTGGCAAATGAAGTTTAATGTAGATAAATGTAAAGTTATGCATCTGGGTACCAACAACCTGCATGCATCATATGTCCTAGGGGGAGCTACACTGGCGGATTCACTTGTTGAGAAGGATCTGGGTGTTCTTGTAAATCATAAACTCAATAACAGCATGCAGTGTCAATCAGCTGCTTCAAAGGCCAGCAAGATATTGTCGTGTATTAAAAGAGGCATGGACTCGCGGGACAGAGATGTAATATTGCCACTTTACAAAGCATTAGTGAGGCCCCATCTAGAATATGCAGTTCAGTTCTGGGCTCCAGTTCATAGAAAGGATGCCCTGGAGTTGGAAAAAATACAAAGAAGAGCAACGAAGCTAATAAGGGGCATGGAGAATTTAAGTTATGAGGAAAGGTTGAAAGAATTAAACCTATTTAGCCTTGAAAAAAGACGACTAAGGGGGGACATGATTAACTTATATAAATATATTAATGGCACATACAAAAAATATGGTGATATCCTGTTCCTTGTAAAACCCCCTCAAAAAACAAGGGGGCACTCCCTCCGTCTGGAGAAAAAAAGGTTCAAGCTGCAGAGGCGACAAGGCTTCTTTACAGTAAGAACGGTGAATTTATGGAATAGCCTACCGCAGGAGCTGGTCACAGCAGGGACAGTAGATGGCTTTAAAAAAGGGTTAGATAATTTCCTAGAACAAAAAAATATTAGCTCCTATGTGTAGTAATTTTTCCTTCCCTTTTCCCTTACCTTGGTTGAACTTGATGGACATGTGTCTTTTTTCAGCCGTACTAACTATGTAACTATGTAACTATGTAATGACACTTAAATCCAATGTGCATAATAATTTGGAACACGGTGTATGTGTAGTCTGTATTCTGCTCATGGATTTGCAGGCTGATTGTGGAAAATGGAAATTCCTGCAGCCCTGTAATCTTACTAGTACTTCACTCCTGTTTGCTGTGTGAGCAGTTGCCTAATCTAGAAACTTACCCTTTTAAGGCTCTGTTCACATCTGTGTTGGGGTCCCGTTCTGACGTTCTGTCGGAGCTTTCTGTCCGAGCGGCACCCTGAACAGACACAAACTGACACGAACGGAAACCAGAGGTTTCCATTTCCATCACCATTGATTTCAATGGTGACGGATCCGATGCCCATGGTTTGAGTTTGTGTCTGTTGTACACCGGACCCGTCGTTTTGCCGGAAGCAATAGCGGAGTCGACTACGCGTCACGTTAGTGTCAGTTTGTTTCTGTTCATGGTCCCGTTCTGACTGAAAGCTCAGACGGGACGTCAGAACGGGACCCCAACGCAGATGTGAACAGAGCCTTAACTGTAGGTTTTAGCTTTATTGAAGGTAGTCTTTTTTTTTTTTTTTTTGGAACTAAAATTAATACAAGATAAAATTTAGCAACAAATATATATTTTTACAGTACTTATTTATTAAACCTAAAAGTGGTAAAACACTTCATCAGGCGATCGTATGCCAAATTTTACTGTATTGAAAAGTGTTGTCAACTGCACTTTTCAATACAAGGGAATTGCACAAAAAAACAAAAAAAAACTATATAGACATACAGGTCTGGAACATAGGTTTAGCGGCAGACTTCAGATGTGCACAACGAACATATGCCCCGAACACATTGTGAACAGAGCATAAACTCTGTAATTTGAGGCAGGTGGGAGCATTGTGTATATATAGTCTTAATTTTAAATCTAATCTAATTTATGCAGAGTGAAGAAAACGGTGGAAACAATTATTGTTGAATGTAAAGCCCTTTATTTACACAGTGAATTTATCAATGTATTGCTTTAATGCAGGTCGCCCGACAGTCTCCCACTACCTATGTGATCATCATGAATAACTCTCACATAGAAATAGATGTTCATCGTTTGAGTGATGGAGGTTTGTTACTGTCTTATGATGGGAATAGCTACACCACCTATATGAAGGAAGAGGTAGACCGGTGAGTATGTCACATTGCCTAAAAATTGTGATCAGAACCGTTCTCTTACTTAAAGCTTGGCCACAGTTTATTTTAAAGCACATGTCTACCTTTGAACACCATCATAGAGTTTACATATTGATATAATATACATATATAAATTTCTCAATACATTACATTACTGTACTGGTACAGTACCATAGTTTAGAGCTGTATTCACAAGTCTACTGACTTCAGCCTAAAAAACTTCTTTGATTCCTCACTGACCCAATGTCTACATTGATTTCTCTGCAAATTTGCATTTAGGGAATTGGTCTATTTACACCAAACTTTGAAAAGCAATCTGGTGTAGAAAATAATAACTGTTCTCCTTTTTTATAGGAATTCATCTAAGCTGATAATGTATCTGATACTTGCTAGCCTTTACCAATTATAATCAGCAGCTCTATAATACTTGGGATCCGTCCAAGTAAAGCAATGTATTTATAGAGTTACTCAACTTTTAATGTAGATTATAGCAAAACACAGTAAAATGGTGATAAAAGGTGGACATATCCTTTAACCACTTCCTGACCAGGCGCTTTACCCCCTTCCTGACCAGGCCCATTTTTACATTTTAGCCATGTGCCAATTCAAAAGCAAATTGTTCTATTATTTTTCCAACCTACATGTATTTGGTCTGTTTTTTCTCTGAACATATTGGCCTTCCATATTGTATAAAAAAATAGATATATTTAACTTTTTTTTAAAATATGGAAGGAAAAATAATGTGAATGTGTGATTTTAGGTGATTTTTTTTTTTACATCTGGTGCATGCCACTGGGTAAACACACCTGAATACATATTTGCCAAATTCTGCCGGCTTCAAATATGTGTGCATTTCTTACACGATGGGCGCAAGGTGGCGCTTACAATGAATGGTGCGCAAATTGGCTTTTAGAATTTTTTTTTACGGAGCTCGTTCCCTGACACCATACAACCATTACAGATGTTGTGACGTTTCCAGTCCAAAAAACTGTCCTCAGGATAGGCCATCAATATATAATCGGTCAGGGTCCGACACACGGCACCCCCGTCGATCGGCTGTTTTAAAGGGGCCACAGTTCTCGTACGAGCGCTGCTTCCCCTTCATTTCCATTACTGCTCACACTGTGAATCACGGACACACTTGTAGCGGCAGTTCAGTTTTACAGCCTTCTCCCATTCAAGTGTATACTGTAAGGCTGGATTCACACGAGCACATTACGTCCGTAAAGGACGGACGTATTTCGGCCGCAAGTCCCGGACCGAACACACTGCAGGGAGCCGAGCTCCTAGCATCATACTTATGTACGATACTAGGAGTCCCTGCCTCTCCGTGGAACTACTGTCCCGTACTGAAAACATGATTACAGTACGGGACAGTTGTCTTGCAGCGAGGCAGGGACTCCTAGCATTTCAGGCCCAGCTGATTTTAATTTAGGAATGACCTGATAAGTGTTCCTGCTCCTGCTTGTACTCTCAGTTGGCCACTGGGGGCGCATGGCAAGGTGAGCTCATTTCCATCTGTTCACATGTTGTGGTGCTGTGTGGTGGTGTCTGTTGCTGTAGTGCTGCACTTGTGGGGGGACGTGGCCCAGAGCCAAGGAGGCTTGGCATGGTCTGAAGGCATGGGTGCTTCTGGGCCCCTGGGTTGCTCCCTCTGCAGGAGCGGCGCTGCGGTGGCGGTAGCCGCCATGCGGTGCTGCAACCGTTAGAGTAGGGACCCACTTTCAGAGGTCGCCGTGAAGTGGCAAGTGGGCTTGCATACAATTTGATCAAAATGTTACAAAGAACCTCGTTCATATTTATATATTTTGCCTAGCCGCAATTGATCATTGTATACTGTGGATGTGCGGTCCATGTCTTTTCTCTCCCCTTGGACATTATTATACAGAGTCTATCCCCTCTGTTTTTTTGTTTTACTTGGTACCAGCACTCCACATTTCAGGCCCAGCTGATTTTAATTTAGGAATGACCTGATAAGTGTTCCTGCTCCTGCTTGTACTCTCAGTTGGCCACTGGGGGCGCATGGCAAGGTGAGCTCATTTCCATCTGTTCACATGTTGTGGTGCTGTGTGGTGGTGTCTGTTGCTGTAGTGCTGCACTTGTGGGGGGACGTGGCCCAGAGCCAAGGAGGCTTGGCATGGTCTGAAGGCATGGGTGCTTCTGGGCCCCTGGGTTGCTCCCTCTGCAGGAGCGGCGCTGCGGTGGCGGTAGCCGCCATGCGGTGCTGCAACCGTTAGAGTAGGGACCCACTTTCAGAGGTCGCCGTGAAGTGGCAAGTGGGCTTGCATACAATTTGATCAAAATGTTACAAAGAACCTCGTTCATATTTATATATTTTGCCTAGCCGCAATTGATCATTGTATACTGTGGATGTGCGGTCCATGTCTTTTCTCTCCCCTTGGACATTATTATACAGAGTCTATCCCCTCTGTTTTTTTGTTTTACTTGGTACCAGCACTCCACATTTCAGGCCCAGCTGATTTTAATTTAGGAATGACCTGATAAGTGTTCCTGCTCCTGCTTGTACTCTCAGTTGGCCACTGGGGGCGCATGGCAAGGTGAGCTCATTTCCATCTGTTCACATGTTGTGGTGCTGTGTGGTGGTGTCTGTTGCTGTAGTGCTGCACTTGTGGGGGGACGTGGCCCAGAGCCAAGGAGGCTTGGCATGGTCTGAAGGCATGGGTGCTTCTGGGCCCCTGGGTTGCTCCCTCTGCAGGAGCGGCGCTGCGGTGGCGGTAGCCGCCATGCGGTGCTGCAACCGTTAGAGTAGGGACCCACTTTCAGAGGTCGCCGTGAAGTGGCAAGTGGGCTTGCATACAATTTGATCAAAATGTTACAAAGAACCTCGTTCATATTTATATATTTTGCCTAGCCGCAATTGATCATTGTATACTGTGGATGTGCGGTCCATGTCTTTTCTCTCCCCTTGGACATTATTATACAGAGTCTATCCCCTCTGTTTTTTTGTTTTACTTGGTACCAGCACTCCACATTTCAGGCCCAGCTGATTTTAATTTAGGAATGACCTGATAAGTGTTCCTGCTCCTGCTTGTACTCTCAGTTGGCCACTGGGGGCGCATGGCAAGGTGAGCTCATTTCCATCTGTTCACATGTTGTGGTGCTGTGTGGTGGTGTCTGTTGCTGTAGTGCTGCACTTGTGGGGGGACGTGGCCCAGAGCCAAGGAGGCTTGGCATGGTCTGAAGGCATGGGTGCTTCTGGGCCCCTGGGTTGCTCCCTCTGCAGGAGCGGCGCTGCGGTGGCGGTAGCCGCCATGCGGTGCTGCAACCGTTAGAGTAGGGACCCACTTTCAGAGGTCGCCGTGAAGTGGCAAGTGGGCTTGCATACAATTTGATCAAAATGTTACAAAGAACCTCGTTCATATTTATATATTTTGCCTAGCCGCAATTGATCATTGTATACTGTGGATGTGCGGTCCATGTCTTTTCTCTCCCCTTGGACATTATTATACAGAGTCTATCCCCTCTGTTTTTTTGTTTTACTTGGTACCAGCACTCCACATTTCAGGCCCAGCTGATTTTAATTTAGGAATGACCTGATAAGTGTTCCTGCTCCTGCTTGTACTCTCAGTTGGCCACTGGGGGCGCATGGCAAGGTGAGCTCATTTCCATCTGTTCACATGTTGTGGTGCTGTGTGGTGGTGTCTGTTGCTGTAGTGCTGCACTTGTGGGGGGACGTGGCCCAGAGCCAAGGAGGCTTGGCATGGTCTGAAGGCATGGGTGCTTCTGGGCCCCTGGGTTGCTCCCTCTGCAGGAGCGGCGCTGCGGTGGCGGTAGCCGCCATGCGGTGCTGCAACCGTTAGAGTAGGGACCCACTTTCAGAGGTCGCCGTGAAGTGGCAAGTGGGCTTGCATACAATTTGATCAAAATGTTACAAAGAACCTCGTTCATATTTATATATTTTGCCTAGCCGCAATTGATCATTGTATACTGTGGATGTGCGGTCCATGTCTTTTCTCTCCCCTTGGACATTATTATACAGAGTCTATCCCCTCTGTTTTTTTGTTTTACTTGGTACCAGCACTCCACATTTCAGGCCCAGCTGATTTTAATTTAGGAATGACCTGATAAGTGTTCCTGCTCCTGCTTGTACTCTCAGTTGGCCACTGGGGGCGCATGGCAAGGTGAGCTCATTTCCATCTGTTCACATGTTGTGGTGCTGTGTGGTGGTGTCTGTTGCTGTAGTGCTGCACTTGTGGGGGGACGTGGCCCAGAGCCAAGGAGGCTTGGCATGGTCTGAAGGCATGGGTGCTTCTGGGCCCCTGGGTTGCTCCCTCTGCAGGAGCGGCGCTGCGGTGGCGGTAGCCGCCATGCGGTGCTGCAACCGTTAGAGTAGGGACCCACTTTCAGAGGTCGCCGTGAAGTGGCAAGTGGGCTTGCATACAATTTGATCAAAATGTTACAAAGAACCTCGTTCATATTTATATATTTTGCCTAGCCGCAATTGATCATTGTATACTGTGGATGTGCGGTCCATGTCTTTTCTCTCCCCTTGGACATTATTATACAGAGTCTATCCCCTCTGTTTTTTTGTTTTACTTGGTACCAGCACTCCACATTTCAGGCCCAGCTGATTTTAATTTAGGAATGACCTGATAAGTGTTCCTGCTCCTGCTTGTACTCTCAGTTGGCCACTGGGGGCGCATGGCAAGGTGAGCTCATTTCCATCTGTTCACATGTTGTGGTGCTGTGTGGTGGTGTCTGTTGCTGTAGTGCTGCACTTGTGGGGGGACGTGGCCCAGAGCCAAGGAGGCTTGGCATGGTCTGAAGGCATGGGTGCTTCTGGGCCCCTGGGTTGCTCCCTCTGCAGGAGCGGCGCTGCGGTGGCGGTAGCCGCCATGCGGTGCTGCAACCGTTAGAGTAGGGACCCACTTTCAGAGGTCGCCGTGAAGTGGCAAGTGGGCTTGCATACAATTTGATCAAAATGTTACAAAGAACCTCGTTCATATTTATATATTTTGCCTAGCCGCAATTGATCATTGTATACTGTGGATGTGCGGTCCATGTCTTTTCTCTCCCCTTGGACATTATTATACAGAGTCTATCCCCTCTGTTTTTTTGTTTTACTTGGTACCAGCACTCCACATTTCAGGCCCAGCTGATTTTAATTTAGGAATGACCTGATAAGTGTTCCTGCTCCTGCTTGTACTCTCAGTTGGCCACTGGGGGCGCATGGCAAGGTGAGCTCATTTCCATCTGTTCACATGTTGTGGTGCTGTGTGGTGGTGTCTGTTGCTGTAGTGCTGCACTTGTGGGGGGACGTGGCCCAGAGCCAAGGAGGCTTGGCATGGTCTGAAGGCATGGGTGCTTCTGGGCCCCTGGGTTGCTCCCTCTGCAGGAGCGGCGCTGCGGTGGCGGTAGCCGCCATGCGGTGCTGCAACCGTTAGAGTAGGGACCCACTTTCAGAGGTCGCCGTGAAGTGGCAAGTGGGCTTGCATACAATTTGATCAAAATGTTACAAAGAACCTCGTTCATATTTATATATTTTGCCTAGCCGCAATTGATCATTGTATACTGTGGATGTGCGGTCCATGTCTTTTCTCTCCCCTTGGACATTATTATACAGAGTCTATCCCCTCTGTTTTTTTGTTTTACTTGGTACCAGCACTCCACATTTCAGGCCCAGCTGATTTTAATTTAGGAATGACCTGATAAGTGTTCCTGCTCCTGCTTGTACTCTCAGTTGGCCACTGGGGGCGCATGGCAAGGTGAGCTCATTTCCATCTGTTCACATGTTGTGGTGCTGTGTGGTGGTGTCTGTTGCTGTAGTGCTGCACTTGTGGGGGGACGTGGCCCAGAGCCAAGGAGGCTTGGCATGGTCTGAAGGCATGGGTGCTTCTGGGCCCCTGGGTTGCTCCCTCTGCAGGAGCGGCGCTGCGGTGGCGGTAGCCGCCATGCGGTGCTGCAACCGTTAGAGTAGGGACCCACTTTCAGAGGTCGCCGTGAAGTGGCAAGTGGGCTTGCATACAATTTGATCAAAATGTTACAAAGAACCTCGTTCATATTTATATATTTTGCCTAGCCGCAATTGATCATTGTATACTGTGGATGTGCGGTCCATGTCTTTTCTCTCCCCTTGGACATTATTATACAGAGTCTATCCCCTCTGTTTTTTTGTTTTACTTGGTACCAGCACTCCACATTTCAGGCCCAGCTGATTTTAATTTAGGAATGACCTGATAAGTGTTCCTGCTCCTGCTTGTACTCTCAGTTGGCCACTGGGGGCGCATGGCAAGGTGAGCTCATTTCCATCTGTTCACATGTTGTGGTGCTGTGTGGTGGTGTCTGTTGCTGTAGTGCTGCACTTGTGGGGGGACGTGGCCCAGAGCCAAGGAGGCTTGGCATGGTCTGAAGGCATGGGTGCTTCTGGGCCCCTGGGTTGCTCCCTCTGCAGGAGCGGCGCTGCGGTGGCGGTAGCCGCCATGCGGTGCTGCAACCGTTAGAGTAGGGACCCACTTTCAGAGGTCGCCGTGAAGTGGCAAGTGGGCTTGCATACAATTTGATCAAAATGTTACAAAGAACCTCGTTCATATTTATATATTTTGCCTAGCCGCAATTGATCATTGTATACTGTGGATGTGCGGTCCATGTCTTTTCTCTCCCCTTGGCCATTACGGATGTAATGTGCTCGTGTGAATCCAGCCTAATACTTTGAACCGCCGCTACAAGTGTTTCCGCTATTCAAAGTGTGAGCAGTAAAGGAAATGAAGAGGAAGCGACGTTCGTACGAGCATCGCGACCTCTTCAAAACAGCTGGGCTGCGGGGAGACGGGCCACCACCGACACCATACAACCATTACAGATGTGACGTTTCCAGTCCACAAAATCTGGTGGCCTATCCTCAGGATAGGCCATCAATATATAATAGGTCAGGGTCTGACACACGGCACCCCCGTTGATCAGCTGTTTTAAAGGGGCCACAGTTCTCGTACGAGCGCTGCTTCCCCTTCATTTCCATTACTGCTCACACTGTGAATCACGGACACACTTGTAGCGGCAGTTCAGTTTTACAGCCTTCTCCCATTCAAGTGTATACTGTAATACTGTGAACCGCCGCTAAAAGTGTGTCTGTGATTCACAGTGTGAGCAGTAAAGGAAATTAAGGGGAAGTGACGATCGTACGAGCTGGGCTGTGGGGAGACGGGCCACCACCGATCAGATATTGATGGCTAAAGCTCTATTCACACGAGAGGGTCCGTAGGTAGGCCATCAATTTTTGTGGATTGGAAAACACCTTTGACACCCCAAAAATAATTATTTTATGGAAAATGGACCTCAAGATATTAATTTAACAGATCAAAGATTTTAAAATCTGCCGTGTAAAATGTCTGCAGCATGCAGATGAGTTTTGTAAAATCTCATCTATTTGCCTTGTACTGTAATCCGCTGCAGACTTTTCTGCGCAAAGCCGCAGGTAAAATTTACAATGAATCCGCCATATCTAACGTCACCCTAAGGCCTAGTTCACACAGAGTTTTTTGGCGCTAATTTTGACGTGGAAACCACGTCGGAATCAGTGCCAATGTAAGGCCAAAATTTTTGTTTTTTCCCAGGCGGTTGGGAGGCAGAAAAAGCGTTTTATGCCTGCGGTCCTCAATCTCATCGGGCAAATAACACGGCATAAAAGTGCAGCCAGGTCAAAATCAGAGGAAGATTTTTTTCTGACTGCAAAATACTCTGTGTGAGTTACATGGTGACTTTGGCCACGACACAGGTTGTCCGACAATGTCAATGTCAATGTGGTTGCGTTATGACCTGCAAGTAACTGCGACACGACAGTTTGGATTTCTTGTAAATGTCATGTCGTGGCAACTTGCGCTTTGCGACACAACCACATTTACTTTTGTTATATGCAATGTAGCCTATGGGACATAGCGACATAGTGTCGTGCGTGGCCAAAGTTGCCGTGTAGCAGATAGACAAATTTATTTATAGGGAAAATTTTTATTGAAATAAAACAAGTGTGTTTTTTTTTTTTTTTTTTTACATTACATTATTCTTCTCCCTCTCTGGCAGTCTGCCAGAGAGGTAGAAGATGCAACTGGTGATTGCTGTAACAGGCTGTCACAGCGATCACTTGACCAGAGACCACTCTGAAGCTCGGTGATACAGCTGTCTGCTCCTTACCGTCGGCACGCATGTGACCGCTGTGACAAGCTGTCACAGTGTTCACATAGCTGAGCTCCTTGCCGTCGGCGCGCAAGCGCTGCTGGGAGGAGCAGTGTGATTGCTGTGATAGGCTGTCACAGCGATCACATGAACGGAGACCACACTGCGTGGTCTCCGGGTGAAGGCTCCGTGATATCAGCGGTCTCTAGACAGCTGTATCACAGAGCTCCTCACAGTCGGCGCGTAAGCGCTGCTGTTAGGAGCAATGTGATCGTTGTGACAGGTTGTCACAACGATCACATGACCGGAGGCCACGCTGAGTGGTCTCCGGTTAAAGTTCCATGATACAGCTGTATCACGGAGCTAAATTCCACCGGGGAGCGGCAACCCTGCTAACTCAGCAGGACGTTCTGGAACGGCCCTGCAGAGTTAATTGCGTACCGCCCGGACGTTTATAGTCTATGGGCGGTCCACAAGTGGTTAAACATTGCTATGAAAATGTTATTTACATTCACTGTTCACTATATAATATATAAATTCAGTTTTTTTTCACATGAACAAATATTTTTTTACATTTTATACTTGCAGCTATCGTATCACAATTGGTAACAAGACCTGTGTTTTTGAAAAGGAAAAAGACCCAACTGTACTGCGATCACCTTCGACTGGCAAATTACTTCAGTATACAGTGGAGGATGGGTCACATGTCAGTGCAGGAAATTGCTTTGCAGAGATAGAGGTATTTTTCTACACTACGCTTTTTTTTTTTTTTTTCTCTTGCTGTTTTTGTCTTAGATTGTTTGACCAATGATGATGGTCTAGGATAAAAAATAAATACAGGCTGAGATTTCATCTAAGAAATGTTAGAGAATAGTAAGGCTATGTTCACACGGAGTATTTTGAGGGAGGAATATCTGCCTCAAAATTCCGTTTGGAACTTTGAGGCAGATATTCCTCTCCCTGCACGCCGATTTTCGCGGCAATTATCGTGCCGTTTTTCGCCCGCGGCCATTGAGCGCCGCGGGCATAAAACAGCGAGATATACGCTTTCTCCTGCCTCCCATTGAAGTCAATGGGAGGTCGGAGGCGGAAGCGCCCGAAGATAGGGCATGTCGCTTCTTTTTCCCGCGAGGCAGTTTTACTGCTCGCGGGAAAAAGACGCCGACGCCTCCCATTGAAATCAATGGGAGGCGTTCTCGGGCCGTTTCTGCCGAGTTTTGCGACGCGGTTTCCGCGTCAAAAAACTCGGCAAAATACCCCGTGTGAACATAGCCTTAAAGTTGAAAGCAAATCAAAAACATAGAAAGATGTAAGAACCTTGTTTTTTTATTTGCTACATCCATGTACTGTAAATGGTATTGTCACAAAATGTATCAATGGATGTTTTGCAGGTAATGAAGATGGTCATGACATTACTAGTACAGGAGCCTGGTCACATTCGTTATGTGAAGCGTCCCGGAGCTGTCCTAGAATCTGGCTGTATTATGGCCCGTATTGATTTGGATGACCCATCAAAAGTTAATCAAGTAAGTAATAAGTGCTGTGTCAAGATGTTTGTACCCGTATGTTAACTGAGCTGTTCCTGTCTATGCTATTTGAGAATTTTCTTATTCGTTTTATTGAGGGACACAGACCGTGAGTATATGCTGTTGCTACTAGGATACGTGACACTAAGAATAAGTGTGGGCCCCTCCTACAGGATATACCCTTTCTACAGACACTGAGCTAATTTAGTCTTAGCTTAGTGTCCGTAGGGAGAGGACACCCCTGTCTTTACTCTATTTTTCTATGTTACATTTCTTCTCTTTCTCTCTTCTAGCTGGGAAATCGGTGACGCTGTACCCTTTTTTTTTACCCATTTAACAGTGGGCGTTCTGTGTTTACCTCACTGCCCCGTTGTCCTGCTGCGAAGTGAAAACAAGCACATGCTCCTGTGTCTGCTGGTCCCTTGCCTTTGGGAGTAAAGCTGGCTGAATCAATGGGGGAAGGAATATTGCAAGATACCCCCCCAGACGCAACATGCGGGCATGTCGCGCGGCTGACACATTTTTGCCACATCTCCTATACATAGAACAGATGCTCCATGCGCCATATTTTCTATCCCACGCATCCCGGCGGGCTCGGTGCAGGTGCACCTTAGTGCCTCTTTCACGTCTCCATCTCTTGGCAACCATTTTTCACTAATCCCGGTCACCATTTTCTGCCCTTTTTCTCCTGCTTTTTAGAGGTGTGGTTTCCGACATCTGGTCATCCTTCGTAATTGGTGCACAGTTACCACGTGACTGCTAGCACCCAATCTTAGCATGGAAGGGGCTGGTCTTCTCCTCTTGCTCTCTACTCTCCTTCAGTCAGCATGGACGAGCCGGTGACACAGCACACAGGACTTTCTGCTGGGAGCTGCTGCGGTGTTGGTGCCAGGATCGCACTACACTCACTGGAATCAGGTAGGATCTGCCCTTAGGGTCTGTAGAGAGGGCCTGAGGGAAAATAGATGCCTGAGACAGTTTAATTGCAGTCAGGAAGCCGTCTCCCTAGCAGGTCCTAGGTAACCTAGGTAACCTAGTTTTCCTATTCTGCTCAGTTAGATCTTATGTATCCTTTTCCAGAAGACATCTCAAGTGCTAAATCACCAGCGATGGACTGTCTTTTCTTTCACCTGGCCAAGACCATGCCAGGCGCATTCTCATGGGGACGCATCCTTGTTCCGCTATTCTTTTGGGCTGCCACATAGAGTCCCTCTCTAGGTCCTCCTTTTGAAGCTACTAGCTCGTCCTTGAGACCGATTTTCGCTACTTCCTGGGTCAGCAGAGCCTCCACTGAATGGGTTCGCCAACTTCGCCTCGGTATTCTCTCTGGAGCACCCACTGAAGAATTAGTAGACCTCTTTCATCAGCTGTCTAGTGCAACAAAATATCTTTGCAAAGCCTCCATGGATGCAGGACGCCTTATTTCCCACACCTTTGCTTCCATTGTTGCTATCCGCAGAACTGCCTGGGTTAAATCCTGTACTGCCGACACTGCTTCAAAGCGGTTCTTGACTGCTCTTTTCAGGACCTGCCTTGGTTAGGTAATTTCAGAAGTCGAAGGTGGAAAGAGCTCACACCTGCCTCAGACCATAGTCCATCGTGCAACAACCTCTAGGAAACCGCGACCCTGTTTTCGTGCTTTCGCATATTTCTCATCCTGCGAGCATCCAGGCAACTGTCTCACCTTGACTCCAAGAACAAGCCCTCCTTCAAGCCCCGTCCCTCTTGGATACCCCACCCTCAAGCTGCAAAGCCCAGAGCGGATGAAGCCAGCTTGGCCTGAAGGGGCTCCACCACTCAAGTCTAGGGTGGGTTGCAGACTTCTGTGCTTCACGGATGTCTGGCTGTGGGAAGTCGTATCTTCTGGGTACAAAACAGCGTTTGTAAGCCTACCACCGATTCTTCCAGTCCACACCTCCTCAGTCGCCTACCGGGGCAGCTGCATTTTTTAGGCAAGTGACTCACTCCTCCATTAAAGAGAAATTATACCTGTCCCTCACGATCAGGAATATTGAGGTTTGTACTGCAATTTTGTTGTTTCCAAAATGGACAGGTCGATCCGCCCTATCCTGGCCAACGTTAAAGATAGTCATTTCCGCATGAAGTCCCTCCGCTCAGTCATCATTTCAATGGATCTGGGAAATTTTCTCTCTTCGGAGGACATAAAGGGCGTGTACCTCCACATCCTTATTTTGCCCGTCCCATCAGCGCTTTCTGCTCTTTGCCGTTTCCCTTGACATTATCAGTGTGTGACACTCACGTTCGGCCTTTCAACTGCCCCATGGGTCTTCACCAAAATCCTCTTGGTGGTAATACTGCTTTTTCGCTCCGGGGGGGTTTCAGTTGTCCCTTACCGTAACAACATTCTGATCAATTCTCCTTCTAGGGCGGACAACCCAGCTAGTCTCTAGATCACTTTGGATACAATGACCCAATTTATTTCGATAGTCAGCCACTCCAAGTCCTGCCTGACTCCTTGTCGGAGGGTTATTTTTTTGGGTATGATGTACAACAACCAGTTGGCACGGGTGTTTCTTCCTCCAGAGAAGTTGATCTGCTCAGAGTAAGGACTCTGTGGAGGGGTGCTTCCGACTCTCCTTGCTTCTGCATGAGACTCCGGCACCATGGTGGCTTAGATTGAGGCCATTCCGTTTGCTCAGTTTCACACTTGTCCACTTCTTCAAAGGGCAATTGTTTCCCGGTGGAACTACTCTCCAGATTCATTGGACCTGCAAATTCAACTTCCCCTGTCTGTACGACGGTCTCATAGTTGTATGAGACTTTGTTTTTTGCAGGACGAGTTGTACTTTATGTAGGTACCATTTGTTGGTACAAATACATTTATCGTTTAAATTTTATATACATTTTTATTTTGGTGAAAATGCAGAAAAAAAGTAGTTCCGCTGCAGTTTTAATATTTTTTTTTGTTCAGGTTGTTACGGTCGTGGCGATACCAAATATGTATTATTTCATGTTTTGGGGTTTATATTTTAAAACGTTTATTTATTGTAAAAAAAAATGTGTATTTCTGTGTATTTTTTTTTTTTTTTAAATCCCATAAAGGGATTTTTCATTTAGATTTTTTAACTGTACAGTACTGGCATAGATCTATATGCCAGTACATTAGCCTGTGTACTGATTGTACACAGGCAGTGGTTAGGGCATACCTTAGTATGCCCTAACAACAGGAAATATGGTCAGACAGCCCTGGGTTCCTGCAATGGACCCTGGGCTGTCTGGCCATACAAGTTATGGGCTTTGATCGCGTCACAGGGATTTTCTGTGACGCGATCAAAGGGCAGTCCCCCCTCCTTATTTACTTTGAACGCCGCGATCAGCTTTGATCACGGCATTCCAGGGGTTAATGGCGGAGAGAAGAAGTTCTTTCCGCCATTAGAGCGTGGCTGTGTATTACAGCCGTTGCCCCGCTCCCGATCGCGCGTGGACACGGCTGTTACACAGGACAAGAATGCTCGTCCTATTGCGCAAAGTACCCGCCGCTCAGGACAACCCCCCCAATCGATAACTTCCAGTTGCCAATTTATTCATACATTTCTAGGAGGAATAACAGAGGAACAGTACATAGAGTTCTAAAAAAATATGATCCAGAGTTGTTATCTCTTGGGGAATACAAGTATTTACCAAAACAGACATGTCAGGAGAGGTGACAGGTCCTCTTTAAGGCTGCTCCTTTCTCACACTCCACTGGAAAGTCCTGTCCACATAGTCTCTGTGGTTGAGAAGAAACCGTTTCAGAACCTCACGGCTCAAGGCCCGTGGTCTTCCCATCAACCTTGCTAGAATCCTGTCTTCCCATCAACCTCCTGGAATTGAGGACGATCTTTCTGTTTCTTCAACATCAGACGGCACTTCTTTTTTTTCTTTGTGTCATGCCTCCTAGTGACAACAGAAATATACTCATGGTCTGTGTCCCCCATTGGACTGGATGCGAAAACTACTTTAGTGAGTACTCAAAAAATCCCCTTTTTGTGAAATTACTTGTTGTCTTGATACAGATAAGACTATACATCATTTTAATTTCTGTTCTTTATGGTGTGCTTCTTGTTTCTCATTTTGCTCGGTATTTAGGCAGAACTGTTCACTGGAGACCTCCTACCTCAGCAGACCCTGCCCATCATTGGAGAGAAGCTTCATCAGGTGTTCCACAATGTGCTTGAAAATCTGATCAATGTGATGAATGGATACTGTTTGCCAGATCCATACTTCACTACCAAAGTTAGTCTTTCATTTTACTTAATGAGGCATGAATCCTGAATATAAATGCAATCTGCACGCCATCCTATGCTTCTGATGACTAAACTGTTTATTTAATCATGTACTTTTAGGTAAAAGAATGGGTGTACAAGTTGATGAAGACACTGCGGGATCCTTCTCTTCCTCTTCTAGAGCTGCAGGAGATTATGACCAGTGTATCTACTAGGATACCACCAACTGTAGAAAAATCTATACGTAAAGTCATGGCTCAGTATGCCAGCAATATCACATCAGTCTTGTGCCAGTTCCCTAGCCAACAGGTATGAATGGACTTGCGTTTACTTGTATCATCTGCTAGGCCACAGTACAGTATTCCCCTTGTCAAAGAGGGGTGTCCTGACATAGTCTGAAAATGTGAATACTGATTGGACAGTGTGAGACTGTAGGGACACACCGCAACTGGCAACTCAAAGTTGTCAACTTATTCATAAATGTGTAGCAGAAATAACACAACGCCAAGTTCTAAGAAAAGATGCTCCAGAATCATTGTTTACTAAAACAAACATGTCATAAGACCCATTTTATAAATGGGGTACATTCTACCATGTACATGGATTCTACTCTCTTTAAAGGGAATGTGTCGCTAGAAATTATTTTCTTTCAGTTTAACAGTTCGTATATAAATGATTACACATTGTTTTAATTTTTTGGGTTTTTTCACAAGTCAGGAAATATTATAAATAAATTCTAATAACATTTCCATGTGCTGGTCACTAGAGGGAGCAATTCCCAAAATTGCAGCATTGGCAATGTGGTAAAGCAACCTCATTGCTTTATGCTGCAAATTTGGAGTAGACACACTCGCTCTAGTGTCCTCACACAATCCCCCTCCTTTATCCTGGCTAGTGCCAGGAGAAAGGAGGGGGTTGAATGTTCAAACCTCCTACTCTGTGTGCCGCCATTTTCTGAGCGAATGCACAGTGTAGGAGGATTAGATACAGTGGTAATCAGACAGTATAACACTAACATACACACACATCACATACACAAACATAACTTACCTGCTCCTGCCGCCTCCGCTTCTAGTCCTTGCGCCTGCGCTGCCTTGAACATATGGCCGGAAGCCGAGACCGGAAGTCGTCATCTTACTGTCCGGCCGCGGCTTCCGGTCCACATGAAAATGGCGCCGGATGTCGCTCTACCAAAGACCTTCCTGTTGGTCTGTGTGGGAGCGGCGCATGCCACTCGCATTCTCTATGGGGATGTATGTGCCGTATTCCATCTCTGTATCGTTAATCGACACATATAGAGATGAAAAAAAAAATGGCAGCCCCGTAGAGAAGTAAAAGAAAGAAAAAAGTACAACACAAATAAATAAAATTTATTTTAATGACATACTAAAAGCAATATTATATATAAAAAAATAATAATTTTGTGAAACCTTCCCTTTAATGATCTTGGCCACACATACTGCACAGATATTATAAATATCTTTTTTTATTATATGAGCAGAGTCAGTATAGGCTTCAAGAGTCAGATTACCCAAGTGCATTAAATGATAATTTATATGACATTCAGTAAAAACTTACTAAGGGCCTGTTCACATCACCGTTGCCCTTCCGCTGAGGGCTTCCGTCGGAGGTTTCCGTCGGGTTAACCCCTCAACGGAGAGGCAAACGGAAACCTAAACTTCCATTTCCCTCACTATTGAGATCAATGGTGACGGAAACCTAGCTAATGGTTTCCATCTGTCACCGTTGTGACAGGGTTCCGTTGTTCTTGACGGAACCAATAGCACAGTCGACTGCCTTTCTGCTGAGGGGTTAACCCGACGGAAACCTCAAGCGGAACACAGATGGTGATGTGAACAGGCCCTTAGTGATGACTTCACTAAGCAGATGCAGTGACATTCATGTATGTGCAGTCCTTGCAGACGTTCTCTAGTGATCTGGAAGTGATGATTAACGCTAAAGTTTATGTACTTTTATCTGACTATTGGGGTTATTTTTGCTGTCTTTTTAGATTGCCAATATCCTGGATAGCTATGCAGCAACTCTTCAGAGGAAAGCTGACAGGGAGGTGTTTTTTATGAACACTCAGAGTATTGTGCAGCTTGTGCAAAGGTAAATTAACTATGATGATATCTAAAATTTTCCAGTGTGGCATTTCTAAATGCAGCCAAATAAATACAAAACCAGGCCTATGCATGGAAAGCCGCATTTGTGTTAAATATATAAGTTCACACTTATATCATATTTTATTTAGATGATCAGAATCTGTTCAGAAAAACTGTAAATTCTTATGGGATAGGCAGCTGGCAGTCCCTATTGAATTAAGCTCATGCTGCTCTAACAGTATAAAACATTTACCTTAATTTAACAGGATTTTCCAGGACTTTGATATAGATGACCTATTCTTACGATAGGTCATCAATATCAGATTGTTGGGGGTCTGACTCCCGACACCCCCACCGTTGAGCTGATTGAAGTATCCGCTCCGGTGCGCTGTGACCTCCTCATTGCTTACCAGGCACACCTCCGTACACTCGGTAGAGTCTGTATCTGGTACAGCAGCTCAGTCCCATTCAAGTAAATGGGACTGAGCTGCAGTACCAGGCACAGCCAACACTGAATGCATGGAGCTGTGCTTGGTAAGCAGTTAAGAGGCCACAGCGCTCACTGGAGCGCCGCAGCCCCTTCAATCAGCTTATCTGTGGGGGTGCCGGGGGTCAGACCTCCACCAATCTGATATTGATGACCCATCCTAAGTATAGGTCATCAATATCGAAATCCCAGAAAACCCTTTTGAAACTTCTGAAACTGTTATTAGGTTGCCCCGCATCCAGTCTAATCTTCCATAAAACCACTGTAATGTTCAATACTTGATCGCTATGTTTAGCACAATAAACTTTTTTTTCTCTTAACAGATATCGTAGTGGAATTCGTGGCTATATGAAGTCAGTAGTGCTTGACTTGCTCAGAAGATACCTACAGGTTGAAACACAATTCCAACAGGGTGAGAAGTGCATTTTCCTCATTGGCTCTACATTAAAAAAGTTTATTATTTTTTCCTAGATATAATCTAATTAAGTTGATAATGATAAGTTTCTCTACTCAGTACCAGCCCAGAGTTATAGTATGTCCTAAAGCTGATTCTCAGTTTTCTCCAAAATTACGAAAGTGATTGAGATACTATCTCTCAGCAATCCTTGCTGGTTTACTGTCTGTAAAAAGCTTGATCTGCTGATTTCTTCTTCAAATAAACATTAGTTTATTAACCGATCTTTCCAATATTTGCTTTATTTGCCAACAAGTATTTAACCCCTAGCCGCACCACGACGTACTATTGTGTCATGGTGGGGGAGTTGATGTTTGGAGCGTGCGAAGCGGGTGTCCGCTGTGTATTACAGCGGACACCCGGGAGTAATGGCCATGAACAGTGATTGCGCAGTTCCAGGCCAATTAACTCCTTAGATGCTGTGATCAATCTCGATCGTAGCATCTAAGATGTTAAAAAGAGGGGGTCGTCCCCTCTGACAGCTCACCTCCCCTTTGCAAAGCGATGGGGGGGTGCCGATGGTTGTCATGGCAGCCCAGGGGCCTAATCAAGGCCCCCAGGGCTACCTTCTTCATCTCCTGTAGAAATGACAATATACTGCAATACATTAGTATTGCATTGTATTGTACCAGCGATCGCCGGTTTAAGTCCCATAGGGGGACTAATAAAATGTGTAAAAAAAAGTTTGATAAAGTCTTAGTAGTGTAAAAAAAAAAAAAAAGTTCTATATATATATATTAAAAGTTTTAAAAAAAACCTCTTCCCATTTTCCCTCTAAAGTAATGTAAAAAATAAACAAAATTAGTATCGCCGCATCCGTAAAAGTCTGAACTATTACAAATGAACACCGTAAAAATTAAACCGCCAGAATGGCTGTTTTTTGGTCACTTCATATCCCACAAAAATGTTTTAAAATAGTGATCAAAAAGTCTCATGTAGCCCAAAATGGTACCAATAGAAACTACAACTCGCCCCGCAAAAAATAAACCCTTATACCGCTCAATCACCGGAAAAATAAAAAAGTTATGACTCACAAATTTTATTTTTAACATTTACCGGATTTTTCGGACTATGAGACGCACCTGACTATAAGACTATTTAGACAACAGAAAATTAATATTTTACTACTTTTACAAAGAAAAAACTATTGGTTAAAAAAAAATATTTGTTAGTATAACTTTTATATTTTTTCATCGTTTGAGCAGTGTGAGGGCTTATTTTTTGCGGGACAAGCTGTCGTTTTTATTAGCACCATTTTTTGGTGCATACGATTTTTTTATCACTTTTTATTTCATTCTTTTCAGCGCTATGGTTTCGGAAACAGCGTAGCTCTTGGTGCTATGCTCTTTCCATAACTCCCATTCACTTCTATGGGAGTTACGGAAACAGTGTAGCTCAGCGAGCACTCGGCTGTTTCCGTAACTCCCGACCACCTAATTAGGAAGTGGCCGGGAGACTGCGGAGCCGAGTAAGATAGAATGGGGTTTAGGGGGCCCCGTTCTAGAGATAGATGCAGGTCCCAGGGGTGGGACCCGCATCTATCTAAAATTTATGACATATCCTGTGGATATGTCATACATTTTCTTCATGGGAAGACCCCTATAAATGCAGCGGTAGCTATTGACCGTAGCATTTAACTAGTTAAACGGCCAGGAACAGCGCCATCGCTGTTCCTGCCCGTTAGAGCAGCGTGTCAGCTGTAAAATACAGCTGACACCTGCAGTATATGGAGCGGGCTCAGCACGTGAACCCGCTGCAAACCTCATCCCCTCCCCACTCCATCATGTGCCGGCACATCATAGGTCAGAAAGGAGTTAAGTAAGAAGCGGTCAGGGGTCCCTTGACTGGCGACTATAATATATCGCAGTGACTTTTTATTCTCGCTAAAAACTGCATCTTATAGTTTAAAAAATACAGTAGTTTATTGCTTGTAAAAGTAGTAAAACAAAAAAAACTACATAAATTTGGTATCGCCGGAAGAATAAAGGTAACATGACATTTTTACCGTACCGTCAAAACAAAACCCCTCAAAAGATTGAGGAATCACAGGTTTTTTCCTATTCCACTCCACAACACGATAAATAGTGCCGTGAAAAACTACAACTCGTCCTGCAAAAAACAAGCTATCATATGGCTTTATCGACGGGGAAAAAAAAAAGTTATGCCTTTTGGAAGATGGGGAGGAAAAAATGAAAATCCGGAAAATGGCTGTGACGGGTAGGAGTTAATGTCTAATTCCACTTATACCTATATTTATACTTTTTTGATCTTGAGTTTATGTAGTTTCTAAAATATGTATGTAGATCTTCTCTACAGGAAAACGGTAAAACATGAACGTGCTTTTGCGGCCGCAATTCCCCCGAAAATCCACGGGAGAATTGCGGCCCCATTCATTCCTATGGGGCTATGCACACAACCGTGGTTTTCACGGTCCGTGCATGGCCCGGGAGCCTGGACCGCAGAAAGAACGGGCATGTCTTATTACGACTCATTGAAAATAATGTGCATGGCCTGCGATCTGCGGGCGACCATCCGCTGCTGGCCGACCCGAAAATCACGGCTCTAAACATGGCTACGGTGGTGTGCATGAGGCCTAATAGTTTTTACCCATTTCATTTCTTAATTCATCTTTTTATGTCATTTTGTAATCAATATTCAATGTATATATATATATATATATATATATATATATTTTTTTATTTTTGTATTTTTTTTTTAATCAGTTCGTTTATTCAACAAATAACAACAGCATTACAGGTTATCATACAATCTTAAATGCAATGAAGCTAGTACATAAAAGACCCAGTATGTATTACCAACATAACAAATACACCCATCCCCAACTCCCCCATCCCCTGACCCCCCGCAACCCCTCAGCCGTCCATCTTGCAAAAGGGTTCAATAGGTTATCCCCTGCTTCTACTTATTCCAGCCCATCTCCTCTCTCAATCCTCTCATGTGCATATCAGAGTCATACCAGCAGAGCCAAAAATTGCAAACCTCACAAGAGAATCCTTCCCATACCTACTATTGCCCTTCCCCTACCAGTCTCTGTATACCACCTCCACCCCTGCGGAGAAGCTGCATTGCCCATTACCACAGTATTTCTCTCTGGGACCTCAGTACACACATCAGTCCTTCTTGCCATGTTAATCTGAAAGAGACGAGCGGAGTGCCAGGAGTTCCGATGAGGCCGATCCAGAATGATCAATCCACCTAGCCCATTGTTTCTCGAATTTCTTAACACCCTTCCCGCCGCAGCCCTTTTTCAGATTTTTATTTTTGTTTTTTCCACCCCACCTTCCAAAAGCCATAACTTATTTATTTTTCCGTCTATATAGTCCTATAAGGGCTTGATTCTTGCGGGACGAGTTGTAGTTTTTCATAGCACCATTTATTTTGCCATATAATGTACTAGGAAACGGTAAAAAAATTATTTGTGGGGTAGAAAATGAAAAAAACAGCGATTCCTCAATGGTTTTTTGCGTGCCGTTTTTACGGAATTCACTGTGCAATTAAAACAACATGTTAACTTTATTCTGTGGGTCAATACAATTACGGCGATACCAAATATATATTGTTTTTTATATATTTTACTACTTTTACAAGTAAAAACCTAAGTGTAAAAAAGAAAATTTATTTTGTGTCGCCAAATTCCGAGAGCCATAACTTTTTTTATTTTTTTGTCGATTAAGTGGTATGAGGGCTTATTTTTTGCGGGATAAGCTGTCGTTTTTCATAATACCATTTTGCTATACATGCGACATTTTGATCAAAACTTTCCAGCAGAGTAGCCGGTAACTGAGGGGTAAGCTCCTCCACATATTCCTTAAAAACTTCTACCGGAAGGCCATCCGGCCCAGGAGCATTTTCGTTTGCTAGTATCCCTATGGCTTCTTGGAGTTCCTCTAGAGAAATAGGCTCCTCCAACATCGTTCTCTCCTCCCTTCCCAATCTGGGAAGACGAACCTCCCCTAGATACTCCTCTAACTGTTGAGGTGTGTACCCGGTTTTAGAATCGTATAAATCAGAATAAAACTTCTGAAATACTTGTAGTATCTTACCCGTATCGGTCTGTTGCCTACCCCATTCCCCCCTTATTGTATGTATATAATTATTCTCCCTCTGGGCCTGTGCGATTTTGGCTAACAACCTTCCTGTAGTTTCCCCTTCTTCATAATATTATTGTTTAAGAAACATCCTCTTGTTATCTGCCCTCTCCAACTGATGCTGTTTTAGCAACCTCTGTGCCTCCACCCAATTCCGCAAAGTATCTGGCAACATGCTGCCGTTCCGTCTCTGCCACACTCTCTAATAAAGTTTCCCCCAGCTGTCTAGACTTGGTTTTAACTGCAGTAATTTGTTGGACGAACACCCCCCTCAACCAGGCCTTCATTGCATCCCGCAGTATCTCCTGTGGCACTGTACCGAAAGTATTCTTTTATCAACTCTAAGACCTTTTTATTTTCTATCAGCTTCAACCAAAATGCATTAAATTTCACCACCCCTGACCACGCCCTGTCCTCCCCTCCGTCTCCACCCTTAGTAACATAGGAGAATGGTCCGACAAAGCTCTCTGTAAATACTCTATCTGTGCAATAAAGGGTACCGCTGTAGGCGAGCAGAATATCAAATCTATTCTGGAGAGACACTGATACGTGGAGGAAGCACAGGAGTACTGACACAGTCCTGGATGTTTATCTCTCCATATATCCCGTCAACCTATCTCGGTAATAATTCTCCCAAACACGGTTATCCCTCCACTCGTATTGCCATCCCCACTGTGAAATTTATCCGCTCCAGCATTCATCACTACTTTAAAATTCCTCATCAAAATTAGTGGCACCTACGGGAATCTAGACAGTTCTTCCACAACTTTTCTAATACACACACTGGAAAAGGGAGGAGGAATATACAGTACCACCAACACACATTACCAATTATATAAAGAGCAATGTACACCCACATACTGCCCCTCTCCATCAAGAAAGGAATAATGACAAATAAATTGTACCGCCCTATGTATGAGAAGACTCACCCCCCTGGAATAAGTGGTGTGATTGGAATGAAAACTATGTCCTATCCAGGCCCTGTGTATCAAGGACACTGAGTCTCTAGTCATATGCGTCTTCTGCAACCCAATCACCCGCGCATCCTGTTGCCTAATAAATTCAAAAACAGCATGACGTTTCCCGGATTCACGCAATCCCTGAACATTCCAGGACAAACAGTTAAAGGGATTGTCCGAGATTTAATGACTATGTGTTGATGCTTGTAATTTATAAATGTAAATACATTTGTAATATACTTACATTTTCCAAAGTGGCCCCGTTTCCAGATCCTGCCGTGGGGTACTTGACTAGTGAGGTCACTTTCTGCACTGGCTCTGGCCGCTTTGTTGATCTTTAATTTTTTGCCGGGTATACGACACGTCACTTGTGACGTGCCGTGTATGGGCTGTTCTGCTTCACAGCCCGTAACGCGCATGTGCTGTCACTGCTGTTCTCGCGGTCCCTGCTGTTCTCGAGATAACAACAGGGGCCGCGCATGCGCGTTACAACAGAATAAGCGGATATACACCACGTCACAAGTGACGAGTCGTATACCCGGAAAATAATTCAAGATCAACAAAGCGGCCAAAGCCAGTGCAGAGAGTGACATAAAATCTCGGACAACCCCTTTAAGTGACCCCATCAAACCTCAACATATACCAATACATCTTACCCAGCAACTTGAGTTGTGTAAATCGGACCGGCTGAGTCAAATCCCCCCCCCCCTCCCTCCCCATCCCCTGTAGTAAACCCAATAAACCTACCCCACTCAAAGGGTCAGGGTAACAGATAGTGTCTTAACCCATGTCGGCGAGCATCAGCAGGCAATTACTGCATACCTCATATACATTGATAACATACCAATTATATAAAAAACCATACTCATCTGACAGTTACTCCCACTGCCCTGTACGAATAATCCTCCATCCCTTCAACACATTATAAACAGATAATATCCAAAAAACCTCTCCCCCAGTTCTTGGTAATCACTTCATGTTGTTCTCCAAAGGATATCAGGAAGCTCAAAAAGAAAAAACAGCCAGAAGTTATTCATCAGTGCCAGTCTTTGCAAAAGTCTGAGACACCTGCCACAGTCCTGTATCGCCGGCCTCTTCGTCCAAGCCCTTTCACGCTGGGATCAGCGCCCTCTCTCCGCTTCTTCAGGTCTTAATCGACTTGCATTGCTGTCGAGCCATCTGACAGCCTCTCTAGGTGTCTCAAAAAATGAAGTAGTTCCCAAGGCTACCACCCTAAGTCTGGCTGGATACATCATGGAATACTGAACTTGCAATGCCCGAAGGCGTTTCTTTATATCCAAAAATTGCGATCTTTTCCATTGCACTTCCATTGAAAAATCAGGAAAGAAGGATACTCTCACCCCATTGAAGGAAATATCTTGACGTTCTCTTGCTTTCCTCAAAATCTTATCTCTCTACTTGTAGTGTAGGATCTTTATGAGGACGGGTCTCGGCGATCGCTCCGGCGGACCAGGTCTGGTCGGCACCCTGTGAGCTCTCTCCACTGCAAATAGAGGAGTCAGTTCCTCTCTGCCAAACGTATCAATCAGCCATTTTTAGAAAAAATCATCAGGGTTTGTGCCCTCCACTTTTTCCAGCACCCCCACGAGGTGGACATTGTTACGTCGCAGCCGATTTTCCATACAGTCTGCCTTTGCTTGTAATGCAGCCACAGCCTCAGAATGTGATTGTACATTAAACCGTATGGCAGGAATAGCATCCTCCATGTCTGACACTCCCCCCTCCAAAGCAGTGGAGCGCTCCGCCACTTTTTGCAGGTCATTTCTTAGCAACAAAATTTCCTCTTTCAAGCCTCCCATCTGGCAGGTTAGCGTAGTGAGGACCATGGAATTCTGCTTTAGTGCAGCCAAAATGTCCGTTGAGGAGGATTCCCTCGTCCTAGCACTCATCTTCCCGCCAGTACCCTGCTGACCCAGCGTGGTCCTGCTCACCTCCTCCTATTTACTCCTCGTGTCCTCCTCCAAGGCATAGTACCGCGATCCATATGAGGAGCCACCAGCAGCCTGTCCTCCAGCCGACTGCACTTGCAGTGCAGCCGCGCCTCCCACTCTAGGCGTACGTGCGAACCTCTCCAGCTTGTCTGCTGCATCCAGTCGGAGGCCTCTGTTCCGGCCGTCGTCCTCACCGGCGCCATCTTGGGAACAAGACCCTGGACTCGGCGGCTGTGTTTTTTGCTTCTTTGAGCGGGTCATCGTGGCAGGGCACTCCAGCACAACCGCCTCCAGAGTGAATCTGTGTTTGGCGTTGAAGTTTTCCCGGATTCAACAGGACAAATAGGTAATTCAGGATGGGCACAGCAGGAGCTCCAGTCCCGCACGTCTGCTCACATTCACAGCTAGGCCACGCCCGTCAATATTCAATGTATTTGTTTTTTTAATCACATAGTTTACAGAAAGTCTTACCATGTTTATTACTGTTGTCTTTACTCCAGCCCATTACGACAAATGCGTGATAAACTTGCGGGGACAGTACAAGCCAGATATGACGCCTGTGCTAGAGTGCATCTTCTCACATTCTCAGGTGGCCAAGAAGAATATCCTTGTAACGATGTTAATTGTGAGTATTACTATTTCTGGCTTGCCCGGACATCCTATAATGGGGGGTTTTTCAGTCAAAATGTTACGCGTAAGCCTCAAGTAAAATTGGGTGTAAGTATATTATTTTGCACTGAGCAGGACTTCAAGAGGCATGGCTGTGAAACACAGCCTGGGAAACCCTATTCAGTAAAATGTGCTTCTCTGGTTTAGCTGCACAAACCTAACAAATCCCTTTCGCTTGCAGTCTTAGAAACAAGGAATCCCCCTGATCAGGAAGATTTGTTGGTGAGGTTTATTGGTCTTTGCCAATTCTGGCTATGGAATTACTTTAAAGTGTTGAGACACTGTTTAAGCACATTGAAAAAAATAAATTAATTCTATATAGTCAGTTTAGGAGAACCACTTTCTATTAATTTGTTAGGCATAAAAACTTTTCATATACTAAAGTTGCATGCAATCTTTCATGTGTTTTTCACAATATGCATTTCCAACATCTTTTTTAAGACCGCACATAAGTCCACCTATATAAGGTTTCCTAATCTGTATTATTTCAGTAGTTGTTAACTTCAGAAGGTTCTCTCATAAATGCTTGTTTACTTTGTTTAGCATATAAGACATACAGGGGTGAAAAGAAGATTTTTGGGGCAGTTGCCCTCCTACCCCTTTTTCGGATGGTGATATTCCTTTTAGCAGTTGTCTTCAATATCCTGATTTTTGTTGAACCTCTGGTGTAAGATAAATTGTCTCCCAACTTGTTTCTTCCTGACCAAATGATTCCTCAGGGGAGATAGGTCATCAGTGCAGTTTCATCCAAGTTCGTGGGAAGCTGCATAAAGATCAATGTAGCTGTCTGGTAAAGAAAGTGCTTTTTGATAAAGGCATGCTTGCAGTGGCAAGAAATCGGTTAGGGGGAGGAGGGCAACTGCCCCAAAAATCTTCTTATCACCCCTGTATGTCTTATATGCTAAACAAAGTAAACAAGCATTTATGAGAGAACCTTCTGAAGTTAACTACTGAAATAATACAGATTAGGAAACCTTATATAGGTGGACTTATTTGCTGTCTTAAAAAAAATGTTGGAAATGCATATTGTGAAAAACACATGAAAGATTGCATGCAACTTTAGTATATGAAAAGTTTTTATGCGTATATATCGCAAATTACAAATGTTTTAACAAAATTCAGTAAAAGTTAGATAGCCACATTATTCATTTGTCGTCTTTAAGAGCAAATTAGTTTGATGTGCACTTTTTTGCTATACAGCTAATGTCAAACGCTTCCATTTTGATAATAAACTGGATACATTTGCTGTACTTTGTCTGTAATTTAGACTTCACTTTAGATTTTATTTACAAAAACCCCACTATAAAACACAAGTACCTCTCCTGGTGTGGAGGAGTTGCCAGCTGAGGTATTTAAGACTTATACTCAACCTTTACTCCCACGTCTACTTCAGGTTTATCAGTCAGCTTTGGAGGCGGGCCGGTTGCCAGACTCGATGAATGATGCCATTATTGTTGTGATACCTAAACCTGACAAGGATGTCCGGCTACCTGAGTCATACAGGCCTATCTCACTTCTGATAGTTGATGTTAAAATCCTTGCCAAAATTTTGGCAAATCGGCTTTCTAAAGTGGTTACAACAGTAGTGCATCAAGATCAAGCGGGCTTTATGCCCAACGTGTCAACAGCTGTGAATCTCCGCAGACAATTTGTTAATCTTCAGATGCCACAGGGCGAAGGGGAGGTCAGGGAGGTGGCTTCTTTAGATGTGGCAAAGGCCTTAGATAGCGTGGAGTGGAACTATCTGTGATCCACTCTGCAGTGTCTAGGCTTTGGTGAGGGATTTATCTCCTGGGTGAAACTACTATATGCAGGACCCGAGTTCGAGAGAATGGGCTACTCTCAGAACAGTCTACATCAGTGGGAAAACTAATTAGTCGTTTGACTGGCGGGAAACAGTTGTTTGTGGCTTTGGAATCTGGCCTGATAGGCGAGTTGAGGTCGGAGTTCCTTATGTTGGCTATGATATAGAAGGTATGGGACAAGGCTAAAACAATGGTGGGATACACTCCGTATTCCCCCATTTGGCGTAATACTTCTTATAAAGAATTTGATCAATTGGAGGGGTTTGATGACTGGCGGTGAAAAGGCCTCAGGGTCCTCCATCAACTGTTTTGTGATGGTGTGTTCTGTACGTTTGCAGATTTACAATTAGAATTTGACTTTGCTCAAACTAGTTTTTTTCAATACCTGCAACTACGACATGCTTACGAGCAGCAGAATAGAGTAATGCTGATGGCTCCAGCCCCACACAACTCCTTTTTTGACAGTTCTAGCACAGCCGGGAGCTACTTAGGTAATTATCTAGATTCCTCTCTTAAATCACAGCCCCTTATTCTCAAAGAGCAATGGGAGAGAGATCTGGGGCAGATTGATGGGAAGATTTGGCAGGACATCTTAGAATGCGTTCCCAACACGTCGCGCAGCGAAATATCGACTCTCACAGCTTTTTCTTATTCGTAAAGTGTATAGGACCCCGCTCCTCCTTTATAAGATGGGGTATAGGGGGATCTCTTGCTGTTATTGATGTGCGGTGGGTGAAGCGGACCTGCTGCATGTTATATGGCGCTGCCGGCGGATTAGGAGTTTTTGGAGAAGGGTGGTGGATCTTATCGGACAGTGCACCATTGATTTTGGACCCGATTGTATGTATTCTGGGATATACATCTGCTCTGCTTGTGACGGAGGGTCAGAGACTAGCGGTTCTGAGACACTTATATCAGGCTTGTAAAATAATAGCCACGCACTGGAAGGATACTGATCCCCCTAAAATAGAATTTAAATTTAGGGTTAATACTTTGTTACGAATGGAAAAATGTGTATAATATCAAACGCTTTGAAGATCTATGTTCCCCTTGGCTTGACACTCCGGGTCTTGCTCCAACTGTTCTAGTTATGGATGGAATCCTTACACATTACGTTCTACCGAGTGGTGGAAATAGGAGATCCCTCTAGTCTGTCGCTCCTTTTTATATTATGTATATGATGTGTTAATGTGTAGTTTAATCGAATCCATAACTTAACTTTGTATTTTTGCTGAAACTCTGTGTACTGCCTTACTATTTTGTCGGACATGTATTATCTTCACTATAGCTATGAAGGGATGCAATACTCATGGATTATGGAGGATTCTGCAATGTGTCTTCTATCTCTTCTACGCAAACTTTCACGTTGAGCAGTGGGTGGGATGAGGTGGGGAGGGGGGAGTAATTACTAATATATTCTTAATTGGCACTGCAGGATCAGCTTTGTGGTCGAGATCCTACAGTTACAGATGAACTAATGACTATTCTTAATGAATTGACTCAACTGAGTAAGACTGAGCACTCAAAGGTTGCATTAAGGGCTCGGCAGGTAAGATGTGGCATGAATTTCCTATCTTAGATGTAAACCTTATGGAGTTTTTACAGTGTTATTTTACGTACTTGTAATCACATCATCAAGAAGCAACTTTTGTATGCATATATTTAGAGCTGGTGTGTAATAATAGCAAATGGATCATGGAGGGTATTTGTACCGAATTCAAAATGTTGAACATGATGCTGACCACAACATCTAAGCTGTTAGACAGAGGGGGGCGCGATTGCAGAGTGCGGATGTGCAGTTATGGCAGCCTCGGAACCTAATGAAGGCCCTCAGTTATGTCATTTAGGTCTTCCTATTAAGAAACGGAAACAAAAAAATTGTTGGTCCGCTCACCATGCACTTAGAATGTTAATGACCCCACGCTGAAATCCAATTCGGTGCTCAGGACAGAAGATCTCTGTAATGACGGGGGTAGGGAAACAGACAAGTGAGCCCTAATCTACCCCCCACTCAGTCCCTGCCTACTTGCAACGACCCGCCCTAGGCGACGGGGTACAACTGGGCGACGGTCCCTACGCTCAATAAGTGCACGACAGACAAACAGACAAGGGTACACAGAAGCAAAGGGAAATGGGGCAGTTGCACACGGCAACACCATGAGCAACAAGAGTGGTGAACGAGCCGAGTCAAACCAGGAGTGTACGAGGTACCAAACGCAGAGCAGGAGAGTAGTCAGAAAGCCAGGGTCAATATGAAGCAGGGTCAAATAGTTCAGAAGCTGCAGCAGGGCCAGGAAACCAAACGAGAAGAATCACAAGCAAGGAGGAACAGGAAAGGCAGGTATAAATAGACAGAGGGCGGGAGCTAGCTCCGTTTGGCCAGGCTGTGATAGGCTCTCCCACTGCTAAGCCTGCCATCCTGAGTGGTGGAAGATGGAGTCAGTCTCACAGACATAGAAGCAGGTGCAGACTGATTACCTATGGGCGTTGACACAGAAGCTGTGCCTGGCAGATCCTTTACAATCTCTGCGTAGGTAGCAGGTGAGGTCATAAGTAACAGTGAAAAAATGTGCGTCGTCCAGTACTCGATCCAATAAAAATCAAAAGTTTATTTCATCTGTTTAAAACAAGATAAAACATTCCTAGGAAGGACGCTTACGCGTTTCGAACCAAAGGGTTCTTGGTCATAGCGTTGAAATAAACTTTTGATTTTTATTTGATCGAGTGCTGGATGACACACATTTTTTCACTGTTACTTATGTCCTCCTATTTAGCCCTGCCAGGAACTGGGCTTTAATAGGAGACGGCAAAAAGCACAATACACTGCAGTACATAAGTATTGTAGTGTATGGTGCAGTCGATTTAATGTTCAAGTTCCCTAGTGAAAAAATTGTTACGTTTTTAGGAATATTTAAAAAAATATATATTTAAAGCTCAAAGAAAACCTGTTTTTCTATTTTTCCCCTATAGTAATGTGAACAGTAAAAAAAAACATAATTGGTATTGCTGTGTTCATAAAAGTCTGAACTATTACAATATAACATTATCCCGCACGGTGAACACCGTAAATACTTAACCCAAAAAGCAATGGAGGAATTGCTGTTTTTATTACATTCCACCCCACAAAATTATTTATAAAAGCTTCCCAGTATATTTTATGGTACTTTAAATAATGCCATTATAAAATCTACAATTGTCCCTCAAAAAAATATCAATATTAATATATTGTTTCTTGTTTGTTACATTGTGGGACACAGAATCATTGGGGGACACAGCGCCATGGCACGTCCTAAAGCAATCCCAAGGGGTGGGAAAAAACAAGTTAAATGTACATCCTTACACACAGCTGCTTGCAACACACTGAAACCCAGATTGGCAATAGCAGAGGCCAAAGAATGAACTTGGTAAAACTTAGTGAAAGTGTGCTCAGAAGCCCAGGTAGCAGCCTTACAGACCTGATCAACTGAAGCTTGATGTCTGACCGTCCAGGAGGCACCAACGGCCCTCGTAGAATGTAGTTACTCGAATGGGAGAAGCTTTGCCTCTTGGACCATTTCCAATGTCACAGCCCGGATCCAACACACAATAGTGACCTTAGATGCTGCCAAACCCTTGTGTGGCCCTTCAAGAATAACTGAAAAAGAATCAGAGCGCCAAACCAACTCCCTCGCAGTCTGATAGATTCGGACAGCTCTTACAAAAATCCAAGCAGTATAAAGCCCTCGAATAGATTGGGAGGGACAAAAAGAGAGGAGAATAATATATACATTAATAGGGAACGTATAGACTACATTCGGTACAAAAAACCGGAACAGGTCAGAACACCTAATGCTTATAGATGACCAAAAAGGTGATTTGCAGGACATGGCTGCAGGTTTCCGAAACCCGCCTGATGGAGGGGATAGCCACCAGAAAAGCTACCTTCCAGGAATAGAGACGCAGTGAAATGGCTTTCAAAAGGTGTCAACTGAAGGGAAGAAGAAGAATCAATTTGTTCCAGAAAGTCCTGAGATTTGTCCCAGCGTGCAAGGATATGCATATGAAAGGTTGTTTCTGCCCAGCGCTCGCATGCAAAAAAAGATAGATAAAGCAGTGTCCTAGTGTAAAAAAGAGCCACATCAGTTCGAATGGAGGCAACTTTGTCCACCGGAAGAAAGACCCTTGCAGTCCTGGTGTTGAGTATCATTCCCAAAGACTCCATGTTCTGAATTGGGACCAATGAGGATTTTTTCTTGTTGATGATCCATCCGAATCTTCTTAAAGTGTCCAGAGAGATCTGGGGACTGTGAAGATTCTCCTTTCTGGAGGATGCCATCACCAATAAAGTTGTCCATGTAAGGGATGACCTGACTCCCTTCGTACAGAAAAGCGCCATTAGTGTCGCTAGGATTTTGATAAAGACCCGAGGAGACGTGGAAAGCCCAAAAAGGAGAGAAACAAATTGGAAATGTAGAGAACCCACCGCATGAAGGAAAAATTGGTGGGTCCTTGCGATGGGAATATGTAGTTATTGTCGATGGAAGAGAGGATTTCTCCCAGTTTCAGCGCTGTGTTGACCGACCGTAAGGATTCCATGCGAAATCTGTGAACGTTAACAAAGCGGTTCGACATCCTCAAGTTCAGGATTGAACGAAGAGATTCGTCGTCCTTGGGAACTGTAAGAAGATTCGAGAAGTACCCTTGAAATGGTTCCAGCTAAGGAACTGGGACAATAAACTTCCGTAGGAGAAGGGAACAAAGAGCCTGGGAAAAAACAAAAGATTGTTCTGGAGCACAACGCAAAGTAAAGGGAGAAAATCTTCTGGCATGAAACTAAAAGTTCTATTTTGTATCCCGTAGACACCACCTCTTCAACCCAGGCATGGTGCACATGAGCGACCCATGTCTCCTGAAATGATAGAAATCGTCCACAACTCATACATCTGCCATCCGTGAGGAGACTCCTTCATGCTGAAGGTATCTTGCTAAAGAAGGGCCTGGGCCGCAGCTGCCAAGACAATCTAGGAATTAAAGATGGCTGCCTGAAGTTGTTGGTTTGGTTCATTCTCCTGTCTAGTCTAAAAAAAAAATAATTATCTCCACGAGGAGACATTGGGAATGTAAACGGTGCAATCAGAGAGAAGGCGGTGTACAGGGAGGGCGGTTCTAATGGTAAAAGAGAACTCCTACCTCCTGTAGCCTCAGAAATAATCTCATCCAGATGTTTACCAAAAAGTCTGCCACCCACAAAGGGAAGGCCTTCTTGAACGCTTGAAGTACAAGCATTGAAATAGGCTGCCTCGAAATTAAACTTTGAATCATGGATAACCTGAGAAGCGAGTTTAGCTAACTCCAGCTGTGGCGCTCCTGCTAGGATGCCGCAATGCAGCTGCTTCTCCCGCACTGAGCCCGCCTTGACCAACCAGGCGGATGCAAAAGCCGGATGCAGACCAGGATCTGAAGCCGCAAAAACAGGTTTAGCTTGAAAATCCAACCTTTTGTCAAGAGTGTCGTTAAGAGAAGCCACCTCAGCCAGAGGAATAGCAGTGGTCCTCGATCCACAGAAGGAGACACAGACAACAATGATCCCAAATTCTCCTGAAAAGGAAACAAAGTATCTGCATGTTAAGGAAACAACAAGACGTCTGTCTGGTTGTTTCCACTCATTGGTTAATAATTTCTCAAATTCTCTATGGTTTGGGAAGCATAGCTTGTGGCGCCTCTAGAGCTGTAAGGGTGCTTCCTCCTTAGAAGGGTAGATGTTATCAAGGCTTCTCTTAGAGCAGGTATTAACGCCTGCATAGCAGCTAACAACTACGATGTTCTGAGTCTGAGTCAGAAGACACGTGAGGAAACAAACTGATCCACGGTGGAGGCAACATGATCATTGAAGACTGCAACGGGATCCCCCTGGAAAACGCTTGACAAGGAATGAGAACTGTCCAAGGCACCTCTATTCCTCTTAAGGGATCTACTGCGAAAGGTAGACTAAGTATTATCCAAAGAAAAGGAAGGAGGGCCCCTGAGCTCATCCAAAATCTGGAAAGGCAAATGCAGCAAAGACTGGGATAGTCTGGAAATGTCTTCTAGGGCCTAAGCAAAAGACATCACCTATTCAGAGGGTGCCACATCCTCAGGAAAGGAGTAATCAAAGGGATTTTGGATAGCAAGCACTGCCGGCAGCAAGAGGTAGGCTGGCAGCAAGTAAACTTTATATCACAATAGCCACAGGCATAAAAGGTAGCCTTGCCCACCTGTATATGCTGCTTACTAACATCCTCCTGAGGAGAAGACATGACAGAAAGGGAAACAGAAAATAAACAAGCCGCAATGTCTGAAGAAGAGCATGAACCCTTGGGGAAGTACAAGAAACAAACTAACAAAACAGCTAAAAGGTTTCCTACCAGACCCTTGGACCTGTGTAAGCCTGAAGATGAAGAAAGGAGAAGGATGGCCCCAAAGTTTCAGCAGAGTGGAAGCCTTCAAATCTGTTTTGAAAATGGCGCCAGTTGGGAGAGGATGATGGCATTGTAAAGAAGTAAGCCCCACCTCCAAACCATGCCCCCCTCCTTTTAAGAGCAGACACTGGGAGGGAAGCCAAAGGCTGAAAAGGAATACCTGACAGGCCGGGGGGGGGGCAAAGCAAAGACCGGAAACAAGTGAGTAAGTAGGTACTAAACCCATAGAAATGCCCCTAGAGAAGGCATCATTTCCCAATAAAAAACAACCCCTAACTCACAGCACTGCCCCAGACAGCATAAGAAATCTAGGGGGATCGGAACATACGCTCAGATTTTTTCGGGTGCACGCTAGGTCACCTCGTCAGTAAACTCGCAGATATAGTGGAAAACTGACACTCCGACTGCAGAAGCAGAAAATATAATTAAGGTGACCAGTGGATAAGGAAGTATATGGACAAAATAGGGGGAGAAGAAGGTGGTTGTTCAAAGCACAATCCGTACTTTTGATGGTTTTCGTCTAGTACCACAAGACCCAGCAGTCAGTCTGTTCACTGGTTGTGGGCATAACACAGATGAATGAGCGGTCGTGGATCTCTGTTGCGGCGATATGTGCCGGCAGCTTCCTACTGCGATCCCTAGAAGGACGACTCCTTATCATAGGGATGAATTCCAATGCGGGGGAAAAAACAAGAAAAATGCATGCATTCTTTGGATAACGGCGCCAGGCAAGTAGGACGAATTTCAATGGATGGAAGTAAGACTTTCTTTATTCATATGGACATGGACTACGCATTTCAGGACCATACCAGTCCCTTCATCAGGTCAAGTATACGTGACCTGATGAAAGGACTAGTACTGTCCTGAAACGCGTAGTCCATGTCCATATGAATAAAGAAAGTCTTACTTCCATCAATTGAAATCCGTCCTACTAGCCTGGCACCACTATGCAAAGACTGCACGCATTTTTCTTGTTTTTTCCCCCCTGCAGTGGATAAGGAGACACATAGCAGAGGACGGCCTGGTGTGTTGACATAGGCAGTAAATATGCTGAAAACCCACCTGCGGCTAAGAAAAGAAAATAAATAATTAAAACTAAAATAAAAAATAGCAGCAGACCTGAGTATCAAATCATGTTTGCCCCCTAAAACACTAGGCTAAAAACCGAATTAGCTAGTGTCTGCGGTAAGGGTATGACTACCTAGTGTCGCATATACCCTTGGAGAAAGTTGAATTGTTCCATTGCAAATTCTGAGTCCGGAATATCTGAAATAATATGAGGAATCACTTCTAAGTTGTGGCCATTTGATATCATGCAGCTGTACAGACAAAGTTCAGTTAGTACATGATTTCCCAAATATTGACTGTGTCTCTTTCACTAGGTTCTGATTGCTTCTCACCTTCCCTCCTATGAACTGAGACATAACCAAGTGGAATCAATTTTCCTCTCTGCCATAGATATGTATGGACACCAGTTTTGCCCAGAGAACCTGAAGGTAAGTCAAACTTAATATTATGGTTTTTTTTTCATGTACTTGTAGCTTACAATGGTTTCTTTTGAAGGTCTAAAAAAGTTTGTGTTAATGATTTCTATAGAAAATGGCATTGTGTTAAAAAAAAACAAAAAAACACCATTGGCTAATGGGAAGCAACCTCACTAAAAATAAGGGACTGACTGCTGTTTGAAAATATTTATCAAGCTCTAAAAAACACACCATTTTTAGATGCAATGTGTGAATAAGGTAAAATGTCTGCATAAAGTAACTAGGATCCAGGCTGTTCATAAAGTTATGATGAGTATTTTATTTTTATTTTTTCCCAGAAACTGATATTGTCAGAGACCTCAATCTTTGATGTGCTGCCAATTTTTTTCTACCATATTAACCAGGTGGTTCGGATGGCTGCACTTGAGGTAAGGATATAGTCATTTGGGGTTTTAAGGTATGCAAATAAGATGTTTAACCCGTTAGTGACCGGCCCATAGTCTTTTTACGTCGGTCACTAACGGGCCTTATTCCGATGCCATAGACTTTTTACGTCGCGGCATCGGAATAAGTAAACAGAGCAGGGAGCTGTCAAATCTCCCTGCTCTGCCAGGTGAGATCGATATTAGTATCTATCTCTTGTCTCTGGGTAAATCTATTACAATTAGAATGAGAGGTTTTTTGTATTCTGATACTAATCTATTATTCTAGGTGTATGTGAGGAGGGGGTATATTGCCTATGAATTAAATAGCTTGCAGCACCATCAGCTCCTTGATGGCACATGCGTGGTGGAATTTCAGTTCATGCTGCCATCTTCTCACCCAAACAGGTATAGTAATTGATGTACATGTCTGTACTTGTCACGGATCCTTGTGGTCCAAGTTTAGATTATGACAGTATGTAAGAGGAAGCGTGCTTTTCTGCCTGGAATATTGAACTTTAGAATTGAGGTGCCATGAGAGACGGTAAACGTACAACATTGAATTGGAATAAAAATATACTGAGTCGGTTAGCGTGGTATTAGAGATGTGAGAGGTATTAACATCTCATGGACGTAATGGGGCTCGTATGTACGGCAGCTGCAGACTGCCTGAAGAGCCTGTGTCCTCCGTGGGATAGAGTGCAAAAGCTAAACAGCAACTGAGTTAAATTTAAAAGAGCACTAGCCCCCCCGACATGTTTCACTGCTGAGCAGCGTCTTCAGGGGATAATTCGGGGCTATTACCGGCGCGTGCAGAAAATGCTTCCTGTTATAGTAGGGGAAACACCCATCGTGGGGTTCGTCATCCCCAGTGATAGCCAATAAGATTCACAGAGAGGGACGAGCCCTCATATTGTGTGATTGGCATGTCGGCTAGCCTATGTTGTGAGGCTGCCGTTCATCCATGCACCAGCTGTTTCCAGCGCATGCGCACTGTGGTGAAATCGGATGATAATGTTTTTCCCTTTCTACTGAGAGTGGGGACGGCTGTCATTATGTGGTGTCCGCAATTGCTGGGTAGAACACCACATATGCTGGTATATAACTTAGTGGCATAACGACATGGCTTGCCATACTAAATTTAGATGTAATCCTGATGTTCATAGTCTCGATGGGGAAGATGAGAATAAATCAAGACAGTAAGTTAGATAAGATGGCATATATAAAAGGAACCAAAGGTTATGATCTATGTTGTACTGTGAGGCTATTATAAAGCTCCTAAAGGTGAGGTTGCAGTAATAAGTTAACTGTATATACAAGTAAAGTTTGTTGCATACAGTATATAAAAGATTGCATCACATCATAGTGTATTGTATACATATGGTTATCAAGGTTGAAGACTTGATATAATCCATGTTTTTGGATAGTTGGAATGGAAATTCATGGAGAATATTTATAAAAGATCCTATAAAGACATTTTTATAAAAACTTCTATAAGAAGGCGGCGAAAGTAAAGCCCTCATTTAGACCAATGGGGCTGAGAGATCCCAACCTATGTATCCAGCGTGCTTCTTCTTGTAACAGTTTTTTGTCTAAATTGCCAGCTCTAGGGCCCAATTTGACTTGGGTAATGCCCCAAAATTTCAGGACATTGGCATTTCCCTGGTGACAAGATCTAATATGTCTGGAGAGAGGGGTATCTTCTTGTGTGTTGATGGTACTCACATGCTTGGAGATTCTTCTCCTAAATTGTTGAATTGTCTTGCCAATATATAGTTTAGGGCATGGGCACTTGGCCGCGTATATAACACCGCTACTCTGGCAATTTATGAATTGTCTGATGGTGTACTGTTTGCCATCTACAGGGTTGTTAAAAACTTTGGTTTTTGGCATGAATGGACAGAATGTACATCTGCCGCATGGAAAAGAGCCCATAATGGGCGGTGGGAGCCAGGTGTTACGAGGATTAGACGTTTTGGTATAATGACTGTGTGTTAAGTATTCCCGAAGATTCTTCCCTCGTCGGTAAGTGATGCTGGGGTGGTCAGAGATAACCTCAGCCAAATCAGGATCAGCCCGTAAGATGGGCCAATGCTTCTGTAAGATGTTTGATATTGAAGAGGAACAAGTATCGAAATTACCTATACATCTGATGGTGGAAGGATATTTGTCCTTGTTGGTAACTGAATGTGTGTTGCCGTATAGAAGATCGTCCCTAGAGGCGGCTTTTGCTCGTGCATATGCCCTATGTAAGGTCTTTTTAGGATAGCCGCGTGCTATGAATTTTTGAAAGAGAGTGTGGCATTCTTGCTGAAAAGTTTGTTCGTCAGAGCAATTCCTCCTAGCTCTCAGGTATTGTCCTATAGGTATACCTTTTTTGAGTGCTGGTGGATGGAAGCTGCCCCAGTGAAGGAAGCTATTTGTGGCAGTTTCCTTGCGGTAAATGTTGGTATGGATACCTCCATCAGAATCCAGAGAGATCTGAAGATCAAGAAAATTAATTTGTTTGGTGTGTATTTGGTGAGTGAATTTCATCCCTATTGTGTTGTGGTTGAGAATGTCCATGAAATCAAGAAAAAGTGTTTCATCCCCGTCCCAAAAAACCAAAATATCATCTATATATCTTCCCCAGAATGAAATGTGACTAGTGAAAAAAAGTAGATCCTCGTTGAAAATTAACGTGTCTTCCCACCATCCCAAAAATAAATTGGCATAAGTGGGTGCACAAATTGTGCCCATGGCTGTGCCCTTAATTTGATGGTAGAATTTGCCATCAAAAAGAAAATAATTGTGTGTGAGTAAGAAATGAAGAAGTGATATTGTGAACTCATTGTGAGCATAGAATTGTGTGCCTTTTGTATTCAGAAAGTGTCTGACTGCTTTTAATCCAAATTCGTGCTTTATATTAGTGTAGAGTGACTCTACATCTATGGTGGCTATTAACGTGGTAGTGGAGACGTTGATCTCCTGGATTCTGGTGAGGGTATCTTTGGTATCTTTCAAGAAGGATGGTAATGCTCTGACAAATGGTGACAAGATTTCATCAACATATTCGCTTATTCCCTGTGTCAGGTTGTCGTTACCCGATACAATGGGTCTGCCGGGAACGGGGATAGTATTTTTGTGAACCTTGGGCACTGCATAAAATGTAGATAAGGTTGGAGTGGGGTTGAATAGAAATTTATATTCGTCTTGAGTAATCAGTTCTTCAGATTTGGCCTTGTTCAGAAGCTGTCTTAGTTCTGCAAGGAAGCGTTCTGTGGGATTTTTTTCTAAGATGATATAAGTTGATGCATCATTTAGAAGTCTATAGACCATGGAGACATAGTCATCTCTGTCAAGAACGACAATATTGCCACCTTTATCAGATGATTTTAATACAATTTCGTTGTTTTTGCTAAGTGCATCTAAAGCAGTCTGCTCCATTTGGCTAAGGTTATCCCTGACACCAGCTTTTTGTGTCTTAAGTTTACCAAGCTCAGCACTCACCAACTTGACAAAAATGTCAATATGTGCAAACTGGGTGAAAGGAGGGGTCATGCGTGATCTAGGTCGCAAAGTTGAAAATGGGCCAGTGGCTGTGCTCACTCTACATTCATTTTCATTCGCTAGATCCTCAAGAGCGTGCAATGTTCTGAGCTCTGTGGGGTCAAGCTGGTGGGTATTGGTGTTAGTTTTAAAATATTTGTGCAAGGCGAGTTTCCTTGCAAAGAGATGGATGTCTTTTGTCCATGTGAACTCATCGAAAGCAAAGGTAGGGGTGTAGGAAAGGCCCTTGCATAAGAGTGTTTGCTGGTGGGTATTTAGCTGTACGGACGACAAATTGCATATCTGCATGTTATCAGAGATTTGGTTCCCTACGTTGGTTGCTTCCATGGTGTTTGCTGTACTCCTAAAAAAGGAAACGTATTTGGAGGACATGTAAGGAAAGAGTTTGTATTCATTGCCGTAGCTATGATTCTCCCACTGCCATCTGCTATGGATGGAGTTGATGGTATATTCATTGTCGATGGTACATTTTTTGTCTTGGGTACGGACGAAGAGCGTGTAAAAGAGGATACTGAAAAGGGTGTAGGAGCAGTCGTATGTTGTCCACTGGGGCCAAAGCATTGTGTATTCGTTTTATTAGAAGTAGTATATATTCTCTTAGAGGGATTGAATTTGTTGGTTCTAATCTTACGTTTTGCCCCTAATCTGTTATCCCCATTAGGTGGCCTCGGTTCATCAGTACCCGAGACGTCGGATTCTGAAAAATCCTCGGTTCTGTAGGTGCGATTAGGGAGGGGAGGGTTACGATTGCGATAGGTGTATGCTTGGCCTGTGTCAAAATCTCTACGATCCCTTATATATTTGCGATGTTTCCTTTCTTTAATTTCTTTTTGCAAATGTTCTATATTTTTTTGTAATTTTATTTCACAGTCTGCGAATTCTGGCTCTGTGTTAAACGCTTGTATATCACTAATCTCCTTTTCCAGTTGTGCACTAATTTTGCCAAAGTCTCTTTTTTCAAAATCTAACAGGTAATGCAACATACGTAGTGAGCTATCAGTTAATAATTGTTCCCAACCTTGAATAAAGATGTTATCATTTCGGTATGAGTTGGGGATTAAATTAATACGTAACCCTCTGTAGATGATTTTTTGCTGGATATACGTTTCTAAACTTGTAATTTCCCAACATGACCGGACGTATTGTTTGTACGTTTTTTGTATATCTCTAAACGCTGTTTGTACGTCAAATTTGTGCAGAGGTATGTTGTCAGTGGAAAATACTAGCGCTGCCTCGGATGAAAGATCATCCGGATTAAGTTTTCTAGCAAGAAAGTTTGCCATACTCCAAAGTTGGAGTTATAGGAATTTCCTTAGGTATTGAAATATTTTCGTAATGCAATAAACGGAGGGTCGAGATGAGGGTGATTAACCCTGATTATTTAGATTGAGATAGAAAAGACCCTAGAAGCTGGCAGGGATGTGTAATTCAAATAGACAGATGCAATGTGCTTGAGCACAGGTATCCCAATTTCCCAGCTACTACTTGAATAGTGGCTTTAAATAAAACGTAACTTTTAATATTGAACTTTAGAATTGAGGTGCCATGAGAGACGGTAAACGTACAACATTGAATTGTAATAAAAATATACTGAGTCGGTTAGCGTGGTATTAGAGATGTGAGAGGTATTAACATCTCATGGACGTAATGGGGCTCGTATGTACGGCAGCTACCAAAGATACCCTCACCAGAATCCAGGAGATCAACGTCTCCACTACCACGTTAATAGCCACCATAGATGTAGAGTCACTCTACACTAATATAAAGCACGAATTTGGATTAAAAGCAGTCAGACACTTTCTGAATACAAAAGGCACACAATTCTATGCTCACAATGAGTTCACAATATCACTTCTTCATTTCTTACTCACACACAATTATTTTCTTTTTGATGGCAAATTCTACCATCAAATTAAGGGCACAGCCATGGGCACAATTTGTGCACCCACTTATGCCAATTTATTTTTGGGATGGTGGGAAGACACGTTAATTTTCAACGAGGATCTACTTTTTTTCACTAGTCACATTTCATTCTGGGGAAGATATATAGATGATATTTTGGTTTTTTGGGACGGGGATGAAACACTTTTTCTTGATTTCATGGACATTCTCAACCACAACACAATAGGGATGAAATTCACTCACCAAATACACACCAAACAAATTAATTTTCTTGATCTTCAGATCTCTCTGGATTCTGATGGAGGTATCCATACCAACATTTACCGCAAGGAAACTGCCACAAATAGCTTCCTTCACTGGGGCAGCTTCCATCCACCAGCACTCAAAAAAGGTATACCTATAGGACAATACCTGAGAGCTAGGAGGAATTGCTCTGACGAACAAACTTTTCAGCAAGAATGCCACACTCTCTTTCAAAAATTCATAGCACGCGGCTATCCTAAAAAGACCTTACATAGGGCATATGCACGAGCAAAAGCCGCCTCTAGGGACGATCTTCTATACGGCAACACACATTCAGTTACCAACAAGGACAAATATCCTTCCACCATCAGATGTATAGGTAATTTCGATACTTGTTCCTCTTCAATATCAAACATCTTACAGAAGCATTGGCCCATCTTACGGGCTGATCCTGATTTGGCTGAGGTTATCTCTGACCACCCCAGCATCACTTACCGACGAGGGAAGAATCTTCGGGAATACTTAACACACAGTCATTATACCAAAACGTCTAATCCTCGTAACACCTGGCTCCCACCGCCCATTATGGGCTCTTTTCCATGCGGCAGATGTACATTCTGTCCATTCATGCCAAAAACCAAAGTTTTTAACAACCCTGTAGATGGCAAACAGTACACCATCAGACAATTCATAAATTGCCAGAGTAGCGGTGTTATATACGCGGCCAAGTGCCCATGCCCTAAACTATATATTGGCAAGACAATTCAACAATTTAGGAGAAGAATCTCCAAGCATGTGAGTACCATCAACACACAAGAAGATACCCCTCTCTCCAGACATATTAGATCTTGTCACCAGGGAAATGCCAATGTCCTGAAATTTTGGGGCATTACCCAAGTCAAATTGGGCCCTAGAGCTGGCAATTTAGACAAAAAACTGTTACAAGAAGAAGCACGCTGGATACATAGGTTGGGATCTCTCAGCCCCATTGGTCTAAATGAGGGCTTTACTTTCGCCGCCTTCTTATAGAAGTTTTTATAAAAATGTCTTTATAGGATCTTTTATAAATATTCTCCATGAATTTCCATTCCAACTATCCAAAAACATGGATTATATCAAGTCTTCAACCTTGATAACCATATGTATACAATACACTATGATGTGATGCAATCTTTTATATACTGTATGCAACAAACTTTACTTGTATATACAGTTAACTTATTACTGCAACCTCACCTTTAGGAGCTTTATAATAGCCTCACAGTACAACATAGATCATAACCTTTGCTTCCTTTTATATATGCCATCTTATCTAACTTACTGTCTTGATTTATTCTCATCTTCCCCATCGAGACTATGAACATCAGGATTACATCTAAATTTAGTATGGCAAGCCATGTCGTTATGCCACTAAGTTATATACCAGCATATGTGGTGTTCTACCCAGCAATTGCGGACACCACATAATGACAGCCGTCCCCACTCTCAGTAGAAAGGGAAAAACATTATCATCCGATTTCACCACAGTGCGCATGCGCTGGAAACAGCTGGTGCATGGATGAACGGCAGCCTCACAACATAGGCTAGCCGACATGCCAATCACACAATATGAGGGCTCGTCCCTCTCTGTGAATCTTATTGGCTATCACTGGGGATGACGAACCCCACGATGGGTGTTTCCCCTACTATAACAGGAAGCATTTTCTGCACGCGCCGGTAATAGCCCCGAATTATCCCCTGAAGACGCTGCTCAGCAGTGAAACATGTCGGGGGGGCTAGTGCTCTTTTAAATTTAACTCAGTCGCTGTTTAGCTTTTGCACTCTATCCCACGGAGGACACAGGCTCTTCAGGCAGTCTGCAGCTGCCGTACATACGAGCCCCATTACGTCCATGAGATGTTAATACCTCTCACATCTCTAATACCACGCTAACCGACTCAGTATATTTTTATTCCAATTCAATGTTGTACGTTTACCGTCTCTCATGGCACCTCAATTCTAAAGTTCAATATTAAAAGTTACGTTTTATTTAAAGCCACTATTCAAGTAGTAGCTGGGAAATTGGGATACCTGTGCTCAAGCACATTGCATCTGTCTATTTGAATTACACATCCCTGCCAGCTTCTAGGGTCTTTTCTATCTCTTTCTGCCTGGAATGTCATATCTTCTAATTCATCCAAATTCCAATTTGCACTCATACTAAACATGTTATTTGATACCGTTTTTAGCATGGAGTTAATCTGCAATCACACTGTGCCATTCTTTCCACAGAATCGTTTTTTCTTTGTATTTAGCATATCAGAAGCAGAGAAAATAAGCTGTTCTTTTAGTATTAAAATGTCTAAAGCGCCTAAATAGCCCTTTTTATAATACAGCCTAACTTTTTAAACTCGTTTTATTAAAAGTAACTGTCAGAGTCAAACCATCACATACATCAGGAGAACATTATACATTCAATAGTACATATGTCAGCAGAATCAATATATACAAAGGGATTACTCGCAGGTATCCATCATAATAACCCGTGGTTCGCAGACCACATATACATAATACAGGATTCTCAAGTCAATCCAACCTGGCTTTTATTACAGTACATCATGAGAATAGGAATACTCCCGCATTTCAATATTCTACCACAACGCCCCAATCCTCTCGTACATCATACATTGAAGCACCTGGACGTGTCATCCTCCCGATTCTTTTACCCTCTCCCACCCCCAGCTTGTGCCAGAGCAGCTGTTAGCCCTTGGACTGTACAGTGAGTGAGATTCGATGAGCACCAACCTTCCCAGATCAGATCAAATTTAGCTGGTTTTCCCCGGTGTTTATACACTATTTTCTCAAATGGAAGCATGTCATTGACCAGTTTACGCCATTGCGCTACTGTCGGGGTCCTATCCGCCATCCATCTCATGGCCACCGCCTTTCTTGCCATAAATAGTGTTTCTCTGAGAAAGATCCTCTCATATATTGACCATTGCTCCTCATTTAGCAGACCCAGTAAACACACCTCCGGCCTGCAAGTTATCGTCCTCCCCATCACTGCCGTTAATAATGCAACCACCTCCTCCCAAAAGCGAAGAATCCAATGACAACCCCACATTAGGTGTATAAAGTCTGCCCGCATCTCTCCACATCTATGACATTGTGAGGACTCCATTCTTCCCATACGATGTAACTTTACGGGCGTTAAATAACATTGGTGGATGATGAACAGTTGCACTAGTTTATTATTTGCAGCTGGTGAAACCAGCAGATGGGAGCCCTGCGCCTCCCTCCAATCCTCCGCTGTGAGTTGTGGAATTAATGCACGCCACCTATCCTCCGCCCCCAGGGGCTCCATTCGCATTTTAGCCTCCATTAGAAAAGAATAAATTTGGGAAACAACACCCCTTGTAAACGGCGTGTTCAACCTCACCACCAAGTCACAGCTAGAGTATGTCACGGAGTTCAATGGGAATTGTGCTAATAGAGCATGATAAAGCTGTATGCAATATAATTCATCCCCTGGCGGTATATTAAATGCTGCCCGAATCTCACTCACCGACATAACCAACCCTTCTTCCGTTAGCAGTTGTGACATAGCAACTACCTCTCTAGAGGACCAGTAACGTTTCCTCACCAACCCATGCAGATGGGAAAAGCTCGGATTATCCCACAGCGGGCTCTCCGCCACCACTCCCACACACCCCAGTAGATCTTTAGCCTGTTGCCAGACTCGTCTAGCCAACTTATGTAAGGGTAACAGGGAACGGTGTCTGAAATCATGCGGCTCCAGTATCGGCCACAACGTTTTTAAGCCCAGTACCCGGGCTAGATGGCACTCAGCATTAGTCTTTAGGGGGGGGGGGGAGACCCAAGAGATCAAGTACCTGAGCTGACCCGCCAAGTAATATAGAAAAACATCTGGTAACGCAGCCCCAGCCTCATCTTTAGGTCTTTGTAGAATCGACAGCTTGAGTTTAGATCTCCCCCCCCCCCCACACAAACGGCGCGAACAACGAGTTTATTATTTTAAAGAACCTTTTAGGCACCAACACATCCATGTGCTCCAACACATACAAGAACTTTGGCAATACTATCATTTTTAATAGATTGACGCGTCCTGCCACTGACAAAGGCAGGCCTTTCCACACCTGTATTTTGTCCCTTAGATACGTGACCAAGGGTGCTACATTTAACCCATACGATCTAGAGCTATCTCTAGCAATATTAATCCCCAGGTACTTGAACTCTGATCTTACTGGCAGTCCGCAAAATTGGGTGCCCCATCCACAGTTATCCTGCCTCAAAGGCATCAGATACGATTTAGACCAATTAATTAGTAACCCTGAGTATCTTCCAAAAACATTAATGAGGGAAATGGCCCTGGGAAGGGTGGCATTGGGGTTCACCATGAACAACGCCATATCGTCCGCATATAACCCTATCCGGTCCTCTCTGTCCCCTATTCTAATTCCCATATATGCAGGATCCCTCCTGATGTTAAGAGCCAGTGGTTCAATGGCCAATGCGAAGAGAAGTGGCGAAAGTGGGCACCCCTGCCTCGTGCCCCTATGGAGGCCAAAGGAAGGGGACAGGGCCCCATTCACCAACACCTGCGCTCGTGGAGATTTATACAACAAGGAAACCCAATTAATAAATCCTTCCCCAAACCCAAATCTTCGCAGCACTGCCAGCAGATAAGGCCATTCTACCGAGTCAAATGCCTTTGCCGCGTCCAGAGATGCCACCGCCCAGTCCTGCTGCTCCTCCCATCCAATCTGCGCCACCACCTGTACCCGCCTGATATTTTCTGAGGTGGACTTGCCAGGTATAAAGCCGCACTGGTCTGAATGGATGATCTCTTTTATCACTCTGCAGAGCCTGTTAGCTAACATCTTAGTCAAGATTTTGTAATCCACTGTCAGCAGCGAGATCGGTCTATATGAACCACATTCATCTGATTTTTTGTCTGGCTTCAGCAACACAATTATGGTGGCGTCACACATGGATTCCGGAAGAGCGGAATTCCGATATCTGTGTTCAAACAGGGCCAGCAATTGGGGGGCCAGCAGCTCTCCATACTGTAGATATACCTCCAGAGGAATACCATCCGGCCCTGAAGCCTTCCCCTTAGCCAATGAAGCCATTCCCTCCAAAATCTCATCTACCGAAAATGGAGCCTCAAGCGATGCCACCCCCTCCGCTGTCAATGTAGGAAACGATATTCCATCCAAATAGCTCTCCATCTCCTCCATCCTATAATCAACTTTTGACGCATACAGCTGATCATAAAACTGTGTAAATTGCTCGAGAATCTCTCCCGGGGAGGTGTAGATCCTATCTCCAGGCCCCGCTATACCCATCACCGGGGGGGGATCTAGAACTGTTCCGTACCATATGTGCCAGAATTTTACCCGATTGGTTGCCCAATTCAAAATGAGATTGTTTGCTAAAGAATAAACTACGCGATGTCTTATCCCTCAGGACCTGTAGATACTGTCTACCCAAATCCAGCCATGCATTCCGGTTAGCTGGTGTGGGATCCTGAACAAATGCCCCTTCCGCCTGTGAACATTGATATGCTAAGTCCTCCTCCTGCAGGGCGGAAGCTCGTTTTACATAGGATATGGAGGATCGGAGACACCCCCTTAAATAGGCCTTGAGGGTATCCCACACCAGTGACCGATTCTCCATCTGAGCATGCGCTTCTATAAATATTGATAACTGTTCCGGTATGCGATCATTCTGTTGGATGAGCTGAAGCCAAAACGGGTGTATTTTACCCATCCCCCTTCTGCCTACCTGTGGCCTTTTTAATGTCAATAAGATCGGGCTATGATCCGAGATCCCCCTCAGTAAATGATCCACTGAATCTACCTCCTGGAAAACCGCATGTGATCCAAATATATAATCAATTCTGGACAGCGCGTTGTATTGCGAGGTGTGACATGTAAACTCTCTGATCCCTTCATGTGTCACCCTCCACAAGTCTATCCATCCCATTTCCTTTACCAGCAGGCTCAGCTGTGTGGGGCTTCCAGGACCTCTACTCCCATTCCCCTGCAGTCTATCTATACCTGGGTCCATAACCAAGTTGAGATCCCCCATCATGATCACTCGAACCCACGGGTGTGCTGATACAAATCGGACGGCTTCCTGAATTATTGCCAATGAGGCTGGTGGAGGATTATACACCCCCAGGATCACATATGGGCAGTCATCTAGGACCGCATGTAAAAAAATGTACCGCCCCTCCGGATCCACATTGGATTGTAGCAATTTCCAACGGAGCTCTGCGTGCACTAAGATGGCCACCCCTCTGGAGTACGAAGTGTGCGAAGCATGTCCCGCCCACTGTACCCAGGGCTTATTCAGACTCGACACAGTGTCCGGTGTCATGTGTGTTTCTTGTAGACACGTTATATGTGGACGCTGTCCCCGCACAGTAGCGAATATCATATGCCTCTTTTCAGGAGACCCCATTCCCCAGACATTCCAGGACATTAACCGTAATCCTGCCATTTCATACTGTTAACACATATTGGAGCACCATTGCCCTGGAGCCTATCCCCCAACTCCTGAGTAACAATTATCCCAGTCCCGTATACAGTACCCTCCCTGACTCGTAGGTGTGCAATATCCAAAATATTACCGTTTTCTGCGGTAATGTGAGTTGACTCAATATCCTTCATAACACCTTCAAAAACAAACATTGCTCAACAGGAGCTAACCTTTGTAGCCTATACTCTAGGGGGTAGTTTCTACGGCTAGCGTATTTCTGCCGTAAATACACTATCTGTATAGGTGTAGCACATCCCCGAGCCAGCATCCCCAGGTATTTATAAAGACATTTTAATACCTGACGCATAATATCGGTCCCCCATCCCTTCTATTTAGAACATATAAGGATGATACTATGGGGTTTAACCCCTTAATGACCGCCGATACGTCTTTTTACGGCGGTCATTAGTGGGCTTTATTCTAGAGCGCCGCTATTCTACGTTGCTGCTGTAGAATAAAGTAAACAGAGCAGGGAGCCGTGAAATCTCCCTGCTCTCAGCTGCCAGAGGCAGCTGAGGGCTGGGGGCGTCCCTGCTCTGCAGGGTGAGATCGATATTAGTATCGATCTCACCCGTTTAACCCTTCAGATGCGGTGCGCAATAGCGAGCACCGCATCTGAGTGGTTTTGGAGAGAGGGAGGGAGCTCCCTCTCATCTCACTGACACCCGGCGATAAAATCGCCGAGTGTCTGTGTCTTCTATGGCAGCCGGGGGTCTAATAAAGACCCCCAGGTCTGCCTGGAGCGAATGCCTGCTAGATCATGCCGCAGGCATGACCTAGCAGATGCCTGTCCGTTTTAAACGGACAGGCAGTAATACACTGCAATACAAAAGTATTGCAGTGTATTATAATAGCGATCGGAGGATAGTGAAGTCCCCTGGTGGGACTAGTAAAAAAGTAAAAAAGTTTAATAAAGTTAATAAAAAAAAAAAAAGTGAAACAAAAAAATGAAAAACCCAGCTTTTCCCCTTACAAAATGCTTTACTATTAAAAAAAACTACAATAAAGCAAAAAAGTTACACATATTTGGTATCGCCGCGTCCGTAACGACCCCGACTATAAAGCTGTTACATTATTTAACCCGCACTGTGAACGCCGTAAAAAATAAAATAAAAAACAATGGAAAAATTGCTGTTTTCTGTTAATCCTGACTTAAAAAAAATTTGATAAAAAGTGATCAAAAAGTCGCATCTACTCTAAAATGGTACCAATAAAAACTGAAAGTCGTCCCGCAAAAAACAAGACCTTATACAGCTATGCCGACGCAAAAATAAAAAAGTTACAGCTCTTCGAATGTGACAATGGAAAAATGTAAAAAATGGCTTGGACATTAGGGCCCAGAATGCAAGCAGGGGGAAGGGGTTATACTGCCCATCTTATAACATGGGCCTCATGCCCTCCATAACATGTTGCAGATAATATGGTACATCATCACATCATTATCTTAGAAGGATACTTTCAACTGGAACTTCTGTAATATAAGCAATATGGGGTATCCATGAGTTCCATATGTCGGACACAACTTCCATCCTGCACAGCCACAGCACTCATCTTCGGGGAGATTGCCTATGCTTTCTCGTAAGCCATTCTTCCGCCTCAGTTGGATCCGTAAAGAATATGGCTCTATCTCCATCCACAACCCGCAATCTAGCCGGATATGCCATCGAATAAGGAATCTGCAGGTCCCGTAGTCGGCGCTTGATAGGAACATAAGACGCCCTCTGTCTCTGCAAATCAGGAGAAAAATCCGGATATATGGACACAGAAGCATTTTCAAATCGGATCCCTCCGGCCTTCCGAGCTTCCAGCAGAACCGTATCCCGATCTTTGCAGTTCAACATCCGAGCAAGCAGAGGTCTTGGGGGAGCACCCGGAGGTGGTAATCGTACTGGGACCCTGTGCGCCCTTTCTACCGCATACGCCAGCGAGAATGATGCATCTGGGAAGGTCTCCTTCAGCCATTTCTCCACAAACTCTCCCGATCTCTGCCCCTCTGCCCTCTCCGGCAACCCCACAATGCGGAGATTATTACGGCGCAATCTATTTTCCAAATCGTCGGCTTTCTGGCGCCACAAATCCACTTTACGGTGCAGATCTTGTATAGCCGCAGGCATATTAGCAGTGAGATCTTCCAAGGCCGAAATCCTGCCCTCCGTCTCCGTCACTCTCCCGCACATTCTGCAGATCCTGCCTCAATAGGCCCACGTCCACTCTCACCTCATCTATCTTAGCCGTGAGTGTCGTGCGTGTCTCAAGGATGGCTGTCAGCAGCTTATCCGATGCCTCCTGCAGCGTGATTCCCGCATCCTGTTCCGAGGAAACAGAGGTGGATGTCCCTGCCACTGCCGCGGCCTGCCCAGCAGAGCACCCGCCGGCGCCATCTTGGATCACCACGCGGGCATATGATTTCAGTTTTTCCGCCGCGTCCATCGCTTTAGGCGGGCTCATCTTTTTTTTGGAAGATGTCCTTCCTTCCGACGCAGCTGGTAAGGAATTTTGGCAGCTTTCACGGAGTACAGTACCGTCAGGAGGATATAATGCAGGATGCCAGCCCGGAGCTATCGCCACACACGTCCTCTCACATCAGTAGCTGGCCACGCCCCCCTATACAGCCTAACTTTTATTGAGAATTATAACTAGTCAAAGGATGGGGGAGACACCTATAACTCTCAAGATTTTTTTTCATTTACATTTATAGTCTGTGTGTGCCATGTCCCATTTTAAAGCCATGTTAAAGCATCTTGCATGTGCCCGTACATTAAACGGCTTGTCTCGTGACAAATGCCCTTAAAAATATGAAATTTTCTAAGTACAATATAACTTTCATAATAGCTATAGCTGATTTACACTGTACGCAGTAAACAACAAAGAACTACTATTACCTCAGGAGATTGCTATTGTATGTACCTGCCCTTCTACGTGACTTTTGGAAATATTTCCATACATACATCTATTACATATTATATTATACATCATACATATTAAAACAAATACATAGTTGTTTGTTGATCTAGAACTAATGCAGGTGTTTAAAAAAAAAAAACCAGCCTGTTGTATTAATGAATCAGTCCTCATGCTAATATGGTTCATTCCTCCCACTTACGCCGCACTCTTGTGTGTTTGAGGCATGCAAATGTTACCCAAAAGTAAAAAAGAAAATTGGATTAATATTGGTGTTGGGCTACATTCACACGAGTGTATCAGACTCACGCGCCTGAATCTGGCCCGCTATGCACCAGGGTGCTTTGCGAGGGGAATTCGTTATTCACGCACTCGCAAAGTACATATTTTTTTTTTTTACATTTTGTATTTTTTTTTTCAATTGAATTGATGTGTAAATCACGCACAGCACACGGATGTGCATCTGTGTGCTGTGCGTGATTTTCACGCACCCATTGACTTCAATGGGCGATAGGTGCGTGAAAAACGCACCAATATAGGACATGCAGTGAGTTTTATGCAACGGACACACACTGCGTGAAAACTCATGCATGTGTTACTAGCCCCATTGGAATCAATGGGTCCGTGTGCTGCGCGTGATTTCCCTTCGCAGCACACGGACATTATTCACGTTCGTCTGAATGAGCCCTTATATGGACATTTTTTCCCAGGTCCGAGCGTACCTACTTCTCTCTCACGATCTTTCATTCATAATGGCTGCCAATAACCACACTTCGTCTCCTCCCTCAGTCAATCTTCTCATTATATCTTCAAGTATCAATAGCGTAGTGACACTCACATCCCAGCAATGAATGTGGTATTTAGAAGAAAGAACTACTTACCGTATATTTAGGACGCAATGGACCATAATCTGTAGCATAAAAGAGGAGAAAAAAAGTTTTGCCTTGAACTGTACATTTCAAACAATAGGGTACCACAGTGCCCCAATACAATGCCAGCCACAGAATGACAAGATATTGGCAACTATAGTGCTCTCACCCTCCCCTGAACTCGCCAGACATCAGAGATGTGGAGAGGCAGAGGTTAATAGTGATGAATCTGTCTGCTGCTGCTCTGTTCTTCGGAGGGGATGTGGCTAGAAGGTCCTTGCAGATCAGACGCGGATGTGTACAAATGTTTGCGTTATCTGCTCACTGAGAAGTTTTAACAGAATTCTGTGTGTAAGATGTGACTGTTCAGTGAGCAGATAACAGAGATTCTTTACACACAGCACAGGACATGCGGCTTCCATCACACTGCACTGCAAGGACCTTTGAAGCTCCCAGCTCAGTTTCCCTGCTTCTTCATACACTTACAGCTGTGTGCCTTCAGGAGATAAGACGCAGCTGATTAGAACACATTTTCTAGGAAAAAAATGCGTTCTATAGTCTGAAAAATACGGTATCTACTTCTGGTTGCCTCCCCTTGTCAAACACATGCAGTCAATAACCGAGTTTAAATGGAGTGTTAGGTTTAGAAAACCCATTTTCACATACCATATTAGGGAATAATGAGTTAATAGAGGGGATTCCCCAATCAGGAGCCTCATCCATTAATCAAAGTGGGGGACCTAGCACATCCATGAATTCCACCGACAGCCTACAAATCTAAATGGGCTCTGTGTAGTGTTTACATTTACCCTGTGATGGTGGGGCTGATCGCTGGAAGATCACCCTGTGATCAGCTTATCGTTGAGGACTTTTCTAACCCAAAGCAGATGGTCCTTTTAATGTCTTAACCTTCATCACCCAATAACCATCACCAGTAAAGTACAGTTCTGTATGTCTATAATTTCAAAATACATAGAGAATAAAACAAATGACCTATGAAAGTAGCTTGTCAATAAGAGTCAAAGTAGAAATAACTAAAAAAAAAAGTTTTACATTTGCATAAAAAGTTGGGTGCCTTTGAAAATAATATTGCAGAACCAATACAAGAAAACCACACAATGTCCAAGTTACTAAAGTTTCTATGCAGAGTTAAAGCGGCTCTCTGGTTCTCCATAAAAAATTTACATAACGTGAAGAATGTATAGTTAAAGTAGCTTGTGCCTTTCTTTTTAGCGTTTGTACTACAGATCCCTCGATTCCCGCCCCCCCCTCTGCATTCTAAAATGGCCGCCAGCTTCACAGTTTACCCTATGAGCACAGCTTCGGTAATCTGAGTCACTCCCCCCTTCTCTGGGATGGACCAGTGCTGATGACGTCATCACTGAAAGACACAGGATGAACGCAGTCCTGACGCCATTAGCGATGGTCCATCCCAGAGCACGGGGAAGTGTTTCAGACTACCAAAGCAGTGTGCATAGGGTAGTCTAAAAAGTTATCAACCATTTTAGATTAATTCAGAGGGGATCGGGAATCGGTAAATCTGCAGTAGAAACACTAAAAGGAAGGGCACCAGGTACTTCTACTATACATTTACCATATTCTGTTAATTTTTTTATGGAGAACCGGAGTAACTTTAAACTGTGCAATATCTTAAAATGTTTTTTATTTAAATTTAGAGTTTACCTTTTGTTTGTTTAGAAATGATAGACAATCACCGGCCATGAAAGTTGACAACACTTCAAGTATAAACAAAAAGTGATACCATAGTTGTAAATTCTCAGCATAAGCACTAATTTAAGAAATGTAGCATTATTAATTAGACTTGTAACACTCATTGTCCTGTTATTTGCCCATTTAATTACAGAGAGATCAGCCCAACACTGAGCAGGTAGGAGTGCAGAATTCTACTTTCATAGCATGGAAAATACTTACATTCCATAGTTCAATTTCTTTGAATACTGCTGTCATTTGTGCTTTCAGCTCCTGCTTTAAAGCTCTCCTCAGCAGTAGTGGGAGTCCTTTAATAACGCATCTCTTATTGACTTGCCCTATTAGTTTGTTGTGAGGGCAATGTGATGCTAATGCTGGTCTTTGCTCCCTATACTTGCTAATAAATTAACTTCTTTTCTGCCAGAAAGAACTGCTTTTCACTGAGAACTTTAGAAGTCAACTTGTTAAACAGACTTGGCAACCGCCTTTCTTAAAAATGCCAGTAACTGTTTAATCTATTGCTAAAATTGGATTGCCAGTCTGTGCCATAGCGCGTTGTCTATGGTTGATCGAAATATTAGCTTGATTCTTAATTTCCACACACATTCTAACTCCTTAGGAGGGTATGTGTCTTTTTAAACAATAAAATATATCACTGTAAGTTTTTGTTGAGATGTTAGCAGTCTTATGGCTGTTTTTTCGATATTCCGCAATGATTGCCGGTCCCAACTGTGCTTTCTGACATTCTGTTTTCTGGTTATAGAACTTTCCTGTAGTAGCTGAGCAGGCCAGCAGTGTTATGCTTTATGGTCAATGATGGGAAACCATTCGAAGTTATGATAAAGAGCAGTTCATTGCTTGTAAAATTGATGTAGAAATAATAATGCTGTTAGTTTGTTAGTGTACGCTCTATTTTAGTCTAAATCTAAAATACAGCAAAATTAACCCTTCTGAGTAAATCTGAAATATATTCCATTAGGCATCGGTTTCTTCTTTTACCTCTAGACTGTAATTCGTAAGTCTATGCTATATAGGTCCTATGAGTGGTGCGCCTTGCATAAGGTGAAGTCTTTTCCTCAGGCAGAATCGTTCCCTGGGAATCAGGGCAGGCAGCATTTTGGCAAATATACAGTCCATCCCTGCATTTTGCCATCTCTCATTTGAGGAAAGGGGGAGAGCCCACTTCACTTTTTGCCATACGCAGCAGAAAGGTTAGAAGCACCTCAAGGTTCTACGTAGATCAATAGTAGACATATAGCGAGGAAAGGGCCATCTTGATGTGGGAGCCGGGAAATAATACAATGGAGGACGTCTATAGTGCAGCTGGGAACATACCTCCAGCGCTCTGTTAGGAGAAATTTAACTATCAATTCCTAATGTATATTTCAGGCTCACTGAGCAGACTTGATTTTATGTTTTTTTTTTAAAAATGGAGATCCTTTAGAAAGCGTATTTTCCCACCAAAAAGTCACTGGGTTGTCTTATTTTGTAAGTTGTTAAAAAATCTGTCTAACCGTTTCTTATCTATATCTGAGAACGCTGAGTAACAACCAATATGGTTGCCAGTACAATTCTCAGAGCAGTTCTTGCCTAGCTTGCACAGGATTCTGGCAATGATATAGGCCTTTCTATATGTATTGTTGCTTCACTAGTCTGATTTGCAGTCCAAGACTAGGACAGCTGAATGCTAAAATCTGTTGAAGATTTGATCGCGACCATATTGGTTGACACCTGTAGCAGATAGCAGTAGCAGATATAACTAAGCAACAACATTTTTAACAAGTTCAAAAAAGAAGAGAACTCATTGTCTTTATTTACTAGTTCTTTTAAAAGTAAATTGATTAAATAAGTTATAAACTTTAGCCTGTAAATAGTGGTCATCCTCTCTGTACAGAAGTGTACAGGTGGTATGACTCTAAAGTATGTTTGTTGGTGTTTCATGTATATTTAACTTTTACAGTTTATGTGAACCATGGTATCTAAATCCAGTAATTTTGCTTTAGATGATTAACCTGATATACTTTTATCTGTAAATAAGACCTCAATGTTTCTCCATTTGCGTTGCCTTCTTCTCAAGTTCTGGGGTGTTCTCTTCTGCTGCTGGTGTTGTCTTTGTCTTTCATGTTCTTATGTCTTCCTCTGCAGGATGTCTCTGCCGATCAGTGCCACCCACCTAGAGCTAAACCGTCAGAGTAGTGAGCTCTTTATGGACAGTGGTTTCTCTCCTTTGTGCCAGAGGATGGGGGTTATGTTGGCTTTTGACAAGTTTGAAGATTTCACAAGGTAGATGTAGAATATGGGCTTACTATTTTAATTTCGAACTAAAGAATATAAATGTATACATGATTGTATATCACTTTGCTAAGCTGACCTGCTTACGTTAGACTTTGTTTTTTTTCAATATATATATATATCCGTATTGTGCAAAAGTTTTAGGCAGTTGTGGAAAAATGCTGCAAAGTAAGAATGCTTTCAAAAATAGAATTGTTAATATTTTTTTTTTATCATTTAAAATACAAATTGAATTAACAGAAGAGGAATCTAAATCAAATCGATATTTGGTGTGACTACCCTTTGCCTTCAAAACAGCATCAATTCTAGGTACACTTGCACAAAGTCATAGATAGTGTAGGATTATAGTCAGGTTTATGATTAACCAATTATACCAAACAGGTGATAATGATCAACATTTTTATATGTAGGTTGAAACACAGTATTTTACTGTAACAGAAACAGCTGTGTAGGAGGCTTAAAACTGGGTGAGGAATAGCCAAACTCTGCTACAAAGGTGAGGTTGTGGAAGACCGTTTCATGTCACCTGTCCACCATGGCAAAACTGAGCAGAGCAACAAGGCACAAGGTAGATCTGCTGCATCAGCAAGGTCTCTCCCAGGCAAAGATTTCAAAGCAGATTGGGGTTTTAACATGTGCTGTTTAAGCTCTTTTGAAGAAGCACAAAGAAACGGGCAACGTTGAGGACCGTAGACACAGTGGTTGCCCAAGGAAACTTCGTGCAGCAGATCAAAGACACATCATGCTTACTTCCTTTCAAAATCAGAAGATGTCCAGCAGTGCCATCCGCTGAGAACTATCAAAAACCAGTGGGACCCAGGTACACCCATCTACTGTTCGGAGTAGTCTGGCCAGAAGTGGTCTTAATGGAAGAATTGTGGCCAAAAAGCAATACCTTCGACGTGGAAACAAGGTCAAGCTACTCCATATGCACGAAAACATAGAAACTGGGGTGCAAAAAAAAATGGCAGCAGGTTCTCTGGACTGATGAGTCAATATTTGAAATGTTTGGCAGTAACAGAAGGCAGATTGTTCGCCAAAGGGCTGTAGAGCGGTACAATAATGAGTGTCTGCAGGCAACAGTAAAGCAAGGTTCCTTGCAAATTTGGGGCTGCATTTTAGCAAGGGGTTTGGAGTTTCGGTCAGGATTAATGGTGTCCTCAATGCTGAGAAATACAGGGAGATGCTTATCCATCATGCAATACCATCAGGGAGGCATCTGATTGGCTCCAGAATTATGCAGCAGGACAATGACCATTCACTAATTGTGACTAATGAGTAAAATTAGAAAATTTTTGTTGAATAACTCGCTAAAATCGGGTACAATCACCCCCGTGACAAAAGCCCACCGTGCTAAATTAGTGAGAAAAAAAAATTATATATATATATATGTATGTATATATATATGTGTATATATATGTATGTATATATATATATATATATATATATATATATATATATATATATATATGATTCACTAACTGATTCAATTGCGATCCCTACTGAATGAATATAATATGATATGTGGGATCAATATTCGAGATTTTGTGAACTGCAGAACATCAGGGGTGGTTTACCTGATTACATGTGCAGGCCCACTGAATTATGTGTGCAAGACTATCCGGCAATTTCGTCGCCAAATTAGAGAACATGTAGGGGATGTGACAAATGTAAGAGATACTCCAATATCAAAACACATACATGAGAAACATCAAGGAAGATCGGAATGTTTACGTTTTCAGGCGATTGAACTGGTCCGTCCACCAAATCGAGGGGGGGACTGGGACAATTTGATCCTGAGAAAAGAGGCCCAGTGGATCTATAGGTTGCCATGTATCCAACCAGATGGCTTGAATGAGCAGAACAAATTATACATGCTTTATTTAAACATCAATCTATTAACCCCTAGGCGCACCAGGACGCAACTGTACGTCCCTGCTGCAAGTGTCTTAGCGCACGAGGACGTACAGTTACTGAGTTTTTCCCGGTGCACACTGTCGGCGACAGTGTGCACCGGGAACCGGGAGGTCAGCTGTCGCCGACAGCTGACACTCCACTCTTGCCGACCAGCGGTCCTTTGCCACTGGTTTCGGCGAATTAACCCCTTAAATTCGGCGATCGGGTGCAATCGCCGAATTTTGGGGGTTTCTAACATATCGGCAGACCCCGGTCCGAAATCGCGGGGTTTGCCGATAGTTACTATGGCAAATGGAAGCCAAACAATGGCTTCCGGGTCTGCCATGGACGGAAGCCCATCAGGACCAACCTTCGGCTGGTCCTGATAGGCTTCCTGTCAGAGTGACAGGAAGTCACTGTGTCGTTCCCGATGGCACACTGTCGGCGACAGTGTGCATCGGGAACTTGGAGATCAGCTGTCCCCGACAGCTGACACTCCAGTGTTGCCGAACAGCGGCTCGTCGCCGCTGATTTCGGCAATTAACCCGTTACATGCGGGGCTTGATTGCGATTTACGCATGTAGCGGGTTTGTAGTGCATCAGCAGCCCCCATGCAATCGTGGGGGCTTCTGATGCTTGTGATGGCACCCGGGGGCCAGACAACGGCTCCCAAGTCTGCCATGTATGTCAGCCTATGAGGATCAGCCTCTGACGTCACACTGACAGTTGGAATACGTTAAACTACCTAGGTAGTGTAATGTATTCTAGCAGCGATCAGAGCTGCAGGTAAAAAAAAGAAAATGTAAAAAGTAAAAGAAAAGTTAATAAACAAAAAAAGAAAGTGTAAAAAAAGTTAATAAAAATGTTTTATAAAAGTGTAAAAATAAGTTTTTGTTTTCCTATAAGTCATTTGTTATAGGGAAAAAATGAAAACTTAAAAAAAAAGTACACATATTTGGTATCACCGTGTTCGTAACGACCCAAACTTTGAAACTATAATGTTAATTTTTCCGCACGGTGAACGCCGCAAACAAAATAAACGGGAAAACTATGTCAGCATCGCTATTTCTTGGTCACCACCCTTCCCAAGATATGGATTAAAAAGTGATCAAAAAGTCGCATTTACCCCAAAATAGTACCAATAAAAACTACAACCCGTCCCGCAAAAAACAAGAGCTCCCACAGCTTTTTTGACTAAAAAATAAAAAAGTTACGGCTCAGAATAGCGTGTCCCAGAAAATTTAATTATTTTATAGAAACGTCATTTTATTGTGCAAACGCTGCAAAACTTTAAAAAAAACTATACACATATGGTATCGGCGTAATCGTACCTACCGGCAGAATAAAGTAAAACTTAATTTATTGTGCACGGTGAACGCTGTAAGAAATAAAGAATTGAAAGTGCCAAAATCGTTGTTGTTTGGTCACCTTAGCTCTAAAAAAGATCCTGTGGGGTCAAAATGCTCACTATACCCCTAGAAAAATTCCTTGAGGGGTGTAGTTTCCAAAATGGGGTCACTTTTTGGGGGTTTCCACTGTTTTGGTCCCTCCGGGGCGTTGCAAACCCGACATGGCACTAAAAACCAATCCAGCAAAATTTGCGCTCCAAAATCCAAAAGGCGCTCCTTCTGTCCTGAGCCCTGCTGTGGGTCCAAACATCAGTTTACGACCACATATGGGGTATTGCCGTAATCGGGAGAAATTGCTTTCAAAAATGTTGTTGTGCTTTTTCTCCTTTATTCCTTGTAAAAATGAAAAAATTCTATGTTTCCACAGAAAAATAGGTGATTTTCATCTTCACAGACTAATTCCACTAAATTCTGCAAAAAAACTGTGGGGTCAAAATGTTAACTATACCCCTAGAAAAATGCCTTGAGGGGGGGTGTTTCCAAAATGGGGTCACTTTTGGGGGGTTTCGACTGTTTAGGTACCACAAGACCTCCTAAAACCTGACATGGTGCCTAAAATATATTCCTAAAAAGAGGAGGCCCCAAAATCCCCTAGCTGCTCCTTTGCTTCTGAGGCCGGTGCTTCAGTCCATTATTACACTAGGGCCACATGTGGGATATTTCTAAAATTTGCAGAATCTGGGCAATAAATATTCAGTTGCGTTTCTCTGGTAAAACCTTCTGTGTTACAGATTTTTTTTTTTATTACAAGTGAATTGCGGCCCAAAAAATGAAATTTGTAAATTTCACCTCTACATTGCCTTAATTCCTGTGAAACGCCTAAAGGGTTAAAATACTTTCTAAATGTGGTTTTGAATACTTTGAGGGGTGCAGTTCTCAAAATGGTGTGATTTATGGGGACTTTCTAATATATAAGACCCTCAAAACCACTTCAGAACTGAACTGGTCCCTGAAAAAATGGCCTATTGACATTTTCTTGAAAATATGAGAATTTGCTGCTAAAGTTCTAAGCCTTGTAACGTCCTAGAAAAATAAAAGTACGTGAATAAAAATGATGCAAACATAAAGTAGACATATGGGGGATGTTAACTAGTAACTATTTTGTGTGGTATTACTATCTGTTTTACAAGCAAACACATTTAAATTTAGAAAAATTGTAATTTTTGCACATTTTTGCTAAAATTTGACGTTTTTCACAAATAAATATTGAATTTATCGACCACATTTTTTCACTAACATAAAGTACAATATGTCACGAGAAAACAATCTCAGAATCGCTTGGATAGGTAAAAGCGTTCCGGAGTTATTACCACATAAATTGACACGTCAGATTTGAAAAAATCGGCTGTTCCACAAGGCCAAAACAGGCTGCGTCCTAAAGGGGTTAAGATCCAGTTATAAACGAAAATCTAATTCTCCAAATTGGTACTGGTGTACCACTGATATATTTATTGTGGGTCAACTTGTACTACATTGTACATTAATGCGTTGTTAATCTACTTCCTATAGTGTGGGACCAGAGGGCATGTTGGGCTGGATTAACACGAGCACATTACGTCCGTAATGGACGGAACGTATTTTGGCCGCAAGTCCCGGACTGAACACAGTGCAGGGAGCCGGGCTCCTAGCATCATAGTTATGTACGATTCTAGGAGTCCCTGCCTCACTGCAGGACAACTGCCCCGTACTGAAAACATGATTACAGTACGGGACAGTTGTCCGGCATCGTACATAACTATGATGCTAGGAGCCCGGCTCCCTGCACTGTGTTCGGTCTGGGACTTCCGGCCGAAATACGTTCCGTCCATTACGGACGTAACATGGTCGTGTGAACCCAGCCTAAGACTATTGGTTGCCAGGTTGCAGTCTTGAGCTGGACAGTGTTCTTGATTCCCATGACAATAGGTTACTCCTCCCCCTAGACGGAAAGGGCTAGAGGCTATAATGAGATGCACTTAGCTGCCTCTCTCTGCGCATGCGCGTTTGGTTAGACGATGGCTGTGATTTTCGGGCATGTCACCTGACGCGCCGGGTGTCACATGACCACACGTCACGAATGACGTTTTTGCGATACTGATTGGCCAGCATAAGGGCTTGGCCTCAGCCTAAGGGGCGGAGTATATGTTATATATACTCCGAGTCCTGAGTGAAGCGTGCTGCTGATATCAATGCGAGCACGCTTCCGTGTGTGTAGCTGAAATAGAATATCTGTACACAATTCAATATTGCTGGTGCAGTAGCCAGCTTTATAATGAACAGACCCCTGATGATATGATTATACAGAAACGCGTATGGTCAAACATGAGATGGGATATATAGCGTAGGTGACGGCGTCATTGATATTTTACCCTGACACTGGGATTCTTAGGAGCGGTAACTGCAGACTCCGGCGTTGATATGGGTTCTATCCGCTCTAACACCAATGTTTAAACGTTTTTTGATCCCATATATCATATTAACCCCTTCCCGCATTTTCACATACATGCACGTCGGGGAATGCGGCTGGTTAGCGCATTCCCACGTGCATGTACGTGATGCAGTTAAACTGTCACAGCGCCGCGGGACGAGGTGACAGTTCATTGCAAACTGCTGTCCGAGACAGCTTAGCAACAGAGCTAGCCGACAGGGGACCAATGAAAGTGGTCCCCTCTTGGCGATCGCTGTGATAGGTCTGTCAGTGCAGACAGACCAATCACAGTTAGTGTGACAGGCAGGACTTGTTTTTCTATAGTCTCCGTCTCTGATCTCCTCTGTTGGTTTTGAGAGGAGATCACAGACGGATTTTAATTTTACTTGTGAATGAATTATACCCCCACAGCCTGATCAGTCACCCCCACAGCTAGTCAGTCACCTCCTGTGCTCCATCAGCACATCCCTGTGCCCCATCAGCAAATCCTTTTGCCTCATCAGCACCCCAGTGTGCCACATCACCCAATCAGTATCGTCTGTTGCCTAGTGACAGGCATCACTGAATCAGTTCAGTTTTTTCATTCTTGTAAAAATACAAAAAAAAGATATATAAAAGAATATTTAAAAAAAAACTATAAAAAAAGTTTGTTAGTGAGCGACAGGGATAGTAAATTAGTTAGGTATAGTATCAGACTAGCTTGTTAGAGTGTACATGGTGTAAGGTTAGGTACTGTCAGGGCTAGTTAAAAATAATTTAGCATTAGGGTATTAGGTAGGGCTAATTAGGGTTAGAGGTTCAGGGAGTTAAAAACTATTACAATGACAAAGCGGGTGTTCACTGCTGAAGAGGCTTACACCTTATTCTGTGCAGAGACAGAGTCTGACAGTGGAGATGAGGTGAAATTTTTGATGTCGTCATCCTCAAGTGACACATCTAGTGATGAACCCTCCCCCCCCCCCCCGTGGACGTTCTAGGGCTAGTGCGCAACCAAATTCAGATGCACCTGCGTGGATTGCCCCTTATAATTATAATTGCCACTCCAGGCACCAACGTGGACTCTACTGGATTCAGAGAGATTTTTTTAAATTAATTTTTCTCTGATGAATTAATTTGTCTTATGGTACAGCAGACAAATATTTATGCGGCACAATTTATTGCCCGCAATCCCAACAGTTACTATGCCAGGCCCCAAAAATGGACCCCTACCAATGCAAATGAAATACAGAAATTTTGGGGCCTGCTACTTAACATGGGCATTACAAAAAAGCCCTCTATTCGCTCCTATTGGAGCACTGATATGCTACACCATTGCCCACTTTACCGCCTCACCATGCCTAGGGCTCGTTTCGAGATCCTGCTACGTTTCCTGCATTACAACGATAATGAGGAATGCCCACCCACAAATGACCCCAGTTTTGAGAGACTGTTCAAAATTAGACCTGTAGTGAACCACTACAATTCAAAATTTAAAGAGATTTACAAAAAAATGCATTGCAGTGGACGAATCCTTGGTGCATTTCAAGGGCAGGCTACACTTCCACCAGTACCTGCCCAACAAAAGGTCTAAGTATGGCGTGAAGCTGTATAAAGTGTGTGAAAGCGTGTCTGGATACTCTTTTAAATTCTGAATCTATGAGGCAAAAGATTCTGCAATAGAGGCCCCAGACTGTCCCCCTGTCCTAGGAATAAGTGGGAAGATAGTATGGGATTTGCTGCACCCCTTACTGGACCAGGGATACCATCTATATATTGACAACTTTTATAATAGTGTACCCCTTTTGAAGTGCCTTGCTGTTAGAGGAACTGCAGCATGCGGCACAATGAGGAGAGTCCAAAAGGGTCTCCCCAAGGACTTTGTAGATCATACAGTGCGCCAAGGGGAAAGCAGGGCTGTTTGCAGCAGATGACATGGCGCCCCAAACCATCATTGACTGTGGAAACTTCACTGGACCGCAAGCATCTCGGATTAACTCCTCTCCACTCTTCCTCCAGACTCTGGGACCTTGATTTCCAAATTAAATGCAAAATTTACTTTCATCTGAAAACAGGACTTTGGACCACTCAGCAGCAGTGTTGGTCCACTGTGTTATATCAAGTCCAGAGTCAACGCAGCCGTCTACCAGGAAATTTTCGAGCACTTCATGCTTCCCTCTGCTGACAAGCTTTATGGAGATGCTGATTTCATTTCCCAGCAGGACTTGGCACCTGCCCACACTGCCAAAAGTACCAATACCTGGTTTAATAACCACAGTATCACTGCGCTTGATTCGCCGGCAAACTCGCCTAACCTAAACCCCATAGAGAATCTATGGGGTATTGTCAAGAGGAAGATGAGAGACACCAGACCCAACAATACAGACGAGCTGAAGGCTGCTATCAAAGCAACCTGGGCTTCCATAACACCTTAGCAGTGCCACAGGCTGATCACCTCCATGCCACGCCGCATTGATAACACCTCAGCAGTACCACAGGCTGATCGTCTCCATGCCACGCTGCATTGATGCAGTAATTCATGCAAAAGGAACTCCGACCAAGTATTGAGTGCATATACTGTATATACTTTTTAGTAGGACAACATTTCGGTATTAAAAGTCCTTTTTGAAATTGGGCTTGTATAATATTCTAATTTTCCGAGACACTAAATTTTATATATATATATATATATATATATACACACATACATATATATATACACATATACATATACACATAGCCAAATATATATATATATGACAAACACAGCACTCCAAACAAGCTGGACATCAGGCCATGTGCACGTTACTAGTGAAAGGATGAATCAACTCCTTGGTAATGAACAGCAGAAATGTAGAGCAAAATAACAGCACCAGAACTTCAGTATTGATGGAGAGATATTGGTTTATTCACCACAGAGTTAACAAGATGAGCAACGTTTCAGTTCACACCAGAACTTTTCTCAAGCTAAGAAAAAGTGCACCGTGCCAAGTATATTTAGGAAGAACATACAGTGCACAATAAATAATGCATTGCATCTCTAATCTATAATCATAGATATGTAAAAAAGCATATCTATATAAATAGTGAATCCATAAAAGACATATTTATAATATTCAATGTGCATAGAAACGATATCTCTCATAAATATGAACAGAATATGTAAATATGTGTTTAAATATGTTTAAATATATCAATAATTCTCAATGAAGAGGGGAGGGCAGAGGCCAACCATATATTCAAATTACTTTAACTAAAGTTAGATGAGTAGATGTAAAACTTACGGCACCATCTCCTGCAACCAGTATTTCGCATGCACAAGATGGCGCCGTGCCGGAAATGCGTCATTGGAACGTATACCAACCATAATAGGAAGATAACACTTGCGCAGAAAGAACATAGTCTCTGCGCATGCAAGAACAACGTCACTGTCAAAAAGACAGGGCATACAGACTGCTGGACAATACATGCCATGGCACAATGTCTAAACATTTATGGGAATCGGTGTTCTAGTTAGATAATAGGATCTTAGATCTCAACATTAAAGATTAACCAACCCATTTTAATGTCTAGGTGAAAAGCATAGTACACTTGACAAAATCCAAGCAACCAAACCAAATCCAGGCATCTACTTCTCACAATGGATTTATCTAGACAAAACAGACATGTCTAAAAATAGATAAATAGCAGATTCCACACTATATTCCATATTCCCAAGAAAAATTAATTGTTAAAATACATTTTCATTATGGTTCATTCCAAACACATTTAATAGGAAGACATAAAACAAATCAATATTTTATATGCATAACAATATTTGGATGATATTTTCCAATGGCTTCCTCTGCTCTCATAATAAAGGATCCCCTCCTATAGAAAATCGATACCTGTAACAAGACAAAGCACACATATATGTATAAGAAACAATTACAGCAAAAAAATGTATATAAATTTCATATGTTTTTTTTTTTAATCAAACAACTGTTTATTGAAAATACACAATATACATCTGTCATCTGCTATAAATCCACATTTAGCAGAAAAATAAAATTCACATTACACATATCATCTTTTCGTATAAATTCTGTGTATACATTACATATTTCCCATACGTTTCTTTAATAACATCCCCACCCCCCAACCTTAACTCCCTTCCACACCCCTTCCCCCCTCTGTGCGTCCATGTCTCTATCCCTTGGTATATCTCACTCCACTTTTATTGACCTCCCAATCCATAGTATTGTGTCCATTTACCCCATTGCTTATCATATTTATGAATCGCTCCACGTTTCATATAAATTCTTCGCTCCAAAGCCACCGTACAAGTAACATAACTTACTAGTTTCAGAAACCTCCGGGGGATCCCCCTGTAGCCAGTATTTAGCAATCAATTTTCTTGCGTGATATAGTACTTTTTTAATGGATAACAGTTCAGCCCTATCTTCTTCCACCCCTCCCATGCAGCTCAGCAGGTATATCTTAGGATCCAGTGGGAATTCCCTGCCATATATCCGAGACACCATTTCTTTAATCTCTCCCCAGTATCCGTGCAGCCTCGGACAGCTCCAGAACATGTGCTTCAGATCCGCCCCATCCAATAAACATCTTTGACATTCCATTGTAGATCTAAGCCGCATTTGCCAGAGCACCTTAGGTGTTCTATATACTATATATGTGTAGGAGAAAAAGTTGCGACCTCCTATGCGCCACACTAAGGGAGAGGACTTTTGGTGACTCTAATATTTCCTCCCACTCGTCCTCTGTCAATGTTCCCACATCTCTTTCCCATTTTGTTTTAACTTCTGCCATCGGATCCCCTAGAAATTTGAGAAGCAGCGTGCCATATATTAAAGATATAAGCCCTTTTGTGTCTCTTGCCCCAAGTATCTGTTCCACCACTCCCATACTGGAACAACCCATATCCAGCACCCTTGCCTGTGCTTGTGCCGCATGCCGCAGTTGAAGGTATTGATAAAATAACCTATGGGGGAGGCCAAACTCTTCCTGAAGCTGTGAGAAAGGTTTAAAAATTCCCTCATCATATAACTGACTCACCATTCGAACTCCATTTTGCTCCCACTCCTGAAATCCCTCCAGTGTGCTAAACTCCCCAAGGTATGGGTTGCTCCAGATGGGCATGTAATTAGAGCACCCCGTAACCCCCATTATGGCCTTACATTCCCACCAAACCTTATGAAGCAATAACAAGGTAGGTTTTCCTCTCGCCTCCCTCTTCAATTTATGGGATTCCAAGGCCTCTAGCATACTCATGCGCTGCCCCAGGTAGAATAGCAGCTTCCCCCTGGAATCCCAATCCTCTCTATCTTTCCATCCTGCAAAGTGCTGCAACTGCGTCGCCAAGTAATATACCCACGCATTTGGGATAGCCAACCCACCTTGCTCCTTTGGTAACTGCAATTTTTCCATTTTAATTCGAGGGATCCCCCTTTTCCACACCAAGTCCCTGAACAGGTTATGAATCCTCCTGAACCAATACTTAGGCAACCACACTGGAGCGTTATGCACCACATAAAGGATCTGGGGCATTAAAATCATTTTAATTAAATTCGCCCGTCCCAGTGCTGAGAGCGGTAACTTCAACCAAATTTTTGATCTATCTCGGATTTTCTCCAATAAGGGTTTCACGTTTAGGGCAACAAAGTCCTGCACCCTTGCCGAAACTGTAATCCCCAGGTACTTAAATTCCTTCACACAGGGTATATTCACCCCTCTCACCACCACCGGCAGACTCAGAGGGGTAAGCAGCAATAGCACTGACTTATTCCAGTCGATTCTCAACCCCGAGAATTTACCAAAGCTTTCCAGCACATTCATAACTGCCGGCAACGACCGATCTAGTCCCCTTAAAAATAACAAAACATCAACCGCATATAAGGCTATACGTTCCTCTAAGTCCCCATACCGAAATCCTTCAATATCCGGATGCTGCCTCACAACATTCGCTAAGGGCTCAATTGCTAAAGCAAATAACAACGGGGATAACGGGCATCCCTGACGCGTCCCCCTTTCCAGAGCAAAGATCTCTGACATCCTTCCATTAGCTCGAATTCTTGCCATTGGCTGTTTGTACAACAGTCGTACCCAGGTAATAAAGTTGTTCCCAAACCCCATGCGTTCCATCACCGCCCACATATATCCTCACTCTACACTATCAAAAGCTTTAGCAGCATCTAGGGATAACACTGCTCTAGACCGAGCATCGTCAGTATCTGCCTGAATATTCAGGAACAGCCTTCTCAGATTAACTGCCGTAGATTTTGATGGCATAAACCCCGACTGGTCTGGGCCAACAATGGTGGTCACTACTTTCGTCAGCCTATTAGCAAGAATTTTTGCAAGAATTTTAACATCTGAGGTCAACAGAGAGATTGGCCGATAAGATTCAGGCATAGTCTTGTCTTTCCCCTCCTTAGGAATAACTACTATGGCAGTCTCAGACATTGACCGGGGCAGACACCCCCTCTCAAAACCATCCTGAAACACTGTCAATAACTCTGGCAAGAGTACATCACCGCAGGTTTTATACAGCTCCACTGGTATGCCATCTAACCCTGGTGCCTTTTCATTTGCCATTGAACTCACCGCTTGTTGTATTTCCTCCAGAGTTAGTGGTGCCTCCAGCCCCTCCCTATCCTCTGCCGTCAGTGTGACCCATGTCATACCCTCTAAATAGTCTGCCAATAACGCTCCAGTATAGTCAACTTTAGAGCTATATAGTTCAGTATAGTAAGATTTCAACACCTTCAGCACACTTCCTGTGTCTTTGGCCACCACCCCTTTCCTGTCCTGTAAGCAATGAACAAACGTACTATCTTGTGCAGGCCTAGCTATAGTGGCCAACAATCTACCTGTCATTTCCCCCTCCTCATAATATTTCTGTTGCATAAAAAGTCGTTTATTAGCCACCTGCTCCATCACATGTTCCCTCAATAGTTTCTGGGCAATCTTCCACTGAGCAAGCGTATCTGACGTGCAATGTGTAACATGACTCTCCTCTGTTAGTGTTACCCTATTTGACAATTCCACACCCATTTGTTTAGTCCTATTCTTAATGGCCGTAATCTCTCGTATATATACCCCTCTAATATACGCCTTCGTCGCATCCCACAAGACGTCTACAGGCACCGTGCCAGAATTAAATTCAAAATATTCCTGTAAACTCGAGGCTATTTTTTCCCCCCCTACCAATTGAATCCAGAACGGATTTAGCCGCCAATGCATTCTAAGTCCTCCCTCCTGAGGACTGGTTTTGACTTTCATTAGCATTGGAGAGTGATCCGACAGCGAGCGCGGCAAGTATTCCACCTCTTCAACACATATAACTCCCAGACTATTATTGAATATCAAATCCAACCTGGACAGTGATCCATATGTAGAAGAGACACAGGAATATTGCACAGTAGATGGCCATTTAGCTCGCCACACGTCCGTAAACCCCACCTCCGTCATATATTTTCCAAACGATGTCAACCCGGCTTCCATTCCCCCTCCATTCCCCAGGAACTTATCACGCGCCTTATCCATTATATTGTTAAAGTCCCCCATTAGTATAGTGGGGACCATCGGCCAGCCAGCCAATTTCTCTAACACTTCCCGTATGGGGACCACAGAGTATGGGGGAGGCACATACAGTATCACTATAATACATTCCCAGTTAAAAAGTTTACAATGTACCCCTACATATCTACCTTCCCGATCACTGAATGAGTCCAGGCAACTAAACGGCAGGCTCCGATGTACCAAGAGACTAACCCCTCTTGAGTATGTGGAATGAAAGGAGTGGAAACTGTGTCTAATCCAGGTTCTATGCGCCTGATGGGCCGTGTCTTTGGTCAGGTGAGTCTCCTGCAATCCCATCACCCCAGCAGACTGTCTTTTCAATGAATCAAAAATAGCCCTGCGTTTTGTAGCCTCCCCCATACCCCTGACATTCCAGGACATAAAATTTACCCTTCCCCCCATCTAATCAAGGCTTGGATTTGACATTGAGATATACCATATAGTACAATACACTTCTGAATACGGCACGCTTTAACCCCCCCCCCCCGCCCCCCCCCCCGCAACACATCCCCTTCCCCCCTGTCATATCTCTCAACTCCCCACCTTGCCATAAACTTACCCTCCTAAGAGGGCCAGGGCAGGCGAAAAATTCGCCCTTATCAGGACATTTCAGCACCTTATTCACAATGTATAAATACATGTAAAATATTCTATGCATTGTACTTCAGAAGCTCCGATCCTCCCGCCACCAGAATACAGCATATACATGTTATCTTCACATTTCAAGTAATCATATCACGGTCAACCTTCCAGTATTCCCCCCCCCCCCCCCTCCCTTCCCCATTTCTAAAAGAAAAGGATTTCAACTCCCCTCCAACAATTCAGCATTTCAACGCACAACCGCATTTCTTTCTCCTCTCCCTCCACCAGCAACAGTCCCATCAGGAACCTTCCATCTCAGGTGCGCGCAGCAGCTTCTTCCCTCTCCTGACGAAGACGATCCTCATGGCTGTCCAGCCATCTGAGCACATCTTTTGGGCTTTCAAAGAATTGGACAGTCCCCAGCGCCACCACCCGCAGCTTCGCTGGATATAACATGGAGTATTGGACCCGAAGACTCCTCAGCCGTTTTTTTATATCTAGGAACTGCAGTCGTCGCTTCTGAATCTCAGCTGAGAAATCTGGATAAAAGGAGACTTTCGCCCCGTTCACACTAATATCTTGGCGTTCCCGAGCTTGCCTAAGAATCAGATCTCGGTCTTTGTATTGGAGCAATTTCACCAAAACTGGCCTGGGCGGTCTTCCAGGTGGGCCAGGTCGAGTGGGAATTCTATGTGCTCTTTCCACTGCAAACAATGGCGTCAAGGATTCTTTGCCAAACACTTCTAGCAGCCATTTTTCAAAATAAGAATCTGGATGGGCCCCTTCCACTTTCTCCGGGATCCCCACCATCCTCACATTATTTCTGCGCAAACGATTCTCCAAGTCGTCCGTTTTGGACAAATGGTAATTTACGTCCACAGCCATTGCATTCACATCTCTCCGCATGGGTAGCATTCTGTCTTCCAGCTCACTGACCCGACCCTCCACCGCCGTTGTACGTTCAGACACCTTCTGCAGGTCATGTCGTATAATAGAAATGTCCTCTTTGATCCCACCCACCTGACAGGTAAGTTTGGCTAGAGTAGAATTGCACTGGCTTACCGCCAAAAAAACATCTGCCAAGGTGGGTCCAGGCACTGCCTTGTCATGTATGCCTCCTTCCGATCCGTCTGTGTGGTTATCCGGCATCCCTTCTCCATTTTCCTCCTCATCCGACTCCATCTGTGTCCTCAGTGGCTCAAACCGGGACCCGGAGCCTGAACCCTCCGCCATCCTCTCCCTACTACTCATCTGCCCCCTGCTTACAGCAGGCTTCGTAGGTGTGTGCCGGGCAAAGCGCTCTAACCTCGATGCTGCCGCCCCTCTCACATCTCTGCGCTCCGTGAAGGAGCCCGCGTCGGCGCCATCTTGCTTCTTCAGCTCCTCGTCCTCTGCCGCCTTTGACTTCCGGGATCGGGTCATTATGAGTGTCGGTTTTGTTCCGAAATATCGTCCCCGGGTTCTCCACCACTTCTCCTCTCGTGTTAAGTGATTCACCGTGCAAATTAACAACTGCATGATATAGTTTAAGGAGAATGGCAGCGGGAGCTCCGGATCCTGCTTCTTCTCACATGCGCTGCTAGGCCACGCCCCGCTAAATTTCATATGTTTAGAAACAAGTAAATAAACGAATCCAACAAATACCCAGGAGAATGCTCAAAATCGATTCACCTGGAATCATGGCAAGTCGCTTATGGTATATGAGAAAATTAAATGTGTGGGATATAGGCATAGTCTATATTGAGTCCTTTTGGGGCCATGGTTTCTAAAGTGAAAATCTACTCTAGAAAAGAACCAAAAAAATATTTCTGTAATTGTTTCTTATACATATATGTGTGTTTTGTCTTGTTACAGGTATCGATTTTCTATATGAAGAGATCCGTTATGAGAGCAGAGGCAGTCATTAGAAAATATCATCCAAATATTGTTATGCATATAAAATATTTACTTGCTCTGTCTTCCTATTAAATGTGTTTGGAATTAACCATAATCAAAAATTTTCTTAAAAACAATTTTTTTTCTTGGGAATATAGTGTGGAATCTATTTATCTATTTTTAGACATGTCCATTTTGTCTAGATAAATCCATTGTGAGAAGTAGATGCCTGTATTTGGTTTGGTTGCTTGGATTTTTTTCAAGTGTACCATGCTTTTCAGCTAGACATTAAAATGGGTTGGTTCTATATAATCTTTAATGTTGAGATCTATGATCCTATTATCTAACTAGAACACTGATTCCCATAAATGTTTGGCCATTGTGCCATGTCTGCGCATGCGCGGCTATAGCATGTATTGTCCAGCAGTCTGTATGCCCTGTCTTTTTGACAGTGACGCTGTTCACGCATGCGCAGAGACTCTGTTTTTTCTGCGCAAGCGTGATCTTATTATGGTTGGTATACGTTCTAGTGACGCATTTCCGGCATGGCACCATCTTGCGCATGCGCAATACTGGTTGCAGGACGCAGTTTTTTTCAAACACATTGAGGAGATGGCGCTGTAAGTTTTACATCTACTCATCTAACTTTATTATAAGTAATTTGAATATATGATTGGCCTCTGCCCTCCCCTCTTCATTGAGAGTTATTGATATATTTAAACATATTAGTGGTTTATTTAGATATTCTGTTCATATTTATGGGAGATATTGTTTCTATGGCACATTGAATATGTAAATATGTCTTTTATGTATTCACTATTTGTACAATAAATAATGCATTGCATCTCTAATCTATAAATCATAGATATGTAAAAAAGCATATCTATATACTGTATGTACTTCCTAAATATACTTGGCACGGTGCACTTTTTCTTTGCTTGAGAAAAGTTCTGGTGTGAACTGAAACGTTGCTCATTTTGTTAACTCTGTGGTGAATAAACCAACATCTCTCCATCAATACTGAAGTTCTGGTGCTGTTATTTCCCTCTACATTTCTGAGATATATATATATATATATATATATATATATATATATATATATATATATATATACATACGTTTACATTAGGATACTCTACTCTTGTTTAATATGGTCTCCTGGAAACTACCAGTAAAATTTAGCTTTTAATTCCAAATTAATGATGTCATGCAACTCTGACAGGTTTCTCTTTTTCTAGGAACTTTGATGAGGTCATTTCCTGCTTTTCAGACCCTCCTCCTCTGTTCAGCGAGGCTCGATCCACATTTTATGATGAAGAAGACAACAAGGTAGGTGCCACAGCTTTAAAAAAAAAATCCATCCATAACTTTATGTACACACAGATAACATAAAGACATGGTATGCGCACAGTGAAAGACTTGTTTGACATTAATAATAACAAATATATCTGCTTACACATGAATTGTGAAATCTATAACAGAAGATTTGTTTATGCTTACTATCAAATTTGCTGCTTTACAGCTAGCCATAAACATTAGATGTATGTTGGCCAAACCCACCGATTTTGGCGGGACAGGCTGACTGTTGTGTATTGCGGTGTCCCAGCTCTCAGGCATTTGGAACTTGAACATGCCCGATCCTTTTGTTCGTTAGTAGATAAGCTGTCGGTGGCTTTCTCCCTTCCCCTTATGGAAAACAAATGCTGTGCAGCTGACCGCTATCTCAAGTGTATGGCCAGCTTAAGTCATTGCTATAGATAAGGCAACTGACTTCTCCACTTAAAGAGGCTCTGTCGCCACATTATAAGTGCCCTATCTCCTACATAATCGCATCGGCGCTGTAATGTAGATAACAACAGTGGTTTTTATTTTGGAAAATGATCATTTTTGAGCAATTTTAGTTTTATGCTAATTAGTTTCTTAATGCCTAACTGGGCGGTTTTTAACTTTTGACCAAGTGGGCGTTGTGAAGAGGAGTGTATGACGCTGACCAATCAGCGACCAATCAGCGTCATACACTTCTCTTCATTCATGTCCATTTGTACTCAGCACAGAGTGATCTCGCTGTGCTGTCACATACACCCACATTAACGTTACTGAAGTGTCCTGAGAGTGAATAGACATCGCCTCAAGCCAGGACGCGATGTCTATTCACACTCCTGACACTTCGGTAAAGTTTGTGTGGGACTTACTCACACAGCACAGCGAGATCACGCTGTGCTGTCGTTCACAGTGTGATCTCGCAGTGCTGTGATTAAGTCCCACACAAACGTTACCAAATTCTCGGGAGTGTGAATAGACATTGCGTCCTGGCTGGAGGTGATGTCTATTCGCTCTCAAGACACTTCAATAAAGTTAATGTGGGTGTATGTGACAGCACAGCGAGATCACGCTGTGCTGAGTACAGCGAGATCACGCTGTGCTGACTACAAATGGACATGAATGGAGAGAAGTGTATGACGCTGATTGGTCAGCGTCATACACTTCTGTTTACAACGCCACCTGGTCAAAAGTTAAAAAACGCACAGTTGGGCATTAAAAAACGAATTAGCATAAATCTAAAATTGCTCATAACTTGCTAAAAAATGATTGTTTTTCAAAATAAAAAACACTTATCTAAATTACAGCTTCAAACGGATTATCTAGGACATAGGGCACTTATAATGTGGTGACAGAGCCTCTTTAAAGTGCCACTGTCATGAGACATGAGTGGCCCTTTCGATTCAGGCAGTTTTAAGATGCCTAAGACAATTTAGAATAGATGCCGCAGAGCCGGAGTTCGGGGGTTGTTCATTACCTGTAACAATATTAGAGATTTGACTGTTTTACATATAAACTCGAATCCTAAAAAGTACATGCAGGGTTATTTTCTATTAGTCCAACATTTGGTGGCTGACAGTTGTATGCAATATTTACCCAGGGTCACTAACAAAGAAAAATAATTCTATCATCCACTTGGGAAGCTGACATTTGCTTGCACAATTTCAGCAGATTCCAGCTCTTTAACCTCTAAAATTTTCTGACCGTATCAAAATTCTTATTGCTTTTGTAAGTGAAGAACCAAGTTGTATTTGCTTAGCGTTAAAGCAACCTCTTTAGGTTGTTGCAACATCCGTATCGAGTATAGTATTAAAATGTGTACAAAAGATACACAACTTCTCTTTTGACTGTTACTCTTAAGGATTTCAGTATGTTGAAATTATAAAATTAAAGCATTTCTTACCATCCATGCCCTTAGAGCATCCGAGAAGAGCCCATCCACATTCTGAATGTGGCTATAAAGTCTGCAGATCGAATGGAGGACGAGGAGCTGGTGACAATGTTTAGAACTTTCTCCCAGTCAAAGGTGTGCACTGTAATATTAAAACATAACTATAGCTTCTGTAGAGTGTCTTGATGTTTAAAGAAAAACTCCCATGAAATTTTTTATTGCTCTGCCCGTTTATAACGAGCATCATGTACATGTAAATGATATCTATTTCCTCACCGAGCGTCTAGCTTCCAATACATAGACTTTGTTCGGCTCCCCCGTGTGGCCACGTGATCTGTAAACTGACTCGCCGATTCACACAGCGTCTTATGTGTAGACCGGAAGCCAGTTTCTCTATGCAAGTCTCAGAATGTGAGTATCATAGACTTACATAGAGAAACTGGCTTCTGGTCCTCACATAAGACGCTGTGTGAATCGGCGAGTCAGTTTACAGATCACGTGCCCGCACAGGGGAGCCGAAAGAAGTCTATGTATTGAAAGCAAGACGCTCGGTGAGGAAATAAATATCATTTACATGTACAGGATGTCCATTACAAACGGGCAGAGCAATAAGAGTTTTCATGGGAGTTCTTTAAGGCTTAAACTTATGAGAAAATAGTTTAAAGCAGATAAGTTTTTCATGACAATATTCAGTATAAAAAGTATTGTTTCTATCTGATCTTAGAACATATATTTCTCTATGCATTTTTGGTATGAGAGGGATATTTGGGATCACTAAATGGGGGTTTTGGAGTTTGTCACTAACCCGCTTTCTGTTTCTGCAGAAAAATATCTTGGTGGACTATGGTCTACGGAGAATCACCTTCCTGATAGCCCAGCAGGTTGGTGAACACACCATTATTGTGAAATATATGTAAGCTGGCGACAAATCTACAAGTAGCTCTTTTACAAAAGGAAGAAAATTGACTCTAAAGTTCCCTTTGCATGTCTACCCAGTCATTCAGGACATGAGTTGGATAGTATCTAATAAGACACACACATCTGTTGAGATATCTGCTTTAGCCTTTTGGGCCGCATCCACACAAAGCAAGGATATGGTTACCCATGTGAGGTAACGAAATCTGAAGTCTTTGTTTTAGTAAGCTGGAGAGAGATGGGCAGATCATCTTGTTTATCCTATTGGTGACCAACTTAATAAGCAGTTTGGCTGACTGACATCAAATCCGTGAACTACATGGCTCCACATCAGAGTTATTTGCATACTACAGTAAATAGATTGTAGTCACATTATTGTCAAAGATTGTAATGACTAATAATCATTTTCACACTTAAAGGGGTATTCCCATCTTATAGCACCCTCCCGTCCACTGATACAGTACATCAATTTGTCCATCAATGGTTGCACTTGCTCGGCTCTCTCCATTGAAGTCTATAGGAGTTTGGCAAAGAGCCAAGCAAGCAGTGTTTGTCTTTACGTAGCTCACACAGGCTTCAATAGAGAGAGGTGTGTACAAATTGATTAAACAAGCAGTTGTTTCGTGGTCCGTTCAGGGGACCTGATTCTCCCGATAGGTGGGGGTCCCAGTAGTGGGACCCCTACCTATTAAGCATTTATGGTATATAAGTTACTGGGGTAGTTTGCACAAAAACAGCCAAATTCTTTACCATGTTTCCTCTTAAATTGTGACCCTCTCAAGTGTGTTTTATACAGTAGGATGCACATTCCTATTTGTTTACCAAAGTTACTCATTTTCAGTTTCTCCTTTCTTGTAGAGAGAGTTTCCCAAGTTCTTCACGTTTAGAGCACGAGATGAGGTTGGAATATTGTTATATGTTTAAGGGCAAATTCCACTAAATCTTTTTTTTTTGTAACTTGATTTAAAATAAGGTTGGAATCTTTTTTTTTGCTTAGTTCGCGGAGGATCGAATTTACAGACATTTAGAGCCTGCCCTGGCATTCCAGCTGGAGCTGAATAGAATGAGAAACTTTGAACTGACTGCTGTCCCATGTGCCAACCACAAAATGCATCTCTATCTTGGTGCTGCCAAAGTAGGAGCTGGTATAGAGGTTACCGACTACAGATTCTTCGTTCGTGCCATTATTCGACATTCTGACCTTGTTACAAAGGTACTGTTTTGTTTCCCATCGTTTATCTCTATGCATACCTGAACTATTTTATATTGTATTAGATACACTAGGATAGTTCTTTAAATATTATTGTAGTATATTAATCCCTTTTTAGATGGTTTTAATTAAAGGGGTTGTCCACCTTCTGACGACTGATGACCTATCCACCGGATAGGTCATTAGTATGTCATCGGTGCAGGTCCGACACCGATAAGCCGCTCCGGTGGCCTGCGGGCATCGGATGTTGTGGCACATAATGCTATGTACGGAGCCCGGAAGCAGTTGGCTCCATACATAGCATAGCGGCCGTGCTGCAGAACTGCAGGTCTGCTCCGATTCACTTGAATAGGAGCAGAGCTGCAGTACTGCAGCTCGGCCGCTATTCCGTGGCCGGAGCTAACTGCTTCCGGCTTGTACGTCCGGTGCACGTAGGCACCGGACCAGCTGATCTGTGCGGGGCCTGGGGGTCATACCCCCACAGATCATGTACTGATGACCTATCTGGTGGATAGGTCATCATTTGTCAGAAGAAAAAACCCTTAATGACCAGCCAATTTTAAACCTTAATGACCAAGCTATTTTTTACGTTTTTCCATCGTCACATTCCAAGAGCTATAACTTTTTTGTTTTTGCGTCGACATAGCTGTATAGGGTCTTGTTTTTTGCGGGACAAGTTGTATTTTTTAATAGCATCATTTTGGGGTACATATAATTTATTGATTAATTTTTTTGGGGGGGAAATAGAAAATTAACAGAAATTTCGCCACTTTTTTTGCGTCCTAAATCTACGCCGTTTATGGTATAAATAACTCAATAACTTTATTCAGCGGGTTGTTGCGATTGAACGATACCAAATTTGTATAGATTTTGGATGTTTTACTACTTTTACACAGTAAAAACGCTTTTTTTTCCAAAATGATTTGTTTTTGTGTCTCCATATTTGAAGAGCTATAACTTTTTTATTTTTCCGCCGATGCAGTTGCATGAGGGCTTTTTTTTGCGGGACGACTTGTAGTTTTTATTGGTACCATTTTGGAGCAGATACGACTTTTTGATCAGTTTTTTTCACATTTTTGGCAGGATTCACAGAAAACAGCAATTTTTCCATTGTTTTTTATTTTTTACGGCGTGCAGCTTAAATAATGTAATAGCTTTATAGTCGGGGTCGTTACGGATGCGGCGATACCAAATATGTGTAACTTTTTAACTTTATTTAGTTTTTTTAATAGTAAAACATTTTGTAAGGGAAAAAAGAGGGTTTTTCATTTTTTTTTCAAATTTTTTTTATTAACTTTTATTTAACTTTTTTTAACTTTTTTACTACGGACAGGCATTTACTAAAGGCAGACCTGGGGGCCTTTATTAGGCCCACCGGCTGCCATCGGAGACAGACACTCGGCGATATTATCGGTCGGTGGGAGAGGGAGCTCCCTCCCTCTCCAAAACAACTCAGATTCGGCGCTCGCTATTGAGCGCCACATCTGAGGGGTTAAACGGGTGAGATCGATACTGATATCGATCTCACCCGTTCGAGCAGGGATGCCCCCAGCCCTCAGCTACCTCTGGTAACTGAGAGCAGGGAGATTTAACGGCTCCCTGCTCTGTTTATTTATTCTGATGCAGCGCCGTGAAAAGGCGTATGCATCAGAATAAAGCCCATTAGTGGTTGCCGTAAGGCGTATTGGCGGTCACTAACAGGTTAACTGAACCTCGCTTTATTGTGATCATAAGATTTTTGGGGGGGGGGGGTTTGGCATGTATAATTTGTTTGGATTTCCATTTTTAAGGTAAAAAATAAACAGTGGGCAAAATAGCACTATCAATATTAAATGAGTAAAATTAAGAGAACACAGACATCAAAGAGTATTTTTTATGAAGAAACATTTTCTTTGGATTTGTCCTTTTTCAGGAAGCTTCTTTTGAATACTTACAAAATGAAGGTGAACGCCTGTTGCTTGAGGCTATGGATGAACTAGAAGTGGCTTTTAATAATACCAGTGTCCGCACCGACTGCAATCATATCTTCCTTAACTTCGTTCCCACTGTCATTATGGACCCTTCAAAGGCAAGTGATTTTTTATTTTTGTTTACAAGTTTGATAACTAAGCAATCTTTGGTAGAACATTCTATCCAAAGGGACATTGAAATCAGTGGAGATTAGATTTTAATAATGTATCACAGTTTTCCTAAAAACTGAAATATCTGGTGCCAAAGGTGTTTTGTTCCATAGAATTTTTATTCTGAAAATCAGTGGTGGTCCAAAGTCACAGACTTTACCGACATGATCGTCTGACATATATCTATGACATGGAAGGAGATAATTTTTGGCTTGCTTTTCCTTTTTAAAGTAAAGTTTCAAGCAACAACCCCAGGGTAAACTTTATTATTACTCGCGTCAAACATATAAGGAGCTAGTGGGTAAATGCATTTAGCCAGATGCCCCGTTTTTGAAGAGGAATATTTAAAGTTACTACTTTATTTCAATGCCATTCTTTATTGTCCTTCATTTAAAGACACTTATTTTAACACATATATCCAATGTTAAAATGTACCCATCTGGCTATTTATTATATGAAGGTTTTGGTAATACACAGTCGAGTCACATTATTATGACCACCAGCTATTATCCAGAGTAACCGCCGTGTGCACATGGACAGCAGCTAGACGGGCTGGGAGTGACTCAATAAGGTGCTGGTAGGTTGTCTCAGGTATCTGGAGCCATGCTGACTTCAGTACATCCCAAGTTTACTGGAGGGTGCGTGGGGGAGGATCCATAGAGCAAACAAGACGATCAAGGTGATCTCACAGATGCTCAATTGGGTTCAAGTCTGGTGAATTAGGGGGCCAAGGATGTACTTGTCGCATGTCACATTGTCTTGCTGGAAGATTCCATCTGCCCCAGGGAAGACAAACAGCATGTATGGGTGGACGTGATCTGCAACGATGGATTCATACCCAAATCGATTGAGTGTCCTCCACATGGATGAGTGGGCCCAGAGAATGCCATGAAAAAATTCCCCAGACCATAACGTTACCGCCAACAGCTTGAGTTCTTCCAACAATTGTTGCATTGTTCTCTGATGTTTCCCGTCTGGCACACCAATGTCCATCCGTTCGATGAAGCAGAAAATGTTACACATCGGAGAAGGCAACCCTTTGCCAATCATCGGTGGTCCAATTCCGATACTGCCGTACAAATGGAAGTTTTTTTTCCCCCGATGCACCTTTGTTAGCATAGGAGCAGTGACCATCTGTGTGCTTTGGAGCCCCATACGTAGTAGGGTTCGCTGAACTGTTTTAGACACGGTCTGGTAGCCCCCTGATTGATTTTCATGGTGAGCTGCTCTACTGTCGCGTGTTGTTCAGCCCTAGCGCACCTTCGTAGCCGATGTTCACCTCTCACATCAATGGCATGTGGTGCTCCGCAGTTTCCACGTTGGTTATTCCCAATGGTGCCATAATAATGTGACAAGACTGTAGTATATATTAGTTTTAAATGCTTAAAAAACATGTTCTCTTTCTATGACAAATTTTCAACTCCACCTGACAGCTTTGTCGTCTTCTGTCATTCTATTAGATTGAGGAGTCCGTCCGCTCCATGGTTATGAGATATGGCAGTCGTTTATGGAAGCTACGAGTACTTCAGGCTGAAGTGAAGATTAATATCAGGTTAACTCCCACAGGCAAAGCCATCCCCATCCGTCTCTTTCTTACCAATGAGTCTGGCTACTATTTAGACATCAGCCTTTATAAAGAGGTGACCGAACCCAGTACTGGACAGGTGAGTAACAATCTTTGTCATAACATGTGGCAGACATCCTTTTGTAAAACTGTGGTTTAGTAGCTGTTGTGTGTGAATTGAAATCCATGTTCTGGGGACAAATGATTGGATGTGCTGAATAGATATAGTGATCGCTATGAATGAATCATTGAATTTGCCTGACAATTGACCTCTGACAGTTATTTCTCAACTTTACTGTTATAACCTTTTTAATTTTGTTAAATTAAAAGTTTTATTTTTTTCTGTAACAACAGATCATGTTTAATTCATATGGTGATAAGCATGGACTTATGCATGGAATGCTGATCAATACCCCCTATGTAACCAAGGACCTTTTACAGTCTAAGAGATTCCAAGCTCAATCGCTAGGGACAACATATGTGTACGATTTCCCTGAGATGTTTAAACAGGTAAGATTTTGGCTACATTGCACGAGATTTTCAACATTGATCACAAGCATAAACCTCCCAAACATCCTTGTACAAGGAATAACTTGTTGCCTTTGTTTGTGCAGTTTGTTTGTTCACTTTTGAATTGTCTTGTTGCAGGCTTTGTTTAAACTGTGGGGACCAGGAGAACCACGAGCCTCAGATGTTCTCACCTACACAGAATTGGTCCTTGACAGCCAGGGTCAGTTGGTTCAGTTGAACAGATTACCTGGTGGAAATGAGGTAATTATGTGCCTTGGCTTGTTTAGATATTAATAAGCCATTTAAAAAAGACCTCATAGAGGCCGGCTGTACTCATTAGATAGCTTAAAATGACATGTAAAACTTGTATAGAAAAAATGTATAATCCTAATTTATGAAGAAGGTATTTTCAATGTGATTTGTTTGCATGCAAAAAAATACTTAGATTGTGTTGCAAATGAAATACATTCACAAGCAAGAATAATCTAAAATGTGTATTGGGAGATACATTATTATTATTACTGAAAGTGTCGTATGACGCAACCTCTCTTTATCTCCCTCTTTGCATTAGGTTGGAATGGTTGCTTTCAAGATGAAGATTGAAACTCCTGAGTATCCAAAAGGACGTGACCTCATTGTAATCTGCAATGATATCACCTACAAGATTGGCTCTTTTGGCCCACAGGAAGATATGCTCTTTCTGCGAGCTTCAGAGCTTGCTAGGAAAGAAGGAATCCCTCGAATTTATATTGCAGCCAACAGTGGTGCACGGATAGGACTGGCAGAAGAGCTCCGACACATGTTTCAAGTAGCTTGGATTGACCCCTCTGACCCTTACAAAGTGAGTTTAAAGGACAATGAATGGTGTCTTACGTCGACTTTCCTAAGAGACCTGATAAATGTACAAATTAAATATGGACAGTTGTTTTTGTTTTTTTTGTTTGTGTTTTTTAAAGTTAGGTACAGTTATTGATTTAATTAATTTGAAGTCCTCTAGAAAATGGTGTAAAAAAAAAACTGGCTCCCCTCATTGATATAAGTTTGTTTCTGTCTCACCAGGGCTTCAAGTATTTGTACCTGACGCCTCAGGACTACACACGGATAAGCTCTCTGAATTCTGTACATTGTGAACATGTGGAAGATGAAGGTGAATCAAGGTACTTATGCATTGCAACCACTGTGTTGAATATATGTTGGACTGTTTGTAATGTTGACTTTAAAATCCCATGCATTGTTCTGCCCTCCAGGTATGTGCTGACTGACATCATTGGAAAAGAAGAAGGAATTGGAGTAGAAAATCTGAGGGGATCAGGAACAATTGCTGGAGAATCATCTCTGGCATATGATGAAATTATAACCATAAGCATGGTATGTGCACTCTTCCCTATTGACCCCTGGTGTAAACCGCTATGGTATTTTCCTTCTTTCGTTCTATGCAATGTTCAATAATGCGTGGATCACATGTGTCTATGATCATATCATTCATGTACTGTACATTCACCACTCGATATTCACATTCCCTACTTTAGGTCACATGTCGTGCAATTGGGATAGGAGCGTACCTGGTGAGACTGGGTCAGCGTGTCATACAAGTAGAGAATTCCCATATTATTTTGACAGGTGCAGGTGCTCTGAACAAGGTAAGTCAATGTTGTATTCCCTGGATAGTTATCATAAGTGTTACTTACTTTCCCAGCTGTCGTGTTAAAAAAAAACTGTAGTTATATTTTTGTCTATTGTATACCTCCCTTTATAATAATTTTCAGAAAACTCCCAATACTTTCTAAAAGAAGGATGAAGTTTAAGAATTTTATAAAGAAACACATTTCTGTTTAAGGTTCTTGGTCGTGAAGTGTATGCCTCTAATAACCAGTTGGGAGGAGTGCAGATTATGTGTAATAATGGGGTGTCTCACACTATGGTCCCTGATGATTTTGAGGGAGTGTATACCATTCTTCAGTGGCTCTGCTATATGCCAAAGGTAAGATACTTTACTCACAAATTACCTATTCATGTCAATGTTTCTTTTTCTGCAATATGAGCCCTATTCAAAGGGTTGGTAATGCAGATAAGTAAATATAGATATGTATGTTTTTTTAGATGGCGGTGGTGCATTTTAGTAAAGAAAATAGTGTCGTTATACTTATTGATGATAAAAATAATACATCTACATACATATGTATACCCATATCTCAAGGACAAACACAGTCCAGCCCCTGTTATCTCACCTGCTGACCCAATCGACCGTTATATTGAGTTTATTCCGACAAAGGCTCCCTATGATCCCCGCTGGATGCTTGCTGGAAGACCTCATCCCAGTAAGTCCACAGGTTTTATCCCCCTCTTCTCTATAGTGTGAAAGATTTTACTATTAAACGAACTTATTTCCATCTCTAGCTGTCAAAGGGACATGGCAGAGTGGTTTCTTTGATCATGGAAGCTTCAATGAGATCATGCAACGCTGGGCACAGACTGTAGTGGTGGGTCGGGCAAGGTATGACCACAGATACACTGCTACCATTTGATGTTTGTCAGATCTTATAGAACAATTGCACATAAAGGATGATATGTTGACATCTGTGATTTGATTTTTAGATTAGGAGGAATACCGTTGGGAGTTATCGCTGTGGAGACCCGGAGTGTAGAGATGGCAGTGCCAGCTGATCCTGCAAACCCTGAATCCGAAGCTAAGGTCCTTTCAGTTATGTTGTGATCTTCCAAGCTTTAGTTCTCCTAAACAGCTAGGGATTATCTACCACTTCATAGGTCCTCTAAATAAGTTAACTTTTTTTTTTGTATATTCCTTATCATTTATTATGTTAAGGTGCAGTAATTGTTCAAACAAATAGTTTGTGATGATGAGTTGTAAATGTGTTTTGTTTTTTTTTCCCAGATAATCCAGCAGGCTGGACAGGTATGGTTTCCAGATTCAGCATTTAAAACTGCACAGGCTATAAAAGATTTCAACCGCGAGGGGTTGCCCATAATCATCTTTGCCAACTGGAGGGGATTCTCTGGTGGTATGAAGGGTGAGTACAAAAGACTGCAATTACAGCAATTTTATGGCTAAATAATGTCTGATAGAAAGGTGTATCTGGAATTTATAAAGTGTAACCGGAAACTGATACAATTATGTTTTCTGTAGATCTAGCTACAAACTGGTAGCTCGATAATTCTGACATTGTCACTGTTAAAGCTTATTTGCAGAACATTTTAGTTTAGCATATATTGTCTTACAGATATGTACGATCAGGTGCTAAAGTTTGGGGCATACATTGTGGACAGCCTTAGAGAATTCAAACAGCCTGTTTTAGTATACATCCCACCATATGCTGAGTTACGAGGAGGATCATGGGTTGTTATTGATCCCACAATCAACCCTCTCTACATGGAACTTTATGCAGACAAGGAAAGCAGGTGGGTAAACCTTAATTTAGAATAACTTAAAGGGGTTATCCAGGTTTCTAAAATGAATGGCCTCTCCTTAGGATAGGCCATCAATAGTAGATCGGTGGGGGTCTGACTCTCGGCACACCCCCGGCCATCAGCTGTTTGAATGGGCCATGGTGCTCGTGCTAGCACCGCAGCCTCTTCATTGTTTAAATTGTTTACTTACTTTTCATTGTTTAAATGGTTTTCTTCCTCATTCGTAGCTGCACGCACAATTATATTTTTAGCGCCCGTGTAAGGCATTGCACCACTGTCCCATTCACGGTCTCTTCACAAAGTTCTACCAAACTCATACCCTTCCTCTGATGCCAGCCTTAGTTTCAAGGTGCTCCAAGCTGCTGTGCGTTAGGCACCTTCTTTTGCCCAACCTCTGGGGCTGCTTTAGAACGTCCCATGGTGCTGTGTCCCCCAATGAGTTCAACAAGAAAGAGTTTTTACGATAAGAATAAAAATCTAATTTCTCATTAATACCATTGGGGAACACAGCACCGTGGGTATAGTTCTCTGCCATTAGAAGACGGACACGAGATTTTAAAAAAAGTTCCTCCTATGCAGGCTATACCCCTCCCCAGGCACTAGGGTAATCCATTTGTGCAGCAGCAGTAGGCGGAAAGGGAAAGCCCACATGGGGAAGCAACAGAAAACCAAATTGATACCGGGAGAAAACTGAACCAAACAACCACAAGGCCAAGGTCCAGGAAGACCTCTAGTGTTTCAACTTTCTATTCAAAACTGTGTAATCAAAATAGTTCTGTGTTGTCTGCCTGTAAGATTTATCAACCATCTTTTCTGTTCTTTCAGAGGTGGGGTCTTGGAAGCAGAGGGCACAGTGGAAATCCGCTTTAGAAGGAAAGACCTCATTAAGACCATGAGGCGGTTAGACCCAGTGTATACCCAGATTGTAGAACAGCTTGGTGAGTACAGTGTCAAGAAGTTGAGGTCCATTGCTTGAATCGTTGTACCACATTGTGGGAAACACAGATCGTCATTTCATTTACCATATGTCCTTAACTTTCTTCAGGTACACCTGAGCTGACGGAGTTGGAGCGTAAAAGCTTAGAAAATAAGCTAAAGGCTAGAGAGGAACAACTACTTCCCATCTACCACCAGATTGCTGTGAAGTTTGCAGATCTACATGACACCCCTGGCAGAATGCAAGAGAAAGGAGTCATTACAGTTAAGAGCAGCCTCTTTTATTTGTTAAATGGTATTCTATATTACAGCACTAAACCTGTATAATTATTTATTGGTTTTTATTTCATGTACATTTGGGAAAAAGGAACTGAGGTTTTTTGTGGAGTTTTTTTTTTTCACATGTTTATTTTTGGTGGCTTCACAGAGTGTAGCATTGTATATTTTATGTCAGATTTGCAGATTGGGCTAACTTTCAATGTATTGACTTCTGTTCAATTTCTAAGGGCTACATCTCTTTTTTTTTTTTCTACATATAGCTAAAAATAATTATTAAACCTATTGATGTACCTCACATTGTGTATATGTGTTCGAATCTGTCATACTGTATTTCAAAGCTTTCTGTCTCTCCTCTAAACATCAGGATATTCTGGATTGGAAGGAGACAAGAACTTTCATGTATTGGAGACTGCGTCGGCTGCTCCTGGAGGAAGTGGTGAAGAGGGAGATCCTTCATGCAAATAATGAGCTCAGTGACATACACATCCAATCCATGCTTCGCCGTTGGTTTATGGAGACTGAAGGAGCTGTCAAGGTGCCATATTTTTTATTATTAATGTTGCAGTCAAGACTATTTGGAAATTTGCTTCATTTTCTTTTTTTAGTTTAGATGCATTGGACTAATAAAAATAGTTAAAAGCTTAGAAAATACACTTATCCTTCAACCCATTCCTGCTAATGGGCGTGACTGTACGTACTGATTCAAAGTGCTTTCCCGCAATAGGGCGTACAGTCACGCCCTGTAGATGAAGTGGGCACAGGAGCTGTGCTCGCTTCATCTTCAGCGGCTGTCTGCTGTAATATACAGCTGACAACCCACTGCAATGGCAGCGATCGCAGCTACCGCTGATCGCCGCCGTTTAACCCCCTAAATGCAGCGGTCAACAGCGAATTCCGCATTTAAGTGGTTGACAGAGGGAGGGAGCTCCCTCTATACCCCCCGCCGATGGTTGCTATGGTAACCAGGGAGCCTAGCAACTGCTTCCTGGTCGGACAGGTAAGGAAGCCTACTGGTTTCCTGCCCAAGGCAGGACCTAATAGGCTAACTGTCTGTTAAAGAATGACAGTTAAAATACACTGCACTACATAAGTATTGCAGTGTATTGTACAGGGGATCAGAAGATCAGAGCTTCATGTCCCCAAGTAGGTTTTAAATTTTAAAAAACTATACGTAATAGCTATTGCCGCGTTCAGAACGGCCTGGGCTATAAAAATAAAAAGTTATCAAAAAGTCGCAAGTACCCCCAAAATGCTACCCACAAAAACTACTGTTCATCCCGCAAAAAACAAGCCCTCCCACAGCGATATCAACTGAAAAATAAAAAAGTTATGGCTGTCAGAAAATGGGGACAATAAAACATTTTTTTAGAAAAGAATGTTTTTATTCTAGGAAACTAGTAATACGTAAAAAAAACGATATTAATTTGGTATCGCTGTAATCGTATCGACCCGCAGAATAAAGTTAACATGATGTTTACTGCACGGTGAACGCTGTCTAAAAGCAAAACACAAAACAGTGCTAGAAGAGCTGTTTTTTTGGCTTCCTCGTCTCCCAAAAAATGGAATTGTGGTAAAAAAAAAAAAAAGCATGTACACCAAAATGAAAACAATAAAAATTACAGCTTGTTCCACAAAAAACAAGCCCCCACACACCTGCGTCAACGGAAAAATAACACGTTATGACTCCCGGAACGCAATGATGCCCCAGACTAATTTTTTAGGGACAGCAGTTTTTCACTAAAAACCCCACATCATCATTTGCTAGACCTCACAGGTGGTCCTCTAGGATGCAGCGGAGATGAGGACACTTTAGGGCCTTGTGCTGCTTATAGGGCTAGTGAAGAAGTCAAAGATTAGGCAATACTGGAGCGCAGATATTTTGTACAATAGCCGTGTCCCATGGTACATGAAGCTGGCCGTGCACATTGTACCGATGGCATTGTATAACGCTTACTTGCTATCCCGATGTGCAGGTCAGTTGAGGACATTCATTCAGTTTTAGGAGGTAATTAGGCCCCAATATTTTGGAACCGGAGAGGGCCCAAGCACGTCTGCGCCAAAGCCTCATCTCCACTGGAAGCGAGGCTGCCTTATAGCAGGGCAACACATTCTCATCGAAGTTCCCCAAACTGCAAACAAGGGAAGGCTCCATAAAAATTGCAGTGTGTTCCAAAAAAGGGTATAAGAAAGGACACCATTTATCAGTGCGACACCTGTCCCAAAAATCCCGGCCTGTGCATAAAGGATTGGTTCAAAGCGTACCACACCAATCCATGGATTATTAATTTCATTATTCATTCACCCCATTATTACATCATCCTATTATGCCCTGATATACTCCGCCCTGCTTACATGTACCCTGATGTACTCCGCACAGCTTACATGTACCCTGATGTACTCCGCACAGCTTACATATACCCTGATGTACTCCGCACAGCTTACATATACCCTGATGTACTCCGCACAGCTTACATATGCCCCCACATTATAAACTGAAACACCAGTAAAACCCCAAACAAAACTACTACCAAGCAAAATATTCGCGCCAAATGGCGGTCCTTCCGAGCCTGGTAGTGTGCCTAAACAGCAATTTCTGACCACATATGGGGAATTACTGTACTGTGGAAAACCCGCTTAACAATTTATGGCGGGGTGTGTCTCCAATGGCACAAGCTGGACAACACATTGGGCACTGAAATGGCATATCTGTGGAAAAATGAAAATTTTTAATCTGCAACATCTATTGTGTACTAATTTTTGCAAAACACTTGTCGGGTGAAAATGCTAACTACACCTCCAAAATGGGGTAATTTTTCGGTGGTTTCCACCGTACTGGTACCTTAGCTCAATGCAACATGGTGTCCGAAAACGAATCTTGTAAAATCTCCACTCCAAAAACCAAATGGCGCTCCTTCCCTTTGCTGTGCATCCAAATTGCAGTATACGACCTCATATGGGGCATTGCCTTACTCGGGAGAAATTGCGTAACAAATTTTGGGGTGTCTTTTCTCCTGTATTCCTTGTAAAAATGAAAAATGTTGTGCTAAAACGACATATTATTGGAAAAATTTAGATTTATATGTTCATGGCCAAATTCTAATAAAATATATAAAATATCTGTGGGGTCAAAATATTTACTACACCCCTAATTTAATTCCTTGAGGGGTAAGGCCTCAAAAATGGGGTCACATCTAAGGAATTTCTACTGTACTGGTACCTCAGGAAGCTTTGCACGTGCGATATGTCTCCCAAAAACAAATTCAGCAAAATATGCGCTCAGAAAGTCAAATGGCGCTCCTTCCCTTCTGAGGCCTGCCGTGTGTCCAAACAGCAGTTTGCGATCACATATGGGGTATTGCTGTACTCGAGAGAAACTGCTTTACAAACTTTGAGGTGTTTTTTTCCTATAGTCCATGTGGAAATGAAACATTTTGAGCTAGAACTACAGCTTATTGAAAAAAAATAATAATAATTTTACGTCCCAATTCTAATAGATTCAGCAAAAACCTGTGGGGTCAAAATGCTCACTACACCCCTAGATTAATTTACAAGGGGTGTAGTTTACCAAATGGAGTCACTTTTAGGGGTTTTCACTGTACTGGTACCTTAGGGGCTTTGCAAAAGTGACATGGTGCCGAGAAACCAATTCAGCAAAATCTGTGCTTCAAATGCCAAATGGCACGCCTTCACTTCTGATCCTTGCCGTGTACCCAAACAGCAGTTTATGACCACGTATGGGATATTTTCCTACACTGGAGAAGGTGCTTTACAAATCTTGGGGCGTTTTTTCTCCTTTGATGATAAACTGAAAAATTTTGAGCTAAAGCTACGTCATATTGGAAAAAAATTCTAATAAAATCTATAGAACACCTGTGGGGTCTTTTTTGAGGTATTTCCTTTGTTTTGGCACCACAAGACCTCTTCTAACCTGACATGATGCCTAAAATATAATCTCATAAAAAGCCCCAAAATCTTCTAGGTACTCCTTTGCTCCTAAGGCCTGTGTTTCAGTCGGTTAGCACACTAGGGTCAGATGTGGGATATTTCTAAAAACTAGAGAGTCTGGGCAATAAATTTGGAGTTGTATTTCTCTGGTAAAACCTTCTGTGTTTCAGAAAAACGATTAAAATGTAATTTCTGCAAAAAAAATAATTTGTAAATTTCACTTCTACTTTGCTTTAATTCCTGTGAAAAGCCTAAATGGTTAAGAAACTTTTTAAATGCGGTTTTGAATACTTTGAGGGGTGCAGTTTTTAAAATGGGGTGATTAATGGGGGTTTCCCAAAGTATAGGCCCATCAAAGCTACTTCAGAACTGAACTGGACCCTATAAAAATAGGCTTTTGAAATGTTCTTGAAAATGTGAGAAATTGCTGCTAAACTTATAAGCCTTGTAACGTCCTAGAAAAATAAAAGGATGTTCAGAAAATGATGCAAACATATAGACATATGGGAAATGTTAACTAGTAACTATTTTGTGTGCTATTACTATCTGTCTTACAATCAGATGCATTCAAATTTAGAAAAATGCAAATTTTTAAAATTTTTCTCTAGATTTTTATTTTATTATTTTTTTTTTACAAATAAGCAATGAATTTATCGACCAAATTTTACCCCTGACATAAAGTACAATGTGTCATGAGAAAACAGTCTCAGAATCGCTTGGATAGGTGAAAGCATTTCGAAGTTATTACCAGATAAATTGACACGTCAGATTTTAAAAATGGGGCTCTGTCATTTAGTCCAAAAGTGGATGCGGCGGGAAGGGGTTAAAGGAGCAGAAAACATAGAATTCAAACAAAGAAATAGCAATAAACACAACCTCACATAATATCTTTCTTTCTTGCGCTTGTGCACGTCAGTCAGGAATGCTGCATACTATTTTTCTTACACATGAAGATGGCCGTTTTGTTGGATTAAATCTCCCAAATTACTAATAGTAGTAAATAGATGTGATAACTGTACCAGCAGTAGTACCAATAGTGCAATGTAATGGAGGTAGGAATTTTTTTTTTCCGTGTGGGAGAAGCAATAGCTGCATCAACTTTGTGATTTTTTTTTTTGATTTTTTTTTTACTTTCAAGGCATACTTGTGGGACAATAACCAAGTAGTGGTGGACTGGCTGGAGAGACATCTGCAAGAGGAAGATGGTGCAAGATCTGCTATCCGGGAGAACATAAAATACCTAAAGAGAGACTATGCCCTAAAGCATATCCGAGGGTGAGTGAGATAAATGCTGGTTTTAACAATGTATCTAGACTATAAAGTAACTATGTTCAGAAATATTTAATTAACCCCTTCCCGCACCTTGGCGTAAATGCACGTCCAGGTGAGCAGTAACTTCGCGCACCTGGGCGTGCAGTTACGTCCGCGCTTTAACAGTTAACCGCCACGCGGCGCTACACCGCAGCGGCGGTTAACTGTGCAGGGTGTCAGCCCTGCTCTCCCCGTTGCCGATCAGCGGCCTGTCGCCGCTGAAATCGGCAATTAACCCCTTCGATGCGGTGGTCGATTGCGATCACCACATCGAAGAGGTTTACAGCGGATCGGCAGGCCCCCATATGTATTTGCGGGGGCTGCTGATCCTTATCATGGCAACCAGAGGCCAGACAATGACCTCCGGGTTGCCATGTACGGAAGCCTCAGAGGATCAGCCTCCGTCCGGTCCTCAGATGCTTCCTGTCAGTGTGACAGTTACGTCACAATGACAGTTAGAACACATTACACTACGTGTGTAGTGTAGTGTAATGTGTTCCAGCAGCGATCAGAGCTGCAAGTCTAAGTGTCCCCTAGTGGGACAAGTAAAAAAAGTTAAAAAAAAGATAGTAAAAATGTTTTTAAAAAGTGTAAAAATAAAAGCTAGAAGTGACATAAACAAAGAATGCTTTTTTTCCTATAATAAGTCTTTTATTATAGGAAAAAAATGAACACGTTAAAAAAAGTACACATATTTGGTATCGCCGTGTTCGTAACGACCCCAACTATAAAACTGTAATATTATTTTTCCCGCACGGTGAACACCGCAAAAAAAAATAAACGAAAAACAGTGCCTGAATCACAATTTTTGGGTTACCAACCCTCCCAAAATATACAATAAAAAGTGATCAAAAAGTTGCATGTACGCCAAAATGGTACCAATACAAACTACATCCCGTCCCGCAAAAAACAAGCCCTTACACTGCTTTTTTGACTGAAAAATAAAAACTTTATGGCTCTCAGAATATGGTGACACAAAAATGTATTTATTTTATAAATAAGTGATTTTATTGCACAAACGCTGCAAAACATAAAAAAAATTATATACATATGGTATCGCCGTAATCGTACCGACCCGCAGAATAAAGTATAATGGTCATTTATAGCCCAGGGTGAACGCCATCAAAAAACTAATAAAAAACATTGTCAGAATTTATGGTTTTTGGTCACCTTGCTTGCTAAAAAATGGAATAAAACGTGATCAAAAAAATTTCTGGTACCCCAAAATGGTACCAATGAAAACCTACAGATTGTCCCGCAAAGAATAAACCCTCACACAGCTCCGGTGGTGAAAAAATAAGTGTTCCAAAAGCAGATAAGATCGGGCACGATTTATCAGTGCGACACCGGCCACATATCTGCGGATTATTATTTATTTACTGCATTATTATACCCTTTTATTATACCCTGATGTACCCCGCACAGATAACCTATAACCTGATGTACCCCGCACAGATAACATATGCCCCCACATTATAAACTGAAACACCAGTAAAACCCCAAACAGAACAACTACCAAGCTACATCTGCGCCCCAAAAGCCAAATGGCGTCCCTCCCTTCTGAGCCCTGCAGCGTGCCTAAACACCAGTTTACGTCCATAGATATGGCATCGCCATACCCAGGAGAACCCGGTTAATATTTTATGAGGTATTTGTCTTCAGTGGCACAAACTGGGCATAACATATAGTGCACTAAAATGGCATATGAGTGGAAAATTGTAATTTTCACTCCGCACCATGCGCTGCGCATTAACCCCTTCGCGCACCACAACATAGCATGTCGTAGTGTGGGGGGTGATGTATGGAGCGCCTCACGTGAAAAATAAAGAATTTAAAACTGCAAAATCGCAGTTTTTTTGGTCACCTTGGCTCTACCTAAAAATGTAATAAAAAGTGCTCAAAAAGTTGTATGTACCAAAAAATGGTACCAATAAAAACGACCGCTCGTCCCTCAATAAATAAGCCCTCATACCGCTCTATTGACTGAAAAATAAAAAAGTTGTGGCTCTTGGAACGTGGGGAGGAAAAAACTAAAAAGGAAAAGAAAAAAATGGATCAGTCCAGAAAGGGTTAATTCCTTTCTAATGAAAAACCATTTATGACCACACGTGGGGTATTGCCGTACTCAGGAGAAATTGCTTTACAAATGTTGGGCAGCTTTTTCCCCCTTTATCCTTTGTGAAATTGAAAAAATGCAACATTTTAGTGGAAGAAATGTTGATATTCATTTTCACGGCCTAATTCTAATAAATCCTGCAAAAGACTTGTCTAAATGCCCACTATATCCCTAGATAGATTCTTTAAGTGGTGTAATTTCCACTTTTGGGGGGTTTCCACTCTTTTGGCCTCTCAGGGGCTTTGCAAATGCGACATGGCACCCAAAAACCATTTCAGCTAAATTTGAGCTCCAAAAGCCAAATAGCGCTCCTTCCCTTCTAAGCCTTACTGTGGGTCCAAACAGCAGTTTATTACCACATATGGCATATTTCCGTAATCGGGAGAAATTGTTTTACAAATGTTGGGGTGCTTTTTCTCCTTTATTCCTTGTAAAAATTAAAAATGGCTACCTCGATTTTTACCTCTACAGAATAATTCCAATGAATTCAGCAAAACAACTGTGGGGTCAAAGTGCTAACTTTACCCCTAGAAAAATTCCTTGATGAGTGTAGTTTCCAAAATGGGGTCACTTTCCGGGGGTTTCCACTATTTTGTTCCCTCCAGTGCATTTCAAACGCGACATGGCACTGAAAACTATTGCAGCAAAATCAGAATTTCAAAATCCAAATGGTGCTCCTTCCCTTCTGAGTCCTGCTGTGGGTCCAAACAGCAGTTTATTACCACATATGGGGTATTGCTATAGTCAGGAGAAATTGCTTTACATATGTTGGGGTGTTTTTTCTCTTTTATTCCTTGAAAAAATTAAAAATTTCTAAGTTTTTTCAGAAAAAAAGTAGATTTTCATCTTCACAAACTAATTCAAATAAATTTTGCAAAAAAACTCTGGGTTCAAAATGCTAACTATACCCCTAGATAAATTCCCTGAAGGGTGTAGTTTCCAAAATGAGGTAACTTTTGGGGGTCTTTATTGTTTTGGCCCCAGAAGACCTCTTCAAACCTGACATGGTACCTAAAATATATGCTAAAAAAAAGGAGGCCCCAAAATCCACTAGGTGCTCCTTTGCTTCTGAGGCCTGTGTTTCAGTCCATGACCGCACTAGGGCCACATGTGGGGTATTTCTAAAAATTGCAGAATCTGGGCAATAAATAATAAGTTACATTTCTCGGGTAAAACCTTCTGTGGAATAGAAAAAAATGTATTACAAATGAATTTTGTAAAAAAAAAATGAAATTTGTAACTTTCACCTCTACTTTGCTTTAATTCCTGTGAAACGCCTAAAGGGTTAATACACTTTCTGAATGCTGTTTTGAATACTTTGAGGGGTGCAGTTTTCAAAATGGGGTGATTTATGGGGACTTTCTAATATATAAGGCCCTCAAAGCCACTTCAGAACTGAACTGGTCCTTGTAAAAATCGCCTTTTGAAATTTTCTTGAAAATGTGAGAAATTGCTGCTAAACTTATAAGCCTTGTAACGTCCTAGAAAAATAAAAGAATGTTCAAAAAACGATGCCAAACTAAAGTAGACATATGGGAAATGTTAACTAGTAACTATTTTGTGTGGTATTACTATCTGTTTTACCAGCAGATACATTTAAATTTAGAAAAATGCTAATTTTTGAAAATTTTCTCCAAATCTTGGTGTTTTTTACAAATAAATATTGAATTTATCAACCAAATTTTTTCACTAACATAAAGTACAATATGTCACGAGAAAACAATCTCAGCATCGCTTGGATAGGTAAAAGCATTCCGGAGTTATTACCACATAAAATGACACATGTCAGATTTGAAAAATCGGCTTCGTCCTGAAGGCCAAAACAGGCTCAGTCCTGAAGGGGTTAAGGTTGGGTACCAATACCTTAGGTTTTTGTTTACTAAATATGGTGTAAAATGTTAATTTTTGCTTTTCCTTCTACAGTCTGGTTCTAGCTAACCCAGAAATAACAATGGACTGCATTGTGCACATGACCCAGCAGATCACACGAGCACAGCGAGCCCAGCTGACAAGACTTTTATCTTCTATGGAAAACACCTCTGCCAGCTGACATCAAGTCAGGGAGACATTGGCTGATACCAGTAGACATGATTATGGTTAGCGCAGACGTTCTGTAACTTGCCGTCCAGCTTGATCTTGAGAACTTCTACCAAACCTTGCCAATAGGTGCCTTTGAAGAATGTACTTAAAAAGTGCTCAGCATCTCATATAGGGCACAACAAGTTACTGACACCATGTGCTTTATGCTAGACAATAGGATTTTGCAAACTGTCTTCTCAGTTTTTGTGCTATCATAGGCTTATTATCATGTTTTTCTGTTTTAAACCTTCACAAAACATGTAAGCTGAAACGGGAAAAAAAAAAAAGAGCTGCTGCTTTCCACAATGCACTTTGATCCAGAATATGTTGTTTTATTGATCAACACCCCCCCCCCCCCAGATCAATCATTTAATTCTTTCTAGAAGGTGGTAACAAGCTTTAGTTCGGTTTGAGCAAATGAATGTTGTTTTTTGTATAATTAAAAGTTATACAATTTTCCAATATACTCTCTGTATATATATCAATCTCTTATGGTTTATAACATCTGTGCTTGTTGTGATTCAATATGAACCTTCATTGTTTACTTCCAGTGGATAGAATCCTGTCCATGGTCATGTGATGGACACACAGGTGCTGGGATAGTTCGAAGACTCCGATCTAATACACATACTGTAACAATCCCAGCACCTGTGAGTATATCACATGACCATGGACAGGATTGTATCAACCGGAAGTAAACTATGAACTTGACTATTGAATAACAACAAGCAGAGATCTTGAGAAATGTAAGGAATTATTACAGAAAGTATATTGAAAAATGTAATCATTTTTAATTATACAAATAATATCAATTTGCTGAAACCGGAATACTCCTTAAAAAATATATTTGTATATGCACAGTTGTAATCATGTAAGGTGCTACATGAATGTCATTATATGAGCCACAAGGATAAAAATTACCTTAAAGGCGGAAAGAGAACAAATAGCATGAATATTCTGTTTGATTTTTTTAGTACTTAAAATCTCAGGAATATGCGATCTCCTTGTGCAATTATTAAAAGCCTCATTCTCCACCAGGTGGCTTTGCTGTGTATTAGTGTAAAAACGATTCGATGCAAGACATTTTAATGCAGATGGATTTAGATTTACTGCCTGGGTGCTTGTAAAACCAATACACGTGCCCTAAGTTTGCAGTATGCATGTTATTGAATAATTTTCTTTTTTTAACACAACTTATTAGAAGAATCACTCTAATGTATTTTCAACTCACAGATATGTAATTAATATACATTTTAAAGTGAACCTGTCAGAAACATTATGCTGCCCTCTCTGGGCATATATGTATTTACAGACCTGCTGCTTTTAGCTGCCTGTCGTTTATGCAGGAATGTTGATTGTGGAGAACTTTTTTTTTTTTTTTTATAATAACTAACTTTGAGAAAAAATTCATTTCAATATTGCAATACAGCCAACCAGACAGGCCAATAAAAATGTACAATACATTTTTCCTTTACCCTTTTCCCACCCGCCTCCCACACCCATAAGCCCACCCTTATCTCACTACCAAATAAAAAAGAGTGCTTTCATATATCCAGGCAGCTTAGCCCCAAATATATCTTGTATATGGAAAACGATATATGTGTATATATATATATATATATATATATATATATATATATATATATATATATATATACATATACTCCATGCCTTTATAATTAGGTAACGATCAGTCCTCTATTGCTCAAATAAAGAAATAATTTATCTAAATAATTCCATCTCATACTTGGCACATTACCCATACCTTATGTACCCCCTACATCCACCCAAACCTACCCATGACACTGAGGGAAGGAAAAAAAGTAATCACATTTAGCAGAAATTAAACTTTATGAAGTCTTCCAAAAACCCCAACTTTTTTTTGAACACTTCCTCCTTTTCCTTAGCCACTAATTGCCATTTTTCATATTCTATAAATTGGATTACCAACTGCTCCCAGCTTTGGGGAACAGGCACCCAAAAGCTCAAAATTAGAAGTCTCCCCAGAAACAAAGCTGTAGAAATAACAATCCTCATCGATCAAGTATTTCCCAGAATACAAATTCCAGGATCAAAAGGAACATACATTTTAAGCACCTTATTAAAATATTAAATTCTGTAGTTCCAAAAATCAACTAAGGCAGGACAAGGCCAGAACATGTGCAGAGTGTCAACTTCTGCCTCCCCAAATCTCAAACATTTATAATTTTTATTATATTTATTCTACCCATTTTATTAAAATTTCTTGCAGTATGATAGAGTTGGCTATTAAAAAAAAAAAAACATTCAACCTATTTTGTTCATTACTAGATGACATTCACTTAAAGGGAACTTGTCCTGTTGAACATGCAGTCTGATCTGCCATCATTGTGTTATAGAGCAGGATTCGCTGAGCAGATTGATATATAATTTAGTGGGAAAAGATTCAGTATAACGTGTAATTTATTCATTTAAATTCCTGCTCATTTTTGGCTCAGGATTTCAGTGGGCGGTCTTACCCACCGATTGAGAGCTATCTCTGTATGTGCAGCTATACAGGGAAGGCTGTCAATCACTGATCAGACTGCCCACTGGACTCATGAGCGCAGGATGAGCAGGAATTTAAATGAATAAATTACAAGTCCTACTGAATCTTTTCCCACAAAACTATATATCAATCTGCTCAGCTCATCCTGCTCTAGCCTGCAGCTCAGACAGCATGGACATCGTGACAGGTTCCCTTTAAAAGATTTTAGTGTTGAATTCCATTGATCCTGTGATACAGAGACCCTAAAACTAATTCCCATTTATTTTTACTATGATCTCCTATTTTGTCCCCTAATGCTCTATTTTTTTTTATAAATATAAGTAACCCTACCTCTTCTTAATTCATTTTATCAAATAATCCAAAGACGAACTACAAATTTTATTTTTTGAGTGCATTTTACCGAATCCAATAATTTTATATATCTATAATAAAACGTATCAGGAACTTGAAATTCCTTTATCACAGTGTCAAAATTCTTCAAACTACCCTCAGTAAAGAACTGATCAAGTCTATATAGACCTATTTTCACTAATGAGTGATAATCCCTGACTTTCTTATATTTCTGGGTAACGCACATTATCACAGATAGGCGTGCACGAAAAGGATCCCAGTACCCCCCCCCCCCCAATTCCAGAAAATTAAACCAACTGTTATGTAATATCTCTTCAAACCCCGTTTCTTGATTTACCAGATTACAACAACTCTATGATACTCCAGTCTTTTCCACTTTTTTTCTCAACCACAAAAAGAATTGTGAGTCTTCATTATTCAACAGATATTTTATTAGTGTTGCTATAAAGTATAATCTGTAGTTCGGCAGATAAAGTCCTCTCACTTCTTCTAAAGAGATATACTTCTATTTTATCCTATGGGGGTTTCCATCCCATAAATGATCATTGATAATACCTTCTACGGATTTGAATATCTTCTTATCAACCCACATCGGGGAGCACATAGGAAAGTATAGGTTTGGGGGCAAGACCACCATCTTCACCAATGCTCCTCTGTCCGAGATCGAGAAGGGTCTTGGCCCACACCCTACATTTTGCCATTAATCTTCATGATACAATGTTCAGATCCATGAAGTCTTATACTGCTCCCAATACAGTTACTTCCACTTAATCAACATTTGCACCTGGCTTAAAAAGCAGTTCACGCGTCTCGGAGTTGTCGCTGATTTTCATTGCAAAAGTGTGAGATCTGCGTAAAATTTGCGTCAAATACACGACATGAACATCCATGAACTCAGCTTTATTCTCCCATCTGGCAAAACAAGTAGACCATCCAAAGGTAATAAATGATTTGAAATTGCTTATCCATACTTCTGAACAGTTTCCAAAACTCTGGGTCATATCCAGTAAGTAACCTATATCCCTCCTTGTGTTGTCCAAGTAAACAGGTCATCAGCATACAAGCATATTTTATAAGGTTTTTTTTCTCTATAACCAAATCTCTCCAGTCTATTGTCTTGCCTGACAAGAGAGGGAGCATCTATGTCTCATACCTTTTAACAGGGGGTCCAATAGAGCATCCCCATAATGTTTATACATTTTTGCACTTAAGCCAACGCTACGTGGGGCTTTGTTAGCTTTTGCTGTTTTTAGCGAACTCCTTATTTCTGGGATATCTTCAGGGGCATCTAGATATTTTCCAAGAAAAGCCTCTAGCTGGTAAGGGGTCTGGCCATATTCATGAGCTACTCCCGCCGCCTAGGCGCTGATGATTGACTGTTTTCTCCCTATAACTGTTCATAGGCAGAAAGCTGTCGATCTTTAGCGAATGGGTTTGGAGGGTAGCAGCTCATTAATACACCGTTCGCATCACGCCGCAACGTTTAAAATGTAAGTTCTCCACAATCATGTGACAGACCACTGAAATCCATGTGACTATTACTATTTTATGCTGGATAAAGCTGCTAACCGGTTCCTTTTAAATGAATATTTATCAGATTGGATTGTTTGTACTTCAATTTGTGTATAAAATGTGACTCTATTATCAACATTTTACAAATTTTTCCCACTTATCCATATCTCCCTCTACTGTGTTTCAAAATATGTCAGCGTTACACTTGATTTGTGACAAATATTTGTTTTAATAGATTAAACTCGACAGACTCCTAGTGCTTGCAAATGTTACTATGCATGTTGCATGTATATGCACACGTACGTTCTCTTCAGTCAGTTGCAAAACTACAACCCCTATTCAGTAGCCTTAATTTGCTGGGAAATTGACCTAGAGTGCTGTAATTTCCTGGGAAAGTGACCTAGAGGACTTATTTTGGAAGACACCGGAGTATGATCCCTCCTCATACCTGCTTTGCAGACCAGGAATAAGCCTCGTAGTACAATTAAGAAACAAAGTACCCACAGACCATGGGTTTATGCTGTTGCCATTAGAAGGCTTGACACTAAAGTGTTGGCTATATCTTAGGATATATCTCAGCTAGGGACGCTGAGGTAATTCAGTCTTTGCTTCGTGTCCGTAGGAGACAGACGCACCTGCTTGTACAACAGGTTGTCACTCTTTTACATTAGCTAAAAGGTCCCCTTACTTTTTCTTCTGATGGCTGGCATACGGTGTCGATTTCACAGCATCATTGTCCCCCTGCCAATGTAGAAAAGAGCCCACCAACCCAAGGGTCACCCCTTTTACTGCTCCCCACCAGTGTCGTCCTTGCCAGAGCATGACACATCAAGGGGGTATTTCTGCTGATCTTTTGCGTACTGGGAGCGAAGAAGGCATGGTACCTTCCCTTGGGGGAAATTATTATGATATTCCTGGCTCCGCCACCACCCCCCTCGTTGCCCATGCCTAGTGCTGAAGGGGTCGATACAGAGTGGGCTCACTCCCTTTCCCAGGTCATAGGTGACCTCACTAATGTCACCCAGTCCATGATAAGCATCCTGCTTTGTCTTTCTGACTAGCCCCCTCTTGATTCTCCATTCACGTCGTCCTCACGTGGCAGGCCTCAAAAGCGGGTTTAGTCTGCTCGTTCTCACCCGCCATCTGTTTCCTACTTAGTCAGTTTCCCTCCCCTGGGGTATGGTCTGCAGCTTCCTCCCCTCTTAGGGAGGCCTAGTCTGATGAAAAACTCTCAAATGCCTATATGGAGCTGGATAAGGAGTAATCATCCAAGTTGTCCTCTACAGTGAACAGCCTCATTAAAGCAGTCCGAGACACGTTGCAGGACATGGAATCTTCACCCGAAGTGGTCTCCTTCCGTCTATCGGTCTATGTGGTCTCACAAATTTTTTCCTTCTCGTTCAGTGTTTGGGGACGTATTGTACAAGAAATGGAAACAACCTGACAAGACATTCTCTCATATCACTTGGTTGGATAATATGTACCCCTTTCCAGAGGAGGTCTCCAAATGGTTAAAATCCCCGGTGGTGGATCCTCCCTTCTCTTGCCTAGCCAAGACCACTACTATTCCCATGGCGGACGCATCATCATTCCGCCAACCACTGAACTGCTACCGAGTTCTAGTCTAGCCTCTTTTGAAGCTACTGGCTTGGCCTTTACACCGATTTTTGCTACTGCTTGGGTCAGCAGGATGGGCTTGCCAACTCAGTCATACTTTTCTTTTAGGGGCACCTCAAGAAGAGTTGGTGGACCACTCCCTTCAGCTCTCTAATGCAACTCAATATTTGTGCAAAGCCTCTGAGTGCAGGATTCCTTGTGGCCCACGCTTCTGCTTCCATTATCGCCATCCGTTGGACGACCTGGCTTAATTGCTGGTCCGCAGGGGCTGGTCTAAACAGCCCTTTGCTGGTTCCTGTTTGTTTGAAACCTGTCTAGATTAAATAATTTCGGAAGCCACGGATGGGAAGGGCACTCACCTTCCTCAAACAAAGTTCCATTGTCTCATGTCTTTTCATAAACCGAGAACCGTTTTCAACCTGTTCATAGGTTTGTCAGTCCACAATCATCCAGACAGCCATTCCACCAGGACTCCAAAGAACAAGCAATTTTTTAAGCCCCAACCTTCCTGGCACCGTCTTCAGTCCCCCAAAATCGCTGCAGGTAAAACCAGCTTGGCCTGAAGGTGCTCCTCCCCACTCGAGTTGGTACAGGGATGTCTGGCTTTTCCACATCTTTGGACTCTTGGGTGGGGAGGTGGTATCCTTCGGTACAAAATGTAGCTTGTCAACCTACCACCCGTCCATTTGTTTCAGTCCACGCCTCCCACATCGCCTTTCGGGGCAGACGCCTTTTTGGGGAAATAGAATAGACGAGGAGACAGCACTTCCAACATATGTTAGCTTTTTAATCACCTGTGCAACAACATTTCAGTCCGGCAGGACCCTTCTCAAGCTTGAGAAAGATCCTGCTGGACTGAAACGTTGCACGGGTGATTAAAAAGCTGACATATGTTGGAAGTGCTGTCTCCTCGTCTATTCTGTCTATCTGATATTGGGGACCGCGGATCCGGTCTTATTGAGGCGTGCACCCACTTGTGGTCCAGTGCTGTGGTAATTTTCTTCTTTTTTGGGAAATAGACTCTCTACTGCTTCAAGAAAAGATTATTGTCCCTGGCTCTCTCGATCAAAGATTTCAAAGGTTTTACTCCAATCTCTTTGTTTTACTAAAGGACTGGTCGATTCGTCCCATTTTGGGTCTCAAACATTTGAATACTTATGTAAATTTCTGTCTATCTGCATTGTGATTACCTGCTCAGTGATCGCCATCACCACGAATCTTAACCAAAATCCTCTCCATGGTGATGGGGCTTTCTCGTTCCAGGGGTGTTTCAGTTGTCCCCTATTTGGCTTCTGAAAGTCTCCATCCAAGGAAGTCTTGCCTGTCCTCTTGCCAGAAGGTTACCTTTATAGCTACGTTCGACACTCTGGCGAGGGTGTTCCTTCCTCAAAAAATTGTCTGCCCTCCAACAAGGGATACAGACCCTGAGGAGGGGGCCCCCCAACTTTCTATGCTACTGTATGAGAGTACTTGGCACCATCCCCTTTAAAGGGCAATCCCCTCCCAGTGGAACCACTCCCCATTTTCCTTAGACCTACAGATCCTCCTTCCCCTGACTGTATTACGGCCCCTCAGGGCCGAAATCAGCCCAGGCATTTTTAAGCACACAGGCCCACCGCAGGCCATATGCAGCCGACCATTGGGCTGGAGTACATGGGACCACCTTTCTGCTATACAAGACATGGGGTAAAACCGGTGTAAATGAAAGAGGAATAGTCCTGATAGCTTCAACACCAACGAATCCACTGCACTTCCACAAGAATAATGAACATGCTCATTATTCTAGAGGAATATTTTTTGCACAGCGGAAAAAAATGCAAGCAGACGTCTTTCCGCTTCGTGTGAATGGGGTATAAAATAGCCAATTTACTTGCAATGGATGCAGAATATTAGTGGATTTGAAAAAGATTTAGGTGTGGAATCAGGGACTTAGTCCTAATCAAATCCTGATTACGTGATCATGGCCTAATACTGACTTATAAAGATTGCAAATTAAACCATTACACAATGCTAAAATATCACCATACTGTAACTAAATAGTATGATTTATATTTTATTTTCAGCCATATACACACACACACACACACACACACACACACACACACACACACACACACACACACACTCACCTGCTGGACACATGACGCACAGATGCAACCTAGAAGCTGGACACATGCTGCATTTCTGCCACTCACACCTAGGACACATGCGCACGCACACCACTCGCATCTAGTACAAATGCGCACGCACACCACTTGCATCTAGGACACATGCGCACGCACACCACTCGCATCTAGGACACATGCGCACGCACACCACTCGCAGCACTACTCGCAGCATGAACACCTACTGCATGCACAACTCTTACACCTAGAACACATCCCCCACTCACACCTAGGTTATATGCCACACATGCACCACTCACACTTAGGATATATCCTCCACTCTCGCCACAAACACCTAAGACATGTGCCGCACGTTGTCTACCCACACCAAGGACACGTGTTAAGCACGCACTACTCAAACCCGGCACAGATCCTGCACACATCACTCTCATACTAGACACATACCGCTCACACACTAGACACGTACCAGACACTAGACACATACCGCACACACCACACAAATGCTAAACACATACCTCACACACCACTTACACACTAGTCCTATACCACACATACCACTCACACTAAATACAACACGCACACAAATGCCACTAATACATTAGAAGAAGACACAAAACTCACACAAATACATATTTGTGCTCAGGGTGCAGTAGAAAGAGCAAGCCCATCAATGATTGGCTGATGCTCAGCCAACCAGCATTAGGTTTGATTTGTACATGCAGACATGGCAGGTACTGATTCTCCTTTTCCTCTGCAGCGCTAATGGCAGTGCAGAAATCCAGTCTAGAGCTGATTAGCTTTGGCTTGGCCAACAAGCACTATACTTCATTTCTGCGATGCTCCTTCCCGTCATTGCAGAGTACATAGCAATAAATCTTGTAAAGATGTGGTTTTAAACACCAGGAGGTAGCAGTTATTGTAATGTTTGTGTTCACCACTGTCCGCAGGGCCGATTCTAGCTTTTCTGTTGCTTGAGGCGAAAATTGAAATGGCGCCCCTCAGATTTTGATTGACATCCCCCTGGCTGTTCTACATCACTAGCAGCCACCTCCAACTCTTATGAGTGCGCCGTTACCATGTACTGGCATGCGTGGTGCAGCCGGGCAGAGTACACTTCACTGCACGGTGTTTGCCCAAGTAGTAGAAGGCAATGGCGCATGCAAGAAAGTTGGAGGAGAGTGGTAGTGAGGTATAACAGCCAGGGCATGTCAATCAAGCATGGAAAGGTGGGTTTGGAGGCAGAACTCTGACTCTTCAGGATAGCGGCACCACCCCATGAGCCTTTAATGCGTAATTAGCATATAGCGTGCGCCGGTTTAAAAGTTGATTTTATAGATTTTTCTGCATCTGAAAACAAGCAGGGGAATATTTGGAAATATTGTCAGGTCATGTATTACTGCATGGTGGCGGTTCAAGGGGTTAAAACTACCAGACCGGTTCCCATTAAATATACAATGAATTGAAAACAATTCCATCTGCCCTGTAATTTTATTATAAATTTATTCTATATAATTACATTATCAGAACCAAGCACTGACATATACGGCTCCAGAACCAAGCTCATACATATATACAACACCAAAACCAAGCTCAGACATATACAGCTCCAGAACCAAGCTCATATATATATACAGCACCAGAACCAAGCTGATACATATATACAGCACCAAAACAAAGCTCAGTACATATATGTAACACCAGAACCAAGCTCAGTAAATATATATGCAACACCAGAACCAAGCTAAGTACATATATACAGCTCCAGAACCAAGCTCAGTACATAAATACAGCATCAGAATCGAGCTCAGTACATATATACAACACCAGAACAAAGCTCAGTACATATATACAGCACCAGAACAAAACTCAGTACATAAATACAGCACCAGAACAAAGCTCAGCACATATATACAGCTCCAGAAACATGCTCAGTACATAAATACAGCACCAGCACAAATACAGCTCAATTTAGTGCAACCTCTGCCGTATGGGGTTTGTACGGCGTAAAACTACAGCTCCCAGCATGGACCGAACAATGGTAAGGATATGCTGGGAGTTGCTGTTTCACAAAAAAAAATATCATACCACCCATCATCTTGCTGCAGATCATACAGAAACTACAGTACTGATTAGAGGCAGAATAAACATTTACATTAAGTGAGATTTACCGGTGATTATCTCAGATTCTAATTGTTCTTTTTCTCTTTTCTTCTCCATCTGGTCCAGACCTCTATGATGACTTCTCCCGGTCACGGCCCATTTCTGCAGTTTGTCGCTCAGATGTCTTCAGCTTCTCACACATCAAACATTTCTTCACCTATAAACGAAGATAAAATTCTCATGGTGACACACACTGTAAATGTAAAGAAACGAAGTACTATGCACACCAATATGGAATTATTTATCCAAGTAATTAATTTATTTATTTGTAGCCAGTGACAGTGCGTGCAACGTTTCGGTCAAAACACAGCGGTTACCCGCCAATCTTACAGCGCCAGCCACGCAGGACCAGCATTGACTATAGTGCCTGAGGAAGGTCAATGTTTTGACCGAAACGTCGCACGCAGTCACTGGCTACAAATAAATAAATTAATTACTGGGATAAATAATTCCATATTGGTGTGCATAGTACTTCGTTTCTTTACTGGATCGGGCTGGGCCCCTACTCATGCACCCACACCATTACCTAGTGCTATCCAAACCTTGTAACTAACACACTGTAAATGTGACACACACCCCTAAATATAATAGTTCCATACACTGCACCTCTATAATAGCACCATACACTGTCCCCGATTATAGTTGCAACATTCACTGTGTCCCACACACACACAGTGCTCCCCGTAGATAGTGCCCCCCATATAGTCCCCCTGTAGATAGTGCCCCACATATAGCCCCCCTGTAGATCGTGCTCCACATATAGCACCCCCTGTATATAGTGCCCCACGTATAGGCCCCCCTGTGGATAGTGTCACACATATAGCCTCCCCTGTATATAGTGTCCCACATATAGCCTCCCCTGTAGATAGCCCCCTGGCATATGTTGTCCCACGTATAGTCCCTGTGTAGATAGTGACCCGCATATAGCTCCCCCTGTATATATATAGTGCCCCACATGTAGCCTCCCCTATAGAATGTGTCCCACATATAGTTCCCCCTGTATATAGTGCCCCACATCTAGCCTCCCCTGTAGACTGTGCCCCACATATAGCCTCCCCTGTAGTTTGTGCCCCACATATAACCCCCCCCTTAGTGTCCCACATGTAGCCTACACTGTAGACTCTGCCCCACACATAGCCTCCTCTGTAGTGTCTCACATATAGCTACCCCCCACTGTAGATAATGCTACTGACACTTTTAACTGGAAAAAACCCAAAACTTTACATACTTCCGTTCCCACGCCGTCCTGTTTCAATGCAGGCCTGCTCTCTTCTGAGCAGGTCTGCTGCGGCTGAACGACGGTGCTGGCTGGCAGGGCAGAATCACTTGCCCCGCCAATCAGCGCCTTTCAACAACTGGCGGTGGCTGGTTTCAGTGGTGCCGCCGCCCCCTCGGAGAGGCAGCTGGCTGCCGGCACTGATTGTTTGGTCGGCCAGCAGGCAGCCCACTGTTAACCGGCCCATCTGGCATTTGCCAGAACTGCCAGATGGCCAGTGCGGCCCCTCAACTGGTGGCTCTCCTCCCCAGCCATTCATTGAGGCATTCGGCATCCATTAAAATCTCTACCAGAGATATGTTCTACTCTCTGAAACTATGGAGAATAAACCAAACTGAGAATGTGGATTTGTTTTCTGTTTGGCATTGGCTGGACTTCCTTGAGGATGAGAGTTATGTCACCAGTATTTAGTGGTGACATTTCCTATGAATTGTGGATTCCTTTTTTTTATGTACAGGGTGGGCCATTTATATGGATACACCTAAATAAAATGGGAATGGTTGGTGATATTAACTTCCTGTTTGTGGCACATTAGTATATGGGAGGGGGGAAACTTTTCAAGCTGGGTGTTGACCATGGCAGTCATTTTGAAGTCGGACATTTTATATCCAACTTTAGTTTTTTCAATGGGAAGAGGGTCATGTGACACATCAGACTTATCGAGAATTTCACAAGAAAAACAATGGTGTGCTTGGTTTTAACGTTACTTTATTCTTTCATGAGTTATTTACAAGTTTCTGACCACTTATAAAATGTGTTCAAAGTGCTGCCCATTGTGTTGGATTGTCAATGCAACCCTCTTCTCCCACTCTTCACACACTGATCGCAACACCGCAGAAGAAATGCTAGCACAGGCTTCCAGTATCCGTAGTTTCAGTTGCTGCACATCTCGTATCTTCACAGCATAGACAATTGCCTTCAGATGACCCCAAAGATAAAAGTCTAAGGGGGTCAGATCGGGAGGCATTTCTTCTGCGGTGTTGCGATCAGTGTGTGAAGAGTGGGAGAAGAGGGTTGCATTGACAATCCAACACAATGGGCAGCACTTTGAACACATTTTATAAGTGGTCAGAAACTTGTAAATAACTCATGAAAGAATAAAGTAACGTTAAAACCAAGCACACCATTGTTTTTCTTGTGAAATTCTCGATAAGTCTGATGTGTCACATGACCCTCTTTCCATTGAAAAAACTAAAGTTGGATACAAAATGGCCAACTTCAAAATGGCCGCCATGGTCAACACCCAGCTTGAAAAGTTTCCCCCCTCCCATATACTAATGTGCCACAAACAGGAAGTTAATATCACCAACCATTCCCATTTTATTTAGGTGTATCCATATAAATGGCCCACCCTGTACTATACTGCAAACACAGACTGCGTACAGATCATGCAAGTACCTCTAAATACCACTACGGTGCTAGGGCAGTTTTTCCAGAATGCCACCAAGCCATGGGTTAAACCAGGGTATAGTATTTTCACAGTGGATACATGGATGACCTTGTCATAGCAATGTGAATGTGTGGACCAACTGACTGAAAGCTTGGTGAATGGCTCTGTATATTCAGCATCAAGCTATAATCTTTAATTCCTTCCAATTGATGCTGCTACATGTAAAATGGTACATTAATTGCTTTTACTTTTTAATTTACTGATATTTCCGAGGTTAATGCAGCAGCCATTGAATGGGGCAGCTGTCTGCCTCTCCTCTCCAGCAGGATCTCAAGCACCAATCAACGGCTCAATTACATCCAGCCAATCATTTGCCCGTAAATCATAGCGACTTGTGCCTGCAGCTGGGAGGACTCCTTCAGGCTCCTTATAACTTCTGACACTACACAAATCTGGCAATAATAAGCAGTTACCACTTATTTGCTATGAAGGGAAATTGAGGTTTTGAATGATGGGACAGGACCTCCGATTATAAAAAAAAAATAGTAGATTACAGGATGAGATACAAAAACAAGTTATCCAACTTTTTCTTTTTAAAAAGTATTATATATATAAATCTATTGATGTCATACCTTTTTATTGTGTCCCTGCATCTTTCTCCTGCTAAGATAGACACTACACGTGCCAGCACATATAGCCCACCTATAATAATTCTGAATGTGCTTTATTACAAGATGAAAATCATACTTACGCTGCCTTTGTAGCCTTTTTAATTCACTCAAAACAGGCAATAAAAAAGTATTTTTGTGGGTTCAGAGAGTACTATTTAGAAACTTTATGGCTCTCTTGTACAGCAGTAACTCCTGGATAGCTACCCTGAGAAGGAATAATGTATGAAATGCCTTATATGGCAGCGGGGTTACATGCTTTCAGGACATTTTACCTCCTATATATGTTGTAGTGATGTAGCAAAATGGAATAAGTAATATTAAAACAGGGATAGGGGGTAGTAGGACTGTAAGGGTATGTTCACATACAGTGTTTTTACACCCCTATTATGCCTACAAACATCTGCCCATTGCTTGCAATGGGTTTTACGGTGTTCTGTTCCCACGAGGTGTAATTTTACGCGTCGCTGTCAAAATACGGCGCGTAAAAAGACACCCGCGAAAAATAAGTACATGTTACTTCTTGGGACGTTTTTGGAGCCGTTTTTCATTGACTCCATTGAAAAACAGCTCCAATAACGGCCGTAAAATACGTCGCGAAAAACACGAGTCGCTAAAAAAACGTATAAAAATCAGGAGCTGTTTTCGCCTGAAAACAGCTCCGTAGTTTCAGGCGTTTTGGTCACTGCGTGTGAACATACCTTAAGGGTATGTTCACACGCAAACTCAAAAACGTCTAAAAATACGGAGCTGTTTTCAAGGGAAAAGAGCTGATTTTCAGACGTTTTTTAACCCACTTGCGATTTTCGCTGCATTTTTTACGGCCGTTTTTGGAGCGGTTTTCAATAGAGTCTATGAAAAACGGCTCGTCGGAACAGAATGCTGTTTTCCCATTGAAATCAATGGGCAGATGTTTGAAGGCGTTCTGCTTCCGATTTTTCGGGCGTTTACGGCCGTGTCAACATACCCTTAGGCCCCCTGTACACGACACATAAATTCTTTGTTATTTCTTTTTTGTGTGAAAAATACGTAGTGGATTACAGTCTCAGCCATGTGCATGAGATTTCAACAAATCTTGTCCACATGTTGCGGAACTTTCTCCGCACAGATATCCGAGCATGCTACAGATTTTTAAATCCGCTTCATACTCATTCTGTTGCGAATGGTAACATCAAATTTCGTCCTTATTGTAGGAGTTAAATCCGCTGTAAACTTGCCACAAAATCTATATGTAAAATGCCAATTTTACTGTGAAAAAAATCAGCAATAAATCCACCACGTGTGTGTATTTTAAGGCTATGTTCACACAGCCTATGTTCAGGCTGAAAAATATTTATTTAGCCGATTTTTGAGTCAAATTTTTCAAGCGTGTTTTGAAGCGTCAATGGGAAAACAGAAAATCAGCTTGCAAAGCGCGGCAAGAAAGGACATGGCACCTTTTTTTTCCACGAGCAGACAAAGGCCGCCCTGGAAAAAGATGCCTCTGCCTCCCATTTAAATCAATGCACTGTTTCTGCGTCAAGTTTTTCACGCCTGATTTGCACCCGTGCGGGACTAGTTTTTCACGGATCCCTCATAGACTTGAGTCTATTGAGGGGTCCGTGAAAACGGACAAAAATAGGACATGTCCTATTTTTTCATGGGCCTTTCACATGGTCTGTTAAAACAACGGCCGTGTGAATAACCCCATAGAAATACATGCAGCCTTGTGACGGCCGTTAAAAAAAAAACGTCCATCACACAGACTATTTCAACGTTCATCTGAATAAGACTTTAGAGAGAGATAAATAAGTGACATGTAAAAAAAAAATATATGAGAGGTGATATGGCTGACTGGTAGCTAACCGTGACAGCTACATCTTGCTTCAAATACCAGAGCAACCAGAATCAACTTAAAAACCTTTTTTCTTTGCAGCTTCTTTCCTGCTGAGCAGCTGACTAGGGGGAGGGGTTAACTGCTCACAGGTTATATAAATTAGCCTGCACCACTCACTCTGAGCTTGCTCTGTTCTTAGATAGCTGAATTAAGTGGCTTGTGATATAAGTGGAGTTATAAAACCGGAGTTAGAAAGAGGAGTTAAAGAGGCTCTGTCACCAGATTTTGCAACCCCTATCTGCTATTGCAGCAGATCGGCGCTGCAATGTAGATTACAGTAACGTTTTTAGTTTAAAAAAAACTAGCATTTTTGGCCAAGTTATGACCATTTTTGTATTTATGCAAATGAGGCTTGCAAAAGTACAACTGGGCGTGTTTACAGTAAAAGTACAACTGGGCGTGTATTATGTGCGTACATCGGGGCGTTTTTACTTCTTTTACTAGCTGGGCGTTAGGAATGGGAGTGTATGATGCTGACGAATCAGCATCATCCACTTCTGTTCGTTAACACCCAGCTTCTGGCAGTGCAGACACACAGCGTGTTCTCGAGAGATCACGCTGTGACGTCACTCACTTCCTGCCCCAGGTCCTGCATCGTGTCGGCCACATCGGCACCAGAGGCTACAGTTGATTCTGCAGCAGCATCGGCGTTTGCAGGTAAGTCGATGTAGCTACTTACCTGCAAACGCCAATGCTGCTGCAGAATCAACTGTAGCCTCTGGTGCCGATGTGTCCTCACTCGTCCGACACGATGCAGGTCCTGGGGCAGGAAGTGAGTGACGACACAGCGTGACCTCTCGAGAACACGCTGTGTGTCTGCACTGCCAGAAGCTGGGCGTTCTGAAGAGAAGTGGATGATACTTCTCGTCAGAACGCCAAGCTAGTAAAAGAAGTAAAAACGCCCCGATGTAACACACATAATACACGCCCAGTTGGACTTTTACTTTAAACACGCCCAGTTGGACTTTAGCAAGCCTCATTTACATAAATACAAAAATGGTCATAATTTGGCCAAAAATGCTCGTTTTTTAAAAATAAAAACGTTACTGTAATCTACATTGCAGCGCCTATCTGCTGCAATAGCAGATAGGGGTTGCAAAATCTGGTGACAGAGCCTTTTTAAAGCCCATGTAAGTACTCTTCTTTTACTTTAACAATTGTTCACTGTTTTTTTGTAACTGGGATAATGGATAGTAAGATTGGAGGTTTTCTTCAGTGCACTATCTGCCGTATGTATGTACGACTGTAGCCGGAGTTCCAGGGTGAATACCTCTGTGGCAGATGTGAGCATGTTGTTCACCTGGAAGCTCGCATTAGAGATCTGGAGGAGCAGAATGCAACACTGAGGGCGATAGACAATCTTGAGCGAGGCATGCTGCTGACTGAGCAAGCACAGTGGGGTAGAACTGGAGGGTGAAGACATGGGTCAGCAGGATCAGGCAAGTAGCTGGGTTAATGTAGTTAGGGGCAGTAGAAAGGGGTCCAAGAAAAGGAAGGCCAATTCCGTTTCTGATATTCCAAGCAAAATTGCCAAATTGGGTGATGATGCGAGGGTATCGGTCTCAGAAATGGCAGCCCTAGTGGATACTGATCTCCCTAACAGCCGGGAGAACAGCCCAGCTAGTAGTCGGCGGGATAGTAAGGCAAGACAATTGGTAGGTGTAGGGGATTCTATAATCAGGAAGCCGGATAGAATAATTTGTCGCCAAGACCGCCTCAACCGAATGGTTTGCGGTCTCCCTGGTGCCAGGGTTCGGCATGTGGTGGAACGGGTGGATAAATTACTGGGAGGGGCTGATGATGATCCAGCTGTTATGGTCCATGTAGGTACCAACGACAGAATAAATGGTAGGTGGAGAAGCCTTAAGAATAATTTTAAAGGACTAGGCTACAAGCTGAAGGGAAGGACCTCCAAGGTAGTATTCTCAGGAATACTGCCTGTGTCATGCGCATCACAGGAAAGACAGCGGGAGCTCAGGGAGTTAAATGTGCATGGCTTAAGTCTTGGTGTAGAGGAGAAGGCTTTGGGTTCCTAGAGCACTGGGCTGACTTTTCATTGGGGTAACAAACTATTCTGCAGATGATTTGCACCTAAATGGAAGGGGGTCCGCTGTGCTGGGGGAGAGAATTCTAGCTGGGGTGGCGGAGTATTTAAACTAGGGCTGAGGAGGGAGGCCAATATAGAAAATAAAAGGGTCGTTAGGTTAGAGAGGGGTCAGACTATATTGGAGGGGGGAGATACAGACTGTGGGGAGAGGACTAGACAACAGGATAAGGAGATCCGTTCGTTACAAAACAGCAATGAAAATAAAAATGCCCAAATAATGTCAAATAATCACATTTCTGATACTGAAACATTTAAGGGCAAGTTAAAGTGTATGTTCACAAATGCCAGAAGTCTAGCAAGCAAAATGGGGGAGCTGGAGGCCTTGGTACTGGAAGAAAATATAGATATAGTTGGTGTTGCTGAAACATGGCTGGACTCTTCACATGATTGGGCTGTAAATCTACAGGGTTTTACACCGTTTCGGAAAGACAGGACAAATAGAAAAGGTGGTGGTGTATGTCTGTATGTGAGAAGTGATATGAAGGCGAGTGTGAAAGAGACAATAGTGGGTGAAGATTGTGAGGAGGTTGAAACCTTGTGGGTGGAATTACAAAGGGAGGTAAACGCTGAAAAAATTACTTTTGGTATAATCTATAGAACCCAAATATAACTGAGGAGATGGAAGTTCAAATATATGAACAGTTGGAGCGGGCTGCACAGGCGGGTACAGTAATGATAATGGGAGATTGTAATTACCGGGATATTAATTGGTGTCATGGTTTGGCTTCAACTGCAAAGGGGAGAAATTTCCTCAACCTGTTGCATGAAAATTTTATGGGCCAGTTTGTGGAGGACCCGACTAGAGGTGAAGCTCTGTTGGATCTGGTGATTTCTAATAATGCAGAGCTTGTTGGGAATGTCAATGTTTGTGAAAACCTCGGTAACAGTGATCACAATAAAGTTATATTTTGCCTATACTGTTAAAAAACAAACACAGGCTGGGAGGGCAGTAACACTTAATTTTAAGAAGGCCAATTTCCCCAGGATGAGGGCTGCAATTCAGGATATAGACTGGTACAAATGATAAATATATATGGTACAAATGATAAATGGGAGATTTTCAAATGTACTTTGGGTAATTATAGTGCAAAATTTATTCCTATAGGTAACAAGTATAAACGACTAAAATTAAACCCCACATGGCTTACACCTTCTGTAAAGGGCAATACATGACAAAAAAAATGGCATTTGAAAAATACAAATCTGAGGGTACAGCTGTAGCCTTTGTAAAATATAAAGAGCTTAATAAAATCTGTAAAAAGGTAAGAAAATCAGCAAAAAATACAAAATGAAAGGCGGGTGGCCAAGGATAGTAAAACAAATCCCCAAAAATTCTTTGTAATGTCCGTGGCTGCGGGCTATCAGCTCTGTTTCCCTCCTGAGAGCTGCAGCCACAAGTCGGCAAGCGCTGGCCCCAGCCTCCTCCTCAGGAGACACCAGCACTCACCTCAGCCGGATCCCGTAGGGTGCTCTTAAAGGGGCAGCGCGTGCATCGGACATTGTGGATGAACTTTGACCCGTGAGTACCATGGACTATAGAGGGGTCCAGCCCCCTAGTTCGATGCCTGAGCGTTGTTGTGTTCCCTAGTTTGTCTATGTGATGGCCTCCTAGTGTGGTTCCAGTTCCTGTTCCTAGCATTCCATACATTCCTGGTCTAGCACTGAGCTGTGCCAAAGTCGTGCCGTGCTGCATCCACGTCTGACCTGCTTCACCTCGCCTGACGTCCGCCTGCTACCTAGTCCCAGCCGAGCCTGCCCTGCTGCTCTCTGAGCTGCCACAGGTACCTAAAGAACTATAGACTCTCACCTGCTCCCTGTTGGCCAGCTGCCTTACCGCCAAGCCGGTACGACCCAGTGGGTCCACAGACCCTTCGTGACAGTACGCTCAGGCCATGGACCCCGCTGGTCGATTCAAGACCATGACAACGTCACAGGTGATGCGAGCGGATATGCTGGACCTCCGGCCTCGACAGGACCAACTCCTCCAGGCTTTGAACATCCTTGCACGTCGGCAGGAGGCACAAGCTGCTGTTCCTCCTACTACACCTCTTGGCAGTGTTGACCCGTGTGTTTCTTTGCCACTTCCTGACCGCTATAATGGAAAAGCAAGTACCTGTTGTGGATTTTTGAACCAGTGCCAGATCCACTTCAGCCTGTATAATAAGACATTTTCATCTGATGGCGCAAGGGTCGCTTTCATAATTTCTCTCCTCACCGGCAAGGCTCTTGCATGGGCGACCCTATCTGGGAGAGACAAGGCCCAGAGACCCGTAACTTCCAAGCCTTCCTCCGGACTTTTCGCATGGTGTTTGAGGAGCCTGGACGAGTCTCATCTCCAGCAGTATCTTTGATTGACCTACCCCAAGGAGACACCTCCGTGAGTGAGTATGCCATCCACTTCCGCACCCTGGCGGGAGAACTGTTATGGAACGATGAGGCTTTGGTGGCAGCATTCTGGCATGGACTGGCTTCCAGAATTAAGGACGAACTTGCCGCCCGAGATCTGCCGTCTACCCTGGACAACCTCATCCTTTTGTCTGCCCGGATTATATACGGATCCGGGGACGCCTCCAAGAGGTTCGACGGGAGGGAGCCCGCTCCAGTTTGGCTCCTACTTTGCAGCAACCCCTGCTGTTCTCAGATGTCGATCCTCCTAAAGAGTCTGTGATAATGGACCAGCATAAGTTATCCATCCAGGAGAAGCAACGCAGACGCACATCTGGACTCTGTCTTTATTGAGTTCTTGATGGCCATCTTGTGTGCCTGTGTCCCCAAAGATCCCAAAACCTAGGAGTGACAACCTTGGGTATAGATGGACTTCCGTCTAAATTGTCCATACCTGTTACCGGCGAGAAAACGCATCAGGTCTCTGTGTATCTGGACTCTAGATCCGCTGCTAATTTCATCCGCAGAGATCTGGTGGACCTTCTGCAATTGCCCACTACCCCTCTGGAGAGCCCGTTGACAGTTGCCTCAGTGAATGGACTACCTCTGCCTGATCCTGTTATAGCTGTGACCAAGCCGCTGAGGTTCCAAGTGGGAGCCCTTCACTCCGAACTTCTGTCTTTCTATGTCCGTTCCTAAGCTGTTAACCCTGTGTTGCTGGGCCTGCCTTGGCTCCAACTGCATGCCCCAGTCCTGGACTGGAATTCTGGAGAGGTTCTTCAATGGGGCCCTGAGTGTCAAGGTCGTTGCCTGGTGCAGATTAGTTTGGGTCAGCCTTCTGCAGGATTGCCGAGTCATTATGCTGCGATTTCGGACGTCTTCAGCAAGAGGGAGGTGGAGACATTGCCTCCACATCGGGCGTTTGACTGCCCTATTGAACTGATTCCTGGTGCATCCCTTCCCCGTGGTAGGGTATATCCTCTCTCCTTGCCAGAGACTATGTCCATGTCCCCCTATTTGAAGGAGAACTTGGAGAGGGTCTTCATACGGAAGTCTTCCTCCCCGGCAGGAGCCGGGTTCTTCTTTGTCAAAAAGAAAGATGGCTCTCTTCATCCTTCTATTGACTACAGAGGTCTCAACCAGATCATGGTAAAGTATAAATATCCGTTGCCTCTGATCTCTGAACTGTTTGATCGTATACGTGGTGGTAGGTTTTTTCTAAACTAGACCTGCGTGGGGCTTACAACGTAGTCCGGATTCGCCAGGGTGATGATTGGAAGACTGCATTTAACACCATGAGTGTCTAGTAATGCCGTTCAGCCTGTGTAATCCTCCCACGGTCTTCCAGGAGTTTGTGAATGACATTTTCCGTGACCTCCTCTATGTTTGTGTAGTAGTTTACCTCGATGACGTCTTGATTTTTTTCTCCAGATCCTATAACGCACCAGAGACATGTCCGTCAAGTTCTGCTACGATTAAGGGAGAATCGTCTGTACGCCAAGCTGGAGAAGTGCATGTTTGACAGAGATGTGCTACCCTTCCTGGGCTACATTGTCTCGAATCAAGGTCTCGAGATGGATCTTGAGAAGGTAAAGTTTGTTCTGCAATGGCCACGTCCTCAAGGCTTGAGGGTCCTACAGAGCTTTCTGGGATTCGCTAATTTTTACAGGCAGTTTATTCCGAATTTCTCCTCACTGACTTCTCCTATCTCTAACCTTACTAAGAAGGGTATGAACGCCAAGGTGTGGACTCCCGAGGCAGAGTCCGCATTCAATAGCCTGAAGAGTCCCTTCACGTCAGCCTCTATCCTCCATCATCCGGATATCTTTCTGCAGTTCTCGTTGGAGGTGGACACATCCTCTGTCGGTGCTGGTGCACACTTGTTCCAGAGAGGACCCAAGGGCAAGTCAAAGGTATGTGGATATTTCTCCAAGCTCTTCTCTTCCGCAGAACGCAACTACTCGATTGGGGATCTGGAGTAACTAGCCATCAAATTGGCTCTGGAGGAATGGAGACATCTATTAGAGGGCGCAGCTCAGCCGATCCTGATTTTTACAGACCACAAGAATCTGACCTACCTCCAGACGGCCCAACGGCTGAACCCTCGTCAGGCCAGGTGGTCACTATTCTTTACTAGGTTTCAGTTCAAGCTCCATTATCGCCCGGCCGACAAGAATGTGAGGGCCGATGCCTTGTCCAGGTCATTCGAGACGGAAGACACCTTGGAGACTCCACAGAATATTATTGATCCGTCTTGCATTGTCTCTGTAAATCCCCTGCAAGTTGGGGACATTCCTCCAGGGAGAACATTTGTGCGCCTGGCTGATCGTGGAAGGATCCTCCGCTGGGGACACTCCTCTAGACTGGCAGGTCACGCAGGGGCACATAAGACCCGGGATCTGGTTGCTCGTCATTTCTGGTGGCCCACGCTGCCCAAGGACATTATGGACTTAGTGTCTGCCTGTTCTGTATGTGCAGCCAATAAGGCCGCTCACTCCAGACCTGCTGGTCTGCTCCAGCCATTGCATGTGCCCAGTGCTCCCTGGCAGCATATAGCTATGGACTTTATTACGGACCTGCCTCTCTCTGCTGGATGCAGTGTTATCTGGGTGGTGGTGGTGGTGGATCGATTTTCGAAGATGGCACACTTCGTTCCTCTGACCGGTCTTCCTTCTGCTCCTCAGTTGGCCAAGCTGTTCATCCAACACATCTTTCACCTGCATGGCTTGCCGCAGCATATTGTGTCTGATCGGGGGGTTCAGTTTACCTCGAAGTTCTGGAGAGCCCTCTGCGGACTCCTCGGTGTGAAATTGGACTTTTCATCAGCCTACCATCCTCAGTCCAATGGTCAGGTCGAGAGGATTAATCAGATTTTGGAAAACTACCTACGCCACTTCATTTCCAAGCAACATGATGACTGAGTACAGTTGCTCCCATGGGCAGAGTTCTCATACAATAATCATACCAGCGAGTCCACCAGGAATACACCGTTCCTCATTGTCTATGGCCAGCACCCACAAATTCCACTCCCGGTGCCCGATACTTTCGAGGTACCAGCGGCTTACTCCGCGTTTAGAGACACTCTGAAGATCTGGCAGCAGACTCGATCCTCCATCCTAATGGCAGTCGACCGCATGAAATGGAAGGCTGACACAAGGAGAAGAGAACCTCCTCAGTTTCTTCCTGGCACGAGGTTCTGGTTGTCTTCCAGGAATATCCGACTAAGGGTGCCATCATGTAAATTTGCTCCCAGGTTCCTCTGACCCTTTGAGATCCTGCAACAGATCAACCCTGTCGCCTATAAGCTTCGGCTGCCTCCTACCCTCAAGATCCCCAACTCCTTCCATGTATCCCTCCTGAAGCTGGTGGTCTTGAACCGCTACACCAAGACTCCTAGCACTGTGGTTGCCTCCAGCGGCCCTTCTGACACCTTTGAGGTTCAAGAGATCTTGGACACTAAGAGAGTGAGAGGAAAGACCTTTTATTTGGTGGATTGGAGGGGGTTTGGTCCTGAAGAAAGGTCTTGGGAGCCAGAGGAGAACCTCAATGCTCCTACTCTTCTGAAGAAGTTTCTCTCTCGCTCTGGTCCCAAGAAGAGGGGGCGTAAGAGGGGGTATACTGTAATGTCCGTGGCTGCGGGCTGTCAGCTCCGTTCCCCTCCTGACAGCCGCAGCCACGACTCGGCAAGTGCTGGCCCCAGCCTCCTCCTCAGGAGACGCCAGCGCTCGCGTCCACTCACCTCAGTCGGATCCCGTAGGTTGCGCGCACGCACGCAAGCACGTGCCTGCTCTTAAAGGGGCAGCGCGTGCACCGGACATTGTGAATGAACTTTGACCCGTGAGTACCCTGGACTATAAGAGGGGTCCAGCCCCCTAGTTCTATGCCTGAGTGTTGTTGTGTTCCCTAGTTTGTCTATGTGATGGCCTCCTCGTGTGTTCCCTGTTCCTGTTCCTAGCATTCCATACATTCGTGGTCTAGCACTGAGCTGTGCCAAAGTTGTGCCGTGCTGCATCCATGTCTGACCTGCTTCACTTCGGCTGACGTCCGCTTGCTACCTAGTCCCAGCCGAGCCTGCCCTGCTGCTGTCTGAGCTGCCACAAGTACCTAAAGAACTATAGACTCTCACCTGCTCCCTGTTGGCCAGCTGCCTTACCGCCAAGGCGGTACGGCCCAGTGTGTCCACAGACCCTTCGTGACATTCTTCAAGTATATAAATGCAAAAAAGCCAAGGTCTGAACATGTCGGACCCCTAGATAGTAGTACTGGGGAGTTGGTCACAGAGGATCAAAAGAAGGCAGAGTTACTAAATGGGTCTTCAGCTCTGTATATACAACAGAAGAAAGAGCAGCTGGTGTAGCCACTGCCAGTGCTGTTAATATATCAGTTGATATACTGAATTGGATGAATGTAGATATGGTCCAAGCTAAATAAAATAAAATAAATGTACACAAGGCCCCGGGACCATATAGGTTACACCCTAGAGTTCTTAAAGAGCTTAGTTCAGTTATTTCTGTTTCCCTCTTTATAATATTTAGAGATTCTCTAGTGACTGGTATAATGCCAAGGGACTGGCACAGGGCAAATGTGGTGCCTATTTTCAAAAAGGGCTCTAGTTCTTCCCAGGGTAATTATAGACCAGTAAGCTTAACATCCATCGTGTGGAAAATTTTGAGGGGCTATTGAGGGACTATATACAGGATTATGTGACAAAAAATAGTATTATAAGTGACAGCCAGCACGGTTTTACTAAGGACACAAGTTGTCAAACCAACCTGATTTGTTTTTTATGAAAAGGTGAGGGAAGCCTAGACAGAGGGGCCCCTGTGGATATGTTTTTGGACTTTGCAAAGGCATTTGACACTGTCCCTTATAGACGTCTAATGGGTAAATGAAGGACTATAGGTTTAGAATTGGATTGAGAATTGGCTCAAGGACCGTATCCAAAGAGTTGTGGTCAATGATTCCTACTCTCAATGGTCCCCGGTTATAAGTGGTGTACCCCAGGGTTCCGTGATGGGACCACTATTATTCAACTTCTTTATTAATGATATAGAGGATGGGATTAATAGCACTATTTATATTTTTGCAGATGACACCAAGCTATGTAGTAATGTTCAGTCTATGGAAGATGTTCGTGAATTGCAAGCGGATTTAAGCAAACTAAGTGTTTGGGTGTCCACTTGGCAAATGAGGTTTAATGTAGATAAATGTAATGTTATGCACCTGGGTACGAACAACCTGCATGTATCATATGTCCTAGGGGGAGCTACACTGGGGGAGTCACTTGTTGAGAAGGATCTGGGTGTACTTGTAAATCATAAACTAAATTACCGCATGCAATGTCAATCAGCTGCTTCAAAGGCCAGCAAGATATTGTCGTGCATTAAAAGAGGCATGGACTCGCGGGATAAGGATGCAATATTACCACTTTACAAATCATTAGTGCGGCCTCATCTAGAATATGCAGTTCAGTTCTGGGCTCCAGTTCATAGAAAGGATGCCCTGGAGTTAGAAAAAATACAAAGAAGAGCAACGAAGCTAATAAGGGGCATGGAGAATCTAAGTTATGAGGAAAGATTAAAAGAATTAAACCTATTTAGCCTTGAAAAGAGACCACTAAGGGGGGACATGATTAACTTATATAAATATATTAATGGCACATACAAAAAATATGGTGAAATCCTGTTCCATGTAAAAAACCCTCAAAATACAAGGGGGCACTCCCTCCGTCTGGAAAAAAAAAGTTCAACCTGCAGAGGCGACAAGCCTTCTTTACTGTGAGAACTGTGAATCTATGGAATAGTCTACCGCATGAGCTGGTCATAGCAGGGACCGTAGATGGCTTTAACAAAGGCTTAGATCATTTTATAGAACAAAAAAATATAAGCTCATGTGTAATGTCGGGGTAGGGAAAAAGACAAGTGAGCCCTAATCTACCCGCCACTCAGTCCCTGCCTACTTGCAACGACCCGCCCTAGGCGATGGGGTACAACTGGGCGACGGTCCCTACACTCAATAGGTGCACGACAGACAAACAGACAAGGATACAAAGAAGCCAGGGAAATGGGGAAGTTGCCCACGGGAACACCGTGAGCAACAAGCGAGGTGAACGAGCCGAGTCAAACCAGGAGATGAGCGAGGTACAAAAACGCAGAGAAGAAGAGTGGTCAGAAAAGCCAAGGTCAATCACAAGCAGAGGATAAGTAGTTCAAGAAGCTGCAGCAGGGCCAGGAAACAAACAGAGAAGAATCACAAGCAAAGGAGGAACAGGAAAGGCAGGTATATATAGACAGAGGGCGGGAGCTAGCTCCGTCTGGCCAGGCTGTGATAGGCTCTCCCACTCCTAAGCCTGCCATCCTGGGTGGTGGAAGATGGAGTCAGTCTCACAGACATAGAAGCAGGTGCAGACTGATAACCTATGGGCGTCGAAACAGAAGTTGTGTCTGGCAGATCCTTTACAGTACCCCCCCTTTTATGAGGGGCCACCGGACCCTTTCTAGGTGGACCTGGTTTATTGGGGAAACGAAGGTGGAACCTCCTGAGCAATACCCCAGCGTGAACATCCCGGGCAGGTACCCAAGTCCTCTCCTCAGGCCCGTATCCCCTCCAATGGACCAGGTACTGGAGGGAGCCTTGGACCATCCTGCTGTCCACAATCTTGGCCAACTCGAATTCTACCCCCTCAGGGGTGAGAACAGGGACCGGAGGTTTCCTCGAGGGAGCCAAGGACGGGGAGCAGCGTTTAAGGAGGGAGGCCTGAAACACGTTGTGTACTCGAAAAGACGGGGGCAACTCCAGTCGGAAGGAGACCGGGTTAAGGACTTCAATGACCTTGTATGGCCCTATAAACCGGAGAGCAAACTTCTTGGACGGGACTTTAAGGCGCAAGTTCTTTGACGATAGCCACACCAGATCCCCGACCACAAACAAGGGGTTAGCAGAACGTCTTCTATCTGCCTGAGTTTTTTGTATGCTCTGGGACTCCTCTAGGTTCTTCTGAACCTGGGCCCAGACTGTGCACAGTTCCCGATGAACGACATCTACCTCGGGATTGTTGGAACTACCAGGTGAAACGGAGGAGAACCGTGGATTAAACCCAAAATTACAGAAAAAGGGGGAGACCCCTGACGAGTTACTGACCCGGTTATTAAGGGAAAATTCGGCGAGGGGAATGAATGAGACCCAATCATATTGACAGTCAGAGATAAAACACCTTAAATATTGTTCTAGAGACTGATTAGTCCTCTCAGTTTGGCCATTAGTTTCAGGATGGAAGGCAGAGGAGAAGGACAGATCAATCTCCAACTTTTTACAGAAGGCTCTCCAAAACAATGAAACAAATTGTACCCCTCTGTCAGAAACAATATTGACAGGGACCCCATGGAGACGCAGGATATGTTTGACAAACAAGGTAGCTAACGTCTTAGCATTGGGTAGTTTCTTGAGGGGCACAAAGTGGCACATCTTACTGAAGCGGTCTACTACAACCCACACCACCAACTTGCCTTGAGATGGAGGCAAATCGGTGATGAAATCCATGGAGATATGGGTCCAAGGTCTCTGGGGAACGGGCAAAGAACATAGTAAGTCCGCTGGTCGGGACCTGGGAGTCTTGGACCTAGCACAAACTTCACAAGCGGCGACGTAGGCCTTAACGTCTTTGAGCAACCCAGGCCACCAATAGTTTCTGGCAATGAGGTGCTTTGTACCCAGGATGCCTGGATGGCCAGATAGTGCAGAGTCATGATTTTCCCTAAGTACCCTTAGCCGGAATTGCAGGGGAACAAACAGCTTGTTCTCAGGAAGGTTCCCGGGAGCTGAACCTTGATCAGCCGCAATTTCAGAGACTAAATCAGAATCAATAGAGGAAATGATTATACCTGGAGGCAAAACACAAGCAGGATCTTCCTCCGAAGGAGGGCTGGCCATGAAGCTACGCGACAGTACATCAGCCTGAATATTTTTAGACCCAGCCCTATAGGTGACCAAAAAGTTGAATCTGGTAAAAAATAACGCCCATCGAGCTTGTCTCGGGTTTAGCCTCCGGGCAGATTCTAGGAAAACCAGATTCTTGTGGTCGGTAAGGACCGTAACCTGGTGCCTAGCCCCCTACAGGAAGTGGCGCCACTCTTCAAATGCCCATTTAATGGCTAAGAGTTCACGGTTGCCAATATCATAGTTACTCTCAGTGGGCGAAAACTTCCTGGAGAAGTAGGCACAGGGGCGGAGATGGGTGAGGGACCTGGTACCCTGGGACAAGACAGCCCCCACTCCCACCTCGGACGCATCAACCTCCACGATAAATGGCTCCATTTGTTTGGGCTGAACCAGCACTGGGGCCGAGATAAAGCACTTCTTAAGGACCTCAAAAGCCTGGACAGCCTCAGGAGGCCAGTGGAGGAGATCAGCACCTTTGCGAGTGAGATCCGTAAGAGGCTTAACGATGACAGAGAAGTTAGCAATAAATCTCCTGTAATAATTAGCGAACCCCAGGAAGCACTGTAACGCCTTCAGGGAGGCAAGTTGAACCCATTCCGCCACAGCCTGGACCTTGGCGGGGCCCATGCGGAATTCATGAGGAGTGGGGATTTGACCCAAAAACGGTATGTCCTGCACCCCAAACACACATTTTTCGGTCTTAGCAAACAGTTTGTTTTCCCAAAGGGCCTGGAGCACCTTCCTGACATGCTCAATGTGGGAGGACCAGTCCTTGGAAAACATAAGTATGTCATCAAGGTACACTACAAGAAATACCCCCAGGTAGTCTCTTAAAACCTCATTTATGAAATTCTGGAAGACCGCGGGAGCATTACACAACCCAAAGGGCATGACGAGGTATTCGAAATGACCTTCGGGCGTGTTAAACGCAGTCTTCCACTCATCCCCCTCTTTGATGCGGATAAGGTTATAAGCCCCCCGTAGATCAAACTTAGAGAACCATTGGGCCCCCTGAACCTGATTGAAGAGATCAGGAATCAAAGGAAGGGGATACTGGTTCCTTACAGTGACCTTATACAAGTTACGGTAGTCAATGCATGGCCTAAGACCACCATCCTTCTTCCCTACGAAGAAGAAGCCAGCACCTACCGGAGAAGTAGAGGGGCGAATGTAACCCTTGGCCAGGCATTCCTGGATATACTCTCTCATGGCTTCACGTTCGGGACAAGAGAGATTAAATATCCTACCCTTAGGGAGCTTAGCTCCTGGTACCAATTCAATTGCGCAATCATATTCTCTATGAGGTGGTAACACTTCGGAGGCCTCTTTAGAGAAAACATCAGCGAAGTCCTGAACAAACTCGGGTAGAGTGTTCACCTCCTCAGGGAGAGAAATAGAATTAACAGGAAAACATGACGTCATGCATTCATTACCCCATTTGGTAAGATCCCCAGTATTCCAGTCAAAAGTGGGATTATGCAACTGCAACCAGGGAAGGCCTAAAACCAAATCGGACGATAATCCCTGCATCACCAGTACAGAGCACTGCTCCAAATGCATGGAGCCCACAAGGAGTTCAAAAACAGGGGTATGCTGTGTAAAATAACCATTAGCAAGAGGAGTGGAGTCGATACCCACTACCGGGACAGGTTTAGGCAAATCAATCAATGGCATAGCTAGAGACATAGCAAATTCCACAGACATAATATTAGCAGAAGACCCTGAATCCACGAAGGCACTGCCGGTAGCAGACCTACCACCAAAAGGGAAGCAAGATTTTATTACGTTTCATATTTATGGGAAATACCTGTGCGCCCAAGTGACCTCCCCGATGGTCACTTAGGCGCGGAAGTTCTTCCGGCTGCTTATTCTTACGCCTAGGACAGTTGTTCACTTGATGCTTGTCATCCCCACAGTAGAAGCAGAGACCATTCTTCCTGCGGAACTCTCTAGGCTGTTGGGGGGACACGGAGGCCCCGAGTTGCATAGGTACCTCTGAGTCTTACGTGGAAGAACGAAACAACAGAAGCTCGGGAGGCATCATGGGGGAGTCAGAAGAGAAAACACAAACACGTTCAAGTCGTCGTTCCCTGAGACGTCGGTGAAGTCGTACCGCTAAAGCCATAACCTGATCTAGGGAGTCAGAAGAGGGATAGCTAACTAGCAGGTCTTTCAGGGCGTTCGACAGACCCAATCTGAACTGGCACCTTAAGGCAGGGTCATTCCACCGAGAAGCTACGCACCACTTCCTAAAGTCAGAACAATACTCCTCAACAGGTCTCTTACCCTGACGTAAGGTCACCAGCTGACTCTCGGCAAAGGCAGTTCTGTCAGTCTCGTCATAAATGAGCCCGAGAGCAGAAAAGAAAAGATCAACGGAGGAAAGTTCAGGGGCGTCAGGAGCCAAGGAGAAGGCCCATTCTTGGAGCCCGTCCTGGAGCCGGGACATAATTATACCCACCCGCTGGCTCTCAGAACCAGAGGAGTGGGGCTTTAAGCGAAAATAGAGCCTACAACTCTCCCGAAAGGAGAAAAAAGTCTTCCGGTCCCCTGAGAACCGGTCAGGCAACTTGAGGTGGGGTTCAAGAGGTGAGGTGAGGGGCACTACCAGGGTAGCATCAGGCTGGTTGTCCCTCTGAGCCAGGGCCTGGACCTGTAGGGAGAGGCCCTGCATTTGCTGAGCCAGGCTCTCAAGGGGGTCCATAGTAGTGTCAGGGACCAGGGTAGACTAGGTATATGGGCTTGTGATTAAGTAATGTCGGGGTAGGAAAACAGACAAGTGAGCCCTAATCTACCCGCCACTCAGTCCCTGCCTACTTGCAACGACCCGCCCTAGGCGATGGGGTACAACTGGGCGACGGTCCCTACAGTCAATAGGTGCACAACAGACAAACAGACAAGGGTACAAAGAAGCCAGGGAAATGGGGAAGTTGCCCACGGGAACACAGTGAGCAACAAGCGAGGTGAACGAGCCGAGTCAAACCAGGAGATGAGCGAAGTACAAAAACGCAGAGAAGAAGAGTGGTCAGAAAAGCCAAGGTCAATCACAAGCAGAGGATAAGTAGTTCAAGAAGCTGCAGCAGGGCCAGGAAACAAACAGAGAAGAATCACAAGCAAAGGAGGAACAGGAAAGGCAGGTATAAATAGACAGAGGGCGGGAGCTAGATCCGTCTGGCCAGGCTGTGATAGGCTCTCCGACTGCTAGGCCTGCCATCCTGGGTGGTGGAAGATGGAGTCAGTCTCACAGACATAGAAGCAGGTGCAGACTGATTACCTATGGGCGTCGACACAGAAGTTGTGTCTGGCAGATCCTTTACATCATGTGTAGACATTTTTTATTCCCCTTTTCCCATCCCTTGGTTGAACTTGATGGACATGTCTTTTTCCAACCATATGAACTATGTAACTGCTAAGTGTGAACCGTGCCTATATGATTCTCTTAAAGAGGGTCTGTCAGCTCTCCTGATATGGCTGTTTTCGTAAATGCTTAAGGCGTACCCAACTTTTTAGGGGACTTTCAGAATATGTTGTCATATGTGTGTATATTAGGAATAATACTATTTCTGGCCCTTATATTACTTGTATTCTCTGTATTGTTTAGTAGTTTTCCCTTCTGCAGACTCTTTAATTCTTAGTTGCCTCTGAGCTAGTGGGCGGAGCCTAGAGGACTGCACACATAGAGAAGAAAGACACAGACAGACGTGCTGCGGTTTCCTCATAAGTGTTATTTCTCACCCCAGTGGTGGAGTCTGAGATGCACTGCTCATGTTTGCTGTATAATCTCCATGTTGCTGCAGCTTCTATATATGTTCTAGAGATAGGAGAGCAGGATATTTTTTCACTCCGCTTCTCTCTCCATAGACTTGTATTGGCAACATATCTGTGTCTTTCTCTCTCTGCTCCCCCCTACCCTCTCCATAGACTTCTATGGGCACTCATTGAAGACACCCCCCCCCCCCCCACACACACACACACACACACACACCTTCTGCAGTTCATCTGTAACCAGGGACGGATTTAGCTTGACATGGGGTAGACAGCAGATTACAGAAAGGGAGACACCTAGTGGCAGTAACTTCACACAAAATTTGCATGGGTAAAACGACTAAATTAGAACAGTAAGTGAATTACAAAGTTGATCTATATCAAGTATACTTTTGGATTTACAGAAGTTGTGAAAAGTTAGTGTCCATTTAAAATGACAATGCTGGAGCATCTTTTGTCACTCCTCCTTTATTTCTCATGGAAATGTATGAATAAACTAACAACTGAAAATTACCATTCCCCTTGTTAATAGGATGTGTACTGTCTGATTGGAGAGTGTCAGAGTGTATAGGGACATGTTCCATTGACAAAGGGAAAGGTATCACCCAGCTGTCAATTTATTCATAAATTTCCAGGAGGAATAACAACAGAGTGGCACAAAGCAGATATCTAAGAGAAGATGCTCCAACATTGTTATTTCATAGAGAATACGAGTATTTACTAAAACTGACGTCAGGATACCTGAGCGTTCTATTTAGGGTGCAGTCACACGCAGCCTAAATACAAATACTGTGTGGTTCATGAGGCATATTTTTATGCTGCAGAATTAAAAAAAAAAAAGTGACATGTCACTTCTTGAAGCATTTTACAAGCTGATTTTCTATTGACACAAAAAAAGATTTGAAAATATGCCTCAAAATACGCTTCAAAAACAGGCTTAGGCCCCATGCACACGAACGTAAAAACGGCCGTAATTACGGGCCCATAGACTTCTATTGGCCACGGGTACCTCCCCGTATGCTTACGGGAAGGTGCCCGTGCCGTTGAAAAATATAGAACATGTCCTATTTCAGGCCATAATTACGGCACGGGCAGGCCCATAGAAGTCTATGGGGCTCCCGTAATTACGAGTGACTAAGTGTGTGCACCCGTAATTACGGGAGCGTTGCTAAGCAACGTCAGTGTATAGTCACTGTCCAGGGTGCTGAAAGAGTTAAACGATCGGCAGTAACTCTTTCAGCATCAGGGACAGCGTCTACCTATCACAATATAGATAAAGCTATAAAAAAAAAAAAAAAAGACATTCATACTTACCCAGAACTCCCTTCTTCTTCCTCCAGTCCGGCCTCCTGGGATGACGTTACAGCCCATGTGACTGCTGCAGCCAATCACAGGCCAATCACTGGCTGCAGCGGTCACATGGACTGCGTGTCATCCAGGGAGGTCGGACTGGATGTCAAGAGAGGGACGCGTCACCAAGGCAACGGCCGGGTAAGTATGAATTTTACTTTTATTACGGAAAGGGCTGTCCCTTCTCTCTATCCTGCACTGATAGAGAGAAGGGCTGCCGATTACTGCAGTGTCATTTTGCAGCGAAAACGTGCCCGTAAATACGGGTGGAATACGGGTGACACCGGACCCGTATTTACAGGCACGGGTCCGTAAATACTGGTACAATATGGGTCGAATACGTGTGACAAAGGACCCGTATTTACGGGTGGACAAAAATACGGTCGTGTGCATGAGGCCTTAAACATTTGCAAAAATCCAAAACGCTTTGAAAATCAGCTGTGAAAACACTTGGATTCAAAAGCTGTTTTTTCTTAAAATCAGTGTGTCCGATTTGCGTCTGCAAAAACCGGGCCGTTTTTCATGCATATGACACTGCGGCTTTTGTGTTTCATCCATTTTTCTCATCTGGTTTTCTCTGCAAGCACTTCCTGGTTCTACTGTTCTTTTTTTTTCTCTGCATTTATTTAGCAAATAATGCGTAAAAAACAGACAACACACAGATGTCATCTGTGCGCTGTCCGTTTTTTCCCCGCACCCATAGACTTCAATTAGCGAGTCTGATCTGCAAAAACAGACCAGAATAACACGTGGTAAGTTTCACGCAACGGACAACCGCTTTGTGAAAAAACACAAGTGTGTAAATAGCCCCATTGAATTGCATTGGTCAGTGTGCTGTCCGTTATTTAAACGGATAGCATACGGACATGAAATACATATGTTTGTGTGAAAAAGGCCGAAGGTGTATAGAGGTGTATGGGACCTCTTCTACCTCCGTATAACTCTGATTTCATACAGAGTTTTTTGTTGTCTGATTTCTTCCGAATCCAAAAGAAAAAAATGGTGGCATTCTCCATCGGAGGCATCCGACAGTTCCTTTATGGCAGCACACAGAGGCCGTTTATCTTCATACTAGAGTTGTATGCCCATTAGGTTGGGTTCACATGGTCCTCTTGCATGCATTGCTTAATTGACATCACATGTAAAAAAGAGAAACCGTCATTTTTGAATGAAGTAAAGTCTTTACTAATAGTAGAAGACATTAAAAATACAAAAACATAAGATACTTCACAGAAATAATTAACTGCTTAATTTACATAGTTCTGTTGAAAATAATAAATATAAATAAATTTACACATAATACTGCCTAGCACAATATTATTACACGTAGAGAAAAAAAATTAAAAAGTAAACCTATTCTAGGAGCCTACAACAAGGCTGAGGAACAGCTGACGGAGAATACATTTTGTACAGTGATTTTGACAATGATATAAAACATTTTGGCAAACAATCTGGATTTTATGATTTCAATTTCATGACATCAGATATTTTTATATGTATTGTAGATGTTTACAAAGATTATTGCAGTTGGTGAGCCAGTAAGTCAAACTGGAAAGTGGCTTTTATAGAATGTGGTTCAGATGTAATCGTTTTCTGAAACACATTTCCCTAATTTTTGGAAAGGATGAATAGGTAAATGAGAAATTAAGTAATAGACGTATCTCTGTAGTTTTGAATCAAGGTCGTAATGTTTTAGCCCTCACTATCAAGTGTTTTGTCTGCACACATTACATGTACAATTAGGTAAATATGCAGTATTGATCCAGTTTAGAGCTCATGCACATGGCCGTTTTATGACTCCATGTTGTAATAGTGCACCAAAAAAGGTGCATGAGGCCTTACTGTACCTACGGGTGCCTCTGATTTCATATGAAGGCATGCAGTTCATCTCCCACGAATGGCACCCGACGAAGCGCCATGCTGCGGCACACAGTCTCTGCGTCTCAGTGCCACAGAGGACTCCATACACTGCCATAAAGCCTGCAGCACACGGCTTTACTGTGTACTTCAGGCCTTTGACCATGCTCTAGCTTGAAAATTTTCTCCAATGACTTGTGGTAGAACTTTGCAAAAACTATTTGTGCAATAGTGGTGTTAGAACCGCCACATTTACCTCTAGTGTAAACCTATCCTTGTAAGTTCGGTAGGTGTGATGAATCCCGATGCATTGTATATAAGGACTTTAGGTAAGAGCTATTCACAGTGAAATGTTGACACCTTACAATCCGTTTGGTAGGTGTGCTTAAATACAAAAAAAAAATCACAGCTGTTTAATAATGCATTCTGTGGTTCTCCGAGCACGAGGTTGAATGGAGACACTTAATAATCGCCAATACAGCGCTATTGATAGTAGTCGTTGAGTTTAACTGAAGCACTTAAGGCTCAGTGCAAAATTAAATATCACATCTGAAGTCTGTGTGGTAAATACTATAGAGCCTTTCACAGTAGTTGATCAGAATAAATGTCTATTGCGGAACGTTTTCCGTGCAGTAGAGAAAATAGATTCCAATTTTAAAAAATCTCTATACCCAAAAATATGGGCTTGCTTTTTTTTTTTTTTACTTAAACCAAGAAGAAATGGTGTAAGAAAATAGATAAAATATATGTAAATGCCCAAAAAATGCAAAACCATATAAACAAGGCAGCACTGGAAAGGTTGGACGTAGTCTTGAATGTGTAAACTGTGTTCACTGTCACTTTCTGTTCCCAGTCATTTTGGTTCTGGTGCATAGGCTGTCTCTGGCATATCTACAGCAGAGCAATGGGTTTATTGCCCTGTCCTGTCACACACTGGGAGGGTGTTGAATTGTCCAAATTGGCATATGTGGTATATAGGCTGGTGACTTGGAAGTCTGTGAAAGATTGGTCACTGCTACTAGACACTGGTGTCAGGCCTATGGTCCCCAAATCACAGTCTGACAGCTGCAGAGGAGAGTTGCTGAATGCTGCCAATGTGTCCAGGCTGAAGCTGTCATCCTTCATGTCCTCCCAGATGTTACCTTGGAAAAAGAAAAGAATATTATAGATATCTTGTGTGTGTATATGGATGTGTGTTAAAAGCATATACAAGATACATACTGCACTTTTACTAAAAGATATACAAGAATAACATTTTACATCTACAGGGTAAAACTAAAGGTATTCCTTTCTCAGACATTTATGGCATATCCACAGGGGCTCTGCGATCCGCATCTATCTGGAGAACAGTGGTCCTTCGCCCCGTCACTTCTATCTATCAGACATTACTGTGGATATGCCATAAATGTCTGAAACTGGAAAACCCCATTTAGCAATTTACAATGTCCTGTCTAGAAATGGTACGGTATTTATAAAAACCTTATTATAAGTATTTATAAGAATTGAATCAGATATCCCTGACTTTCTCATATTTAATTTTCTTAATTGTAACCTTAACTAGAATACTTGGTTGTACTACACTCGACCATCTCTTTTTCTAACAGTGGGCCTATAGGTATTTTTTTTTTTAAAAAGTGCATTCTCCTTGGCAGGTAGCTAAGAGGTATATCAGGATGCAGCAAGTCAGAAAGTTCTGTCCTGGTGAGGTTAAGTGTCTAATATAGTTACGCTTGATCGTGGTCAGACCCTTCCCTGCATGTAAATGACTGCCTGCATGGTAGTATGCAATATGCGCAAAACTAATTTTTTTATTGTATTGTTTTTTTTTCTTCTAGCCAGATCACATAACCCTGTACACAAAGCAAATAAATTATAACAAGCGACCTGACTATTCCACTTTAACCCTTTAATGACCAGCCTATTTTAAACCTTAATGATCAAGCAATTTTTTAAGTTTTTCCATCATCGCATTCCAAGATCTATAACTTTTTTATTTTTGCGTCGACATAGCTGTATAAGGTCTTGTTTTTTGCGGGACAAGTTGTATTTTTTAATAGCACCATTTTGGGGTACATATAATTTATTGATTAACTTTTATTATTTTTTTTTGACTGGGGGAATAGAAAAAAACCTTAAATTTCAGTTGTTACGATTGCAACGATACTAAATTTGTATAGATTTTGTATGTCTTACTACTTACACAGTAAAAACACTTTTTTTGCAAAGTTATTTGTTTTTGCGTCTCCATATTTAAAGAGCCATAACTTTTTTTATTGTTCCGCCGATGCAGTTGTATGAGGGCTTTTATTTTGCAGGACGACTTGTAGTTTTTATTGGTACCATTTTGGAGTAGATGCGACGTTTTGATCACTTTTTATCACATTTTTTTTTAAGGCAGGATTCACAGAAAACAGCAATTTTTCCATTGTTTTTTATTTTATTTTTTACGGCGTTCACCGTGCTGGTTAAATAATGTATAGCTTTATAGTTGGGGTCGTTACGAACGCGGTGATACCAAATATGTGTAACTTTTTAACTTTATTTAGGTTTTTTTTTAATAGTAAACCATTTTGTAAGGGCAAAAAGTGGGTTTTTCATTTTTTTTTATTAAACTTTTTTTCACTTTTTTACAAGTCCCACTAGGGGACTTTAATATGTGATCATCCGATCGCTTTTATAATACACTGCAATACTTTTGTATTGCAGTGTATTACTGCCTGTCCGTTTAAAACGGACAGGCATCTGCTAGGCCATGACTCTGGCCATGAGCTCATTTCCTTGCTAGCGGCGCACGTCGCAGCTCCTATTGTTCATAATAAACCCAATCCGGCTGTTTATTTTGACCAAAACGTCACATTGTCTAATACTTATACATAAATACACTTCTCTCCATGTAAATCATTAACACTAATATCCTACCTTGAAGAGCAAAATCCATGATGCTAGGATCAATGGAATCCACCTCTGTGTTCATATCCGAGGTAATGCTGAGGAAGTCAGAAGCCCCCCTACTTATGATATGCTGGTGCAGTGGGCTTTGAATCATGTCTGGAACCACATGTAGAGGAGGGCTTTGGGCTGGTGCAGGAGAACTTGATGCAATCCTAGCATGAGTCTGAATTTGATGGTGCAACGGTATGGAATGTAAGGACAGTGTCATGACCGGATGTGGCTGAACTGGCTGCATGGGGATACTGCCAAGATTTGTCATTACTGGTGGTTCTGAGGTTACCAGCTTGCTTGGAGCTTTGCAGTTTTCAGGTCTGTCCATAATCAGTTTGTCAAGTTCATCTGAAATAAACAATGATTTTTGAAGGCTTGGAGTCAAATGTGTGGGTTCATACTGAAGTGGAAATGTGGAGTTTCTAGGTAAGGCCAACTGATCTTGCCAGCTAGAAAGTGCATGCTTACCTGGGTTAACCATGCTCCTTCGAATGGCTGGCAGATCTTTCCTCTTCCACTTTTGCATCTCCTCTTCCATCTTCTCTATCTTAGCAGGATTTAATGCCCATAGACATCCTTTGCGAGAAGATCCACTTAACTTATTCTCCACCTTTTCAAAACATTTATTCAGGGACAGGTTGTGTCGCACTGAATTCTTCCAGCCATCAGGTGCTGTCTACAAAGGCAAAGGACACTTTTGCTTAAGTGTGAATGTCCCAATAAGCAGACTTTCACTGCAAATATGATTCAACAGGTATTAAACAATGAGACAACTTTGTTACAAGTATAGTTCACAAAAAAACTCCAATACAGTTTAAAAGAAAATGTCATAACATAAGACTCCTAAATGGTAATCGACAATAGTGAGGTAGACTATGGTATTTTCACAATGCCCGAATTATTGACCCAAGGTGAGATTAATCGGACAAAGTTTTCTCAATCTTTAACTGTCCAGTTTTCATGAGCCTGGTGCCACTGTAGCTTAATTTTTTACTTCTTAGCTGACTGAAGCAGAACGTTCCATGGATTGCTATGATTATAGCCCATCATACCTACCCAGCCAAACATTTAGTTACTCCACACTCGCACACCATCTCCTCATCTCATCCTCTCTCTGTTGGTGTCCCTCAATTCTCTGTTCTGGGACCCATGCTCTTCTCCATCTACACCTTTGGGCAGCTCATAAAATCCCATGGCTTTCAGGATCACCTTTATGCTGATGACACACAAACTAACTCTCTGGCCCAGATGTCACCTCTGTGCTATAAAGAGTCCCAGAGTGTCTAACAGATATATCCTCTTTCTTCTCCTTCCTTAAATTCAACATGGAAATAACTGAATTCATCATCTTTCACTCAACCCACTTACCAGAACTATAATTTACAGTCAATGGCTCCACACTTTCCCCAGTCTCACAAATCCGCTACCTCGGGATAACCTTAGATTCTTCCCTTTCTTTCAAACCTCACATACAAGCCCTTAACACCTCTTTCCACCTCTACCTCAAAAATATTTCTCGAATCTGCTCTTTCCTCAACCTCATGTCAACAAAAATTCTAGTACATGCCCTCATCATCTCCCGCCTAGACTACTGCAAGGTTTTTTGTTGTGGCCTCCCATCTGAAACTCTTGCACCCCTCCAATCCACCCTCAACTCTGCTGCCAGGTTAATCTTCTCCCCTCGTTCCACCTCTGCCAATAGCTCTACTGGCTACCCATTGCTCAGCGAATTCAGTTCAAAATATTAACAATAACATACAACGCTGTCCAAAACGTGTCCCCTACTAATTTCCCAATACTTCTACAAGTAATTTCAGGTCCTCACAAGACCTTCTGCTTTGCTCTCCTCTTATCTGCTCCTCACATTACCATCATCAAAATTTTTCTCCCTGCATTCCTCATACTCTGGAACTCGGTACCCCAACACGTCAAACTTTCCCTCACCATTCAAACCTTCAAAAGCAACCTGAAAACCAACCTCTTCACAAAAGCTAACAACCTTCAATAACCCATCTCTCAGTACTTTACCGGATGATCAGTTTCTACCCTAACCTAATGTCTCCTTCCCCATTCCCTCGTAGATGTAAACCCTCGCAGGGAGGGTCCTCTCTCCCTCCGTTCCAGTTTGTCTTTTTTTAACCTCGTGTTTATTGTACTTGTTTTTATTGTCTGATGTCATGTACAGCGCCCAGGAATTAATGACGCTTCAGAATAAATAATCCAGTTCATATGTTGTGCATTTACACATACTGTTGTAAGGCCCTGTTCACATCTGCATTCGTCATTCCAATGTTCTACTCTGTCAGAGGAGCAGAACAACGAAAATGCCGGAAGCGCAGGCTCCGTTGAACAACTGAGACAACCGACACCTGACGGAACCCATTTACTTTTATTGGGTTCTGTCGGGGTATCCATAGATTTACGCAGTAGTTACTGAGATGTTTAAACCAACCATTCTGGTAACAACAAAGTCACTTAGATCTGATTTCTTACCATTCAGGTTTGGTCTGAACAATAACAAACCCTCATGACCATGTCTGCAGGGTTTTGTGTGTGGCAGGTTGATTAGAGATCTGTATTAATAAGCAGTATACATTTGTACCTAAAAAAGTGACCACTGTATGCGTGCATAAGATTTACCAACACTGGTAGGCTAAACACCAGGTCGGACCTGGCATTCTTTTAGACCCCTTTTCTAAGTAGAAAAGTGGCAGAAAATGTTCATAAACGAGTTGCGCTTTGGGCGACTCTGAATCCCTGCCCACTTTTCCAACATATGTACGGGACTTCATAAATATGATGTTGAATCTGTAAATACATTGATAAATGTGCCCCATTGTTATCATACATGCATATTATGTTCTAAAATACTCTTTTACCTTGAAATATGGGAAGTGTTCCTTCATAAAACTGTAGATCTCACTGACGGGCAGACTGCCAGTCTTGCTGTTTTTTAAGGCCATGGCAATAAGACAACTGTAACAAAGCAACAGTTAGTGACTAACTATGGAAGTCCATGAAATTGCTGATTTTCTTTACATTTGTATCTGTACCGAAATGAGAAATTCACCTGTATGAATAGATAGGTTTAGGATAATTCTTCGGGTGTAAGTCCTGTGTAGAATGAGCCGCTAGGCGTGCTTGAGAGTATGGAGACTGTGCTCTATAAGAATTATTAAAGATCCCAGCGGGTGTACACTACAGTGAAAAGAACATAAAACAACCCAAAGGATAAGAAAAACATCACATAGACTATCTAGCTCATAAAACATGAACATAATTTATATATGACGGTTGTAAAGACAGGTTATCCGGTTCCACCCCACTCCGATCATTTCCCTGTCAGTAAAACTCCTACGTAAAGTACTCCTATAAATGGAACGTTTCTGAAGGTGAATATTTGGTCTGGGCAATGACAGGGTTAGTGTTACATTTACTATAACAGAACACCGTTATTTGAAGCTGTATCGGGGTCTAGAAGCAGCGATAAATCCTAGAGAAAGTGGTTTACCTGCTGGGAGCCCTGAGATAGTGCATAGACCTGCTGAGAATGAGACTGATACATAGGCTGTGGTGACTGAAGGCTTTGGGATTGATGTCCACCCATAGTGTACTGGCTAATCTGCTGAGAAAAAAAAAAAAGTTAGTGATTTTGCTTTTTGAAAAAGTCTATATATGCATAGTTCATCCACCCACTTACATTGGAAACATGGGAGGTCATGGTGTTAAGACCCAGAATGCCTTGTTGCATACTTGCGGGTATATGAATCATTTGTCCAGGCATGGTGTTTGAGAGTTGACCTATGAATGAGAACATATATGAAGTGGAAAGTACACACATACTGACTGTAAATCGGTGTGAGTTGACCTTGTAGTACACTGTACCTTGCTGCTGTATCACTATGTTCTGAGAGTTCATACTGTACTCCAGCCTTCCACTGGTCATTTGTTGTAACCTGGGCACATCCACGGAGGTCAGCCATGACAGAGACTGTAAGTCACTAGGAAGTTCATCATCTCGCCTTTGGGTGGGGTCAGAGGGCACGAGCCTGCAAACATTAACACCATAGGTAAGAAAAAGTATGCACCTATACTGTATATAAAGAAAAGAAACAAGGTAAATATGAAGTATCACTGACTCCAATTTATTCATTTTAGATAATAGTGGAAACACGCAGTACAGTGAGTATAAGGTTATTATTTCATATAATAGATGAATTGTGATGTACTGATAAATCCATTGAATCCATCCATAAATGAACCGAGAATACAGTTATTTATCGCTGCACAGTGAACTGTTTTCATTCTGACCAGTCTGTACTGAGGCTGCTTTTGTCCCAGACCAGGATGCTTTACCATTCATGCTCATAATATCCCTTTGCAATTTTGCAGGGTGAAGGGGAGAAAGGGCCCAGCTGACCTTTATTCCAGCTCTCCCATTGGCTGACTCATAAACAAACAAGATCAAACAGAATCATTTGAAAGCTGGGCAGGCCTGGCTGGGTTGCAACAGTTGGTTCTGTTATTGAAAGATGATTGCCTATTGTGTCCCCAAACGGCTAGAGCCGACTGACACGTGTCTCCATTGTTTTGTTTTTAGGTTAATTGTTTCTCTTTTTCATCTTCCTCCCCCTCTCCTTTACCCCCTCTACACAGACCCTGCATTAATCTAGCTGAATGACAGCAGACAAGCAACGCACAAAAACATGCCATCTGCCACCCGCCTGGTGCCTACTGGCCTGAAAGAAGGGGCTTGTGATTTTTCCTTATTTTAAATCGAAAGGTCGGATAAGGGGTGTTAAGAGTCAAAACCCTGTGCAAATGCCTCCTGTCATGTGGCAAACCTCCTTCCAGGATTGTAAAACAATATCAACGTGTTAACACTTCAGATCAAACTCACTAGATAGCTCTTAAATTCATATATCCTAATGTATTCATCTAGCTATTATCTAATATCTAGCTATATTCACCTTTTAACATGTCTTAGCCATTTACAATATTTTCATTCTGCAATGAATGGCTTTATATTATGAATACAAATGGCCGAATCACTCATGCTGCAACCCAGGTGTCCGTAGCCTCTTGGCCCTGGGATCAGAGTAAGAAAGGCAGCTGTTCAGTTTTGAATGAACATTGAACTGCATTCTATTTATTATACCAATAATGGCCAACCTTATAAATTATACACATGCCAAGCCCCTCATGCCCACATTATACTTACATGTGTGCCCAGCTCCTCCAATGAGACTTGCCCAACTATAAGCTCTTCACTCATACAGATCAGCTTATAAAGCATAACATATTATTTTTAATGTAATTTATTTTATCAGCTTTGCTGATTTGTTGCCATTCTTTTAGTCTAAAGCGGGACATGGACAAGGATCAGACAGGTTGGAATTTTCCCTCCACAGAAATAAACCGCACCAAAGGAGCATGGCAGCCACTTACATGTCCCTCTATTGAAATAACATTTGTTGAACCGAATGTGTATGTTAAGCCTTCGTTCACATCTGCGTCAAGTCTCCGTTCATGGGTTCTGTCTGAGTTTTCCGTCAGGGGAAGCCATGAACGGAATCCAAACTGAAACCATAGGTTTACGTTTGTATCACTATTGATTTTAATGGTGATAGATGCGGTGCAAATAGTTTACGTTTGTCACCGTTGTGTAAGGGTTCCGTTGTTTTGAAGGAATGAATTGCGCAGTTGACTACGGTATAGATTCTGTCAAAACTACAGAGCCTTTACACAACGGAAACCATTTTCACCGGATCCGTCACCATTGAAATCAATGGTGATGCAAACGGAAACCTATGGTTTCGGTTTGGATTCCGTTCACCTGATGGAAAGCTCAGACAGAACCCATGAACGGAGTCCCGACGCAGATGTGAACGAAGCCTTAATGGAGAGGGCCTTAGGTAAAGAACTCGGGAACCACTGCTTACACAAAAATGTAGTATTCCTATTGGCTGCAAATGTTTTATTTTATTATTCTATTACAATGCAGCATGAAATTGCAAATGATAAAGTATGAATATTTCAGCAATTGTATACACAATGGCTTTATATAAGAACAACAGCAAAACAAAAGGATGGTTTATGATATTATGCAACAATGTATAAACTTTTTTTTTTATCATAAAGTATATAATTAATTGTATAAAATGTCTAAAAATGTATATCACATCCAGCACATTTATATGAAAAGGACAAGACATTAAAGAGGGACAATGGGGAGTCTGCTAAATATTGTGGGAAGTGTAAAGGAACAGAGCAGGAATACTGTGAGGTGTTTAGATAGTAAATAGAGTCTTGTAGTGTGTGGAGGAATGAGGGGCATTGATGAATACAGAATAGATGATGGTAGAGATTCACGCCCCATTTCCATCCATGTTTTTGCCATACGTTTAGCGTATACACCAGGAATAGATCTCGACATATAGGTTAAACATAGGCTGCGAAGGATGCCTAACAGTGGCATCCGTCACCCATAGGCTATTAGGAATCCTTTTAACAGATATATCATAAGCTTTCCATGCTATATACAATAAACAGATGCCAGTGAGGGATGCCATGCAGTGGCATCCGTCACCCATAGGCTCTCATGCTAAAGAAAATGTATACTGCGCGGTACACGGTTCTTTACTGGATTCCGTTGTATGGAAAAGTGTAGTCAACTGCGCTATTCCGTCCTTTTTTTTAGTATATTAATGTATATCAGCCCGATGGAGGCCAAGAGTGGCTGAATATAGACCACTACATGCAAAGGTTTAATTAATGCAGGTATCAGAATGTAGATAACGGCAAGTGATGGAGATATGTAGGACTATTATTATGAGGATTATATATGGACAAGCAGGAAAGACAGGAGAAAATGTACTGCAGGGAGACTGAAGTGATATTGCTACGTGAAGGTTAGTAGTGCAGGCATTAGAGAGACTGGAGGGAGGTTAATACCGGTAGACTGACTTATTTACATATGCAAATTTTCAAGATAAAATAAAAAAAGTTAAAGCAACATAAGATAAACAAAAATAGAGGTTGGGGTGGAACAAGAGGGACCAAAAGACAATAAGCGATCAGTCTATTACTTAAAAAGTCAAGACAGGTAATGTCATATAATAATCATTCATAAATCTTGTAATGTATAAGAAAACCCTAAATTGAACTTGTATTACATATAACAGCAGGACACATAGCTTGTGAGATTTGTCTAAGCCACATTTACTATGGACCAACGTTCTATGCATTTACAAATGATCCTAAAAAGAAAAAAAAAACTTTGTCAAACGTAATCCGAGAGTAAAAAATCCTTTGTAGTCATAGAAAAAAAAGTTTTTCCTATATTGAGTCATATTAATATAACAAGTGAGGTGGATTAATTCCAGGGTAAATAGAATTCCTAAAGATACTATACTACAAAACTACATTATAGGATATTACTTCAATAATTTTAAGATATATCCTTATATCTAGAAATAAGATATAAGTCCTAGAGAGGTTGGTAGCTTTAAAAAGGCACGGTCTAATGGTTAGGAGGTGAATTGTCAGACATCACTGTGAGCCAACTGGTACTTTGAAAATCGGGGTTAACACATTACAGCAGAATTTACTGCCGGTTTGATTATTTTTTTTTAGTAATCAAATAACAAGATTTCCATATCAATCAATAGAGAGCCCCAAAATTTTAGGAGCATTCGCCAGCCCTGGGCACTTATTTTTTCTTCTCTTTCCTTCTTAACTAAATTGGAGAATATATCTGTTTATATGTTCAACCTTTGTAGAAAGTATTTTTTACAGATAGCAATGGCTAATTTCCGGTGATCACTTCTCGATATGTGATATGACCGTAATGTATTTTATGTAATTGCAGTAGTGATTATGGGAGGTGTTATCTTCTACAATCTTATCTGGAAAGATAACAAAAAATTGGCCAGTAAAGGCCCTATCACACTGGCCAATTTTGGCCGGAGCAACGAGCACCGATCGAGACACCTAGTTGATCGGCGCTCATTTGTTCCGGTCACACGGAGCTATTTATGGGGACGAGCGGTCGTTACTCCGATCGCTCGTCCAAACATTATTATCATGTCGGCAGCGCGTCTCCCTGTTTACACAGGGAGACGCGCTGCCGACAACTAATAATATTTCAGTTTTTAAAAATGATACAATCAGCAGATGATTAAGCGTTTGCTTGTTCATCTGCTGCTTGCAGCCCTGTCTACCCAGGGCAATTATCGGCAACGAGCGTTATATGAACGCTTGTCTGCCCGATAATTGCCCAGTGTAAAAGGGCCTTAACTGCTTCCAACCTATGAGAAGGCACAATTGTTTTTATATAAATATAGTGCCTTATAACCACTAGATAAATCACTTTCCATTTAAATGGTTAATGATGTCACTAGCCACTCAAACCTTGAAATTATTCATTATCATCCATACATGTCCATCCACATCAGCATTACAAACATTAATCTCAACTCTTCTGGTGATTTTTATATCATGAATTGAAAAACCCTGCCACAGATCTTTCAATCACAAAAACATTGTTCTGTACATTGAGTATACTGGTATATATGAAGTAGGAGCACACCGGCTATAAAGACAATATTTTACTTCCAGATGCTCTAAGGCTATGTTCACACAGAGTTTTTTGCAGGCGGAATTTCTGCCGAAGATAGGGCATGTCGCTTCTTTCTCTCGCGAGGCGGTTTTACCGCTCACGGGAGAAAACCGCCCCCGCCTCCCATTGAAATCAACGGGAGGCATTTTCAAGCCGTTTTTGACTAGTTTTTTGGCGCGGTTTCCGCGTAAAAAAAACACTGTGTGAACCCAGCCTTATACTGTATTTGAATGCTAAGTTTCGCAATTTGGACAACTCTAAATACAATGTAATCCTATTTAAGTCATTGTCTGCTTTACAAATATTCTCTTAACTAGAGACACTTTCTCAGCATAATCGCCATAAAACTAACCTGCAGGTACCTAGTTTTCTGTATTTCATATTCCACAATTTACTATTTTGGGTTAAACTTACTCGTGTTACCTGCTCGTGTCGCTTTGTTCATTCACTGCTTGTCACTCAACCCAGCACCTATTCTAACGGCTCTTGGGGCAGGCCTCTAGGACGTGTCATGTGCCACCCCCACAAGCTCTGTATTTCGTGTAATGCTGATGATGAAGAGGGTGGTACAGGTAAAGTTACCCTAAGGTCTTCTGGAAGAGGCACAGGGTTAAGGCCCATTTACACTAGTTATCATTTATTAATTTCTAAGCAGTCATAATACTTAACAAGTCTAAATGCACCCAAAGAAAATCAGCAATATGACAAAACTATCATTTATCACTGATTATGTACACATAAGAATCATTGTTATCATCACCTGTATTGGTAAATGCAAATGTCGCCCCTTGGACATTTACAATATAAATATGCCTATATGATCGATTTAGATAAAACCTTCAATCGTTCAATGGTTTGAAAAATTGCTAGGTATAAAATCATCAAACATTGAAATATTGGTGGTGGATTATTGAATGGAGCCATGGGAGCTAGTAAGATGGGGAGCGGGGGGAGGGGGATAGCTCGAGTTTTCTAAAACACTTTCTTTAAATGGTCACTAACTTTTAAACATTTTTTGCATAAGTGAATATAAGAAACTTTGTAATATATCTTATTAGAGAAAAATGCATCTTTCTCCACTTAGGCTCCTTCCCCCTCCTAACTGTTCACTTACTCTGAATAAACTGCTTTTTCCATCTCCTCAAGACAAGACAGACTATCAACTCACTGAGGAATCAGGTTACAGCTGCCCAAAGAAGTCTATGTAGAGGGGAGGGGGAGGAGGGAGCAAGAGCAGAGGGAGAGAGGCAGAGTGAGAGACAGAGATGCATCAGCTTCTGGTAAGAGTTAGGGTATGTGCACACACACTAATTACGTCCGTAATTGACGGACGTATTTCGGCCGCAAGTCCCGGACCGAACACAGTGCAGGGAGCCGGGCTCCTAGCATCATAGTTATGTACGATGCTAGGAGTCCCTGCCTCTCCGTGGAACTACTGTCCCGTACTGAAAACATGATTACAGTACGGGACAGTTGTCCTGCAGAGAGGCAGGGACTCCTAGCATCGTACATAACTATGATGCTAGGAGCCCGGCTCCCTGCACTGAGTTCGGTCCGGGACTTCCGGCCGAAATACGTCCGTCCATTACGGACGTTAATGTGCTCGTGTGAACCCAGCCTTACATCTCACCCCAGTGCTGGATTCTCAGCTACACTGCTCATTACTGCTGTATTATCTCCTCAATGTTGCTGCAACTTCTATATATGCGGTAGACAGAGATAGGAGAGCAGAATTCTCCTATTCTCTATGTGTGCAGTTGATAGAAGACAAGATAACAGTTTGGCTCTGTCTACTAGCTCAGAAACAACTGAGTATTAGAGATATAAAGCCTGCTAAAACTGCTAAAAAATGTCATATACAAGTCATGTAATGCCCAAATTAGTTGTTATGGCAGGAAGGAGGTGAAGGGAACAAGTGAACCCTAATCTACCCACCGCCCTGTCCCTGCCTACTTGCAACGACCCGCCCTAGGCGACGGGGTACAACTTGGCGGCGGTCCCTACGCTGTCTAAGTGCAAGGGAGAACAAACAGGGAACACGCAAGGGAAGGGGCAGTAGCCCACGGAACGCCGCGAGGAAACGGAGCGGTGAATGAGTCAGTCAGGATCAGGATGTAGTGGAGTATACCAACGAGAGCACGGAGCAGGAAGCAAGCCAGGGGCAAAGCGAAGCAGGGTAAGCGGAACTGAAGCAAGGCAGAAGCACGGCAGCAGTGGGGCCAGGAATCCAAGAAGAATAACAAGCAATGAGGAAGAGAAAACGGCAGGTATAAATGGACAGGGGGCGGAGCTAACTCCGACTGACCAGGCCACGATAGGCTCTCCCACTCCTGAGCCTGCCACCCTGATTGGTGGGAGCCGGTGTCAGTCTAAGAGGTCTGGCCTCAGGTGTCGACTGATTAACCCTGGGAGTATCCACAGACGTAGTGCCTGGCAGATCCTTTACATTAGTGTTATTCCTCCTGTACACACATATGACAGCTTATTCTTAAAAGTCACCTGAAAAGTTAGGTACGCTTTCAGATTTAAATGAAGTACATTGGAATACACAGGAACCAGTTCCATTACCTCTTCATATAACCAGCTTTATCTTCTATGCATAATGGTATTTACACATGACTATGCACAAATACAAATACTTGTCAAATGGTTGAGATTTTATTGCATTTAATTTCCACAGCAAAGATCTTTCCAACTCACAAGGCAGCATGAATGAAAGCAGACATCCACAAAGCCTGATGGACAGCCATCAATTAGTCCCATTAATAACCGGGGTGGAGTTAAGACTTGCCCCCACCCTGCCTAAAACATTGTGATTCAGATAGGGTCTGTCCCCACCCTGCCCAAAACATCCTAATCCAATCTGACATACCAGCATTCCCATGGTACTACGCTGCTTTTTGGCAAGTCGGCCCCTTTGTGGATTTTTGAATCAGGGTGGTCGCGATTAAATTAATATGCCTGGGTGGAACAATGTAAGCATTGAATGGTGGTTTGGTGTAACATTATTAGATTATCAGTTCTGACTCCATGTTGTTTAAGGTCGGGGGAATCAAGGATCATCATTTTCTATTTAAAACGTGCCTGGTCCTTTGCTCATAGTGATATAAGTGGCAGAAGACGTGTCAGGTATTCGCTTCTCCTCCTTGCTATGGCAATAAACATGCATGCTTGCCCGATGCAAGCATTCACAGTTACGGGGTAGACGGGATATAGCTGTGAGCCGAACACTATTTAAAGTGTGTTGCCCCCTTTAGGCCAGTTTCACATGGTCAGAATACATCCCCATTGTAGCATCAGTGTTATGGCAGCAACACCTGGAACACCGCCATTCCTTCCCAGGCTTACTGAACCAAACAGCTGTGTAAAACTGGCCTTATTCTCATAACATAAATGTTCCTAGTTTTTATTTGGATTAAAATGGATTATCAGCAGATACAGGTTATTTGCTGTTGCTCCGAAGCTGCTACCAGTCCCATTTCTAAAGGGAGTCATCCTGATAATAACATTGCAATCTCTTAAGGGCAAGTTTATACGTTCAGCATTTTGTCAGGATTTAGGTGCGCAATCCTTAGGGTATGTTGACACGGCTTATTTTCGGGCTGTAAACGGCCAAAACACGGCCTTCAAATCGGAAGCAGAACACCGCCAAACATCTGCCCATTGGTTTCAATGGGAAAAACAGCGTTCTGTTCCAACGAGGCGTTTTTTTACGCGGCTGTTTTGAAAAACGGCCGCGTAAAAAGACGCCCGCGAAAAAGAAGTGCATGTCACTTTTTTGGAGCAATTTTTCATTGACTCTATAGAAAAACAGCTCCAAAAATGGCCATAAAAACCGCCGCAAAAAAAAACGGCTAAACATCAGGAGCTGTTTTCCCTTGAAAACAGCTCTGTATTTTCAGACGTTTTTTAGTAAGCGTGTGCACATACCTTTACAGAATATGCTCACTTTCTGCCAGCAATGCGTGTCAATGGGATATTTTTTTATCCACTATTCACACGCTCAGAAAACTATCTGCCTGGAATAATGAACATGTTGTGGATTTTCTCGTGGATTCCACACTGAAAAGTACCAGATGAGCTACCAGATGAGCTAACCTGCAAATTACAATGGGGCTAATTCGCCTGCAAATCCGAGGTCAGTTTTGGATTTCATTCACAGATTTTCAGAATAACCCATGCCACATTTACCATAGGCAAATCTCTGACGTGTGTACATACTGGTGTCAAGCCAGAGTCATTTTTATTACACTGCATGATCAGATCCTGTGTGTGTTCACAGAGATGAGCAGCATCAGAGGAGTATGATGGCCTCTTTTCTCCTCCATAGAAATAACATGGCAGAATGGACAACTACCTCTCCAGTGAAAATGGTATTTGACTTTTATGACATGTCTGATTTTAAAGTATTATTTCATTTGTGGGAAATTACTATCTAGAAGTCCCACCCAAGCAGTCTGTTATTAGGACAACTACACTAGGACACTATTCCATTCATTATGTTAGACTTTAACATTTCCAGGTATCTGTTTCTTTCTGATTTAGTCCAGTACGCTCAGCTCATCAGCACTTCACTTTGTATTGTAAAGGGCAAACCGTGAACATCTGTAGAGCGTATTTCTCCATTCCAGCAATTTTAATGTGGTTGGACAAAGAACAAGTCTCTTTTCATGCCACTTAAGATATTTAGAGCTTGTTATTGCAGTTATTAGGACAAACCACTCGTACATCATTTAAAGCTTGAATAGTCATACCCTAAATATGCTTTGACTGCTCCAAAAGATGCTCTCCTAGAGATCCCAGCACAGAAGCAAATTCACACAGGCCTTCTTTTTAATTGGGAGCCATTCTCTTCCCCCTGTTATGTGGAACTGCAGAGCAACCCCGCAGTGATCCTCGGATCCCGTTATGTGCCACAGCGACAGGGCAAGTGTAAACAGCACTCATACAAAGTGACAGCTCTATTCTTTCCTCTGTCAGACCTCATGAAAAAAACTTGCCATTATTTACGCAGCTCTCTCAGGAGCAATCACAACTACTGGAAGAGAAGTACAATGGTGGCTACTGGTTTACAGTCAACTGACTACAGATTCTAAGACCTAATTCTAGTGTGCATGTTGCTAGAATAACTTTATAGATGCAATGTGGCGGCCATTGCCTGACCAACCAAACTGCAGAGCTTATGTAAAAAGAAAAGGAAAACAAGTTTCACTAAATGATCCATTTATGGCATAAGCATAAATATTAAACCATTTTACTTATAAATGTCCATACTTCGTGCCACAAACCCTATAAGTGATTAAAGACAAACTATTTTTGACTAAATTATCTAATTAGATTTTTTTTATTTATTTATTTATTGCATAATTTTTTTATTTTTATTTTTTCTTTAGGTGCTTTGTAGCAACAGATGGCAAACTTTTAGCATTAATTACTGTTATTAAAAAAAAAAAAAGGTCCAGGTGTGGAATATAGCCGATGCTACCTATAGATCATAAACCTTTAATTTAAAAAAGTTACAAATAAAATAAAAACTTTATCTTGTAATACATGCTCCAACTAGTGCACATAAGGGGGTTATGTATAAAAACTGTCCGTGTTCTAATTGTTGTAACAATTGCTGTTACATATTGTGGAGTTCCAACACAAGCGACAACAATTTGTAGCAGAACGTTGTGACATATTTATTATAATGTTTTCTAACATTTACTGTCAGAAATGCAGCAAATAGCGGTGTCAACTCATTTCCTTACACCTCATGAGAACTTGTGCATGATTCTTATGGCTGAGACAAATCAGCCGTGACCATTTTTAATTTCTAAATTTAATTCTGATATGAAGTTTTTAGACATAATTCCATATAATATACAGTTTATTAGAAAATGTGAGAATATTTATAGCTGAAAGTATTTCATGTAGCTTTACGATAACAAGTTAGGACATATTTTTTTAGACATAATTCATAAGACATATCCCACATAAAATACATCAAATGTACAGAATTATTAGATAATATGTAAAACACCTACTTTCCGTGGCATAACCAATTCATAAGAGAAAACGGCAATTTATTGTGACATTAAGCTAAAAATAAAAACTCCAAAAACTGCTTTGGATCTAATACTGAATCGGTTGCCTCTATAGATACGAACATACTCCACTCTATTACATGCAATACAGTATTCTTCTTAGTATCCACCAGGGGGTGCTAAAATCTTTATCCTCAATGTAGAGATTAATCAATTTCAGTTACAAATATCAATGAATCTATTTTATTCACTATAAAAAAATTACAGCGCTATTATTAACTAACTTCTGACAAAGTACTCCAATATTTTAATTTAGCTTCATGGTTTATTCGTTATGGGTAGACTTACATTTATACTACAATACATTTTTACATCTTTAATGTTTAGTTGGAAAATACGATCACAGTAATTTCTATTATGGGAACTGCTTCAATCGTTTTTCTCACATTCGTTCTGTTGTTAGTGACTTATTCTCTATAGCATAAATTCCTAGTAGTGAAGTTATTATAGAAATATTAGTGAGGCAATTTTGGCAAGAGTGATGTAGGCGATTGTAGTTGTGATGAATTGGAGATGTATCCACTAAATTCTGAATAAAGCAATTGGAAGATCAATAATACAAATGTTATTGTATACAGTGATTGCCTTCCAAAGGTTTTATACCCTATGATTGGCGTAGCGGATCCCGTCACAATCTTGGTGGTAGGTAAGCACTTGCAAATTATATTAATGTAAAAAGAAAAGTAAAAATCCCAATTCTACCATTTACATCGGAAATAGCATTCCTAGCACATGCAAATAAATATAACACGATATAAGGAAAAACAAGGATAGATAGATATGAGATGGATAGATATGAGATGGATAGATATAGGATGGAGAGATATGGGATGGAGAGATAGATAGATAGATAGATAGATAGATAGATAGATAGATAGATAGATAGATATAGGATGGAGAGATATGGGATGGATAGATAGATAGATAGATAGATAGATAGATAGATAGATATGAGAGAGATAGATATGGGATAGATAGATATGGGATAGATAGATATGAGAGAGATAGATATGGGATAGATAGATATGAGAGAGATAGATAGATAGATATGAGATAGATAGATAGATATATGAGATAGATAGATAGATATGAGATAGATAGATATGGGATGGATAGATAGATAGATAGATAGATAGATAGATAGATAGATAGATAGATAGATAGATAGATAGATAGATAGATATATGAGATAGATAGATAGATAGATAGATATGAGATAGATAGATATGGGATGGATAGATAGATAGATAGATAGATAGATAGATAGATAGATAGATATGGGATAGATAGATATGAGAGAGATAGATATGGGATAGATAGATATGAGAGAGATAGATAGATAGATAGATAGATATGAGATAGATAGATAGATATATGAGATAGATAGATAGATTATGAGATAGATATGGGATGGAGAGATAGATAGATAGATAGATAGATAGATAGATAGATAGATAGATAGATAGATAGATAGATAGATAGATATGGGATAGATAGATATGGGATATATAGATATGAGAGAGATAGATATGAGATAGATAGATAAGATAGATAGATAGATAGATAAGATAATTACATTTAGTCCAAAGTATTTTGTCAAATAAATTTTACCTTAAGATATCATATTTTCAAGAATTAGCAACTGACTTAGGTAGAATAATATAAAGAAAGGTACCTGTATTCTTGACTGGGAGGTCGATTTTCTTCTGATGTCCTGATAATTCCAGACATAATTCCTGTGATGTCACTGTCTATCATCTCCTTTAAGAGTGAAACTTTTTTGTTAGTTGAATATACAGGACTGAATTAGATAGATAGATAGATAGATAGATAGATAGATAGATAGATAGATAGATAGATAGATAGATAGATAGATATGAGAGAGATAGATAGATATGAGAGAGAGAGATAGATATGAGAGAGAGAGATAGATATGAGAGAGAGAGATAGATATGAGAGAGAGAGATATGAGATAGATGGATGGATGGATAGATATGAGACATAGATATATAGATTAACCCGTTGGGTTTTTAAGTGTGTCACCATAATTGCCACTTTGGATAGTTGAAGCTAGACACATTAGAATTATTTTACATAATAGACAGTACTTATATGAAAATCCATTTGTAGAAATAAAATAAAGCACAGAAGTACCTAATAGTCGCAGGCGAGCTGGTATACGGTGTGGTGAATGGAGCAGGGCACCTGCAGTGTGTGGGCAGCTCTCTGGCTCCTGGGCGCTGCTCTCCTCTTTGTAATATGATTTCTATCTGGTCCCCAACCCGTTTTTAAATTTCCCTCTCGGGAGCTGTCCAGCACCGCGCATGCGCACTGCTGTCCCGGGTCACTAGCAGGGCAGACGAGGCCACTTTTCAGCACAACTCCCTGTTCTGTATACCCTCGCCCCAACAAGGTCGTCTTTGTGCCCACTAGTGACTGTCCCGTCCTGGCCCAGCGTCTTCTCATCTGCTTATGCCACTCCAATCGCCATGTTAAGGTACATAAGGAATAAGGTCATGGAGATGCTTCTTATCTTTACGTTGAAACAGCGTTAGCGTTCTTTCGTGTTACTATTTTCATACAGCACTTTGTAATGTGAGCACAGGGTACCACAGGGGAAGGAGCCACCAGCTGCTGCCATTAAAGCATTTCTGCTCGGGACGTAAACCTTTCAATAATGTTCTCCTAATATTCCCGGTGTTCCCTACTTCTCCACGGATACAAGGTTGAGAACACCCCTCACAGCGCTGACGATGGTACGTGCCTGCTACCACAACAGCCGTTGCGATTTTGAAAGTTCAGTTGAGCCAGGCCAATTCGGGGGGTTAGTTCTTGTGGACTCGTCCGGTGTGTCTGCCGTGCAGGTTGCTTCGTGAGGCTTCTGTTTGTGCAGAGCGCTGGTGTGTGTGAGCAGCAGCCTCGTTCTCCTCCTCACTGCCTGTGCTCAGCCGTTGGCAAGTCAATGGGCCCGCGCTAGCCATACCCGCCGCTAGACCCGCGCCGCAGCCCGGGAAAGGCAGGTGGGAAGGCGGCAGCAGGAGGGGGAGAGAAAGGGAGGGACGGGAGGCGCTCACACACCACAGGGAAAACAATTATTACTGTATTGTCTCTACACGGAGCTCGGCCATAGAAAGCAGCATTGTGTCATTACACTTGTACTGTATGTAGCGTTACCATACTGTACGTACGACACACGTCCCAGCTGGAGCAGAATGAAAGGGGCAGTGTACAGTGCCCGCCAGCTAAATACACACTTCTATACATTACATGAGGCCATACACACGTATTACATGTAACCATACATCTGTACATTACACGAGGCCATACACACATATTACATGTAACCATACATCTATACATTACATGAGGCCATACACACGTATTACATGTAACCATACTTCTATACATTACATGAGGCCATACACACGTATTACATGTAACCATACTTCTATACATTACATGAGGCCATACACACTTCTATACATTACATGAGGCCATACACACGTATTACATGTAACCATACATCTATACAGTACACGAGGCCATACACACGTATTACATGTAACCATACATCTGTACATTACACGAGGCCGTACACACATATTACATGTAACCATACATCTATACATTACACGAGGCCATACACACGTATTACATGTAACCATACATCTATAGATTACATGAGGCCATACACACGTATAACATGTAACCATACATCTATAGATTACATGAGGCCATACACACATATTACATGTAACCATACATTACATAAGGCCATACACACGTATTACATGTAACCATACATCTATACATTACATGAGGCCATACACACGTATTACATGTAACCATACATCTATACATTACATGAGGCCATACACACGTATTACATGTAACCATACATCTATACATTACATGAGGCCATACACACGTACTACATGTAACCATACATCTATACATTACATGAGGCCATACACACATATTACATGTAACCATACATCTATACATTACATGAGGCCATACACACGTATTACATGTAACCATACATCTATACATTACATGAGGCCATACACACTTCTATACATTACACGAGGCCATACACACGTATTACATGTAACCATACATCTATACATTACATGAGGCCATACACACGTATTACATGTAACCATACATCTATACATTACATGAGGCCATACACACTTCTATACATTACATGAGGCCATACACACATATTACATGTAACCATACATCTATACATTACATGAGGCCATACACACGTATTACATGTAACCATACATCTATACATTACATGAGGCCATACACACGTACTACTTGTAACCATATATCTATACATTACGCGAGGCCATACACACATATTACATGTAACCTTACATCTATACATTACATGAGGCCATACACACGTATAACATGTAACCATATATCTATACATTACATGAGGCCATACACACGTATTACATGTAACCATACATCTATACATTACATGAGGCCATACACACGTACTACATGTAACCATACATCTATACATTACATGAGGCCATACACACGTATTACATGTAACCATACATCTATACATTACATGAGGCCATACACACGTACAACATGTAACCATACATCTATACATTACATGAGGCCATACACACGTATTACATGTAACCATACTTCTATACATTACATGAGGCCATACACACGTATTACATGTAACCATACTTCTATACATTACATGAGGCCATACACACGTATTACATGTAACCATACTTCTATACATTACATGAGGCCATACACACGTATTACATGTAACCATACATCTATAGAATACATGAGGCCATACACACGTATTACATGTAACCATACATCTATACGTTACACGAGGCCATACACACATATTACATGTAACCATACATCTATACATTACATGAGGCCATACACACGTATTACATGTAACCATACATCTATAGATTACATGAGGCCATACACACGTATTACATGTAACCATACATCTATACATTACACGAGGCCATACACACATATTACATGTAACCATACATCTATACATTACATGAGGCCATACACACGTATTACATGTAACCATACATCTATACATTACACGAGGCCATACACACATATTACATGTAACCATACATCTATACATTACATGAGGCCATACACACGTATTACATGTAACCATACTTCTATACATTACATGAGGCCATACACACATATTACATGTAACCATACATCTATACATTACATGAGGCCATACACACATCTATACATTACATGAGGCCATACACACGTATTACATGTAACCATACATCTATACATTACATGAGGCCATACACACTTCTATACATTACATGAGGCCATACACACATATAACATGTAACCATACATCTATACATTACATGAGGCCATACACACATATTACATGTAACCATACATTACATAAGGCCATACACACGTATTACATGTAACCATACATCTATACATTACATGAGGCCATACACACGTATTACATGTAACCATACATCTATACATTACATGAGGCCATACACACTTCTATACATTACATGAGGCCATACACACATATTACATGTAACCATACATCTATACATTACATGAGGCCATACACACGTATTACATGTAACCATACATCTATACATTACATGAGGCAATACACACATATAACATGATGCCATACATCTATACATTACATGAGGCAATACACACGTATTACATGAGGCCATACACACTTCTATACATTACATGAGGCCATACACACTTCTATACATTACATGAGGCCATACGCACGTATTACATGTAACCATACATCTATACATTACATGAGGCCATACACACTTATTACATATAACCATACATCTATACATTACATGAGGCCATACACACGTATTACATGTAACCATACATCTATACATTACATGAGGCCATACACACGTATTACATGTAACCATACATCTATACATTACATGAGGCCATACACACGTACTACATGTAACCATACATCTATACATTACATGAGGCCATACACACGAATTACATGTAACCATACATCTATACATTACATGAGGCCATACACACTTCTATACATTACATGAGGCCATACACACGTATTACATGTAGCCATACATCTATACATTACATGAGGCCATACACACGTATTACATGAGGCCATACACACTTCTATACATTACATGAGGCCATACACACTTCTTAACATCACATGAGGCCATACGCACGTATTACATGTAGCCATACATCTATACATTACATGAGGCCATACACACTTCTTAACATTACATGGGGCCATACGCACGTATTACATTTAGCCATACATCTATACATTACATGAGGCCATACACACTTCTATACATTACATGAGGCCATACACACATACTACATGTAACCATACATCTATACATTACATGAGGCCATACACACATACTACATGTAACCATACATCTATACATTACATGAGGCCATACACACGTATTACATGTAACCATACATCTATACATTACATGAGGCCATACACACGTATTACATGTAACCATACATCTATACATTACATGAGGCCATACACACGTATTACATGTAACCATACATCTATACATTACATGAGGCCATACACACATACTACATGTAACCATACATCTATACATTACATGAGGCCATACACACGTATTACATGTAACCATACATCTATACATTACACGAGGCCATACACACATATTACATGTAACCATACATCTATACATTACATGAGGCCATACACACGTATTACATGTAACCATACATCTATACATTACACGAGGCCATACACACGTATTACATGTAACCATACATCTATACATTACACGAGGCCATACACACATATTACATGTAACCATACATCTATACATTACATGAGGCCATACACACGTATTACATGTAACCATACTTCTATACATTACATGAGGCCATACACACGTATAACATGTAACCATACATCTATAGATTACATGAGGCCATACACACATATTACATGTAACCATACATTACATAAGGCCATACACAGGTATTACATGTAACCATACATCTATACATTACATGAGGCCATACACACGTATTACATGTAACCATACATCTATACATTACATGAGGCCATACACACGTACTACATATAACCATACATCTATACATTACATGAGGCCATACACACTTCTATACATTACATGAGGCCATACACACGTATTACATGTAACCATACATCTATACATTACATGAGGCCATACATACGTATTACATGTAACCATACATCTATACATTACATGGGGCCATACACACGTATTACATGTAACCATACATCTATACATTACATGAGGCCATACACACGTACTACATGTAACCATACATCTATACATTACATGAGGCCATACACACGTATTACATGTAACCATACATCTATACATTACATGAGGCCATACACAGTTATTACATGTAACCATACATCTATACATTACATGAGGCCATACACACTTCTATACATTACATGAGGCCATACACACGTATTACATGTAGCCATACATCTATACATTACATGAGGCCATACACACGTATAACATGTAACCATACATCTATACATTACATGAGGCCATACACACGTATTACATGAGGCCATACACACTTCTATACATTACATGAGGCCATACACACTTCTATACATTACATGAGGCCATACACACATACTACATGTAACCATACATCTATACATTACATGAGGCCATACACACGTATTACATGTAACCATACATCTATACATTACATGAGGCCATACACACGTACTACATGTAACCATACATCTATACATTACATGAGGCCATACACACGAATTACATGTAACCATACATCTATACATTACATGAGGCCATACACACGTATTACATGTAACCATACATCTATACATTACATGAGGCCATACACACTTATTACATGAAGCCATACACACTTCTATACATTACATGAGACCATACACACTTCTATACATTACATGAGGCCATACACACTTCTATACATACTTCTATGCATTACATAAGGCGATACACGCTTCTATACATTACATGAGGTCATACACACTTTTATACATTACATGAACCCATACTCACTTATTACATGAAGCAATACACACTTCTATACATTGCATGAGGCCATACACACTTCTATACATTACACATGGCCATGCACACTTCTATACGTTACATGAGGCCATACACACTTCTATACATTACATGAGCCCATACTCACTTATTACATGTAGCCATACATACTTATATACATTACACGAGGCCATATACACTTATTACATGAAGCCATATATACTTCTATACATTACATGGTGCCATACACACTTATTACATAAAGCCATACACACTTATATACATTACATAAAGCCATAGATACTTATATACATTACATAAGGGCCATACACATATATTACATGAAGCCATATACACTTATTACATAAAGCCATACACACTTCTATACATTACATGAAGCCATACACACTTCTATACATTACATGAAGCCATATACACTTATTACATGAAGCCATACACTTCTATACATTACATGAAGCCATACACACTTCTATACATTACATGAAGCCATACACACTTATATACATTACATGAAGCCATACACACTTATATACATTACATGAAGCCATATACACTTATATACATCACATGAGGAGCCATACACACTTCTATACATTACATGAAGCCATACACACTTATATACATTACATGAAGCCATACACACTTATATACATTACATGAAGCCATATACACTTATATACATCACATGAGAGGCCATACACACGTCTATAAATTATATGAAGCCATATGCTAAAACTCTACTTCATAATCCCACAAAATAACTATTCCTGATAAAAAAAAGTAATATATTAGATTACATTATTATGTACATATATAATTATACATCATATAATATCATTTTTATATATAGTCAGTTTTATTATGGGGCAAATCCAGACAAAAAAAAAAGGTTCCTCCAATTTTTTATATTTTTTACGGATCAACTCATGCGGGTGGTTACGATTATGGGGATAACAACTGTGTAGAGTTAATTTACTTTTGTGAGAGAAAGAGCAAAACACACGGCACCACATGGTGCAGGTCAATAGGTTAAGCAGGTAAAGGACAAAAATGTACCATGCTCACTCACCTAAGGCCAAAGGTTTGAATCGCAAGGATAATCCACAAGTGCTGCTGCCAGATCCGGGCCGGTTCCCATGAAGGTGACTGCTTGACGAGATGAATGAAGAAATGAAAAGAAAGATGGATCTTTTGGAGGCGCTGCTGCGTGGTACGATCGGAGAAATAGCAGACAGGTTATTCTGATATAAAATCTGTTTTATTGGAACAATAGGTGGCTACGCGTTTCGACACTGAACAAGCGTCTTGCTCAGGCCTGAGGAAGACGCTTGTTCAGTGTCGAAACGCGTAGCCACCTATTGTTCCAATAAAACAGATTTTATATCAGAATAATATGTCTGCTATTTCTCCGATCGTACAACGCAGCAGCGCCTCCAAAAGATCCATCTTTCTTTTCATTTCTTCATTTATCTCAATTTACTCTTGTGACATTCATTCAATAAAGGTTTTAATTTTTTTTATTGTCTATTGTATTTTTAAAAAAATGTTAACTATTTACAGTTTACAGTTAAAGGCTATGTACAACTTTGAAATAGTTTGTTTTTAAAAAAAAAAAAAATCAGTGTGTTTGGTGCAACTTTCTAGATACTTTTTATTAAAAAATATTTTTTACTTTTTGAGATACAGCTGTTAATATTCTGTATATAGGGCAGCTGAATCTAGCTCTGAAACCTGTATCCGTCAGGTCAGCGGGACTGACGGGTTAAGTGACAACGGGTCCTGCGTGTCTCTGACATGCAGGATCAAGCTATTACCGGTTACCTCTACCGTATTTTTCGGACTATAAGACGCACCTGACCATAAGATGCACCCAGGTTTTAGACAACACAAAATAGGAAAAAAATTATTTGTTAAAAAATTATTTATTCTTTTCCACCACATTCTGAGAGCCATAACTTTTTTTATACTTTTTTCGTCGATTGAGCGGTGTGAGGGCTTAGTTTTTGTGGAACGAGCTATAGTTTTTATTTGCACCATTTTTGGTACTTATGATTTTTTTTGATCACTTTTTTAGTTAATTTTTTAAGCGCTAAGGTGACCAAAAAACTATTTTGATGTTTTACATTTTTAAACTCACCGTGCGTTAAATAATGGTTATTTTGTAATAGATCGGACTTTTACAGACGCAGCGATACCAAATTATTATTTTTTTTACATTGAACTTTTTTTTTTTTAACTTTTAATATATATATTTTTTTTACACTCCTGAAAATGTATCTAACGTTTTTTTGTTTCTTTTTACACATTTTATTAGTTCCCCTAGGGGACTTGAACCAGTAGCCACTTTGTTGCATGTGGAGTTACTGAAAAAGCGTAACTCGCTGAGCTACGCTGTTTCCCTAACTCCCATAGTAGTGAATGGCAGTTGCGGAAGCAGCGTAGCATGCGAGTTACACTGTTTCAGTAACTCCACATGTAATCAAGTAAAATCTCATTATCAGCATAACGGGGGACCGGAATGTATATTAGCAGTGTAGTCAGATACAGTTAGGTCGAGAATTACTTTGTCAGTGACACAAGTTTTGGCATTTTAGCTGTTTACCAAAATACACAGTTATATAATGAATATGGGTTTAAAGGGGTTTTCCACCTTCTCACACTTGGCCTGATGAAGACGCTGGTTCAGCGTTGTCTTTTGCAATAAATTATTTATTTTTGTATTTCAAAACAATGGAACTGCTTCAACCTTTATTACCAGCAGCGCCGTTTATGGTCCACCAATTTTTTCTTCTGCAAATACACTACCGTTCAAAACTTTGGGGTCACCCAGACAATTTTGTGTTTTCCATGAAAACTCACACTTCTATTTATCAAATGAGTTGCAAAATGACTAGAAAATATAGTCAAGACATTGACAAGGTTAGAAATAATGATTTTTATTTGAAATAATAATTTTCTCCTTCAAACTTTGCTTTCGTCAAAGAATGCTCCATTTGCAGCAATTACAGCATTGCAGACCTTTGGCATTCTAGTTGTTAATTTGCTGAGGTAATCGGGAGAAATTTCACCCCATGCTTCCAGAAGCCTCTCCCACAAGTTGGATTGGCTTGATGGGCACTTCTTGCGTACCATACGGTCAAGCTGCTCCCACAACAGCTCTATGGGGTTGAGATCTGGTGACTGCGCTGGCCACTCCATTACAGATAGATTACCAGCTGCCTGCTTCTTCCCTAAATAGTTCTTGCATAATTTGGAGGTGTGCTTTGGGTCATTGTCCTGTTGTAGGATGAAATTGGCTCCAATCAAGCGCTGTCCACAGGGTATGGCATGGCGTTGCAAAATGGAGTGATAGCCTTCCTTATTCAAAATCCCTTTGACCTTGTACCAATCTCCCACTTTACCAGCACCAAAGCAACCCCAGACCATCACATTACCTCCACCATGCTTGACAGATGGTGTCAGGCACTCTTCCAGCATCTTTTCAGTTGTTCTGCGTCTCACAAATGTTCTTCTGTGTGATCCAAACACTTCAAACTTCGATTCGTCTGTCCATAACACTTTTTTCCAATCTTCCTCTGTCCAATGTCTGTGTGCTTTTGCCCATATTAATCTTTTCCTTTTATTAGCCAGCCTCAGATATGGCTTTTTCTTTGCCACTCTGCCCTGAAGGCCAGCATCCCGGAGTCGCCTCTTCACTGTAGACATTGACACTGGCGTTTTGCGGGTACTATTTAATGAAGCTGCCAGTTGAGGACCTGTGAGGCGTCTATTTCTCAAACTAGAGACTCTAATGTACTTGTCTTGTTGCTCAGTTGTGCACCGGGGCCTCCCACTTCTCTTTCTACTCTGGTTAGAGCCTGTTTGTGCTGTCCTCTGAAGGGAGTAGTACACACCGTTGTAGGAAATCTTCAGTTTCTTGGCAATTTCTCGCATGGAATAGCCTTCATTTCTAAGAACAAGAATAGACTGTCGAGTTTCACATGAAAGCTCTCTTTTTCTAGCCATTTTGAGAGTTTAATCGAACCCACAAATGTAATGCTCCAGATTCTCAACTAGTTCAAAGGAAGGTCAGTTTTATAGCTCCTCTAAACAGCAAAACTGTTTAAAGCGGTGCTAACATAATTGCACAAGGGTTTTCAAGTGTTTTCTAATCATCCATTAGCCTTCTAACACAGTTATCAAACACAATGTACCATTAGAACACTGGAGTGATGGTTGCTGGAAATGGGCCTCTGTACACCCATGTAGATATTGCATTAAAAACCAGACGTTTGCAGCTAGAATAGTCATTTAGCACATTAACAATATATAGAGTGTATTTCTGATTAATTTAATGTTATCTTCATTGAAAAAAACTGCTTTTCTTTCAAAAATAAGGACATTTCTAAGTGACCCTAAACTTTTGAACGGTATTGTACTTTACAGCGGTAACCACCTCCAGTTACCGGATGGAACCTGGCTGCAGCGGTCTAATGATACCTATTTCATTATAAGTCTACAACAGCGTTGTGCCTGTGGTACCACAACGCCAAGAGGTGAGCTCAATTGACTTTCCTCTGTTTTATTCCATTATTTTTGGTGATCTGCACTATGTGGCTCCGTGCGTTTTTTGCTTTCTTCTCCAGGTATCCGTATCTAAGTCTACCATAAAGAGAAGACTTCATGAGAGCAAATCCAGAGGGTTCACCACAAGGTGCAAACCATTAATCAGCCTCAAAAATAGAAAGGCCAGATTAGACTTTGCCAAACAACATCTAAAGAAGCCAGCCCAGTTCTGGAACAGCATGAAACTAAGATCAACCTGTACCAGAATGATGGGAGGAAGAAAGTATGGAGAAGGCTTGGAACGGCTCATGATACAAAGCACAGCACATCCTCTGTAAAACATGGTGGAGGCAGTGTGATGGCATGGGCATGCATGGCTGCCAAAGGCACTGGGTCACTATTGTTTATTGATAATGTGACTGAAGACAGAAGCAGCCGGATGAATTCTGAAGTGATCAGGGATATACTTTCTGCTCAGATTCAACCAAATGCAGCAAGGTTGATTGGACGTCACTTCACAGTACAGATGGACAATGACCCAAAACATACTGCGAAAGCAACTCAGGAGGTTAAGGCAAAGAAGTGGAATATTCTGCAATGGCCAAGTCAATCACCAGATCTCAACCCGATCGAGCATGCATTTCACTTGCTTAAGACAAAACTTAACGCAGAAAGACCCACAAACAAGCAACAACTGAAGACGCTGCAGTAATGTCCTGGCAAAGCATCACAAAGGAGGAAACCCAGCGTTTGGTGATGTCCATGGGTTTCAGACTTCAGGCAGTCATTGCCTGCAAAGGATTCTCTACAAAGTATTAAAAAAAAGAACATTTTATTTATGGTAATGTTAATTTGTCCAATTACTTTTGAGCCCCTGAGATGAGGAGGCCGTGCAGAAAAATGGTTGCAATTCCTAAACCTTTCACAGGATATTTTTGTTCAACCCCTTGAATTAAACCTGAAAGTCTACACTTCAATTGCATCTCAGTTGTTTCATTTCAAATCCAATGTGGTGGCATGCAGAGCCCAAATCATGAAGATGGTGTCACTGTCCAAATAATTCTGGACCGAACTGTACTTCAGTGACTACATTGCTAATACTTTTCGGTCCCCACATAACCCTTTTAATAATAAAGTATTTTACAAGCTATAACCACTAGCTGACTGTCCTGTGTGACCATTGGGCCTTCATTGCGAGTTCTGTATCTACTGTACATACTTGCACTGAGCTGTGACTATAACACACATTGTTTTAAGATAGATATGTGGCTTTCAAAAAGTAAAGAAAACCAGAAAGCATGGAGGTCATCATAGTGGGCTGCATTCTATCTGCATTAAGTGATTGTTTTGCTACAAATGATAATGTACAGTGCTTTGTACCATCCCATAAATCTTATGTAGTGTAAAATGATGGACATTCTCCACTGCAGATTTACTATAATGCCACATGTTAACATGCATAATGACATTTTATTCATAGCGGAGTAAAATAATATTCTAACAACAGCGATTTACAAATGTTACATCTGGACTAGGTCATTTTTCATTTGAGACTGAACTCATTATGTGTCAGAGATTAAACAAATGCTCTTTGCCAATTTATTCTCGTCTAGAAAAATCCAGACTTCTCCTTTAGTTATAGTCAAGTCAGGGTAAGTGCATCTTTTAAACCTATGCCCTGGACAGGTCTAATTCTTTCCTGCCCTCCTCACTTTTTCCGTTACATCTATTTAATCATCGGATTGTGTCTATTGTAGGAGAAACAGGCACCATCTGTACCATCTCATGGGAATTGTGGTATGACCTTGTATCCTTGTAAGATGTTTCTGTAATTTGACCATTTTAAATACAGATTATGACTAAATACTGGATTACACCGTCTATGTGTAGAGCTGTGTTTCTAATAATTTATTACAAATGCTAATTTTTGATTGGAAAGTGATACATTAACATCACAATAAACATGCCTTTTATCCCTCGGGCTCCATTAGGGGCCTCTGTCGCAGATCTGGCCGAGATTACCGGACATAATAGCGCAGCATGCTTCGCTATTGTCTCTGGTAAAATCACTGAACGACGGAAAGCTGACAGAACCTATTAAAGTCAATCGGTTCCGTCGGCTGCCGGCGGTGTCCAATGTGCAACGGAACCGTTGCTTCCGTTATTCCCTTGTTCTGCTCCTCTGACGGAGCAGAACAATGGAACACACCAACGCAGGTGTGAACCAAGCATTAAAATGTCCATTTCAGAGAAATATAAATACTATTATAAAACCCGGTTCAGGTCTGTGGTATTCAGGACCTTCAGTACCAAACACAATTTAGCCGCTTTTAGTACGAGTTGGTGTAATGGCTAAAACGTTATGATTTGTTGGACTATTGACTTGATTTTTGCTGCTTTTCTTTAGCATTTTTTTTACATATATTTTGTGGTTTTTAATTGTTAGGCTATATCGGTTTTTTTGTTTCACTTTAGAAAAAGTTAATTTTTATTTAATCTCCACGGGGCAGAAAAACAAATTGTGGGGGGCTTTATTTTTTTACATATTTTGTTAATATATTATCAGCGCTGTTACAGAGACAATTGTTACTGTAGTGATGTACTGGGCCTAGTTAAAACAAGCAGCAACCCCCTCGTATTGGAATTGTGATCACATGATCATTCTGTTAGGGATCTGCCAGGTACTTCATCTAGGTATACTCCTGGGATTAATCAATCCACACCTGAGGCCAGACCTGTTCGACTGACACCATCTCCCACCAACCAGGGTGGCAGGCTCAGGAGTGGGAGAGCCTATCGCGGCCTGGTCTGTCGGAGTTAGCTCCGCCCCCTGTCCTTTATTACCTGCCCTGTTCTCTCCCTCAGTGCTTGTAATTCTTTTGGATTCCTGGCCCCACTGCTGCTTGCTCCAGCCTGCTTCTGCCGTGCTTCTGCCTTGCTGCAGTTCTGCTTGACCTGCTTGCTTTGCCCCTGGCTTGCTTCTGTCTCCTTGCCCGCTTGGGTGTACTCACTTCGTCCTGGTCCTGACTGTCCGTTCGCCGCTCCGTTTCCTCGTGGCGTTCCGTGGCTACTGCCCCTTCCCTTGCGTGTTCCCTGTTTGTTTTCCTGTGCACTTAGACAGCGTAGGGACCGCCGCCCAGTTGTACCTCGTCGCCTAGGGCGGGTCGTTGCAAGTAGGCAGGGACAGGGCGGTGGGTAGATTAGGGCTCACTTTCCCTTCACCTCCTTCCTGCCATTACATAATTACAAGCCTTTACCTAGTCTACCATTTCTCCTACGCTGACGCTATCATGGACCCCCTTGAGACCCTGACCCAGCAGATGCAGGGCCTCTCCCTACAGGTCCAGGCCCTGGCCCAAAGGGTCAATCAGGGTGACGCTGCTTTAGTAGTACCCCTCACCTCACCTCTAGAACCCGACCTCAAGTTACCTGACCGGTTCTCAGGGGACCGTAAGACGTTTCTCTCCTTCCGGGAGAGTTGCAGACTGTATTTCCGCCTAAAGCCCCACTCCTCAGGTTCCGAGAACCAGCGGGTGGGTATCATCATATCCCGACTCCAGGAAGGGCCCCAAGAGTGGGCCTTCTCCTTGGCTCCTGACGCCCCTGAACTTTCCTCTGTTGATCGTTTTTTCTCTGCCCTCGGACTCATTTACGACGAGACTGACAGGACTGCTTTAGCCGAGAGTCAGCTGGTGACCTTACGTCAGGGTAGGAGACCTGTTGAGGAATACTGTTCTGATTTTAGGAAGTGGTGCATAGCTTCTCAGTGGAACGATCCGGCCCTAAGGTGCCAGTTTAGGTTAGGATTATCTGACGCCCTGAAGGATCTGCTGGTTAGCTACCCCTCTTCTGACTCCCTTGACCAGGTTATGGCCCTAGCAGTACGACTTGACCGACGTCTCAGGGAACGTCAGCTAGAACGCTTCAGTGTGCTCCTCTCTGACTTTTCTGCGATCCCCCCCGAGGTCCCGTCTCCTCGCCCCTCCACGGAGGACTCGGAGGTACCTATGCAACTCGGGGCCTCCATGTCCCCTCGACAACGTAGGGAGTTTCGCAGAATGAATGGTCTCTGCTTCTACTGTGGTGACGACAAGCATCTACTGAACACCTGTCCCAGGCGCAAGAATAAGAAGCCGGAAAACTTCCGCGCCTAAGTGATCATCGGGGAGGTCACTTGGGCGCACAGGTATTTCCCGTTAATGTGAAACGCAATAAAATTTTGCTTCCCTTTCAGGTCTCGTTTGCTGGCCGGTCTGCCACGGGCAGTGCTTTCGTGGATTCTGGCTCATCTGCTAATATCATGTCTGTGGAATTTGCTATGTCTCTAAAGATGCCTTGTATTGATTTACCTTATCCTATCCCTGTAGTAGGAATCGACTCAACTCCCCTTGCTAATGGTTATTTTACACAGCATACTCCTGTTTTTGAGCTCCTGGTTGGCTCCATGCATTTGGAGCAGTGCTCTGTACTGGTGATGCAGGGATTATCGTCTGATCTGGTTTTAGGCCTTCCCTGGTTGCAGTTGCATAATCCCACGTTTGATTGGAATACTGGGGATCTCACCAAATGGGGTAATGAATGTCTTATGTCATGTCTTTCTGTTAACTCTATTTCTCCCCGGGAGGAGGTAAACACGCTTCCTGAGTTTGTTCAGGACTTCGCCGATGTGTTTTCTAAGGAGGCCTCCGAGGTGTTGCCCCCCCATAGAGATTACGATTGCGCTATCGATTTGGTGCCTGGTGCCAAGCTTCCTAAGGGTAGGATATTTAATCTTTCATGTCCTGAACGTGAAGCTATGAGGGTGTATATCCAAGAATGCCTGGCCAAGGGTTTCATTCGCCCCTCGACTTCTCCGGTAGGTGCTGGCTTCTTCTTCGTGGGGAAGAAGGATGGTGGTCTTAGGCCGTGCATTGATTATCGTAACCTGAATAAGGTCACCGTAAGGAACCAGTACCCACTTCCTTTGATTCCGGATCTTTTTAATCAGGTTCAGGGAGCCCAATGGTTTTCTAAGTTCGATCTACGGGGGGCATATAACCTTATCCGCATCAAAGAGGGGGATGAGTGGAAAACTGCGTTCAACACACCCGAGGGTCATTTCGAATACCTGGTCATGCCCTTTGGGTTGTGTAATGCCCCTGCTGTCTTCCAGAATTTTATTAATGAAATCCTGAGAGAGTACCTGGGTAATTTTCTTGTTGTGTACCTTGATGACATACTGGTGTTTTCCAAGGACTGGTCCTCCCACGTGGAGCATGTCAGGAAGGTGCTCCAGGTCCTTCGGGAGAATAATCTGTTTGCTAAGACTGAAAAATGTGTCTTTGGGGTACAGGAGATACCATTTTTAGGGCAAATCCTCACTCCTCATGAATTCCGTATGGGCCCTGCCAAGGTTCAGGCTGTGGCGGAATGGGTCCAACCTGCCTCCCTTAAGGCGTTACAGTGTTTTTTAGGGTTCGCCAACTATTACAGGAGATTTATTGCCAACTTCTCGGTCGTCGCTAAGCCTCTTACGGACCTTACCCACAAGGGTGCTGATGTCCTCCATTGGCCCCCTGAGGCCGTCCAGGCCTTTGAGACCCTCAAGAAGTGCTTTATCTCGGCCCCCGTGCTGATTCAGCCCAACCAAGAGGAGCCATTTATTGTGGAGGTTGACGCTTCCGAGGTGGGAGTGGGGGCCGTCTTGTCCCAGGGTACCAGCTCCCTCACCCATCTCCGCCCCTGTGCTTACTTCTCTAGGAAGTTTTCGCCCACGGAGAGTAACTATGATATTGGCAACCGCGAACTTCTAGCCATTAAATGGGCCTTTGAGGAGTGGCGGCACTTCCTGGAGGGGGCCAGACACCAGGTAACGGTCCTTACGGATCACAAGAATCTGGTTTTCCTAGAATCGGCCCGGAGGCTTAATCCTAGACAAGCTCGGTGGGCACTATTCTTTACCAGATTTAATTTCTTGGTTACCTATAGGGCTGGGTCCAAGAATATTAAGGCTGATGCTCTGTCACGTAGTTTCATGGCCAATCCTCCTTCCGAGAAGGATCCTGCTTGTATTTTACCCCCTGGTATAATCGTCTCTGCCACGGATTCTGATTTAGCTTCTGATATCGCGGCTGATCAGGGTGCAGCTCCCGGGAACGTCCCTGGGGACAAACTGTTTGTTCCCCTGCAATACCGGCTGAGGGTACTCAGGGAAAACCATGACTCCGCTCTATCTGGTCATCCTGGCATCTTGGGCACCAAACACCTCATTACCAGAAACTATTGGTGGCCTGGGTTGCCTAAAGACGTTAGGGCTTAAGTCGCCGCTTGTGAGGTTTGCGCTAGGTCCAAAACCCCTAGGTCCCGACCTGCGGGCCTACTACGTTCCTTGCCCATTCCCCAGAGACCTTGGACCCATATCTCCATGGATTTTATCACCGATTTGCCTCCATCTCAGGGCAAGTCGGTGGTGTGGGTGGTAGTCGACCGCTTCAGCAAGATGTGCCACTTTGTGCCCCTTAAGAAGCTACCTAACGCCAAGACGTTAGCTTCTTTGTTTGTGAAACACATCCTGCGTCTCCATGGGGCCCCAGTCAATATCGTTTCTGACAGAGGGGTACAATTTGTTTCCTTATTTTGGAGAGCTTTTTGTAAAAAGTTGGAGATTGATCTGTCCTTCTCCTCCGCCTTCCATCCCGAAACTAATGGCCAAACGGAAAGGACCAACCAATCCCTGGAACAATATTTAAGGTGTTTCATCTCTGACTGTCAATTCGATTGGGTCTCATTCCTTCCCCTTGCTGAATTTTCCTTGAATAACCGGGTCAGTAACTCGTCAGGGGTCTCCCCGTTTTTCTGTAATTTCGGGTTTAACCCAAGATTCTCCTCCGTCTCCCCTGGTTGTTCCAATAATCCTGAGGTAGAGGATGTTCATCGGGAACTGTGCACTGTCTGGGCCCAGGTTCAGAAGAACCTAGAGGCGTCCCAGAGCGCACAAAAGATTCAGGCGGATAGTAGACGTTCTGCTAACCCCCGGTTTGTCGTCGGGGATTTGGTCTGGTTGTCGTCCAGGAACTTGCGCCTTAAGGTCCCGTCCAGGAAGTTTGCTCCCCGATTTATTGGACCTTATAAGATCATTGAAGTCCTCAACCCTGTATCCTTCCGTCTGGAGCTCCCCCCATCATTTCGCATACATGACGTCTTCCATGCCTCCCTCCTTAAACGCTGCTCCCCGTCCTGGTCCCCCTCGAGGATACCTCCTTTTCCCGTTCTCACCCCTGAGGGGGTGGAATTCGAGGTGGCCAAGATTATGGACAGTAGGATGGTCCAGGGCTCCCTCCAGTACCTGGTCCATTGGAGAGGATACGGGCCGGAGGAGAGGACTTGGGTACCTGCCCGTGATGTTCACGCTGGGGTATTGATCAGGAGGTTCCACCTTCTCTTCCCCACTAAACCGGGTCCCCTTAGTAAGGGTCCGGTGGCCCCTCATAAAAGGGGGAGTACTGTTAGAGATCTGCCAGGTACTTCATCTAGGTATACTCCTGGGATTAATCAATCCACACCTGAGGCCAGACCTGTTCGACTGACACCATCTCCCACCAACCAGGGTGGCAGGCTCAGGAGTGGGAGAGCCTATCGCGGCCTGGTCTGTCGGAGTTAGCTCCGCCCCCTGTCCTTTATTACCTGCCTTGTTCTCTCCCTCAGTGCTTGTAATTCTTTTGGATTCCTGGCCCCACTGCTGCTTGCTCCAGCCTGCTTCTGCCGTGCTTCTGCCTTGCTGCAGTTCTGCTTGACCTGCTTGCTTTGCCCCTGGCTTGCTTCTGTCTCCTTGCCCGCTTGGGTGTACTCACTTCGTCCTGGTCCTGACTGTCCGTTCGCCGCTCTGTTTCCTCGTGGCGTTCCGTGGCTACTGCCCCTTCCTTGCGTGTTCCCTGTTTGTTTTCCTGTGCACTTAGACAGCGTAGGGACCGCCGCCCAGTTGTACCTCGTCGCCTAGGGCGGGTCGTTGCAAGTAGGCAGGGACAGGGCGGTGGGTAGATTAGGGCTCACTTTCCCTTCACCTCCTTCCTGCCATTACACATTCATGTGACCTTTAGGTTTCAATAGAAGCTTTGAGCGCTGTGTGTATAAAATAAGAGTAAAGCAGTAAAACTTCTGTCTTCTACTTTCGAATGTCCAATGTTCGGGCAGCTGGCTTAAACCTGTGCTGTAAATTAGCAATGGTGTAGGTTTAAAGGATTATTCCCATCCTATGAAGTGATGGAATATGGCTATGATATGCCATCACTTTATGATCGATGAAGGATTGCCACCAATCCTAAGAATGAAGGAACTGCAGCGCCGATTTATCACGGCATCTCCTTCTAAGTTATCCTTGCACAGCGGCGCTCCCGGCCACTCAGCTGTGCAGGAAACTAGAATGGGTCCGTGCGGCAGTTCTATGCACAGCTGGTGACCACGAGGCAGGGAAAAACAGTGAACCAGACATAGTATTAAATCAGCGCTGAAGCCCCTTCATTCTCAGGATCGGTGGGACTTCCATAGGTCGGATCCCCACTGATCATAAAGACATGGCATATCTTAGGGATATGCCATCACTTTATAAGATGGGAATTAAATAGGGCCATTACCGAGGTCCTTAAGTGGTTAAATGGTAAAGTGTGTTCACCTATGAAGTACATCGTACTTTTATACTCTTTTTTTTCTTGCTTTATGGATTTGTGTTTACATATTCGTTTGTGCTTCCCAGTTGATTTTTACTTCTCTGATGAAGCACATGGGTTATGGGACTTTTTTTATGGGCCAGTCTCTGAGATTCTGCAGATTAATTAGGACAGAATGTTTGCATGTCCTTGATGTTTTAGCTTTTTGTCACAAATACTACTACATGTGCCTTCAAGTATAGATTCCTACAGACATACAGTAGGTATTAGTATGCAACATCAAATTGTTTGTCATTGCAAGGTTTTCCATTTGCTACATTTTATTACCATATCTATAACACTTAGGCTGGGTTCACACGACCTATTTTCAGGCGTAAACGAGGCGTATTATGCCTCGTTTTACGTCTGAAAATATGACTCCAATACGTCGGCAAACATCTGCCCATTCATTTGAATGGGTTTGCCGACGTACTGTGCAGACGACCTGTCATTTACGCGTCGTTGTTTGACAGCTGTCAAACGACGACGCGTAAAAATACAGCCTCGTCAAAAGAAGTGCAGGACACTTCTTTCAGACGTAATTTGAGCTGTTCTTCATTGAACTCAATGAAGAGCAGCTCAAGATTTACGGCTTTCAGAGAAGCCTCGCAAAATGCGAGGAGGAGCAATTACGTCTGAAACGAGGCAGCTGTTTTCTCCTGAAAACAGTCTGTCTTTTCAGACGTAAATGCCTGCTATAGTGTGCACATACCCTTAGAACTCAAACTGAATTAATTAATGAACAAATGTGTGGCATTGGAATACCATATCACAACATTTTCTTTTATTTTTGTTTATATGATTGTTAGTGTTTGATTATTAACCTGAACATTTCCATAATACTATTGAAAACAAATAAAATAAACAATAGAAAGCAAAGCAAACCAAGTAAAGTCTAATCAAGCATGGGTGAATGAGGGGGGCAAAAGTCAAGTCAGCCTTTTTGTCCCCACTAATGAATTACTTTGTCATTATATGGGATTTAGTCAAAGACTGGTATTCATGGGGTTCTGAATTGTCATTAATGATGCAATTTGTGTTACAGTTTACACGCTGCATGTGGCAGTCAGGTCTTAAGCGCATACATTATTTTAACTCAAGATATTGATAAGGTAAAGAAGGTTCAAAGACACATTCACCAAATATGGTAGACAGTCTAAGGCAGTATTCACATGTGTTGGCTTTTCTGCTTCTTTACATATGGGTTAAATTACTACAGCAGACAGATGTTGCACTGGAGTGAATGGTTGAAAAACAAATATTTTTTTTATTGCACTTTTTAAAAAAACAAAAAACTATTAGGTGTGGTTGTGAATTTGTCACTGTCTTTCCACGATTGTACCTCTTGACTTTAATGTGGGGGGGGGGGGGGGGGATGCAACACTGTGAACATCATATAGAATAAATTTTTTTAAAAAAGAGCCTCATGTTGTTCCCTAGGGTATGTTCACACTGCATATGTTTGAGGCAGAAAAATACGAGGTTGATTTCAAGAGAAAACAGCCTCTGAATTCTGGCTTCTTTAGCGCTTATTTTCAAAGCGTTTTTGATGTTTGCAGACGTTTGTAAAGCGTATTCCAAAGCATTTTTTAAGAGTATTTTGAAGCATATTTTTGGGAGTGTCAATGACTTGTAAAAAATGCTTCTGTCACTTTTTTTTTACAAGTCATATTTTTTACGAGGCTTTTTTTTAATCCAGCAGCGTAAAAAATACGCCTCATATGAACTACACAGTCTATTTCCCATTGAAATCAATGGAGAACTATTTGCAGGCATATTTCAATTGTATTTTGGAGCGTTTTACGCTATGAAATACGTCTGAAAATAAGCGATGTGAACATACCCTAAGGCCTCATTTACACGAGCGTGTGCGTTTTGCGCGCGCAAAAAACGCTGCGTTTTGCGCGCGCAAAAGGCACTTGGCAGCTCCGTGTGTCATCCGTGTATGATGCGCGGCTGCGTGATTTTCGCGCAGCCGCCATCATAGAGATGAGGCTAGTCGACGCCCGTCACTGTCCAAGGTGCTGAAAGAGCTAACTGATCGGCAGTAACTCTTTCAGCACCCTCGACAGTGAATGCCGAACACAATATACACCAACCTGTGAATAAAAAAAGACTTTCATACTTACCAAGAACTTCCTGCTTCCCCCAGTCCGGGCTCCCGGCCGTTGCCTTGGTGACGCGTCCCTCTCTTGTCATCCGGCCCCACCTCCCAGGATGACGCCGCAGTCCATGAGACCGCTGCAGCCTGTGATTGGCTGCAGCCTGTGCTTGGCCTGTGATTGGCTGCAGCTGTCACTTTGACTGAACTGTCATCCCGGGAGGTCGGACCGGAGTTATCGGTAAGTCAGAACGTCTTTTTTTTTTTTTACAGGTTCATGGATTTTCGGAGCGGAAGTCACTGTCCATGGTGCTGAACCAGTTTAACGCTTTCAGCACCGTGGACAGTGACTGTCTCCTGACGTCGCGTACCCGAACATTTTTTACCGGTTTCGGTCAAAACGAGTTTGGCCGAACCCGGTGAAGTTCGGTGCGCTCATCTCGAATTTGACACTCCGTTTGGATGTTTGTAAACAGAAAAGCACGTGGTGCTTTTCTGTTTACATTCAGGAGTTTGACAGCTCTTGCGCGAATCACGCAGTTCGCACGGAAGTGCTTCCGTGCGGCATGCGTGGTTTTCACGCACCCATTGACTTCAATGGGTGCGTGAGTGCGCGAAAAACGCACGATTATAGAACATGTCGTGAGTTTTTTTCTGCGCACACGCGCTGAGCGCAATTCACGCATCGTCTAAACTGCCCCATTGACTAATATAGGTGCGTACGACATGCGTGCAAAGCACGCGCGTCGCACGCGCGTATAATACGTTCGTGTAAATGAGGCCTAAGACACATGTTCCTTGATCTGTTCTGCTAGGTGTCAATGTACCCTTAGGGCTCCTATACAAAAAGCCATATGTAAGGACCCTGTATGGCAACACACAGTCTCCATGGTTCCATACTATGGAGCTGTATGTAGTTCTTGTACCGCTGTATGGTGCCTCTGTGAACTCCTTTAGAAGAATTATATCCATAAAACTGCATGAGATGGAACATGCCACAATTTTTTTTTTTGAGACACGTTTGCTGCAATTCCACCTTCGTAACTAAAGCTGGAGGATGGAAAACTAAAGACCCTATTAAATCGACCAATGATCAGGCAAACGCTCGTTCATCGGCTAATCTCTTTTATGCAGCATTAAAAGTCATCGTTGTCGCCAGCACATCTCCCTGTGAAAACAGGGAGACGTGTTGCCGACATAATGAAAATCTATAGGGACCAGCGATAGGAGTAATGGGCACTTGTCCCCATACATAAGCAGTCATTGCTGCTTGTGAATGGAGCAAACGAGCGCCGATCACTGAGGTGTCTCGTTGATCGGCGATCGTTTACATGGCCCATGTCAGGGCCGTGTAATAGGACATTTAGACCTCATGCACACGACCATAAGGGTATGTGCACACGACCTCTTTTCAGACGTAATGGAGGCGTTTTACGCCTCGAATTACGCCTGAAAAGATGGCTCCAATACGTCGGCAAACATCTGCCCAATGCTTGCAATGGGTCTTACGATGTTCTGTGCAGATGAGCTGTCGTTTTACGCGTCACTGTCAAAAGACGGCGCGTAAAATTACGGCCGCGTCAAAGAAGCGCAGGACACTTCTTAGGACGTAATTGGATCCGTTTTTCATTGACTCCAATGAACATCAGCTCCAATTACGTCCGTAAAAGACGCAGCGAAAAACGCGTGCACTTGTAAAAACGTCTGAAATTCCGGAGCTGTTTTCTCCTGAAAACAGCTCCGTAATTTCAGATGTATTTGGCGTTGTCGTGTGAACATACCCTAATAGTTCTGTGTGGTAGGAATCTGTAATGTTATTCTATGGAGATTTATGTACTTCTATGATAGAGTGTATTTTTGAGTTTTTTTTTATATGCAATCCATGTGCTGGTGTATGAAAAAAATCATCGGATTCTGTATAGACACCGATTTTCCACCTTAGTCAATGGAGACTGAAAAATCTCAGCATGAATACAGTTTTTCGTTGCCACACTATAGTTTCATCAATAGTAAAAACTGATTGAGAAAAAAATGTTTCATGCGGAACTCATTGTGTATGCGTACGGAATATTATACAGAAACCTCCTGGAAGAAAATGTGGTACCACCTGTACAGAATGCAATACGGTACCATATTTTTTGTACAGTTGTGTTCATGAGGCCTGAGGTAGAAACTTTAGTGAGACAGAGTGATTTGAGTAAAGCACAGCCTCTTGACAAATAAGAAAGTTCAGGGCTGATATACAGAAGGTGTGGGGTGCTGCCAGAAGTACTGCAACTCATTGTAAATAAAGTTCTTCCATTATCTGATGTGAGGCACGAGGTATTAGGGTATGTGCACACGTAGTGACCAAAAACGTCTGAAAATACAGAGCTGTTTTCAAGGGAAAACAGCCCCTGATTTTCAGACGTTTTTTGAGCAACTCGCATTTTTCGCGGCGTTTTTCGCGCCGTTTTCGCTGCGTTTTTTACTTCCGTTTTTGGAGCTGTTTTCATTGGAGAAACAGCTCCAAAAACGTCCAAAGAAGTGTCCTGCACTTCTTTTTATGAGGCGTAATATTACGCATCGTAATTGCCGTACGACGCGTAAAATTATGCGTCGTGGGAACAATACAGCGTTATACCCATAGAAAGTAATGGGCAGATGTTTGACAACGTATTTGAGACGTATTTTCAGACGTAAAACGAGGCAAAAAACGCCTCGTATACGTCTGAAAATAGGTCGTGTGAACCCAGCCTTAGGAATTTTGAACCTCCATGTGCTTCACATTAATAGTAATTAACCCCACCATGGTCCTCACACATTAACCCAATGTTGTCCATTATGACTGAGGTACATGATGGGGTGTAACGTCCGCAGTCGCAGACCGCCGTCTCCTATCACCCTGCAGACGTCTTCCTCCCCAGAGATGCCAGCACATGCGGCCGTGCTGTCCTGCAGTGACCACTAGGGTGCACGCTCGTGCTCATTCCCGGACTTAATGGGCCAGAGCACACACATGTTTTACATTTACTGATTGCTCCCATGATCACCCTGGACTATAAGAAGGGCCCTGCCCCTTCCTTCATTGCCTGAGCGTTGTTGTGTTTACCCATGTTAGTCTTTGCAAATGGTCCCTTAGTGTTTTCCAGTGTTCCCGTTCCTGCTACCTGTATCCTGTATCCCGTGCTATCTTGTTCCTGTGCCATAGAGAGTTGGAGTCGTGTTGTGTCGTATACTATGCCTGCTTTATTTCACCGCGCCTGGTGTCTGCCTGCTGCCAAGGTCCCACCCGAACTTGCCATCGCTACTGTCTTTATTGCCACAGGTACCCTTAGGGCAGATTCAGACGAACGTTGCGTTTTTGCGCGCGCAAACAACGCGGCGTTTTGCGCGCGCAAAAACCATTTGACAGCTGCGTGTGTCATCCGTGTATGATGCGCGGCTGCGTGATTTTCGCACAGCCGCCATCATAGAGATGAGTCTAGTCGACGCCCATCACTGTCCAAGGTGCTGAAAGAGCTAACTGATCGGCAGTAACTCTTTCAGCACCCTCGACAGTGAATGCCGAACACAAGATCGAGAAACCTGTTAAAAAAAAAGAAAACGTTCGTACTTACCGAGAACTTCCCTCCCGGCCGTTGCCTTGGTGACGCGCCTCTCTTGACATCGGGCCCCACCTCCCTGGATGACGCGGCAGTCCATGTGACCGCTGCAGCCTGTGCTTGGCCTGTGATTGGCTGGAGCTGTCACTTGAACTGAATTGTCATCCCGGGAGGTCAGACTGGAGGAAGAAGCCGGGAGTTATCGGTAAGTCAGAACTTCTTTTTTTTTACAGGTTCATGTTTATTGGGATCGGTAGTCACTGTCCATGGTGCTGAAACAGTTTAACTCTTTCAGCACCCTGGACAGTGACTATCTCCTGACGTCGCGTACCGGAATTTTTTTTGCCGGGTTCGGCCAAAATGAGTTCGGCCGAACCCGGTGAAGTTCGGTTCGATTGTCCGGGTTCGCTCATCTCAAAGACACTCCATTTGGATGTTTGGAAACAGAAAAGCACGTGGTGCTTTTCTGGTTACATTCATCCTTTTGACAGCTGGTGCGCTGTTTCAGTCGGTTCGCACGGAAGTGCGACCTGCGTGGTTTTCACGCACCCATTGACTTCAATGGGTGCGTGATGCGTGAAATACGCGGAGATATTGAACCTGTCGCGCTTTTTGCGCAGCTGACAAACGCGCAAAAAGCACGGACTGTCTGTACTGCCCCATAGACTTGTATTGGTCTGTGCGTGGCGCGTGAAAACCACGCGGCCCGCACGGACCGAATACACGCTTGTGTGAATCCCCCCTTATTCGAACTATTGACTTTGCCTTGGTATCCTGTTTGGCCAGCTGCTATCCCGCTACGGCGGTATGGCCCAGTGGGTCCACACACCCATCGTGACATGGGGTTAATTACTATTAATGTGAGGTACATGTAGATTCAAAATTCCTAATGCCTCACATTAATAAGTGAAAGAGAGCAGTTTTTATTTTATAAGGCTTTATTCACACGAACGTGTTTAATGTCCGTGATTTTCACGCGCGTCGCACGGACCTATGTTAGTCAAAAGGAAAAAATAAAAGCACTTTCTTTTTCTAAACATCAAAACTGCGTGTCATAAGAATGGCATATGCGTGAAAATCACGCAGCCACTCACCATTCACTGATGACACACGGAAATGTAACGCGCGCAAAACTATCAATTTATTACGGTCGCGACGATACCGAATATGTGTATATGTTTTGTATTGAGACTCATTTTAATGTTTTATGTAAAAAAAATGCGTGTGTTTTTTTATTTTATTTAACATTACTTTATTTTATTTTTTAAACTTTATTGTACTGGCATATATCTATATTACAGTACATTAGCCTGTGTACTAATTATACACAGGCAGTTGTTAGGACATACCTCAGTATGCCCTAACAGGAAATATGGTCAGACAGCCCTGGGGTCCTTCAATGGACCCTGGGCTATCTGCCCATATATGGTATGTCCCTCAATCGCGTCACAGGGATTCCCTGTGACGCGTTCCAAAGGGCATCCCCCTTCTCATTTACCCATTGAATGCTGCGGTCAGCTTTGATCGCAGTATTCAGGGGAATAGCGGCGGAGATGAGAGGTTTCTCTGATCGATTTGATTTGATTAAAGCGGGGCTGCGGCTGTGTAATATAGCCATTGCCCCGTTCCTGACAATTCTGTTTGGAATTTTGAGGCAGATTTTCCTCTGCCTGCATTACGATTTTTGCGGCTTTTTTCGCCCGCGGCCATTGAGCGCCGCGGGCATAAAATGCCACGAAATACGCTTTCTCTGCCTCCCATTTATGTCAATGGGAGGTCAGAGGCGTAAACGCCCGAAGATAGGGCATGTCCCTTCTTTTTCCCGCGAGCCGGGTTTTTCCGCTCGCGGAAAAAAAACGCCTCCGCTTCCCATTGAAATAAATCTTGAGGCATTTTGGGCCTTTTTTGGCACGTTATGCGGCACGGTTTCCGCGACCAAAAACTCGCCCAAAAACTCTGTGAACTCCCCCTTCCGTTTCACCGTTATAAATGTATACTTTGTTACATTATTGTCCCTACTCTCAGAAATGGGAGCTAGGAGATGTTTACACACACCAAGAAATAATAGCATTTAGGTGCTCACCACTAATAATGTATTCATTCTTTTCTACTCTCTAGGCGGACTTGCTCTTTAATATATATATAAATTTATCATGAACAACATTTGCCTATTTCGATGTATCCTATAAATTACATTGTTTATTGGCGGATAATTATTCAAGCCACTCATTCAAATGCAGGTAAAAGAAAACGTAACTGTTTGCAGACCTCCTACACAAAAAAGAGGCTTATGTAAAGCAAGTACCAGTGTGTTCCTGCGTGATAACATTTAAATCTGTTCATCCCGTTCAACTCTTTATAGTAATCATAACTCAGACACCGTCATGGGGACAGACTGAGTTATTCATTGTGATGGATAATAGGCTTAAAAACGAACATTTTCTGAATCATTTCATGGTTAGAGGGAAGACAGTCAATTAAGTGTTGGTGTTTAGTAAGGAACCCTGCAAAGACCTGTCAACAATTCAGCGGGGTAGGATTTGCTCAGTGACCTACAGGGCCTTGAGGTTCACAAAACCCAATGAATGGATCAGCTTTTTATGGGCTGTTTCCAGACAAGAACAACCTGATTTGTCCACTGATAAGGTTGAACGAATCTGTGAAGGAAAAAAAGACAAGAAAATGTTACACATATGTATATGTTACAATAAGTATGATGTAATAAATTCATCTTTATAATGAAAGGCAACATTTTCAGGAAAATATGATTACCAAAAGAAAACCTTATTTACTGCAATATTTACCAGCTGTAAAGAGTTAAAGGGTTTGTCCAGGAGATGGGCTTATTATGTCACGTGACCACTGGACTTATTGTTATTATGGACAACATGTCACTGAATTTATAGGTCCGTTTTACACAGGCAGATTTTCTACCCCTGTAAATGAGCGCTGATCGACAATATAGCATGTCGATAAACGCTTGTATGCTCCATTTAGACAGAGCAATGGTTGGAATGTACGCATACGAATGATCCTTACTACGATCGTTTGTCACCATACATTTGCATCTTTGCGGCAGCACATTCCCTGTTTACACAGGGAGATATGCTGCCGACAAGCGTCTATTTTTTGGGTCGTATAAAAGATCCAATCAGCCGAGAAACATTGCTCATTTGTCGTCTGATCGCTGCCCTGTTTGCTCAGGGCAATAATCAGGAACGAGCGTTTGTACGCACACTCGTTCACCCGATAATTGGCTCGTTTAAAAGGGCCTTCACGTATAAATAGCGTTTACTGGCGAGGAGTGACATTGGTGGAAATGTTAATCCAACTATATTGGTATGTTGTTTCCTATTGTATATCTTACCGTTTCAAGTCCTTAGTTTACTATGTCCCAAGTTCTAGATAACCCCTCTAACATTACGTAGCAGACACTGCTGTACAGCTGACAATGTTAAATGTAGTGATATATTCGCTGGGTGTAAATGGTCAAAATTATGGGATTCATGATTTCCAATCAAATATGAACTACATACACATGTTTACCACTCACTTTTATCGCAACGATTGTGATCCTGCAATATTATGGGGAATACCAGGGGTTTACTTTTCATGATAGAAATCTTTTTTACAATCATAGCTCAATCCTGAAGGGTGGGAGGGGGATCTGTAAGTGTAAACCCACCCATAATGTATGTATTGTATTTGATGTTATTCACTTATTTCTGTAAAAATGCGCTTTCTGAAAGCAAGACAGTTCAGGCTTTGGTGATGTAGTCAAGTTCCTTTAGAAACAAAAAAAAGCCTACATTTCAACACATAGTCAGTAGAGATCATGTATAAAAAGTGTCAGATGGGGAAATGCCATAATTCAGTCTTAATAATTTGTTATGTTGTTCCAACATGAATGATAAAAAGGTTTTTTCAAGTGTACAAACGTGTTGGAACCTTACTACAGAAATTAAACAGTCACATCTTCGCTATTTGGCCCTTTCCAAATCTGCAGCAATTAATATTACACAAAATATATAAATCTTAAAGGGTGGATGTTCAAGGGTCTGACGATGGTATGTCCACAGTGGCCAAAAACGGTGCAGTACAGTGGCAGAACAACTGTGCTATATATTAAGGGAGGGCTAAAAATGGCGCAAATATGGGTGCATTGGTGCTAGGCATGTTAGACACTTGTTTTTTTCATCCTCATGAATAGCTTACATTTATACAATATTTTGTACTAAACAATGCTGCATGTCTTTAATACATTTGCCACATTTTACAAAGTCTCAAAATTGTTAGGTATGTGTCTAAAACATGTAATGTTTAATTAATGCCATGTATTTTTTGCCGTCATTTCCGTTCGAATTTTGGTAAACCCCCCCCCCCCATGAAGTATAGAAATGACAATGCCATGCAGTGCCCAATAATAGTGATATATAATGATAAAGCGAATATTCAAACTATACCACCATATAGTGCCGAAATAAGTGTCATGCACCGCCCATTGTAGTCTGCCATTTCAAATACCTAATCCGATTTTATTTTACATTTCTTCATGTATACAGTCGTAGTGACTTCTTTCCCAGAATATATTTGCTGGAAGAAACTAGACCTGCTTTAAATCACTGATGTTTACATGTCATTTGCCCTTTAATTGAAAATGACATTAGCTATAAATTAGTCACAATTAAGTAAACAGTTGATCGTGTGCAACATTAACTTTGACACTGCATAAATTTAGCGTCTGGCACAATTCCATTGGCAAGCTCATTTTAACAAGCTGAGCTCATAACATAAATTCTGTCGTCTATTATTTTCATGTTACAATGCTATTAGACCATAACGCGCAACATACTAAACAAGGGTGTGACCGGGGACAACATCAACTTATGCCAAATATTGGGCTGGTTCCCAATGAAATATAATATTGGAAAGAAATAATCGTGCAGGAATAGGAGAAAGATGTGTGTTGAAAAGATGAAATAAAGCTTGTTCCCCTCCAGCTGTTGTGACACTACAATTCCCAGCATGTCCTGACAGCTGGTCATGCTGGGAGTTGTAGTGTCATCACAGCTGGAGAGCCACAGGTTGAAAACCATACAATAATGAACATACGGTACGTCTTAGACACTAACATACTCTACTTACCTCAATATGTAATTATTACATCCACCATTTATAAGTGACATATTCATCCTAAAGTTTGTGACATGCACAGTGATTTTGGCACACGCATAAGTCACCAAATGAGGCAATTCTGGTACAGCTAATCTATCGTCTCCAACATAGCAGAGAGCTTCAAGGGTATGTTTACCAGTACAATAATTTGATGCAGGAAAAACTGTCCCCTTGCATTACTAGAGCTCATCTAAGCTTATAGTGATGTGTCTGTCAACTGTTACCAATAGCAGCCAGCAGAATTGCCACTGGAGCTCTGGGCTATAACACATGTATTTATCAATGCAAGATAAGTAACACACTATAGTCACTATGTTACTCACTATTCCTTGTGTTTAGCAAAGTTATGTATTTTACTAGTATAGTGCAATACATTTGGTGCACTACATGCAAGTTTGATGTATGTATTTATTTAGAAAGTTGCTGGTAGTATTTATGAGCCAAAGCTTGTAAGTAATAAAAATCGAAAAACATGTAAAACACATATAAGGCTATGTTGACATCACCTTTTTGGCCTATGTTTGACCTAGACTTCGGGAAAAGCTCCCAACTTATACGTTATACATAGGCTGTGATGGATACCCTATAGTGAGATCCGTCACCCATAGGCTTTACTAGTACACTTTTTACAGACACGTCACAAACTTTTATGACCCTTTTCATGACGTAACTGTTAGGGTATGTTCACACGGCCTATTTTCGGGCCAAAAGCGGACGAAAAATCAGAAGCAGAACGCCTCCAAACATCTGCCCATTGATTGCAATGGGAAAACAGCGTTCTGTTCCAACAGGCCATTTTTTTCGTGCGGCCGTTTTGTAAAGCGGCCGTGTAAAAAAACGGCCACAAAAAAAGAATTGCAGGTCACTTCTTGGGATGTTTTTGGAGCTGTTTTTCATTGACTCTATTGAAAACGGTTGTAAAAACCGGTTGTAAAATCGCGAGTGGCTTAAAAAACTTCTGAAAATCAGGAGCTGTTTTCCCTTGATAACAGCTCCGTATTTTCAGACGTTTTTAGTCTAGCGTGTGAACATACCCTTAAATGGATACCATTATAGTCTATGGGTGATGGATGCCACTGTAAAATTATAAAATGTATCCATTTATAAAATTCGCCATTTGAACATGTTTCATAAAACATTCTTTTTACAATGAATACATATAGTACTTTTAAAAAACATTGTACTTCTTATGCATGACATAAAAGAAAACACCCTATTTAAGAAATCCTTACTATAATATTATGTTATTCTTTCCGTAAGAAATCCGTTCACTGTTGGTCACAATTATATCAGATAGATAAAAGTTAGGTAGGCTGCCTTCAAGAATGTTTTTTGAGATCCCAGCTCATGGACCTCCGTCATTGCTATCTACAGATACATTTTAAACATAGTTAAAGGTAGAAATACAATTTAAAATAGCTGAATCCATTAAATAATGTTGGGACATTCTAAAAAGTTTTACCGTTATACTTTATAATGTGTTGTTGGTTTGTGGATCTGTTTGCTTGAAATTAGCTTTTTGACCTCCAAGACTATTTCAACCCTAATGACACTTCTGATTATTACAATGTCTGAATACCTGGAAGAACCCACAAGCCACTGATTTAAGGCCATTGTTTGTCAAATATATCCTGCTAGGGCAGTGGCTCCAGTTCTCCTTCCTGATAAAATCTGCATGTTATCAGAACCTTATCACTTCCTATTACCTCTAACTAGTAATGACAGCCAGGGACATTCCTCATTAATTTTAATTGGGCCAGAAAAATGAACTGCACACAACTTTCACTTGTCTTTCATTGGATACATGTGACATAATCTAAACAGACCAGCAAGTAGAGAAAATTTACAATACGACTATAATCTACTTAACAGGTAGGATATTTTGTCCTTCAGTTGCTGACCTGCTTGGGAGTCCTAGAATAAAATATGCTAAAGATGACTATGATCATTATGTTTGATTAACACAAATAACACCCCTTATGATATATTAATCTATTATCTATATACTTTTCATCTTGGAAACAACAATTCTGTATGTTGTAAAGTTTTCATTTGTTTAGTGTAGCTTTAATGTGGGTGTGTGTCCTGTGTATTTTGCTATACTCTAAGGCAGGGGTTTTAAACTCGGCCGGGTAAGTGGGCCGCATATAGAAAAAATGGGAAGTTGACGGGCCGCATTACTTTCAAATTTGATACAATACAAAATTATTGCTAATCAATTAGTTATTTGAACTATAATAATAATAATAATAATAATAATACTACATTACTATAATAATAGCGCTAGGTTTAAAATTTGAGATATTTCTCCACGTGCTTATTTCAACAATCCAGCTTTCCAGTTTAAGTGTCGCCAAATGCAGTCCGGCGGCTCAGTTAGCACACATGTCAAGATTGGGCAGCCCCTTTTTAGATAGTGCCGCAGTGCCCTCTGTGGATGCTGCCGTAGTGCCCTCTGTGGATGCTGCCGCAGTGCCCTCTGGATGCTGCCGCAGTGCCCTCTGTGGATGCTGCCGCAGTGCCCTCTGTGGATAATGCAACACACCCCTAGATAAGGCCACAGTGCCCTCTGTAGATAAGGCCACAGTGCCCTCTGTAGATAAGGCCACAGTGCCCTCTGTAGATAATGCAACACACCCCTAGATAATGCCAGTGTCCTCTTCAGATACTGTCACACACCCACTTGTAGATAACGCCACAGTGCCCTCTGTAGAGGCTGCCACAGTGCCCTCTGTAGAGGCTGCCACAGTGCCCTCTGTAGAGGCTGCCACAGTGCCCTCTGTAGAGGCTGCCCCAGTGCCCTCTGTAGAGGCTGCCCCAGTGCCCTCTGTAGAGGCTGCCCCAGTGATGTCAGGGGCTTGCCCAGAGCTGGAGTCCCAGGCAGAGCGCTAGTAGGCTCTTCCTGGGACTCCAGCTGTGCTCCTGACATCACTGGGACTCCTGCTCTGGGGAAGCCCCTGACATCATTGTCGATGTATGGACAGCGATGTCAGAGGCTTCCCCAGAGTCCTGGAGCAGAGCCGATAATAGCGCTCTGCCCGGGACTCCGCTCTGGGGAAGACCTTGACACACTGTCCATATATGGGCAGATATGTCAGGGAATTCCGCAGCGTCCCGGAGCAGAGCCTATACTAGCGCTCTGCCCGGGACTCCGCTATGGGGAAGACCCTGACACACTGTCCACATATGGGCAGCGATGTCAGGGAATTCCACAGAGTCCCGGAGCAGAGCCTGTACTAGCGCTCTGCCCGAGACTCCGGCTCTGGGGAAGCCCCAGACATCGCTGTTCATAAGTGGACAGCGATGTCAGGGAATTCCACAGAGTCCCGGAGCAGAGCCGACACCAGCGCTCTGCTCGGGACTCCGGCTCTGGGGAAGCCCCAGACATCGCTGTTCATATGTGGACAGCGATGGCAGGGAATTCCACAGAGTCCAGGAGCAGAGCCGACACCAGCGCTCTGCTCCGCTCTGGGCAAGACCCTGACACACTGTCCATATATGGGCAGCGATGTCAGGGAATTCCACAGAGTCCCGGAGCAGAGCCTGTACTAGCGCTCTGCTCGGGACTCCGGCTCTGGGGAAGCCCCAGACATCACTGTTCATATGTGGACAGCGATGTCAGGGAATTCCAGAGTCTCGGAGCAGAGCCGATACTAGCGGCTGTGTCCCGCGGGCCGCAGATGAAAGCCCCAGGGGCCGCATGCGGCCCGCGGGCCGCGTGCTTGAGACCCCTGCTCTAAGGGTTACACGATGGTCAGCAAAAAAAGAGTTGCAGAACTTCAGTCAGACAATGCAACGCTCTCACAGTGATGCAGCTTTCTTTTGCCTGAGTCTCATTCAAATAGCCTCAAATGACACTTTACAGATGCAAGGTAAAGTAACCATTAATAACCTAATTGCATACCTCCAAATATTTTAAATAGCCACAAAATAGCCAGGGGAAAGGCACCCCTCTGAGTTGACAGCTGCATGGGAGCAATAGGTGTAACTTGAAGCTCCTGGGCCCCAATGCAAAATCTGCAACAGGCCTCTCTACCTACCATGTGCCATACTTCCCAACTTTCAAGTATCGTAAAGAGGGACAACCGATGCGGCATGTATTGCCGCAAGTTTTTTCCCTTTTAAGCCACTCCTCTAACCCCACCCAATCCTCTCCCATACACACCCGGTTCTGCCCACACAGTATCATGCTCCCATAGTGCTTCCCCACAGTATAGTGCCCCCATAGAACCCACCACACAGTATAATGCCCCTATAGCTGCCCCACACAGTATAATACCACATACTATCTCCCACACAGTATAATGCCTCCTTAGCTACCCCATACAGTATAATGCCCCATACAGTAAAAAGCCAACACCGATCCCCCATGCAGTATAATGCCCACACAGATGACCCCATACAGTGTAATGCCCACATAAATTCCCTCATACAGTATAATGCCCCATAGCTGCCCCCATGCAGCATGCTGCCTTTATACAGTATAATGCCCCTATAGCTTCCACCATACAGTATAATTCCCATACAGATGCCCGCATACAGTATAATGCCCACACAGAGTCCCCCATTGTAAAGGATCTGCCAGACACAGCTTCTGTGTCGACGCCCGTGGGTAATAAGTCCGCACCTGCTCCTATGTCTGTGAGACTGACTCCATCTTCCACCACTCAGGATGGCAGGCTTAGGAGTGGGAGAGCCTATCACAGCCTGGCTCATCGAGTCAGTCTCACAGACATAGGAGCAGGTGCAGACTGATTACCATCGGGCGTCGACACAGAAGCTGTGTCTGGCAGATCCTTTACACCCATACAGTATAATTCCCCCATAGCTTCCCTCATACAGTAAAATGCTCCATAGCTGCCCCTATACAGTATAATTCCCCCATTGTTGGCAACGCTCTTGCCAGGGATTCTGCTGCAGAAGGAGCCCCTGACGTCACTGTTCATACATGGAAAATGGATGCCGAAATCCCCGGCCGGAGTGTTGGCGCCGTACTGGCCGGGAGATCTGCTCCAGGAGGAGCTCCTGACATCACTGTCCATATATGGACAGTGACGTCAAGGGCTTTCCCAAGACAGGAGTCCCCGGCCTGAGAGCTTGCATTGCTCTGGCCGAGAACTCCATAGTTGAAAGCCCGACATCACTGTCCTTATATGTACAGTGATGTCAATTTCTTCCCAGGGCTCAGCGCTTAAAGAGGCTCTGTCACCAGATTTTGCAACCCCTATCTGCTATTGCAGCAGATCGGCGCTGCAATGTAGATTACAGTAACGTTTTTATTTTTAAAAAACGAGCATTTTTGGCCAAGTTATGACCATTTTCGTATTTATGCAAATGAGGCTTGCAAAAGTACAACTGGGCGTGTTGAAAAGTAAAAGTACAACTGGGCGTGTATTATGTGCGTACATCGGGGCGTTTTTACTACTTTTTCAAGCTGGGCTTTCTGACGAGAAGTATCATCCACTTCTCTTCACAACGCCCAGCTTCTGGCAGTGCAGACACAGCGTGTTCTCGAGAGATCATGCTGTGTCGTCACTCACAGGTCCTGCATCGTGTCAGACGAGCGAGGACACATCGGCACCAGAGGCTACAGATGATTCTGCAGCAGCATCGGCGTTTGCAGGTAAGTCGATGTAGCTACTTACCTGCAAACGCTGATGCTGCTGCAGAATCAACTGTAGCCTCTGGTGCCGACACGATGCAGGACCTGTGAGTGACGTCACAGATCTGCACTGCCAGAAGCTGGGCGTTCTGAAGAGAAGTGGCTGATACTTCTCGTCAGAAAGCCCAGCTAGTAAAAGTTGTAAACACGCCCCGATGTACGCACATAATACACGCCCAGTTGTACTTTTACTTTTCAACACGCCCAGTTGTACTTTTGCGAGCCTCATTTGCATAAATACGAAAATGGTCATAACTTGGCCAAAAATGCTCGTTTTTAAAAAATAAAAACGTTACTGTAATCTACATTGCAGCGCCGATCTGCTGCAATAGCAGATAGGGGTTGCAAAATCTGGTGACAGAGCCTCTTTAAAGTAGCGATGTGCCCGGGGAGTCCTCGACGAGTAGACTGTGAATGCTGAAGCAGGGAGTTGACAGTTGACACTGGGACATACCACCGGCCGCCTGGGGCAGCAGGATACCACCCAGAGTCCGGGACTTTCTCGCTGAATCGGGGAAGGTATGCATATTCTGTTTATAATACTGGTGTTTCTTCTATGGAAGACGCTCTTTTGTCCCCCTCAGGAGCCAATGCTCAAATGTGACTGCTACCTTTGCAGCCCCTATATCTATGTCCTGGCTTGGAACCCAAGATGATACAGCTTGGGCGCACCTAGTATGGTAACTGTAATGAAATCTAGTAGTTGTAGTTTTGATGTCTGTATACTGCACATTTCAAGCGGCCATTCTTGTCACCCTTAAATCAGACACATTCTGTAAATAGTATTTAGCAATACTCATATAGCGTATGTAAAGCCGACTACCAGCAGGGACCACAGGGTTAGTCGCAATGATGACAGAGGCTCAGATGATGTACAATCAAAAATTATTTTTACTCACAGATGGTAACAGGTAACAGTTTTTTAATAAGCTGCTGGATATACAACTGGGTGCAAACACTTCTCAGCAGATGAGGGACACATTCCTTAAACATTTCACAGAGAAATATGAAATGGTGGCTCACCATCTTCACTCTGCTTTCTTGGGCAGCGCTTCATTTCCTCCCTGATGCAGGTGTACATCCACTTTAAATCCAGGCCCTTCTTTCTGTTCTTTAACACCCTTTATCTTTTGATCATGGGGATGTAGGGTGTGCCCCGAACCCACTTATGTATATATGTTAAGCGCCTAATGTTATGTTATGTAATACAACTGTATTTGTATTAGGAGAAAAGGTTATTTTACATAGAGCACTATATATTTTGTACAAACGGGACTCTGTAAAGGCACATTAGCATCAGAGGTCAGTTGTGGTGTGCGGCCTCTTTAAAAAAATGGGAGGAGCCTAGTCTTTAGAAAAAATTCTAACTTTTTTTTTGAGAGTGTCAGTTGGTGAGTAGGAAATAGACAGAAAGCGTGATGTGTGTAGGATAAGCAGAAGAGGGAAAAAGAAGTCAGTACTGAGTGGATGGATTTGCCGAGCGGGGAGTGAGCCGCTGTTTTATAGCCGGGCACGGTGAGAGCTGCCAGATTGTATAGCCTGGCAGGGCGAGAGCTGCCAGATTGGATAGCTGGGCAGGGCGAGAGCTGCCAGTTGAGAATGCCAGGTAGGGCGCAAGCTACCAAGTGACTGAATAGCGTATCGCTAGCTCAGCACTTCATATGAGGAGAAAGATCCCCTCCACCACAAGTTTAACTTGAGACTGAATCATTAGCCAACACGGTGTCCCGTTCTCACCAGTTAAATCAGAAACTGCCAAGTATAGAGCCTATTTATTAGTGAAACCGTCAAGCTTATGTACCTAATATTGTAACCGTGAAGATTGTGCCTCTGTTGGAGTAAAGTTATGTTCAGCAACTTATACCTGTGTCGTCAGAAGTTCTTGCTGTGCAATTTCCTCTGTGGAACAGTAACCACCCTAAACCCCCTGGTACAGGGAGCCCCCTAACAACATAAACCCACATTTTTAAGAAACACAATTACGGGTAGGTCACTGGCGATTTCCTCCCAGCTTTCTCAGATTATCTGCTTATGTGGAGGCTCATCTATTTCCCCTATCAGCTGGCCATTTTTCTGGTGCACATCAGCACCAACATAATTCCAGCTGCTTTCAGGGCCAGAGCCTGTACACTGACCCCATAAGACGCGAACAGCCGCCTTTTATCAATTTAGCAGGGTAAGGCACACAATGTCCCTATGCTGGATGCATCCTCACCAGTTAAGGCGCAGTTACATACTATTGCATATGGCCTCCGGGCTGCTTATCCGGCACCACCTTCTGTATGGATAGTGAGCCACCATTGCCTAAAACAGCTTTTCAGGCTTGAGGACCTGCACATCTCAGAACATGTGACCACAGGTCCTGTGCAGATAACACATAATAGTGCAGCCTGGCCACTAGGTGGCAGCATAGCAATGAAAATAGGTACGTAATATATATATATATAAAACATCAGCATTGGCCTAGCTTGTGGCTTAAACCTGTAGAACAAAATGTTAACACAAACAAAAATCTGTACATTTCGAGAGGCTGCAGAATATTTCTGGGGGAGAGTTGCTCCAAACTTGGGAAGGATTCCTTACTACACATTACATGTATATGATGTTAGGTGGCATACAGTTCTAGATCATTAATATATTGTACCCCCGTCTGACACTGCTTTGGGTCGTGTACTTGGATGTTATTAAATATTATACACCAAAATCATTATGAATGTCCATTCTCGGTATAGATGAACAGAGCTAATTTATATAACGCAACAGTGACTAACTGTAGTAAATACAATAATCCAAAATCTGGACTTTTGCCTTGCTGTTGAACACATTGAAATGCAAATATACAAATTAAGGTATCATGCCAGGATAATACAATAAGAGATGTCCGCTGCCCGTATTGGAATGCTACAAGCAGATGCTACTCTCCGTTGCTAGGCTAGATGATAGCAAGCTTTTTCCTTGTGAGCTCCGATTACCATGATAGCCGTCAAGTCCCAACCTTCTCTTGAATTATTTCATCCACTGTAATCAAAGCATAGTCTGCTGTACACTACCTCACTAGGAATTGGGTTTCACATGTGTCATGTAGAAAGTATATATTGCTTCCGCCACTGGCTTGAATTGTAAAATAGAGTAAACCACAAGGGTACATATATAATGTATTAAATATATTTCCTTTTATTATTTGAAATATTGTAATCATACAAAAAGTGCATCAGCTTTGGCATGTTATTCGATTTTCTTGATTTTTTTATTTATTCTGTCAATACAAACAATATGAGTCAAATGTACAATGTAACATAGCAATGCACAGAAGAAAATATATTGTTTCTTTACTGCAGCTTTCTCTACATTATATTTTATCGGCATTATAGTTTGTATGCCTGGCGGAAATTGCACCAAAAAAAGTGGAGTACATGCTGCGTGACAAGTTATAAAAACTTTTTGCACCTTCCTCGAGTTTTTTTAAGGGCGGATTTACACGAGCGTGTGCGTTTTGCGCATGCAAAAAACGCGGCGTTTTGCATGCGCAAAAGGCACTTAGCAGCTCCGTGTGTCATCACATAGGATATGCGGCTGCGTGATTTTCGCGCAGCCGCCATCATTATGACACTCTGTTTGGATGTTTGTAAACAGAAAAGCACGTAGTGCTTTTCTGTTTGCAAACCTACTTTTGACTGCTGTTGCGCGAATCACGTGCGTCCTAGGGAAGTGCTTCCGTGTGCTGCTCGTGATTTTCACTCACTTATTGACTTCAATGGGTGCGTGATGCTCGAAAAACGCAGAAATATAGGACCTGTCGTGAGTTTTACGCAGCGGACTCACGCTGCGCAAAAATCACTGACAGTCTGCACTGCCCCATAGACTAGCATAGGTCCGTGCAGCGCGCGTGAAAAACACGCGCGTTGCACGAACGTATTATACGTTCATGTAAATCCGCCCTAAAAGTGATAGAAAATGGGCGTGGCCAAGAAGAGTCATAAAATGCACCAAATGAATTACTGGTGTGCGCCAATGAGCTGACATAAGGAAGAGGAATCTGCCTAACATGTTAAGTGAGTTGCACCAAATGTATAATTTTAGCGTGCGCCATTTTGATAAATTTTCCACAGTTAAAAACATTTTCATCTCATAAAATGATGCATTTTACATTATTGATAGAAGATCACTTTTATTATTGTGATCACTTTTCATCTTATGAGATAAACCTAGCGAGTGTACAATTCCCCTAGACGAGTTGTCATTCTTTTTTTTTTCGTTGTAGTAATGACGAGGTCTGGTGGCCTTCGGCATCAGGTAGTCTGGGAGTGGAAAGGTGAGCTATGTCTGACCTGGTGAAGGTGTGAAATGGATGGAAAAAAAATTAGGATAGGGATTGGAAGTTAGGATAAGGGATGTAAAGTGGGTTTTTACGGGAGGCCATGTAGGGGCTGAGTCAGAACTTTTGGTAAGGAGAAGACCCTCCCAACTCACCCTGTGTGTTATTTGATGTGTAATGCCGAATCGCAACACTACACTCCTAAGAGCGGTTTGGTGGTGGACAATGATGAGTTAACCAGTAGCAAAATGGCAGGGTGAACTATCATGTTGGGGTACATTGGCTGTGTGCCAGGTCCCCAGGATGTTTAGGTCCTAGACAGTCATGAAGGTCAGATGAAGGCACTGGTTGCCAATTCCCTTTAGAATAAAATGTAAATGTATTACTCTCACCCACAAAGCTCTCCACAGTGCTGCAAATCCTTACATCTCCTGTCTTATCTCTGTCTACCATCCTACCCGTGCACCACCTTCTGCCAACAACCTGACTAACATTCTCCATAATCCCAACCTCCCATTCCCATCTCCAATAATTTTTTGTGCTGCGCCAGTTCTCTGGAATGTGCTACCCAGGAAAATCAGATTAATTCCCAACATTCACAGAGTGCCCTGGAAAAACACCTTTTTAGACAGTCCTATTAAAATCCATAATCTGACTTCTTTCCTTTACCCTCCCCCTGCCAACTACATAAGTCCTCAGAACCTGACCCCTTCATTCAGCAGTTTCCCCCACACTCCTTGCACTCTAATACACTTCATATCCGTCATACACGGATACTGGCTGGTGACCGGCTTATGCAGCTTTATGTGTAATACCCTATGTGTATAAAAGATGGCTGGACCATTGTACTGAACAAGCACCTTTTACCTCGTGTCACTCCTATCTCCTCAGATTGTAAGCTCTTGTGAGCAGGGCCCTCACTCCTCTTGTATCTCTTACTATTTCCTCATAGATTGTAAGCTCTTGTGAGCAGGGCCCTCACTCCTCTGGTTTGAATTGTAAATTAGTTTTGTCACTATGTAATGTCTGTATTGTCTGTACAGGTTCCCTCTGAATTGTAAAGTGCTGCGGAATATGTTTGCATTTTATAAATAAAGATTATTATTATCATTGAACAATTTATAAAATGAAAAGCAGCGACACCTGCTCCCGTAGGTGGCCTGCTGAAAAAAACACTTTTAGACTTTTTTTTCTGTCTTAGCTTGTTGGGGAGTCATTCATGATGTGGGTTGTGCCTGTCTCTCATGAACATGTAGGGCTCTGTCTGTTTGTCAGCATAAGGCTGCGTTCATACAGGGTACTTTTTTAAAACGGCATAAAATATGGCTGCAGTTTTATAAAATTCTAAGGCTGGGTTCACACGACCATGTTACGTCCGTAATGTACGGAACGTATTTAGGCTGGAAGACCCGGACCGAACACACTGCAGGGGGCCGGGCTCCTAGCATCATAGTGATGTACGACACTAGGAGTCCCTGCCTCTGCGTGGAACTACTGTCCCGTACTGTAATCATGATTACAGTACGGGAAAGTTGTCCTGCAGCGAGGCAGGGACTCCTAGCGTCGTACATAACTATGATGCTAGGAGCCCGGCTCCCTGCACTGTGTTCGGTCCGTGTCTTCCGGCCGAAATACGTTCCGTACATTACGGACGTAACATGGTCGTGTGAACCCAGCCTTAGTGTTTTTTGTAATGCGGAATTGCTGCCATTTTTATTTACCTTTTTTAAAAGGATTTTTTTCGTACATGTATTTTTTATGCATTTTTTAAGGCATTTTAAAAAGCCCACAAACAGACAAAAAATCACCATGAACCAAAATGGCATGTGTGTAGATATATGTCGTATGTTCCCTTAAACTAAATATCTGCCTGCAGCTTTTTTGCCTTTTAAAAACACCCCAAAAAAATACCATGAAACAGGTATTTCTATTGGGGCATATGGACAGCATAGAGATGAATGTATACCAACTATCAGCCACAGCACAAAATAAAGCCACAGCAAAGAGCAGTTCTTTCTCTGGAGGACAAGGTACTGTATAACATTGTTATCTATTGGACTTCATCGGGCACCATATAATATACTACATTTTCTCAGCAAGGTGGCTGAAGCGGAAATGCAGGTCCACCACATCGCCAGAGGATGAAGCATTGGATTTCCCGTGATCAGCTTACAATCAGGGGATCTTCCTCAGGAAAGAGAATTGTCCCAGGTGGACAACCCCTTTACAAAGGCACCCATTATTAGAAGGTATATATAGGGAAGACAGGTTCTCTTTAACGGAAAACAATGTTCTTAGTCCCTTATCTGCCCCTCATCTGGCATATGCATGCCTTGCCCAACAATTTCCACATAGATATTGCCACATAGCCCCCCATGTAGATAGTGCCACATACCCGTCCTTGTACATATTGCCACACAGCCCCCAGAGCCCCCCTTGTAGATTCCAAAGTTATTATCCAAAGTCTGTTTTTCCAAAGCATTATTTTTCAATAAATGGGTCTGCAAACGTTTTATGTTTTATGACATTTTCTGTGAAGAAAAAAAAGGCTAGTTTTAGGTTCCTAATTCCATTTAATAACATTACATTAGAGAATTGTCATCTAAGCACAGCAAAGTAGGTTAAAACCAAACCTACCAAGATAACTAGGAATAACAATAAATACAAATAGATACATGGGGTTCATACTTGGGGATCCAGTAATCTTTTTATCTCTAAGACTTCATTCACACATTGCAGATTTGTTTCATATTTTGCATCAGTTGAGTGCATACAAAAAAGGAGCATTATAAATGTTGCCTTTGAACTTTCCCTGTTTAGGATCCACTCCTGGTCTTGGCTTAAAAAACTGATGCAAAGTACTGACCAATTCTGCACTGTGTGCATGAGGACTAATATTGTATTATGAAATACAATATTCTGTAGATCCTGGAAATCTTAAGGAATAGAAATTTGATGTAAGCTTCAAGGGGAAAGAGATACTCTACTGTGTTCATCATTCAAATACTGGACCACAATAGGAGACACATGATACAGTAAATAACCTGTCTGTGTGAATTGAACAGGTGCTATTTTGGAGATGACTTGGCTTGTGCATTGTTAATGCATCCCATAGCAACATATAATCTCACACTTGCTGTACATTTCTAATGAGAAAATCTTACCAGGCATAGATTATCGTCAATTAGTCTGTTACAAACAATGACAGGAGTTTCACACATTTCTGTTAACGTTAATATGAAATAATACCATAGAATTTCAAAATAGTAAAATATATTGAAATGCTTTCTAAACAGTGTTAAGATGCACCTGCAACATCAATGCAAGCTAAAATAGGATCTTTTTGAGTAGCATCAATAAACTTGGGATGTTGCGGTAAAAGGAGCACTAAACACAAGGTTATGAATTTTGATTACCATTAACATTTGCTAGTATTGTTCCAATGAGTTCCACAGTGATATATTGAGAATTAATTCAAATAGATCTTACAACATAATCTGAAAGATAGTAGCTTCAACCACTCTGCCTGCTATTAATGGATCAATACAAGATATGACTACACAATCTGCAGAGCTATTATATATATATATATATATATATATATATATATATATATATATATATATATACTACCATTCAAAACTTTAGGGTCACTAAGAAATTTCCTTATTTTTGAAAGAAAAGCACAGTTTTTTTCAATGAAGATAATATTAAATTAATCAGAAATACACTCTATACATTGTTAATGTGGTAAATGACTATTCTAGCTGCAAACGTCTGGTTTTTAATGCAATATCTACATATGTGTATAGAGGCGCATTTCCAGCAACCATCACTCCAGTGTTCTAATGGTACATTGTGTTTGCTAACTGTGTTAGAAGGCTAATGGATGATTAGAAAACACTTGAAAACCCTTGTGCAATTATGTTAGCACCGCTGTAAACAGTTTTGCTGTTTAGCGGAGCTATAAAACTGACCTTCCTTTGATCTAGTTGAGAATCTGGAGCATTACATTTGTGGGTTCGATTAAACTCTCAAAATGGCTAGAAAAAGATAGCTTTCATGTGAAACTCGACAGTCTATTCTTGTTCTTAGAAATGAAGGCTATTCCATGCGAGAAATTGCCAAGAAACTGAAGATTTGTAGTGTGTACTACTCCCTTCAGAGGACAGCACAAACAGGCTCTAACCAGAGTAGAAAGAGAAGTGGGAGGCCCCGCTGCACAACTGAGCAACAAGACAAGTATATTAGAATCTCTAGTTTCAGAAATAGACGCCTCACAGGTCCGCAACTGGCAGCTTCATTAAATAGTACCCGCAAAACGCCAGTGTCAACGTCTACAGTGAAGAGGCGACTCCGGGATGCTGGCCTTCAGGGCAGAGTGGCAAAGAAAAAGCCATATCTGAGACTGGCTAATAAAAGGAAAAGATTAATATGGGCAAAAGCACACAGACATTGGACAGAGGAAGATTGGAAAAAAGTGTTATGGACAGACGAATCAAAGTTTGAGGTGTTTGGATCACACAGAAGAATATTTGTGAGACGCAGAACAACTGAAAAGATGCTGGAAGAGTGCCTGACGCCATCTGTCAAGCATGGTGTAGGTAATGTGATGGTCTGGGGTTGCTTTGGTGCTGGTAAATTGAGAGATTTGTATAAGGTAAAAGGGATTTTGAATAAGGAAGGCTATCACTCCATTTTGCAACGCCATGCCATACCCTGTGGACAGCGCTTGATTGGAGCCAATTTCATCCTACAACAAGACAATGACCCAAAGCACACCTCCAAATTATGCAAGAACTATTTAGGGAAGAAGCAGGCAGCTGGTATTCTATCTGTAAAGGAGTGGCCAGCGCAGTCACCAGATCTCAACCCCATAGAGCTGTTGTGGGAGCAGCTTGACCGTATGGTACGCAAGAAGTGCCCATCAAGCCAATCCAACTTGTGGGAGGGCCTTCTGGAAGCATGGGGTGAAATTTCTCCCGATTACCTCAGCAAATTAACAGCTAGAATGCCAAAGGTCTGCAATGCTGTAATTGCTGCAAATGGAGCATTCTTTGACGAAAGCAAAGTTTGAAGGAGAAAATTATTATTTCAAATAAAAATCATTATTTCTAACCTTGTCAATGTCTTGACTATATTTTATAGTCATTTTGAAACTCATTTGATAAATATAAGTGTGAGTTTTCATGGAAAACACAAAATTGTCTGGGTGACTCCAAACTTTTGAACGGTAGTGTGTATATATATACAGTGAAGGAAATAAGTATTTGATCCCTTGCTGATTTTGTAAGTTTGCCCACTGTCAAAGTCATGAACAGTCTAGAATTTTTAGGCTAGGTTAATTTTACCAGTGAGAGATAGATTATATTAAAAAAAAAAAGAAAATCACATAGTCAAAATTATATATATTTATTTGCATTGTGCACAGAGAAATAAGTATTTGATCCCCTACCAACCATTAAGAGTTCAGCCTCCTCCAGACCAGTTACACGCTCCAAATCAGCTTGGTGCCTGCATTAAAGACAGCTGTCTTAAATGGTCACCTGTATAAAAGACTCCTGTCCACAGACTCAATTAATCAGTCTGACTCTAACCTCTACAACATGGGCAAGACCAAAGAGCTTTCTAAGGATGTCAGCGACAAGATCATAGACCTGCACAAGGCTGGAATGGGCTACAAAACCATAAGTAAGACGCTGGGTGAGAAGGAGACAACTGTTGGTGCAATAGTAAGAAAATGGAAGACATACAAAATGACTGTGAATCAACATCGATCTGGGGCTCCATGCAAAATCTCACCTCGTGGGGTATCCTTGATCCTGAGGAAGGTGAGAGCTCAGCCAAAAACTACACGGGGGGAACTTGTTAAAGATCTCAAGTCAGCTGGGACCACAGTCACCAAGAAAACCATTGGTAACACATTACGCCCTAATGGATTAAAATCATGCAGTGTCCCTGCTCAAGAAGACACCTGTACAGGCCCGTCTGAAGTTTGCAAATGAACATCTGGATGATTCTGAGAGTGATTGGGAGAAGGTGCTGTGGTCAGATGAGACTAAAATTGAGCTCTTTGGCATTAACTCAACTCGCCGTGTTTGGAGGAAGAGAAATGCTGCCTATGACCCAAAGAACACCGTCCCCACTGTCAAGCATGGAGGTGGAAACATTATGTTTTGGGGGTGTTTCTCTGCTAAGGCCACAGGACTACTTCACCGCATCAATGGGAGAATGGATGGAGCCATGTACCGTCAAATCCTGAGTGACAACCTCCTTCCCTCCACCAGGTCTTCCAGCACGACAATGACCCGAAACATACAGCCAAGACAACAAAGGAGTGGCTCAAAAAGATGCACATTAAGGTTATGGAGTGGCCTAGACAGTCTCCAGACCTTAATCCCATTGAAAACTTATGGAGGGAGCTGAAGATCCGAGTTGCCAAGCGACAGCCTCGAAATCTTAATGGTTTACAGATGATCTGCAAAGAGGAGAGGGCCAAAATTCCATCTAACATGTGTGCAAACCTCATCAACTACAAAAAACGTCTGACTGCTGTGCTTGCCAACAAAGGTTTTGCCACCAAGTATTAAGTCTTGTTTGCCAAAGGGATCAAATACTTCTTTCTTTGTAATGCAAATAAATATATATAATTTTGACAATGTGATTTTCTTTTTGTTTTTAACCCCTTCCCGACATTTGACGTACATGTACGTCATGGAAAGCATTGACTTCCCGCAAAATGCCGTACTTGTACGTCAAACGTTTGGCACCGGCTCAGAAGCTGAGTCGGTGCCATCATCGTCGGATCTCAGCTGTATCTTACAGCTGACATCCGACTGTAACGGCGGGGACCGAAATTAGCTTCGATCCCCGCCATTAACCCCTTAAGTGCAGCGCTCAAACGCGATCGCTGCACTTAAGGTGTTTGCAGCTCATCGGAGCCCCAGCAATGAAATTGCCGGGGTTCCGGTGGCTGCAATGGCAACCGGAGGCCTAATACTGGCCTCCCGGTCTGCCTAGCACCGAAGCCGGTCAGGATCCGCCCGGCGGCGGAGCCTGATCGGCTTCTGCAGCTGCCGGCAAGATGGCGCCGGGTCAGGAGCTGATCCGGCGTCATCAGCGGTGGAGGTCAGCTGTACTGTACAGCTGACATCCACCTGTAACGGCAGGAACCGGAGCTAGCTCCGATCCCTGCCATTAACCCCTTCGATGCAGCAATCGAAAGCGATTGCTGCATCGTAGCGGTTACTAGCAGATCGCCAGCCCTGACAGGCAATCGGGACTGGCGACTGCTGTTATGGCAACAGGAGACACAATGGTCTCCTGCTCTGCCATTACGGAAGCCGATTTAGGCCCCGCCGGGAGGCGAAGCCTAAACGGCTTGCTGTCAATGAATGACTGACAGATCTAATACATTGCACTACATAGGTAGTGCAATGTATTAGAAAAAAAAAAATCTGACCGTTGGACCTTCAAGTCCCCTAGTGGGACTTGAGAAAAAGTGTAAAAAAAGTATAAAAAAGTGTAAAAAAAAGTGCAAAAAATAAAAGTTTGAAAACAATAAAAGTTTCAAGTAATCAAATAAAACACATTCCCCCTTTTACTCTTATCAAGTCCTTTATTATTGAAAAATAATAATAAACCATATGTATTTGGTATCGCCACGACCGTAACGACCTGAGGTATCAAAATATTATATTATTTATTGCACACGGTGAACAGCATAAAAAAAACCCGTAAAAAACGTTACCAGAGTTTCTGTTTTTTGGTCACTTTGCCCTACAAATATTACAATAAAAAGTGATCAAAAAGTCGCACGTATCCAAAAATGGTACCTATAAAAACTATTGCTCGTCCCGCAAAAAACAAGCCCTCATACACCTCCGTCGACAAAAAAATTAAAAAGTTATGGTTCTCACAACTTGGCGACAGAAAAAATACATTCTTTTTACAAAAGTAATTTTATTGTGCAAAAAGTTGTAAAACATAAAAAAGTGCTATAAATTAGGTATCGCCGGAATCGTACTGACCCGCAGAATAACGTTAACATGTAGTTTATAATGCGTGGTGAACGCTGTATAAAAAAAACAAAAAAAGCTGTGCCAGAATTGCGTTTTTTTGTTTACCTGGCATCCCAAAAAATAGGATAAAAGGTGATCAAAAAGTTGCATGTACCCCAAAATGGTACCAATAATAACTACAGCTCGTCCCGCAACAAACCAGCCCTCATACTGCTACGTCTATGAAAAATAAAATTAGTTATGGCTCCAATAAGTCAGGAAATAAAAAAATATGCAGTTGTGCCCGAGGGGAACATTTCTTCTGTTTCAAGAGGCGATTTATCAAGGACCTAAAATTAGGGAACCACGAAGGGGAGGGCCCAAACATATCCGCTGGAAGCGACGGTGCCCGTATTATACCAGGACAACACTTTCCCAGCAAAATTCCCCAAACTACAAAGGCGCGGGGTGCGGACCAAAAGGGGGATAAGAAATGACACCATTTATCAGTGTGACACCGGCCTGTGCAGAAAGGATTGCTTCACAGCGTAACACACATCTATGGATTACTTTTATTTTTTTATACCACCTGACTATGCCCCTTATATACTCCGCCCCGCTTACATGTACCCCCACATTATAAAACACCAGCAATACTCAAACAAATATAGTACCAAGCAAAATCCGCTCTCCAAAAGCCAAATGGTGCTCCCTCGGCCCTGAACCCTACAGCGTCCCCAAACAGCAGTTTCCTTCGACATATATGGCATCGTCATACCCGGGAGAACCCTTTTAACAATTTTTGGGGTGTGTGTCTCCAGCGTCATAAGCTGGGCATGACATATTTGCCACTGAATGGCATATCTAGGGAAAAATATAAATTTTTAATTTGCACCATCCGCAGCGCATTCATTTATGGAAAAGACCTGTGGGGTGAAAATGCTCACTACACCCCTTAATTAATGCCTTGAGGGGTGCAGTTCCATAGTGGGGGTCACTTATCAGGGGTTTCTTTTTATTATTTCACATCTGAGCCTCTGCAGTTGTGAACCAATACTTTGTAAATCGCCAAATTAGGCCTCCACTCCGCATGGTACTCTTCACTTCTGAGCCCTGTCATATGTCCAGACAAAAGATTAGGGTCACATGTAGGGTGTTTCTAAAACCGGGAAACACCGCATAATAATTAGAGAGCTGTCTTGTTATGTTGGCACAAGCCGGGCACCACATATTGGCATATATATGGAAAAAAATCCCATTTTCACTCTGCAACATTGAGCGCACACTAATTTCTACAAAACACCTGCAGGGTTAAAATGCTTACTACACCCCTTGGTAAATGCATTGAGGGGTGTAGTTTCCAAAATGGGGTCACTTCTGGGGGGTTTCCACTGTTTTGGGCCCACAGGTGCCCAGAAACCAATCCAGCAACATCTGCACTCCAAATGGCGGTCCTTCCCATCTGAGCCCTGCGGTTTGCCCAAACAGCAGTTTATGACCACATATGGGGTATTGCCGTACTCGGGAGAAATAGCTTTACAAATGTTGGGTTCTTTTTTTCCTTTATTTGTTGAGAAAATGAAAAAATTTGCGCTAAAGCTACGTCTTATTGAAGAAAAAGGACTGTTTTTATTTTCACTGCCTAATTCTAATAAATTCTATGAAACATCTGTGGGGTCAAAATGCTCACTACACCCCTAGATGCATTCCTCAAGAGGTGTAGTTTCCTAAATGGAGTCCCTTTTTGGGCGTTTTCATTGTTTTGTCCCCTCAGGGGCTTTGCAAATGTGACCTGGCCTCCGCAAATCATTCCTGCTAAATGTGATCTCAAATAGCCAAATAGTGCTCTTTCCCTTCTAAGCCCTGCCGTGTGTCTAAACAGCCGTTTATTACCACATGTGGGGTATTGTTTTACTCGGGAGAAATTGCTTTACAAATTTTGTGGTGCTTTTTCTCCTTCAGTCCTTCTGGAAATGAGAAAAAATTAGCTAAACCTACATTTTCTTTGAAAAAATGTAGATTATTATTTTCAGGGCCTACTTCCAATAATTTCTGCAAAAAAACTGTGGTGTCAAATCGCTCACTATACTCCTAGATAATTTCCTCAATGGGTGTAGTTTCCAAAATGGGGTCACTTGTGGGGGGTTTCCACTGTTTTATCCCCTCAGGGGCTTTGTAAATGTGACATGGCCTCCGCAAACCATTCCTGCTAAATTTGAGTTCCAAAAGCCAAATGGCGCTCTTTCCCTTCTCAGCCTCGCCGTGTGTCCAAACAGCCGTTTATTACCACATGTGGGGTATTGTTTTACTCGGGAGAAATTTCTTTACAAATTTTATGGTGCTTTTTCTCCTTTAGTCCTTGTGGAAATGAAAAAAAATTAGCTAAACCTACATTTTATTTGAAAAAATGTAGATTTTCATTTTCACAGCCTACTTGCAAAAATTTCTGCAAAAAACCTGTGGGGTCAAAATGCTCACTATACCCCTAGATAATTTCCTCAAGGGGTATAGTTTCCAAAATGGGGTCACTTGTTTGGGGTTTCCACTGTTTTGTCACCTCAGGGGCTTTGTAAATGCGACATGGCCTCCGCAAACCATTCCTGCTAAATGTGAACTCCAAAAGCCAAATAGCGCTCTTTCCCTTCTCAGCCACGCCGTGTCTCCAAACAGCCGTTTATTACCACATGTGAGGTATTGTTTTACTCGGGAGAAATTGCTTTACAAATTTTGCGGTGCTTTTTCTCCTTTAGTCCTTGTGGAAATGAGAAAAAAAATCGCTAAACCTACATTTTCTTTGAAGAAATGTTGATTTTAATTTTCACGGCCTACTTCCAATAATTTCTGTAAAAAACCTGTGCGGTCAAAATGCTCACTACACCACTAGATAATTTCCTTGAGGTGTCTAGTTTCCCAGATGGGGTCACTTTTGGGGGATTTTGACTGTTTTGGCACCGCAAGAGCCCTTCAAACCTGACATGGTGCCTAAAATATATTTTAACAAAAATAAGGCCCCAAAATCCACTAGGTGATCCTTTGCTTCTGAGGCCGGTGCTTCAGTCCAGTAGCACGCTACGGCCACATGTGGGATATTTCCTAAAACTGCAGAAACTGGGCAACAAATATTGAGTTGCATTTCTCTGGTAAAACCTTCTGTGTTATAAAAAAAATTGTATTAAAAATGTATTTCTGCAGAAAAATATGAAATTTGTAAATTTCACCTCTACTTTGCTTTAATTCCTGTGAAATGTGTAAAGGGTTAAGACATTTTCTAAATGCTGTTTTGAATACTTTGAGGGGTGAAGTTTTTAAAATGACTTTTTTGGGGTTTCTAATATATAAGGCCCTCAAAACCACTTCACAACTGAACTGGCCCCTGTAAAAATGTCCTTTTGAAATTTTCTTGAAAATGTGAGAAATTGCTGCTCAAGTTCTAAGCCTTGTGAGGTCATAGAAAAATAAAAGGATGTTCAAAAAACGATGCCAATCTAAAGTAGACATATGGGTGATGTTAATTAGCAACATTTTTGTGTGGTATAACTGCCTGTCTTACAAGCAGATACATTTAAATTGAGAAAAATGCTAATTTTTGCAATTTTTCGCTAATTTTTGGTGTTTTTCACAATTAAATACTGAACATATCGAGCAAATTTTGCCAGTAACATAAAGTCCAATGTGTCACGAGAAAACAATCTCAGAATCGCTTGGATAGGTGAAAGCATTCCGGAGTTATTACCACATAAAGTGACACATGTCAGATTTGAAAAATGAGGCTCTGTCAGGAAGGTCAAAAGTGGCTAAAGAGGGAAGGGGTTAAATATAATCTATCTCTCACTGGTAAAATTAACCGAGCCTAAAAATTCTAGACTGTTCATGTCTTTGACAGGGGGCAAACTTACAAAATCAGCAAGGGATCAAATACTTATTTCCTTCACTGTATGTATGTATATATATATATATATATATATATATATATATATATATATATATATATATAAAAGCAACCTATCTGCAAACCAGTAGATTTTAACATCGGAAAAAGGCAACAAAAATCCTTATCCAGATGATCCTTGTTTTTAACAAGACGTGTGGAATCCATATTAGATAACAAAGTCCACCTATAACTCACACTGGATTGTATTCAAATCTCATGGTGTCTACGGGGTGTAAGCAGTAATATCATGGTCAGGGGCGTAACTAGGAAAGACAGGGCCCCATAGCAAACTTTTGACTGCCCCCCCCTCCTTCGCAACCAACACTTTCCCTCCGTTGTATGTGTTAGTAGCGGGGGGCACATAGCCCACCTTGTAGATAGTGCCACATACTCCCCCTTGTAAATAGTGGCACATACCCCCCTTGTAAATAGTGCCACATACCCCCTTTGTAGATAGTGCCACATAGCCCCCCTTGTAGATAGTGGCACATACCCCCCTTGTTGGTAGTGCCACATACCCCCCTGTAGATAGTGCCACATAGCCCCCTTGTAGATAGTACCACATACACCCCCTTGTAGATAGTACCACATACCCCCCTTGTAGATAGTGCCACATAGCCCCCCTTGTAGATAGTGCCACATAGCCCCCCTTGTAGATAGTACCACATAGCCCCCTTGTAGATAGTGCCACATAGCCCCCTTAATACATGGTGCCCTGGGAGCCCCCCTTGTAGATCCAGTCCCAGCGCCTTATAGACTGCAGGCCTAACGTGGCCTGTAGCCTAGTAAACGGCAGAGCTTGAAGCTAGCTCCCTGCTCTGCAATAGTGTTTAATTGTAGTCATCTGGATGTCCGGTGCTAGTGACGACAACGGGAATGAGGGGGGCCCGTGCTGCCTGGCGCTGCACATAATGTTATGTGTCAGGTGGCACAGGCCCTGTAGCAGCCGCGCTGCCTGCTACAGCGATAGTTACGCCACTGATCATGGTTTTTCCCTGTTTTGGCTTTTATATATATAGACACCATACTAGTATATGCTTCTTCTTCAGCTGCTTCTGGAATTGTTTTTTTTCTCTTATCCCTACATGGTTACGCATCATGATTTTTTATTTTGTCCTGTTTTTTTCAGCATCATAGCTGTCGTTCCTTGCATCACTGCATTGATTAAAAAAAATGCTGAAGATTAGAAATGTAAACCCTTCGTGTAATATGATTGATTCTAACAGTAAAAAAGTCAATTTGTGACGTATACAACTTGCGGCCAGAGACAGTGTAATTGTATTTGTACATGAAATATTAAACTGATGCCTTGTAAGCATGAAGTCCATTGCTTGTTTTGTTTCTGCTTCCTAAAACTTTGATGCAGAGCTCAAACAAAGGCATGGCGAGTGATATTGGATGCCGAGTAATATACATTATTAACTTAAGAAAAAAACCTAACACCATCTGACCCATTTCCCACACAGGCTGTTGTATTCTTTACAGAAAATCCTCTACTGCATAAACATAAAATCTAGTGCCAATTACCAATTGACTCATTTGGTAAGATAATGGGCCCATTTCATTATTGTAGATTCATGTGATTTGGGGCTAACCTTCTTCTCACTATGTGTTATATACAATTCCTAATGTACAAGTAGAGGAATACACTGCAGCTTCATTTTACTTTTTTATTTTTACATTATTATGGTATATAAAGCTCCTTTTTCTTGGAAGATTAACTGTACTAAATAATTAAAATCAGTGACTATCACTAATGCTGCTTCCTATTACTACTGATTTACAAACTCTATACGCAAATTGAGTAACATCATTGTTAGCATACATTTTAGATAGCTTCCGCCCAAACGATCGTTCAGCCGACAGCTATTCCTCCCAACTCCTCCATGCACATACATTTTCGGCCAAGCGTGCATACGTTCTCAATAGGAAGGAGTAAGACCATTGCCACACTCCTCTGGCAGTGGTTTTTCTCCTTGTAAACACAAGGATCGGTATGTTTGGATCCAACATGCCAAACTCTTCTGTCCCTCAATATCTGCCCTCAGGGGAAAGTGGGGACACTCCCATACACATTAGATGGTCCAGATGCTTTAAAACAATATGTAAATTCAACTCTTGCATTGGCTTTCTCTGTATTTGAAACCACCTGAATTAATTTAATAGGAAAATTACAGATATTTACAATTGAAGCCACCAACATACCACCATGACCTGAGTAATAGATTTACACTAGGAAAAATAGAATTTCAATTACACTTCTGAAAGATTTATATTAGATCCATTTTATATCTGCAAGAAAAAAAACGGGGAGGGATCCTCCAGCTCACCGACTCCAGCATCCGATCCTGAAATGCGCACAAATCCTCACTGTGGCCAAAATTTTAATCAGAGAAGGGAAAAGTACTTGATCCATTGGTATTAAAAGGAAAAGTCTTCCAACTTTATTGTCAATTTATTTAAAAATGCAATGAGAAAAGAGGGGGGGATTCAGCAAACCTACGCGTTTCGAAAGAATCACTCATTCTTAGTCATACAATGACTAAGGCCACATGCACACTTCCGTTGGCCGTCGTACGGCCACTACTGATAACGGATATCTTCCATGTGCAGTCCGTTGTTTCAATGGACCAAACTGAATGAAAAGGTCGAGTCTTCTGTCAAAAATGGACAGGAGTAGGACCTGTCCTATTTTTGTCGGAACGGCCACACGGTTCCGTTAAAACAACAGAAGTGTGCATAGCCCCATTGAAATGAATGTGTCAGGGTGCTATCCATTAAAAAAATGGATAGCACCCTCACTAAAATAACTGAAATGGGCACGAGGCCTAAGAATAATAACTCTCCAGAATATCCTCGGAGTGTTTGGGCTTCTCCTCGGCCTGTTCACGATTTCTGTGATTGTGTACATCCATCTTTTTGTTGCCCATTATCTTTCTCTTTTTTTTACTATTACAGTGAGTTCACATGTAGCGTAAATATTGCAGATTTTCAGCAACGGGTTTTGTTGCGGAAAATGCACTGCATAATACAATAGCTGCAGAGTGGATGAGATTTGAACAAATCTCATCCACACACTGCGTAAATGCTGAGTGGAAAAAAACACTCACAAAATGACCTGTGTTGCGTTTTTTTAATCCGAAGCATGTCAATTGCATTTGCGTAGTCGCTGCTTATTTTTTGCGGGTTTTCCCCATTGAATTAAATGGGGAGATAATACCCGCAACAAATAGCAGATGTTGCTTTTTGTTGCGGCGGAAAGCCAGCAAATCCGCCACAAAAAACGCAACTCAGAAAAAAATAAAACTCTTATACTTAACCAGAATTCTGGTTTCTTCGTCCAGGCCAGCCTCCTGGCTTTGACGTTTCATCCCATGTGACCGCTGCAGCCAATCACAGGCTGCAGCGGTCTAATTGGATGAAACGTCATCCCAGAAGGCTGGGCTGTATGATGGCTGGGGGATGCATCGCCATGGCTACTTAACCCCTAGGCACACCACGACGCACTGTGCGTCCTGGTGGCCAGTGTCTTAGCGCACCAGGACGTACAGTTACTGCGCGTTTCCCGGTACACACTGTCGGTGACAGTATGCACCTGGAACTGGGAGATCAGCTGTCTCCGACAGCTCATTGCCGCTGACTTCGGCAATTAACCCCTTAAATGCGGCGATCGATGGCGATCACCGCATTTTAGGGGTTTTTAGCACATCGGCAGACCCCACAATGAAATTGCGAGGTTTGCTGATGGTTGGCATGGCAACAGGAGGCCAAAGAATGGCCTCCGTGTCTGCCATGTACGGAAGCCTATCAGGACTCGCCACATTTAGGGGGTTTGTAGCACATCGGCAGCTCCCATGCAATTGTGGGGGATGCCGATGGTTTTCATGGCATCCGGAGGCCAGACAATGGCCTCTGGGTCTGCCATATATGGAGGCCTATGAGGACCAGCCTCTGGCTGCTCCTCATAGGCTTACTGTCAGAGTGACTTTGACATCACACTGACAGTTGGAATACTTTACACTACTAGGTAGTGTAATGTATTCTAGCAGCGATCAGTGCTGCAGGTAAAAAAGAAAAGTATAAAAAGTAAAAAAAAAAATATTAAAAAAAGGTAATAAAAATCTTTTATAAAAGTGTAAAAATGAATGTTTTTTTTTTCCTATAATAAGTGTTATTACAGGAAAAAAATGAAAAAGTTTAAAAAAGTACACATATTTGGTATCACCGCGTTCGTAACGACCCAAACTATAAAATTGTTATTTTTCCTGCACGGTGAACAACGCAAAAAAAATAAGCTAAAAACGATGCCAGAATCACTATTTTTTGGTCACAACCCCTAACAAAATATAGATTAAAAAGTGATCAAAATGTCGCATGTACCCCAAAATAGTACCAATAAACACTACAACCCGTCCCGCAAAAAACAAGCACTTACACAGCTATTTTGACTGAAAAATAAAAAAGTTATGGCTCTCAGAATATGGGGACAGAAAATAAATAATTTTATAAAAAAAGTGTTTTTATTGCGCAAACGCGGCAAAACATAAAAAAATATACATTTGGTATCGCCGTAATCGTACCGACCCGCAGAATAAAGTAAAATGTAATTTATAGCACACGATGAATACCGTAAGAAACAAAGAATTTAAAACGCCAAAATCACAGTTTTTTGGTCACCTTAGCTCTAAAGGTGATGCAAAAGGTGTATGTACCAATAAATGGTACCAATAAAAACTACAGCTCGTCCCGCCAAATATAAGCCCTCACACCACTCAATCGACCAAAAAAAAAAAAGTTATGGCTCTTAGAATGTGTTGATACAAAACCTTTTTTTTTTTTTAACAAATAGTTTTTTCTTTGTAAAAGTAGTAAAATATAAAAAAAACTGTATACATTTGGTATCACTGTAATTGCATTGACCCACAGAATAAAGTTAAGTTGTCTTTTTTACCGCACGGCGAAAGCTTTAAAAACGAAACCCAAATATCCCAAATTCAAATAACAATGGAGGAATTGCAGTTTTTTTCCAATATTGCCCCACAAAGGATATTGTGCACCTGGAACACTACAGTACACTATATCGTACATTAAAGGGTGTCAATAGAAACTACAACTCTTTCTGCAAAAAATAAGCCCTCACACCACACTATTGATGGAATAATAGAAACGTTATGGTGTTTGGAAGGAGGGGAAAACGAGTGAAAAATGAAAAAGCAAAAAAAGGATCAGTCCTGAAAAGGTTAATTAATTTCTAATAAAAAAAAAACATTTATTACCACATGTGGGGTATTGCCATACTCGGGAGAAATTGCTTTACAAATGTTTTATCTCTTGTGAAAATTAAAAAATTCAACATTTTAACGGACATTTTCACGGCCCAATTCCACTAAATACTGCAAAAAACCGGAGGGGTTAAAATGCTAACTATACCCCTAGAAAAATTACTTGAGGGGTGTAGATTCCAAAATGGGGTCACTTTCGTGGTGTTTCCACTGTTTTGGTCCGTCCAGTGCATTGCAAATGCGACATGGCACTGAAAACCAATCCGGCAAAATCTGTTCTCCAAAATCCAAATGGTGCTCCTTCCCTTCTGAGCCCTGCTGTGGGTCCAAACAGCAGTTTATTACCACATATGGGGTGTTTACATAATCAGGAGAACATGCTTTACAAATGTTGGGGTGCATTTTCTTTATTCCTTTTAAAAAAAAAGTAGATTTTAATTTTCACAGACTAACTCCAATAAATATAGCAAAATACCTGTGGGTCAAAATGCTAACTATACCACTAGATAAATTCCTTGAAGGGTGTAGTTTACAAAATGTGGTCACTTTTGGGGGTTTCCAATATTTTGGTACCACAAGACCTCTTCAAACCTGACATGGTGCCTAAAATATAATTAAAAAAATGGAGGCCCCAAAACCCTCTTGGTGATCCTTTGCTTCTGAGGCCGGTGCTGAGGGCCGGCCCTAGGATAGATGGCGCCCTGTGCGAAATGATCTTTCGGCGCCCCACCCCCTTCATTAGAAAAAAATGCCCCATAAGGAAATTATAATGCCCTTTAGTGCCCCCATATAGTATAATAATAATATTTAATAATATATTACAACCCCTTCAAGGACACAGTATTTTGTCCTCTAATTGTGCCCACAGTATTATGCCCCCTGTAGTACCTCTACACAGTATAATGTCCGCTTAGTGGCCCCCACACAGTATAGTGTCTCCCTGTAGACAGTGCCATAATCCCCCACCTCATTTTTGTAGATCCTGTCATACAGCCCCCCACCTCCCCCTTGTAGACAGTGCCATACAGCCCCCCCACCTCCCCCTTGTAGACAGTACCCCCAAACAAAAACAAAAATTGTACTCACCTAGGCCCCGTTCCCATGACGAACTGAGCTGCTCCATGACGGGATCTTGTAGCCTAGTACAGAGTTTCCCAACATTTTTGGACTCGAGGCAGCACTAAAATTTCCTCAGGACGCCCTACCAAAATTGTTTTGAGAAAGACAGAAAACGGCTAAGAACAAGCACTACACTCGTAGGGTATGTTCACACACGTTTTTTGTAAGGCAAAAAAAATCTGCCTCAAAATCCCTTCAGGAAGTGACAGCGTCGTGTGACCTTTTTTTGTGTTTTTTTCTTAAGCCTTTGAAGCGAAAGACGCAGGAAAAATGCTCCAAACAAGCGCCGCATTTTCTGCCTCCTGTTAATTTCAATTGGAGGTCAGAGGCGGAAACCACTTGAAGACCATCACCCCCCCACTCACAGTAAAATGACCATCAGCTCACCACTCACAGATTCCCCCTGTAGATAGCGCCACACAGCCCCTTGTAGGTAGCGCAACACAGCCCCTTGTAGGTAGCGCCAGACAGCCCCCTTGTAGGTAGCGCCATACAGCCCCCTTGTAGGTAGCGCCAGACAGCCCCCTTGTAGGTAGCGCCAGACAGCCGCCTTGTAGGTAGCGCCAGACAGCCCCCTTGTAGGTAGCGCCAGACAGCCCCCTTGTTGGTAGCGCCAGACAGTCCCCTGTAGAGTGCGCCACACAGCCCCCTTCTATGGAGTGCCGCACAGCCCCCTGCTATGGAGTGCCGCACAGCCCACTGGTAGAGAGTGCCGCACAGCCCCCTGGTAGGGAGTGCCGCACAGACCCCTGGTAGGAAGTGCCGCACAGCCCCCTGCTATGGAGTACCGCACAGCCCCCTGGTAGGGAGTACCACACAGCCACCTGGTAGGGAGTGCCGCTCAGCCCCCTGGTAGGGAGTGCCGCACAGCCCCCTGGTAGGGAGTGCCACACAGCCCACAGCCCCCCTGGTTGGTAGTGCCACACAGCCCCCTGGTTGGTAGTGCCACACAGCCCCCTGGTTAGTAGTGCCACACAGCCCCCTGGTTGGTAGTGCCACACAGCCCACAGTCCCCTGGTAGGTAGTGCCACACTGCCCACAGCCTCCTTGTAGGTAGTGCAAGGACTACGAAATGACCCTGATAGCTGGCGGGTAATAGACATTCAAAAAAAGGACAACTGTGCAGGAGCACACAAAGTACCCAGCTTTCCTAGCTATCAAATAAATGTGTGGAAATAAACTAAGATATAACTTTTATTTAGTCTAGCTAAAAGTATTAATCCACTAATCCATTAAATGGCCACTAAGTGAAGAAGCTCCCATGCGGAAAGGCAACTGCCTAAGGCCGGCCCTGGGCGCAGTTAGCGAGTGTCATCTGACCTGCTGGTAGTTGCAACGGCGCGGGGATACACACACCCGCTGGCGCCCTTCTTGCAGTGTGGCGGCTGGCGCCCTTTGCGACCGCACTGGTCGAACGTATCTAAGGCCGGCCATGCCGGTGCTTCAGTCTATTAGCACACTAGGGCCTCATGTGGGATATTTCTAAAAACTGCAGAATCTGGGCAATAAATATTGAGTTGCGTGTTACAGAAAAAAATGTGTTACAAATGAATTTCGCCAAAAAAAAAGGAAATTTGTACATTTCACCTCTACTTTGCTTTGCTTTTTGTGAAACGCCTAAAGGGTTAAGGAACTTTCTGAATGCTGTTTTGAATACTTTGAGGGGTGCAATTTTTAAAATGGGTTGATTTATTGGGGGTTTCTAATTTATAAGGACCTCAAAACCACTTCAGAACTAAACTGGTACCTGTAAAAATAGCCTTTTGAAATTTTCTTGAAAATGTGATTGCTGCTAAAGTTCTAAACCTTGTAACGTCCTAGAAAAATAAAAGAATGTTCAAAAAAATGATGCAAACATAAAGTAGACATATGGGAAATGTTAACTAGTGACTATTTTGTGTGGTATTACTATCTGTTTTCCATTTAAATTTAGAAAAATGCGCATTTTTGCTAATTTTCTCTAAATTTAGTTTTTTTCACTAATAAATATTGAATTTATCGACCAAAGTTTTCCACTAACATAAAGTAAAATATGTCATGAGAAAACAATCTCAGAATCGCTTGGATAGGTAAAAGCATTCCCAAGTTATTACCACATAAAGTAACATGTCAAATTTGAAAAAATCGGCTGTGCCACAAGGCCAAAACAGGCTGCGTCCTGAAGGGGTTAAGTATCATACTTTTTTTTTTATGTGCAGTTTTCCACAACGGACACCGAAAGATAGGGGAGATTGTTACGCCATTTAGACATTCGGCCTGGTACCATAGGGAACTTCTGAAAGGCACTCTGGGGGGGTTGCACCTCATATCTTGATAGGAGGTTGTTGAGGGGGGATCATTAGCAGTCATTAGCTCTGATTAATTCTATGTGCTGTTTAATTGTATTTGCCAAAGTCGTGATCTGAGGTAGGGGGAAATACTGTTTTTCTTTTATTATGCGAAGCTGGTTATATGCCATGATATTTTCTGTTCTTTATTTTGTCATTTAAATGTTGCTAAGCTATGAAGCACATTGTATGGGATCTTTTTTTCCTGTTAACAACAAAATGTGAAAATTTGTTAATAAAAATGATGTTTAAAAAAAAAAAGAAAGACTAAGGGTATGTTCAAACATGGCGTAAAAGTACACAGTGAATCCGTCCTGTGCGCCACAGGGAATTCCGGCCCAAAAAGCACACCAAAATTTCCCATATGTCTACTTTATGTTTGCATCGTTTTTTTTCACGTCCTTTTATTTTTCTAGGACGTTACAAGGCTTAGAACTAGAAAGTTTCATAGGACTATTTTTTCAGGGACCAGTTCAGTTCTGAAGTGGCTTTGAGGACCTTATATATTAGAAAGTCCCCATAAATCACCCCATTTTGAAAACTGCACCCCTCAAAGTATTCAAAACTGCATTCAGAAAGTATTTTAACCCTTTAGGCGTTTCACAGGAATTGAGGCAGAGTAGAGGTAAAATTTACAAATTAATTTTTTTTTGCTGAAATTCATTTGTAATATATTTTTTTCTGTAACACAGAAGATCTTTACCAGAGAAACGCAACTCAATATTTATTGCCAAGATTCTGACGTTTTTAGAAATATCCCACATGTGGTCCTAGTGCGCTAATGGACTGAAGCACAGGCCTCAGAAGCAAAGGAGCTAAGCCATGAATAAGGTCGGAGACAGCGTCCGAAACGCGTAGGCTGTTTACCTTACTCCACTATTCCAGCATTGCAGGACTAATATTTATATGCCATTGAAATCATCTTTTAATGAAGAACCAATAAAACTTGGAAAATTTTCTTTTTAATTATCTCAGCGCTGGATCCAACCACTTTTTTTCTACTACATAGCAAGTTTCCGTGTGCCGCCACGAGGACCCGAGCGCCTGGACTATTATTCAAAAATACAAGTCCTTATCACAAGGTGAGCTGGAGAAATCCTCCCAATTTTTGCTTGAAGCAAAGGAGCACCTAGTGGATTTTGGGGCCTCCTTTATTTAGGAATATATTTTAGGCACCATATCAGGTTTGAAGAGGTCTTGTGGTGCCTAAACAGCCGAAAGCCCCCAAAAGTGACCACATTTTGGAAACTACACCCCTCAATGCATTTTTCTAGGGGTATAGTTAGCATTTTGACCCCTCCGGTTTTTTGAAGTATTTAGTGGAATTAGGCCGTGAAAATGTCCATTAAATTAATTAGTCTGTGAAGATGAAAATCACCTTTTTTCTGCTAAAACATCGAAGTTTTTCATTTTTACAAGGCATAAAGGAGAAAAAGCACCCCAACATTTGTATAGCAATTTCTCCCGATTACAGCAATACCTCATATGTGGTCATAAACTGATGTTTGGACTCACAGCAGGGCTCAGAAGGGAAGGAGCGCTTTTTGGATTTTGGAGCGCAGATTTTGCTGGATTGGTTTTCAGTGCCATGTCGCGTTTGCAATGCCCTGCAGGGACCAAAACAGTGGAAACCCCCCAAAAGTGACCCCATTTTGGAAACTACACCCCTCAAGGAATTTTTCTAGGTGTATAGTTAGCATTTTGACACCAAATTTAGTGGAATTAGGCCGTGAAAATTAATATCAAATTTTTTGTCCATTAAAATGTTGAATTTTTTAATTTTCACAAGGGATAAAAGAGAAAAAGCCATCCAACATTTGTAAAGCAATTTCTCCTGAGAACGGCAATACCCCACATGTGGTCATAAATGTTTTTTTTATTAGAAATTATTAACCCTTTCAGGACTGATCCTTTTTTGCTTTTTCATTTTCGATTTTCACTCCCCGCCTTCCAAGAGCCATAACGTTTTTATTTTTCCATCAATAGAGTGGTGTGAGGGCTTATGTTTTTTGGGGCGGAGTTGTAGTTTCTATTGACACCATTTAAAGTACCCAAATGTACTGTGAAACTGAAAAAAAAATATTTGTGCGTTGAAATTGGAAAAAACTGTGATTCCTCCATTGTTTTTTGGGTTTTATTTTTACGTCTTTCACTATGCGGTAAAAACTACAAATTTTATTCTGCGTCCCAATACGATTACGGTGATACCAAATTTATATCGTTTTTTTTTATATTTTACTACTTTTACAAGGAAAAGTCTATTTGTTAAAAAAAAAATAATTGTTTTGTATCATTACATTCTGAGAGCCAGAACTTTTTTCTTTTTTGGTCGATTGAGTGGTGTGAGGGCTTATGTTTGGCAGGACGAGCTGTAGCTTTTATTGGTATTTTATGGGACATACAACTTCTTGATCACTTTTTATTTAATTTCATTTTTAGAGCTAAGGTGACCAAAAAACTGAGATTTTGGTGTTTTAAATTCTTTATTTCTTACGGTGTTCAATGTGCGCAATAAATTCCGTTTTACTTTATTCTGCACGTCAGTACGATTATAGTGTAATGTATTCCAACTGTCAGTGTGACGTCACAGCCACTCTGACAGTAAGTCTACGAGGACCAGCTAGAGGCTGGTCCTCATAGGCTTCCATACATGGCAGACCCGGAGGCCGTTGCCAGGCCTCCGGATGCCATCACAAGCACCAACAATTGCATGGGGGCTGCCGATGTGCTACAAACTCCCTAAATGTGGCGATCGCAAACGATCACCGCATTTAAGGTGTTAATTGCCGAAATCAGCGGCGATGAGCCGCTGATCGGCAACACTGGAGTGTCAGCTGTAAGGGACAGCTGACCTCCCAGTTCCCGATGCACACCTTGTCGCCGACAGTGTGCATCGGGAACTACACAGTGACTTTCTATAACTCTGACAGGAAGTCTATCAGGACCAGCCGGAGTTTGGTCCTGATGGGCTTCCATCCATGGCAGACACGGAGGCCATTATTTGGCTTCCATTTGCCATGCTGACTATCGGCAAACCCCGCGATTTCAGACCGGGGTCTGCCGATATGCTAGAAACCCCTAAAATGCGGCGATCGCTACCGATCGCTGCATTTAAGGGGTTAATTCACAGAAATCAGCGGCAAAGGACTGCTGACCTTCAGGTTCCCGGTGCACACTGTCGCCGACAGCGTGTACCGGACACAACTCAGTAACTATAGGTCCTCATGTGGGAAGTAACCTCCCGCGATGACATATAGTTACTTACTCGTGCGGATAGCGGTTAAAGTAGCTTTAGATTTTTATTTTATTTATTTTTTTATTTAGATTTCTGTATGGCATATCATATGTTCAAGCCAGGGCTGCCTATGACCTTCATAAGGTATATTAACCACTTCCTGGCCAGGGGCTTTACCCCGCTTCCTGACCAGGCCGATTTTCAAGTTTTAGCCATGTGCCAATTTCAAAGCAAATTGTTCTTCAATTACTCTTCCAATCTGTATGTATTTGGTCTTGTTTTTTTTAGAACATGTTGGGTTTCCATATTTTGTAAAAAAATAATAGATATATTTTACTTTTTAAAAAATGTAAAAGGAAAAAAGGGAAATACATTTTAAAAATATGTGAATTTAGATGATGTTATTTGACATCTGGTGCATGCCACTGGGTAAACACACCTGAATACATATTTGGCAACTTCTGCCGACTTCAACGATACCAAATATGTGCAGATTTCATGCAAGCTGGGCACAAGGCCGAGCTTACAATGTATGGATCCATAGCGATCTTTGTGTATGCGACCAGTGTCGTGGCCAAAGTCGCCGTGTAGCCCCAGTCTAAGGCACCCTGCACACGGCCGTGCCTGTAATCATGTAGGGGGGGTGTCACGAGGGAGTGGTCTGGTGGCTATGAGAGGGGGGGCAGGGGGGTGCCGCGAGTTTGCGTAAGCGCCGCCGACGGGGATAGTATTCTGATCATTGTGACAAGTTGTCACAATGACCACATGCCCAGAGACCACGCTGATTAGTTTCTGGGCAGAGCTCAGTGATGTCAGCTGTCTGGAGACAGCTGTATCACGGCGCTAAATGCTGCCACAGAACGGAAAAAGTATTAACTCTGCAGGACGTTCTAGAACGGCCCTGCAGAGGCAATTGAGGACCGCCCGGACGTTTATAGTCTATGGGCGGTCCGCAAGTGGTTAATGTGTATTTAGCATATCTTATTAATAAACTAGGATGTAATGGTCAATTATGGGAAAAAATATTTGTTTTACATTATGATTTTTGTTTAAATCCTCTAGCCGGCTGTATTCAGGCAATGTGAATGGAGTGACTTTCATATTAACTATCTCTGAACAAGAAAAATATTTACACATTTGTAGAATATTTTATTTCGGAAAATGATCCTCTTGTGACATAATCCTGTTGAGGTAACAAGCTTTCTTTTCTCCCAAACTAGATTAATTACTCTGTAATGAAACAGGCCTAATGAAGGATCAAGAGTGGTTGAAACTCAATCGAGAAGAAGGTAGAGTTACTGCTTCTTATCTACATAGCAGTCCAGCTAGTTTTATAGAAGGATCTAGCCACAGGCTGAGCTTCTGTCTCTGAGTCTGAATTATTAAGGATTCTTCCTAAGAGAACGGTGCTCCTACATCATGCAGTGACTGCAAAAGTGTATGGTAAAGACCTTATTAGATCTGCCTTCCTGAGGAGCCAGAATGGAGAAACAGGTAATCCTAATGGTCATTTCTGTATTTTCTATGGTATAACAGCCACATAATATTACAATACAGCATGGCAATTGGCATTACAGTTTTTTTTAGACTTGTAAGTCGATAAACTAAATGAAAAAAATAACATTTACATAATACAGCTTTAAAAAATGAGATAAAATTGCTACAACCTTGAATAGTGAATTCTGTACAGTGTTTTTTTTTAATAGAACCAGTTTGGGTTACATATAGATTGATGGTTACTAGATTTTATTAAATAACATGTCATCTTTATTCTATGGAGTATGTATAAATGAATGATTAACTTTCATAATTTTTTTTCAGGGGTCGGCAATAAAAAGAACAAAAAAAAAACGATTCCACCATTGTTTTGGCAGGGTTTTTTTTGTTTTTTTAAAGCCGTTCACCGTGTGGTATAAGTGCTAACTTTATTATATCGGTCGTTACGATTGTCGTAATACATATAACTATATATGTGTGTTTCTTTTGTACTTTTAACACTTTGCTAAAATTTTTACTGTGAATTTCTTTTTTTTATAAACTTTATTACATTTTATTTAATTCTTTTCTAGTCCCACTAGGGAATCCACAATTTAATTGTTTGATCGCTTTAATACTGCTTTGGTTAACCTAGTATTACCAAAGCATTAATGCCTGTCAGAGTGAGGCTGGATTCACATGAGCACATTATGTCCGTAATGGACGGAACGTATTTCGGCCGAAAGTCCCGGACCGAACACACTGCAGGGAGCTCCCTGCAATGTGTTCGGTACGGGACTTGCGGCCGAAATACGTTCTGTCCATTACGGACGTAATGTGCTCGTGTGAATCCAGCCTAAAACTGACATGCAATCTATTAGGCATAATACACCTATAGACATAGAAGGGTGCCGATGGGGAAACAGAGGGAGCCCCTCCCTAAGTTAGATGCCCTGGTCACTATTGACTGCAGCATCTAAGGGGTTAAACATCTGGGATCAGAGTAATCTTAAATGGCGGCCGTTGCAGCGGGTTGTCGTCTGTATAGTACAGCCAACACCCACTGCTGATGGCACATCTGACGAGCTGCGTCGTGTTAGTCCTCAACACGACGTACAGTTACGTTGTGTTTTGCGGCTAGGGGTTAATGGGGTTTTTTAAATGGTCTTCACTGAACTCCGCACTCAGCAACTTTGTAATATATGTGTTTTCCAACATGTCAGGGCCGCTTAAGTACAGACATTCACGCAACTCATCAATTCAGAAGGTTGTATGGACATTCTGCTACAGTGCACACAGTCTATTGTATAGTCGTTACTGTTTCTATACTTGAGCAATATGGCATTCCTCTACTCTTGTGTGACCATTTCTGTATAATGCATTATTGTACTACTGCTGTACACTGTTATAATAATGAATACAAAAGTGTTTTATATATTATTTCAATGGTTTTCTATTAAACTGCATTGCTAGCACAACAGAATTTACATAGCAGGTTTACATCACATTTACCTTGTGTACATTTACACTGTCTGCGCACTGTTTCGATTTTCCACATGGAAGATTATTCCCAGTGTTGTGAATATTATTCATGTGTATTGCTTCACATGTATTTGCTCATCCGATCTGATCTGAGTAATTCTGCTAATTAGAACAAAACTTCAGGTACCGATGTAACAAACTCCAATAAGTTAGAATTGGCTTTAACTTCAGTTAGTTTTACAAAAGATAAAATAAAAGGTTTTATGTGTTTCAGCTGTAAAGCTGGCCATACACATAAGGTAGCTGTTGGGCGAAAACTTGTTTGGCCGACTGCTGTCTCTCTTGACTCCCTATAAACATGCATCCTCGGCTTTCAGGACTGCATGTTTATTTCAAAATGAAGATAAGCCACTGACAGAGATGTCTAGCAGCGCTTTTCTTTTAGGGTGAAAAAGGATTGGGCATGTTGAAATCCAACATTCCCAATTCTTGTTTTCCCATCAGGGGCCAGTCAGGCTTCCACCATATACACCGAAAGGTTGGTTAAGAGATTGGCCAACATTCATCTAAGGTATATGGCCGGCTTTAAAGGGTAACTAAACTTTCAAAAAACTTCTGACATGTCATAGTGACATTTTAGAAGTTTTGTTCAGTGGGGGTCCAAGCACTGAAACCCCCACCGATCGCTAAAACGAAGCGGAAAGCTGAGAAGTTGGTGTGCTGGCTCATAGACTTTCTTTTCAGCCCGTAGACCAATTTCTCAGCTTTCCGAGAAAAGCTGATCAGAAACCAAGCGGCTCAGTGCTCACCCGAGCGCTTCTGCTGCTTCGTTGTAGAGATCGGTGGAGTTCTCAGACCCCACCAATCAAAACTTCTGACATGTCACTATGACATGTTAGAAGTTTTTAAAAAGTTTAGTTACACTTTCAGAAATTGTTCCATAGTTTTACATTGCAGGACATGGTAGTCAGTTTATCTGTAAATAGCAGCAGCCTAGAAAAATGTATCTTTGCATTCACAGTTTTAAATCTGAAATGTGGTTTGCTAATAGCTTTACAATTATAGATATAGCTTTCCCTACAATAAAACTTTGACTACACAATGTATGTAAGGTCCATACGTTAAAGGTTTTTTTTTTTTTTAATTATCCCACAATCCCTTTATCTAGCTTAAAAAAGTTCCCAGGAAGCATAGAGCACCAGTGGATTGATACATTTTGGCGCCCGGAAGGGTGTTCTTTTAATGAAGGTTTTCACCTGTCTCTTTTCGTTAAACTTGGTAGAGGAGAGGTTCAGTGGAAAAGTGGGAGACGAGAGAGGGAGTGAAAACCATTGGCAGGTGGAATAGCTTGTCCCATGTATTGAACTGTCTCTCTCTGCCTGTGTCTTTACCAAATAAGAAGGGAAGGCTCCTAACAATTCTCTATTGTTTCCCATCATCTTGAAATGAGTGTCAGATCACACAGGGGGTGCTTTGACCGTTAACTGCACAATTTAGCCCTCCCTCCCCACCTTGTGAAGGGCGGGCTCTTCATCTTGGACTTTCTCAGATTAGACAGCGAGAGTTAGGGAAAAAGAAGCAGTCTTGATCCTACAGAATGGGCTTACCCTGAGTCTTTGTTCACAGACTGCCCAGTGTGAAATCCACAGCGACATTAAATGTTTTCTAATGAATAATTACTCAAAGGGAATGCAGCAATATATGTGTAATGGATTGTACAGCGTTAAAACGTTTTATACGGAGTACAAAAAATGTTATCCGTCACAAGCATGGTAATTGTTGTGGGGGAGCTTTTGTAATGGGGAGAGGGAGGGGGTTGTGGATCTGAAAAGCTGATCTGATGGTTTGACATTCCAAAACAAGAATCAAAGACAGGCTTTGGCAGTAAAGTAGAATTTCAAGAGGGCAGTCAGAAAACCCGTCCTGCATTTTGAGCTTTGAGGAAAGAATGATTTCCCTCTTTTTCTACAAGTCATCACACTAGTTCCCAGTGTTTCTGAGGGCTAAAATATACTGTAGGTATATTGCGACCATTCGTTTTTTATTAAGCAGATTAACATTTCATTTCTTAAAATGCCCAGCGATTAATGGGCTTACACAATAGTGAAATCCAGCAGTTTATAATTAGGCTTGCTACTCTTTTTGCATTTTCATACACTGAGCAGAATTCCCAGCAACATATTAAAATTGCTCTACACAGACATATTGTTCTAGATGAAGCAAAGAAGTTTACTAACATGAGTTTGCCAGAAATGAAAAATTTGGTGCAAATGTTTTATGTGGAATCATGTTTACTAGAATCTGAAATATCATACAAATGTTAAAAAAACACTAATACTGTGTGGGGGCAATTTTACTGTGAGGAGTGCACTAAGGGGGCACTATTACAGTGTAGGGGCAGTAAGAAAGCCCTATTAATGTTATAAGGGCACCAAGGGGGTATTTTTTCTGTGTTGGGGCACTATTACTTTGTGGGGCACAAAGGGGGAACTGTTACTGTGTTAATGGCAGGATGGTATTGTTTAAGGGGCAGCAGGATGGGAAGTTTGTCTAGAGGGTAGCGAATAGGTGGGGAGGGTACCGTTAAAGCGAGGAGCCAAAGATTTCTGGTCAGCAAACTTTGCAGAGACTGTTCTTGAATGGGAGAAGTCCGGCAGTCTGGGCCAGATAGAGTAGAAAGTGAAAGACTTCAATCAGAGAAGACGTCACCTGTGAGTCAGTGGATTTCACTGTACTGTAATCACTAATAGGGTCTGCAGAGTGCCTGTGTGGAACTGGTATCTACCACTATATTGTCACTGTATGGTAATAATATTGGTCTTTGTATAATGGTCTTTATTCAGTAACAGTGTGGTGGTATTATTCAGACACTATGTGGTGGTAATATGTCATCATGATGTGGAGAAATTATTTGGCCTTTGTATAGTGGTATTACATTGTAATTGTATCACTGTATTATTTAGAGGCTGTATACAGTACAGCAGATTTTGTTAAGCAGAGGTTGTGGCTGCCGGTGTTTGGGGAAAAAGGATCCCAGTCTCCTCTGGAAACCTTTCTCTCTGATAACCGTCAGCCACATCCTTTGCTGAGTCTGTTGTAGTAGGAGCTATGGGAATGGGGGAAAAGTGCAGTGTGCACAACACAGTTGGTCTGTCCAAAGCTTCACAATTCATTTTATTTAAAGAGGCTCTGTCACCAGATTTTGCAACCCCTATCTGCTATTGCAGCAGATAGGCGCTGCAATGTAGATTACAGTAACGTTTTTATTTTTAAAAAACGAGCATTTTTGGCCAAGTTATGACCATTTTTGTATTTATGCAAATGAGGCTTGCAAAAGTACAACTGGGCGTGTTGAAAAGTAAAAGTACAACTGGGCGTGTATTATGTGCATACATCGGGGCGTGTTTACTACTTTTACTAGCTGGGCTTTCTGACGAGAAGTATCATTCACTTCTCTTCAGAACGCCCAGCTTCTGGCAGTGCAGACACAGCCGTGTTCTCGAGAGATCACGCTGTGACGTCACTTCCCCAGGTCCTGCATCGTGTCAGACGAGCGAGGACACATCGGCACCAGAGGCTACAGATGATTCTGCAGCAGCATCGGCGTTTGCAGGTAAATCGATGTAGCTACTTACCTGCAAACGCTGATGCTGCTGCAGAATCAACTGTAGCCTCTGGTGCAGATGTGGCCGACACGATGCAGGACCTGTGAGTGACGTCACAGATCTTCACTGCCAGAAGCTGGGCGTTCTGAAGAGAAGTGGATGATACTTCTCATCAGAACGCCCAGCTAGTAAAAGTAGTAAACACGCCCCGATGTACGCACATAATACACGCCCAGTTGTACTTTTACTTTTCAACACGCCCAGTTGTACTTTTGCAAGCCTCATTTGCATAAATACAAAAATAGCCATAACTTGGCCAAAAATGCTCGTTTTTTAAAAATAAAAACGTTACTGTAATCTACATTGCAGCGCCTATCTGCTGCAATAGCAGATAGGGGTTGCAAAATCTGGTGACAGAGCCTCTTTAACCCCCCCCTTGAGAAGATACCCCTGGGTGAGAAGTTAGTGACTTCATCAGGTAGCAATGTGCCTGACTGTTCGGACACTTGCCGGACAGATGCCGGTGTCAGGCTGTATTCCTTCAGTGCAATCTGGACAGAGGCTACATGGTGTGCTGATAGCCTTTGTGTCCGTTTGTGTGATCATTGTACACGGGGAACAGGTCCTAATGGAAATTGCTACTGCAATCTGCAGGTGGCTGCGGCAGGGGGACCACAGTAAATCGTACATTTCTTGCAGACCTGCCAGGATTCTGTCGAATTCAGTGCCTAAATTCTGACAGAATCCGCTATCATTCCACATATGGAGTATTTTATACACTATTCACACACTCAGGATCTGTGTGGATTATACTGTAGCACATGTGTTGACTCTTAGGCTATGTTCACACGGGGTATTTTGCCGAGTTTTTTGACGCGGAAACCGCGTCGCAAAACTCGGCAGAAACGGCCCGAGAACGCCTCCCATTGATTTCAATGGGAGGCGTCGGCGTCTTTTTCCCTCGAGCAGTAAAACTGCCTCGCGGGAAAAAGAAGCGACATGCCCTATCTTCGGGCGCTTCCGCCTCGGACCTCCCATTGACTTCAATGGGAGGCAGGAGAAAGCGTATATCTCGCTGTTTTATGCCCGCGGCGCTCAATGGCCGCGGGCGAAAAACGGCGCGATAATTGCCGCGAAAATCGGCGTGCAGGGAGAGGAATATCTGCCTCAAAGTTCCAAACGGAATTTTGAGGCAGATATTCCTCCCCCAAAATACTCCGTGTGAACATAGCCTTAGTAGGGTCTCAAAAAGTTCACTATTGACATGTAATGGTATCAAAAAGAGGAACAGATCCGTAAATGGATTCCATTCATTTCAACTGGTTTGATTGTGGTCTTAAAATGGCCAGAAAAGAAAAAACTTTCACATCATTCTATTGTCATTCTGAAAAATAAAGTCTATTCCATGTGAGAAATTGCCAATACCTAAAGATATCTTACACAGTTGTGTACTACAACCTTCACAGAACAGAAGAAACTGGCTATACCCAGGATATAAAGACAAGTGGGAGGCACTGGTTCATAACTGAGCAAGAGGACAAACACTTTAGAGTCACTAGTTTGACAAACAAACACTTCACAAATCCTCAGGTAGCAGCTGTAACAGTACCCTCAAAACACCAGTGTCATCTTTAACAGTGGAGGCGACTCTAGGATTATTGTCTGAAAATGCCATATCTGAGATTATCTGGCCAATAAAAGGAAAATATTAAAATGGGAAAAAGAACACAAACATTTGTCGGAGGATGAATAGAGAAAAATGTTATGGATAGACAAATCCAAATTTGAATTGTATATGACAATTGTGAGTTTCAGAACAAATGAAAAGATGTTGAAGACTGCTTAACACCATATGTGAAGCATGGTGGAGGAAATGTAATAGTTTAACTTGTGCTGATAAAGTGGGAAGTTTGTACGGATTAATCCTTTCATTGCCAAGGACATATCTCAAACATACTGGCAGGCAGACACTTCAGTAGCTAACAACATATCTGATATGTGTGTGCTACTAACGACTCTAATTCAGGCTATATTCTTAGCTATCAAACAAGACCTGGATCGCTATTAGCGCCCCCTTATCAATCAGAGAGTATACTTGCTCTATGTCACATATGTGGGGTCTTTTTTTTTTCAGAAAAGGAGTGAGAAGATGATCAGTGGCTCATCTAATCACCCCTCTGCGCCTCATTAGGCAGTTTATTGACTCCAGGACCCGAACGTTTACCAGTGTCTGGACAGGAGCGTCAAGTCACACCAAGTACTTGCACCACACACAACCATCATTAAAGTTTGTACATTTTACGCTGTCCCTATCCCGATTTTTAGAGTAAAATCCACTGACCATTTCTTTAGTGATACCCAATTATCACTAGAGAGGAATGTCTAATACATTTCTGATGGATGGAAAAGATTTTCATCAGTCAGAAAATATATTTTTATCCACTGATGGTCACCATAAAAGATCGTTTCCAGTTAGTTACATAATTTCCCTAAAAATATCTGTATTAGTTAACGCATTAGATTAAGTTTAGGGAATTGCGATTATTGATTAGGGTTAGACTGTGCTCACAAATTGCGGTCAATTTGTGTTTTTTGCTGCAATTTTCACAAAAATTATAAAGTTTGTATAGGGGGATGGAAAATGATATACCTATATAATCCTTAATTTAATTTGCATGCAAAAATTGATTCCTGTGATTTTAGCATTTCTTTAACGCACGCACCTGTAAACGTAGAAATGTGCCACATGTATCAACTCCTCACATGTTAAAGTTCCTTGCAGAGTACATTTTGTTTGCAGAAAGGTTCTGCTTGAGTACGCATTTTAGTCACAAACGTAAATTTTCATGCAATTTTTGCTTATAATTAGTTTGATGTAAAGTTTCGTGAAGGTGGTTGTATGATGTGCGCTCTCAAAAAAATTAACATTTTGCCTGAATAGTAGCTGTTTGCTGTGTGCAGTATATATTTTTAACACATTTGTGAATGATGTCCAAATATTGCATAGCTTCTGTTTTAGCATTTTTGAAAGCATAAGCTCTTGTTGATGTAGATGTATGTGGTATACAGTATATAAACTTTGCACACCTTTATCTATTATTTTTACATAGTTTTTGAGTGTAAACCTCTGCTTGTATTTGAGTTTTAGACATAAATGTATCTTATAATGCATTTTTTTTATTTTTTATTCCTGTTTGTCATAAAGTTATGTGAAACTGGACATGGCTGTTAACAGCACGCCAGTACAACTGCAATCGTCAGGTTGTCTGCTTTCAGGAAATATATAGGGTTTGTTACTTTTTAACATTTCAAGGGAATCTGTCATCAACAAATTTACCCCAATACGTTCCAGCAGAGTACTAAAAATCATGTTTCTTCAATTCCTTAAAACTTCCCAACGACCCCTCTGTACCTGTTAATAGTTATTCAAGAGAAGTCCGGCTTATTCATGAGATTCTTGCTTGACCACTCCTACCCGTGTTTGACTGACAGCTTTTCCCACGTCCTACGCCTAAATTAAATCCTGCGCCTATAGCCGATGAAGAGGCAAGCCCTAATCCTCATTATTACCCTGGTATCCACCACAACCAGGGGTACCGGGAAGAGCCGGATACGATCCAGTACCTGACCATCTGCAGTGAAGGTTGGGCATTGGGGCAGCCACAGGCTGGTATTACTAGGCTAAGAAAGGCCTTCCCACCATAGTAATGTTAACCTGCTACTATATTGTAGCTGGCTGGTTATAAAAAATGGGGGGCCACCACTTCATTTTTCCCAATTTATTTATTTATTTATTTATTTTTTAAAAATTGTGTGGGTCCTCCCCATTTTCCATAACCGGTCAAATACAACATAGCAGCAGCAGGCTATCAATACCAGGGTGGGAGGGTCCACGCTTTCTGGCCTTCCCCAGCCTAATAATACCAGCCTGCGGCCGCCCCAGTGCCCGGCCGTCATTACAGTTGGTCGGGTGCTGGATCGCACTCAGCTCTTCCCGGTAACCCTTGTTGCGGTGGGAACCTGGATAATAATGGGGGGGTTAGTGTTAGCCTCTGCATCGGCTAAGACTAAGCCCCGCCTTAGTAATGGACGCTGTCAATCAGCCAGTGGCCACTAAGACAGTAGTAATAAAGTTTAAAAAAGAACAGACACATAGAAAAAATATTTTATTGAAATAAAAAAAACACACACACACAACCCTCATTAAACATTTTATTGAAAATAAAAACGCCATCATCGAAGTAGTCCTCGAATCCGATGTAGTCCAAAATTCGAACCTGTAAAAAAAAATCAAAAACACAAAAACCTCCATTAATAACAAAAAAAAGCCAAACAATTGCTATAATTACCTTTCCTGGGTCCGTGACAGTTAACTAAGCAATGACAGCTCTAAGCTGTCATTGGTTAGTTTACATCACGGGGTCCCAGGTTATCCCGAGGTCATTAGCCTACTTTTAAAAGTAGGACAATGAACTGAGGTAACCGGGCACCACGTGATGTAAACTAACCAATGACCGCTCAGAGCTATCACTGCTTAGTTTACTGATGCTTGTAAGGGGAGCACGATCACCAGGATGTGCCAGAATTTTGGCATATTTCAGGTGCATGCGCCATTAAAAAACCCTAGGGCGGGGACTCCTTCAGATACAAAGGAGTTCCTGTGCTAGGAGTTATTAACAGTCATTCACCTACTTTCAAAAGTAGGGCCCATGTGTGATGTTGTCTGCTGAGCCCTGTATCTAAGCCTACCACATAGTAGGCTTAGATACTGGGCCCATGTGTGGTACTGTCTGCTGTGCTCTGTATCTAAGCCTAGCACTAAGTAGCTTTGGATACAGTATCACACCATGTGTGATCCCGTCTGCTGGGCCCTGTATCTAAGCCCTCCACATGGTTGGCTTAGATACATGGCCCATGCGTGATCTTGTCTGTTGGGCCCTGCATCTAAGCCTAGCACATGGTAGGCTTAGATACAGTGTCCATGCGTGATACTGTTTGCTGGACCCTGTATCTAAGCCTACCACATGGTAGGCTTAGATACAGGGCCCATGTGTGATAAAGTCTGCTGCGCCCTGTATCCAAGCCTTCCACAAGGCCCATGTGTGATCCTGTCTGCTCAGCCACGTATTTAAGCCTACCACATGGTAGGCTTAGATACAGGGCCCATATGTGATACTGTCTTCTGGAACCTCTATCTAAGCCTACCACATGTTAGGCTTAGATACAGGGCCCCAGCAGACAGTAATCTTATACTTACCCTCCTATTCAGGCAGGGTGTAGAGCAGGTCCTGACGCCGTTCAGCTGAAAGACGTCAGGACCAGCGCTACGCTCAGGAGCGAAAATAATAAGTATACTGTTACTATCGTAACAGGGCCCATGTAGTGTTTTACATAGGCCCCAGTTACAATAGTAAGGCCTCATGCACACGACCGTAGCCATATGAACGGCCGTGATTTTCGAGTCGGCCGACCACGGAGTGACAGCTGCGAGCCGCCCGCAAATCGCGGGCCGTGCACATGGCCGCGCCCATTATTTTCAATGAGCCCGGACTGCAGAACATGGCCGTAATAAGACTTGCCCGTTCTTTTCGCGGTGTGGGCTCCTGGGCCATGCACGGACCGCAATTCTCCCGTGGATTTTCGGGGGAATTGCGGCCGCAAAAGCACGTTCGTGTGCATGAGGCCTAACTGTAAACAGACCTGGTGCTGGTGCTAAGGACCACTAAGAAATTGACCCAAAAAATATATTCTGCATGGCAACAAAGATTAATATCTAATATATGCAATATATGTAATAATAAATACAAATTCATGTAGACTTTTTTTTTATACTTGGTTAACTCCTTAGTGGACATTAGCCTATGTTGCAGCCACCAGAACAGGCACTGGTGATGGAGCGGTCTGCAACCACGTTTGTGACTATATGTTTATATGTTGTCTTTATGGTAGTGTGAAAGCCCTGCCTTGGGCACCAAGAAGGCTTGTCTCACCACTGACCTGATTTTACACATCACTTGAGAGTTCACCCCACTCCGCACTATTCACAATCACAGCAGTGTCCCCCCTCTCCTCACCAGATGGCACAACAGTGTCCATCCAACTCCCCTCCGTTAATCTCAGCAGGGCCCTCTCCACTTCATTAAATAGTCAGCCTCCTCTGCCCTATCAGCAATGAAATTAGAAAAGAGTTCCGCACTCCAGTGGTGGTGGTGGCAATAGAAAGATGATCACTTAGTTCAGAAAGATATCAAAGGCACACACTTTTTAACATGAAAGGTATCAAAATATTTACTGGTTATTGTCACGATGCGGGGTGTGGACCTACTGGGCCGTACAGCGTAGCGGGATGGCAGCTGGCCAAACAGGTAAAGTACAGAGTCAATAATTCAGAGAGGATAACTGAGGCAAAGTAGACAGTAACAAGGCAGACACGTCAGGGACCAGTTGGCGGGTAGACGTCAGGTGTGGCGCAGCAGAACTGGCGTGGAACACAGCACAATACGGCAACAGCTCAGCACGGCACTAGAACAGGATAGCACTGAAACAGGATACAGGATACAGGAACAGGGTACACTGGAAGACACTAGTAGATCATTAGCATGAGAAAATTCGGGAAACAAACAACGCTCTGACAAGGAACATGAGGGCAGAGCCCCTTTTATAGCCCAGAGCATCCTGGGCTAGATTGCAGACTTCCTGCAATATGCGCGCACTGGCCGTTTAAGATCGTGCACGCGCCCTCCAGAGACAGTCTTGGTATCCGGAAGTGAGTGGCGGCGCCTCACAGGAGGACGACGCTGCACACAAGTCAGATGTCCATGGCCACGGCCGTCGAGGGGTAAGTCAGAATGACGGGCCGTGGCCATAGATATTACAGTATCCCCCCTCTTACGCCCCCCTCTTCTTGGGACCAGAGCGGGAGAGAAACTTCCTCATGAGGACAGGAGCATCGATGTTCTCCTCTGGCTCCCAAGACCTCTCTTCTGGGCCAAACCCCCTCCAATCCACTAAATAAAATGTCCTTCCTCCTAATCTCCCTTACTTGAAAAGTCCCAGATAAGCCGCCAGGCACCACTGCGGAACTAGGAGTCCTGGAGTAGCGGTTCAGGACCACGGGCTTCAGCAAAGATACATGGAAGGAGTTAGGAATCTTGAGGGTAGGAGGCAGCCGCAGCTTGTAAGATACCGGGTTGATCTGTAGCAGGATTTCAAAGGGTCCGAGAAACATAGGGGCAAATTTGCACGACGGCACACTCAGCCGGATATTCCTTGAAGACAACCAGACTTTAGTCCCTGGAAGAAACTGCGGAGGAGCCCGTCTTCATGTATCTGCCTTTTTCTTCATGCGGTCCACTGCCAGCAGGATAGAAGATCGGGTTTGTTGCTATATCTGTAGAAAGTCCCTGAAAGTCGAGTCAGCTGCAGGCACCTGGGACATAGTAGAGACAGGAAGCGGTATACGAGGATGTTGGCCGTAGACGATGAAGAACGGACTAGAAGTGGTAGACTCACTAGTGTGGTTATTATAAGAGAACTCTGCCCACGGGAGCACCCAGTCAACATGGCGCCTGGAAACAAAGTGACGCAGATAGTTCTCCATGATCTGGTTAACCCTCTCTACTTGCCCATTGGACTGGGGATGATAGGCCGAAGAGTAGTCCAATTTTACACCAAGGAGACTGCAGAGTGCTCTCCAAAACTTTGAGGTGAACTGGACCCCTTGGTCCGAGACAATATGTAGGGGCAAGCCGTGCAGACGTGTTGAATGAAGAGGTCAGCCAATCGCGTAGAAGACGGCAAGGTGACGAAATGAGCCATCTTAGAAAATCGATCCACCACCACCCAGATCACATTGCAATTCGCAGAAGGAGGAAGGCCCTTCACAAAGTCCATTGCGACATGCTGCCAGGGAACAATGGGCACAGGCAGTGGTTGGAGCAGACCAGCAGGTCTGGTGTGAGCAATTTTATTTGCTGCACATACCGTGCATGAGGAGACAAAGTCTATAACGTCTTTGGGTAGCATGGGCTACCAGAACTGACGGGCGATTCGATCTTGGGTCTTACGAGCACCTGCGTGCCCTGCCAGCTTAGAACTGTGACCCCAGCAAATAATTCTTCCTCTGTCTGCCAGACACAAAAAAGTCCTTCCCGGAGGAATGTCTAACTTGCAGGGGGCTCACAGAGAAAATGCAGGACAGATCAACAATATTCTGTGGGGACTCCACAGTGTCCTCAGTTTCAAAAGACCTACACAAGGCGTCGGCCCTCACATTCTTGTCGGCAGGTCGGTAGAGGAGTTCAAACCGGAACCGAGCAAAGAACAACGACCACCTGGCTTGACGAGGATTCAACCGCTGGGCCGTCTGTAGGTAGGTCAAGTTCTTGTGATCCGTGAAGACCAGGATAGGATGAACTGCTCCCTCCAGTAGATGTCTCCACTCCTGCAGAGCCAGCTTGATGGCCAGTAACTCCCGATCCCCAATCGAGTAGTTGCATTCTGCGGAAGAAAATAGCTTGGAATAGTAGCCACATACAACAGCCTTGCCTTTCAAACCTCTTTGGAACAACAGGGCACCAGCACCAACAGAGGAAGCGTCCACCTCTAACGAAAACTGTAGGGATACATCAGGGTGGTGCAGAATAGAGGCTGACGTGAAGGCTTTCATACCCTTTTTAGTGAGGGTGGAGATAGGAACAGTCAAAGATGAGAAGTTGGGGATTGGTTGTCAATGCAAAGTCGTAGCGTCCATCTTTCTTTTTAACAAAGAAGAACCCCGCTCCGCCCGGGGATGAGGATTTACGAATGAAGCCCCTCTCCAGATTCTCCTTAATGTAGGCCGACATAGACTGGGTCTCTGGCAAGGAGAGAGGGTACACTACTGCAAGGAGGAGACGACTCAGGAACCAGGTCGATCAGACAATCATAAGCCCGGTGTGGCGGCAAGGTCTCAGCCTCCTTTTTATTGAAGACATCGGAGAATATGGAGAAAGAAGAAGACAACCCTGCCAATGACTGAAGCAGAGAAGGCTGTAGTGACTGGATATGACCTAGACAGCGGTCAAGACACATTGGGCCCCACTGAAGAACCAATCCAGGACAGGGGCATGCAGACGGAGCCAAGGCAAACCCAGCAGCACAGGGTTGACGGCCTTGGACAGGACAAACAGGGAGTTGAGCTCAGCATGAAGAGCTCCCACTTGGAGTCTCAACGACTTGGTCACAGACACAACTGGGTCAGGTAATGGCAGTCCATCCACCAAGGCAACGATCAATGGCCTTTCTAGATGGACAGTGTAGCGTCCATGGCCGCGGGCCGTCGGGTTTACTCACCTCCCGAGGCCCGCAGCCATGGATCCGTGAGCACTGGTCCCCATCTCCTTCCTAGGTGACACCAGCGCTCCCTTCCACTCCGTTCTGCTGTGTCCTGTAGGGTGCGCGCGCACGCTCGTGCGCGGCCTTAAAGGGCCAGCGCGCGCAAATAGGAAGTCGTCACCATCATCAACTGCCACGATTTCCTGGTCTATAAGAAGGCCCCAGGCCTTCTAATCCTTGCCTGAGCGTTGTTAGTTTTCCTAGTCTGTCTTGCAAATGGTCCCTTAGTGTTTCCCGTTCCAGTTGTTACCCGTGCCTTGTTACCTGTTCCTGTTTCCCGTGCTGTGCCTTTAGTATCTAGTCCTGCCACGTCCGGAGGAATCCATGATGTCCTGTGTCATCTGCCACGTCCGGAGGAATCTGCCACGTCCTGTGTCATCTGCCACGTCCGGAGGAATCCGCCACGTCCTGTGTCATCTGCCACGTCCGGAGGAATCCGCCACATCTGGCGTAACCTGCGGCACCTGTGTCATCCGCCACGTTTGGCGTTATCTGCTGCACCCATCTCCATCTGTGCCAGAGTTGCGGCCTCCGTCTGGGCTATCCAGGTACCGTTGTGCGGGACATTGTATTTAAGAGGTTTCCTGTTGTTTGGCCAGCTGTCTCCCTGCTACGGCGGTACGGCCTAGTGGGTCCACTAACCCGCTTTGTGACAGACAGTAGGCAACTGAAGAAGATCCACAAGGTCTTGGCAGATGAAGTTGGCTGCAGAGCCAGAGTCCAGGTAGGCAGAGACCGGATGGACCTCTCGCCAGCAATGATGGTTACGGGAATGAATAGTTTGGAAGAGAGTTCTCGATTAAATGCAGTGACGCCCAGAGTTGTCTCTCCAACCAAACCTAGGCGCTCGGGTTTTTTGGCCTCTAAGGATACAGACGCACGACATGGCCAGCGAGGCCGCAATATAAACAGAGTCCAGAGGTGCGCCTGCGCTGTTTCTCCTGGACCGATAATTTTAGCCGGTCCACTTGCATCGGAATCTCGGGCAAAGCAGGCAAGAGGGGTTGCTGGAAGTTCGGCGGCAGTCTAGGAAGCCGTCTCTCCTGACAAACTTCATGAGATCTCTCCTTCAGCCTTATGTCTACCCGAGTGGCAAGCAGAATCAAGTCGTCCAAGGCAGGTGGCAGATCTCGAGTAGCCTGTTCGTCCTTGATCTCGGACGACAGACCATGCCAAAAGGATGCTACCAAGGCCTCATTGTTCCAGGATAACTCTCCTGCCAGGGTCCGGAACTGGATGGTATATTCGCCCACGGAGGTGTCCTCTTGCCGAAGGTTGAAGATGTCAGGGTAACTTCCTTCTCCCAGTTATCTCACCCCGAATAACCACCTCTGTAAATTGAAAGCTGAATGCATTCATGGAAAACAGTACACCAGGCAGACAAATGTTGGTAGACATCTTTCCCTCAGTCAAGCAGGAAGTGAACTAACTTTATTTGAACAAAGGACACAAAATAAAATCTTCTCTGTAGGAAGGTGGGACGTGCTTAAGCCCCATTGGCTCCTCAACTGTAAGTTCTTCTGTACATCCCTCTTGCATTCCAGGGGCGGTGTCTCCATAGGCGTGCCCCTGATACATTCTCCATCTTATTAGATTCCAGTTCTTTGTGTAATATACTGATATATACATACATATATGTGAGGATAATATTTTTGCAAACAATATACATGGTAATGATCCCTGACAAAGATAGCAGTGACTGCAGACGAGACTCGCCCTGGTTCCTCGAAAACAGTCTGGAATAACCGCACGAACCACTGGAAGTCTTTGGTCTCGGGTCCTTGACGTTCCCAGATAGGGTTCGCCCATGCCAGGGCCTTGCCGGCAAGTAGGGACATGATGAATGCGATCTTGGTTCCGTCCGACGGAAATGCTCGGGCGTGCCGGATAAAATGAATAAAGCATTGGTTCAGAAACCCCCGACACGTACTGGCGTCTCCATAGAATCTAGAGGGCAATGGCAGCGAGAACCTGAGGGTCCGGGCCGGAACTGCCAGGAGGTGTAGCAGGAGGGTCGCCCTGAGGAGTTTGCGTAGAGGCAGGAAGAGAAGCAACTAGCGTCCCTAGCTTCTGTGCCATAGAGTCCACTGCCACAAGAAGTTGATCTTGTCTAGCTCGGAGATCCAGCAGTCTGCATGGTTTGGGAAGGTGACATGCCTTTGAATTGACCAGCGGAGTCCATGGCCTGAGCATATTGTCATGATTCGGGGTGTGGACCCACTGGGCCATACTGCGTAGTGGGATGCCAGCTGGCCAAACAGGTAAAGTACACAGTCAATAGTTCAGAGAGGATACCTGAGGCAAAGTAGACAGTAGCAAGGCAGACACATCTCGGACCAGGCGGCGGCTAGACGTCAGGTGTGGCGCAGCAGAACAGGCGTGGAACACAGCACAATACGGCAACAGCTCAGCATGGCACTAGAACAGGATAGCACGGAAACAGGATACAGAATACAGGAACAGGGTACACTGGGAAACTGGAAGACACTAGGAGACCATTAGTGTAAAGGATCTGCCAGACACAGCTTCTGTGTCGACGCCCGTGGTTAATCAGTCTGCATCTGCTCCTAGGTCTGATAGAGTGACTCGATCTGCTACCACTCAGGCTGGTAGGCTGAGGAGTGGGAGAACCTATCACAGCCTGGCCAGATGGTTCTAGCTCCCGCCCTCGGTCTATGTATACCTTCATTTGCTTCTTGTCTTTGCCTGTGATCTCTCGTTTCCTGGCTCTGCTGTTCCAGCTGTTACTATTGACCTCTGCTTTACTGACTACGCTCCTGCTCTGCGTTTGGTACCTCGTATACTCTTGGTTTGACTCGGCTTGTTCACTACTCTAGTTGCTCACGGTATTGCCGTGGGCAACTGCCCCATTTCCCTTAGCTTCTGTGTACCCTTGTCTGTTTATCTGTCATGCACATACTGAGCGTAGGGACCGTCGCCCAGTTGTACGCCATCGCCTAGGACGAGTCGTGCAAGTAGGCAGGGACTGAGTGGCGGGTAGATTAGGGCTCATCTGTCTGTCTCCCTACCCCGTCATTACAATTAGCACGACAAACTTCAGGAAACAAACAATGCTCTTGGCAAGGAACAAGAGGGCAGAGCCCCTTTTATAGCCCAGAGCATCCTGGTCTAGATTGGGGTCTTCCTGCAATATGTGCGCACTAGCCATTTAAAGGGAATGTGTCGCTAGAATTTTTTAATTTTTTTTTAGTTAAACAGTTAGTATATACAGTACATGATTAGACATTGTTCTAATTTTTTTAATTTTTTCACAAGTCAGGAAATATTATAAATTACATTCTAATTTATAACATTTCCATGTGCTGGTCACTAGAGGGAGCAATTCCCAAAATTGCAGCATTGGCATGTGCTAAAGCAACCACATTGCTTTATGCTGCAAAATTTTAGAAGACACACTCGCTCTAGTGTGCTCAATTAATCCCCCTCCTTTATCCTGGCTAGTGCATATAATGTTCAAACCTCCTACACTGTGTGCCGCCATTTTTAGAGCGAATGCACAGTGTAGTAGGCTTACATACAGTGGTAATCACACACTAAAACACGAATATACACAGACATAACTTACCTGCTCCTGCCGCCGCTGCTGCCGCCGCTCCCTCCGGTCCGTCCGCTCCCTCCGCTCCTAGTGCTTGCTTCTGAACACATGTCCGGAAGCCGCGACCGGAAGTAGTCATCTTACTGTCCGGCCGCGGCTTCCGGTCCACGTGAAAATGGCGCCGGATGTCGCTCGGCCGAAGACCTTCCTTTTGGACTGTGTGGGAGCGGCGCATGCTCCGTTCCCACACAGACGGCGTACACCATAGTGAATGGAACGGCTCCCGTTCGCATTCTCTATGGGGATGTATGTGCCTTATTCCATCTCTGTATGTGTCAGATGAAAAAAAAATGGCAAACCCCATAGTGAAGTAAAAGTTAGAAGAAACAAAAAAGTAAAATACAAACACAAATAAATAAAATGTATTTTAATATAACACTAAAAGCAAATTGATATAAAAAAATTTTTTTTCGCGACACCTGTCCTTTAAGACCGTGCACGTGCGGACGCGCGCGCCCTCCGGAGACAGTCTCGGTATCCGAAAGTGAGTGCCGGCGACTCACAGAAGGATGACGCTGCACACAAGTCAGATGTCCATGGCCACGGCCTTCGAGGGGTATGTCAGAACGATGGCCCGTGGCAATAGACGTTACACTTATTTATTACAGACATAAGAATAGCATTAAAAATAGACCAGCAGGAAAGTTAAAATCAGATATTTTGGTCCTCCTGAATCTTTATCTGCTGGTAGGTCAATGTCACTTTCCGACTTCTGGGAGACGGTCATAATGCTGTGTAGACAAAGCAAAAACATGCGCCAACGTGATTCTTAATCTGTGCAATTTAACAATTTACTGCAGTTTTTATTTATTTTTTTACTTTATCTACCTCTGTTGAAAACAGTTTTAATAAAAACATTATTTTATAAAAGGGACGTTCCTATGTGAGATTATATGGATTTATACTAGCTATATAGCAGTCTCAGAGATTACTGTCTGTTTGGTGGTACTTTGGGTATGATTTTGCTATGTATAATTTGTCTAAAGCCATACAAGAGATGGCTAACAGCCAAATTCTCATTTGGTTGACAGTTATTTCTCCCAACTCCACCAAATAAATGCACGCTCAGCCGAGCGTGTATGTTTGTTTCAATAGGAAGAGGGAATAAGTTGCTGGAAGATCTCACTGGCAACGGTTTATCTCCAGTGGGAACAAAAAAAAATCGAGGATTTTGCCAGAAGAGAGTACCGAGGTACTTATACAGATAAGATGAAAATCGGCGGTCTGTTCGCCTTCTCTCTTATGTGTAGGGCCAGTTTTACTTTTGATTATTTCCAATTTTCAGATTTAAAAGACTAAAAAGTATACCACAGCTCAGAATGTTCAAATGCTGGTACATCAATGTCATACAATGTGAATGGACCTAGGGGTCTTTATAACCTTAAAGGGGTATTCCAGCCTTTATCATTTTTCACCTATCCACTGAAGAGGTGAAAAAATCCTAGATTGGTGGGGGTCCGAATTTTTTTCTTTTAAGCAACATCTTTAATCCCATCCAATCCCTGCCCATACACACCTGGTTCAGCCCACACAGTATCATGCTCCCATAGTGCCTCCCACACAGTATAATACCGAATAGCTGCCCCCACATAGTATAATGCCCCCATCAGAGGCGTATCCAGGTTCTCCAGCATCCGGGGCAAGCTCCTAGCGTCTCACAGCGGACGTCCATTACGGACGTATCATGCTCGTGTGAACCCAGCCTAAGGCTACTACTCTCTGCTCTGCCTGATGTGACTCACCGTTAGGTGGAGGCAGGAGGTCTTGCGGTGGCGTTCTGACTGGGGTTGGTGCTGGCCCGGGAGTGGACCAGTCCAGTCACCTGACCTGAGTCACCAGACCTCATATCACTGACGCGTTGCTAGGGTCTTAAATAAACACAGACATATATTTACCCCCCCCCCAAATATATATTTTTTTATATATATATCGGAGATAGCATATCTATAAGACCAAAGGTCTGCAGTGCTGTAATTGCTGCAAATGGAGCATTCTTTGATGAAAGCAAAGTTTGAAGGAGAAAATTATTATTTCAAATAAAAATCATTATTTCTAACCTTGTCAATGTCTTGACTATATTTTCTAGTCATTTTGCAACTCATTTGATAAATATAAGTGTGAGTTTTCATGGAAAACACAAAATTGTCTGGGTGACCCCAAACTTTTGAACGGTAGTGTATATTTACCCCCCCCCCAAATATATATTCTTTTTTATATATATATATATATATATATATATATATATATATATATATTGGAGATAGCATATCTATAAGACTACGGCTCCTATAGCTACACCACTGGAAAGAATTGGATGCATTGTCTCAGCAGACAGTGTCACACATGATATGCTTAGATACATGGCCCGAGCAGACAGTATCACACATGATAGACTTAGGGCTCATTCAGATGAGCGTAAATCTCGTCCGTGTGCTGTGCGTTGAAACAATGCACAGCACACTGACGCATTGATATCAATGGGGCTATTCACACATGCGTGAGTTTTCATGCAGCGAGTTTCCGTTGCGTGAAACTCACTGCATGTCCTATATTGGTGCGTTTTCACGCACCAAGTCGCCCATTGAAGTCAATGGGTGCGTGAAAACCACGGACAGCACATGAACTACAGATGTTCGGGCACTGGACCATACTTGGCTCTTCCCAGTAGCCCTGGTGGTGGTGGGTACCAGGGTAATAATGGGGTTTAGTGTTAGCATCTGCACCGGCTAACATTAAGCTCCGCCTTAGTAATAAACGCTGTCAATCAGCCAGCGGCCATTACTAAAACGGTAGTAATAAAGTTTAAAAGAAAATACGAAGAGATAGATAAAATATTTTATTGAACTACAAAAAACCACACAACCCTCATTAACCATTTTATTAAAAATAAAACAAGCCGTGATCGAAGTAGTCCTCGAATCCGACGTAGTCCAACAACCGATCATGTAAAAAAAACAAAAAAAACAAAAAAACAAACCATTAGTAACACACTTGGTGGTAGTAGCAAATATTCAAACGAGGTACATGTGGTAGGCTTAGATACAGGTTCCATGTGTGATACTGTCTTTTAGACCATGCATCTAAGCCTACCACAAGATAGGCTTAGATACAGGGCCCCAGCAGACAGTAATCTTAAACAGTGTAAGATTATTGTCTGCTGGGGCCCTGTATCTAAGCCTAACATGTGGTAGGCTTAGGTACAGGGTCCATGTGTGACATGGTCTGTTAGACCCTGTATCTAAGCCTATCACAAGGCAGGCTTAGATACAGGACCCCAGCAGACTGTAACGGTACAGTTACCCTCCTCTTCGGCTCCGGGTGCAGCGGATGTCCCGACACCATCTAGCGTCGTGACGTCATGAGGCGAGAAGACGTCAGGACTTCTGCTGCACTCAGGAAGGAAGATGGGTAAGTATGTGTTGTCACTATAGTAACAGGGGCCTATGTATTTTATTACATAGGCCCAGTTACTATAGTAACTTTTATAGATGAGGTGCGGGGGGCCACGGCCCAGTCGCAATTTCGACCACTGCCACCCGAACGTGGCAGTCGCCGGGGCACCGGGCCAAAGATCCGGGGCTTAGGCCCTGAAGGCCCGGTGCTAGCGGCGCCCCTGCTCTGAGGCACGCAATGATCCACACATTCGTTGTAAACCACTCACTAAACCCAACAGAGACGTTCAGGGTGGGTGCCAATGGAAAACCTGGCAACTAATATCTTCAATGTCTGTGATTGGTCAGTCATCACTGACTAATCAATCGCTGCGAGCGCTGAGGCAGGACCTTGATGATTGGTCCTTTGGCGATGAACTGTGTTAGGCCTTATTCACACGAACGTGTTATACGTGTTATATGTTCGTGTGACGGCTGTTAAAACAACGAACGTCACACGGACCTATGTAAATCAATGGGGCCGTTCACACGGTCGTTGTTTCAACGGACCGTGTGAAAGGTCTGTGAGAAAATAGGACATGTTTTTTCACGCTTAACGCATCCCTCTGTAACCCAGCAAAAGGATTGTATGGCATTGAGAAATGGGAGGTTGTGGCCGGCCACTAGAGGGCGCTGTGAGGTTAGTACATCGACAGTGTTTAGTGTGTGGAGTGATATACAAGAGAGGTCTAGTGAGGAAGTGTCTGGAGAGAGGTCTGAGAAGCGCTGGACAGGAAGAGACAGAGACTGGACTGAGAGAGCTGTAGCAAGTAAGGAAGACATTGTGACTCAGATAACTGTAAAAGATAAAGAGCATTCTGGCCAGCAGCAGAGCATAAGTAATGTGAAGTATCAGACACGCATTTACTGGAGTTCCAAGTTAAGGAGATCCGGCTGAGTTAAGAAGAGAGTGTTTAGAGCAAGAAGCTGAAGACGCCATTTTGAGCATAAGGTAACATAGAGCCATTAACTGCCGGCTCATCAGAGAGTGCATTGTATTACATTGCCGGACCTCAAAGATCACATTACACTAAACCTGGAAGCTAAGAGACTTTATTATCCTAAGGCACCGGATAAAGAGAACATATTTTAATCATTACGGATTATAAGAGACTGTGTTATATTGAAATGCCGGATAAAAGCAGAGACTGTATTGTTTACCGAGCACCAGTTATATTTTGCCTAGAGCTCAAGTTTTTGACTGTTGTCATATTTTCTGCATGTTCAGTAAAGACAAAACGAATATAATCCCGGTGTCAGTAATTATTGTCCTTAAAGTCATATTACAACTTGGCGTAGTCGGCAGGATGGATGCAGATACAATGGACGAGACAACATTATCATCCAGTGTGACCCATCCAATGATACCGGTGGGAGCCCTCTTAAATCATTTGCCAAAGTTTAATGGATCTGATCTATTGTTGGAAGATTGGAGTGAACGGCTGGAAGGAGCGGCACGGCTCTGTAATGTCGCTCCACATTTAAAAGTAGAATTGGCGCTAAGTACCTTAGAAGGAGAAGCTAGGAAAACCGTTTTGTTACAGCCAGCACGACACCGACAAACCTTCGAACAAATTCGGCAGCTATTAGATGATGTGTATGGAGATACGTCCTCTGAGGGCATGATAAGGAAGCGATTCTTTGCCCGCCAGCAGAAAGAAGAAGAGACACTGGCGCAGTTTGCAAATGGATTACAGGAAATAATGGCAATGTTGCAACGTAAAGAAGAACAATCAGCCGGGTCCTTTACCAATGTACACGTAGTATTGCGGGATCAGTTTGTAATAGGTCTCAAGAATCCACCGTTAAGGAGAACTCTGAAGGAAAAGTTAAAGAAAGAACCAGATATGACGATTCATCAATTATTGACGGAAGCTATCGCATTGGAAAAAGAGGAATCGGCCAGCACTGATACGGTGGTCAGGCAAGCAGAAATTGTAACCAAGAAGAACCCCGACATGGAGGCAAGGATGGAGTCATTGGAAGGTGCCATGAGAGAGTTGAAAGCCGCTATTACTAATAAGCCTGACCCTGGAACTCCAGTTCGATACTCACAAGAGAGACAGTCGTTTGCAGATAGGAGGAAGCAAGGTAGGAATGCTCCAGACCCTACCATCTGCTATAATTGTGGCCGAGCAGGACACATTGCTAGAAATTGCATGCGTTCTCACTATCAGAGCAATCGCAGGAATTTAAACTAGAACGACCTGTAGTTGAGGGGCAAACTACAGGGGAGTCCACGGATACATGCCCTGCGTTAGATGCTACAGATATAGTGGGGGAATGTCCCGTCGTCGTAGCAAAATTCAATGGCGTTGAGTTGTCATGTTTAATCGATACTGGATCTCAAGTGACCACTATGGATAAAGTTGTGTTTGAAACTTATTTCCCTTCCTTGTTATGTGAGAAGAGTGACACTTGGATAAGACTCAAGGCAGCTAATAGTTTACCTATCCCTATCCTGGGAGTTATACAAATGGACATTTCAATATGGAATCGTGATTTGAACAAAAAGGGGGTTATCATAGTAGAAAAAGCTATGGACTCTGAAATTCCCGTGATTCTAGGAATGAATATATTGCGGGACTTAGATGGAGTAATGTCACAAGAGCTGGGCCCAAAATACTGGAAACAAATACCCACTCAACGACCTTCTCAAATGGCTTTACAGCGCACTTTAAAACATTGTCGCATTAATGGAGAACTGTTAAATTGGCCTGGAAGGGTAGGACTGGTTAAGATACCAGCCTCTCGAAGTATACAAGTACCAGCAGGCCATGAAATGTTGTTACCCTTGCCAGTGGGTACTAATAAAGTGTTAAAGGGCACCACTGTGTTAATTGAATCAGCTCTGCAGAAAGAAGGAGTAGCCGTGGCCCGGTCGATATGCAAGGTACAGGCTGGACAAGTATTATTACGAGTGGTTAATATCACGAAACAAAATGTAACCTTATTTCCCCGGGAACTAGTAGCTGAAGTGTTTCCGGTGAGGGAGGAACAAGTGGAAAGCCGTTCAGATTGGCAAGTGAGTTATCCGTGTGAAAGTGTAGCTGTGGTTACAGTGTGTCGAGCCACCACTCAAGCTAATGACACCATTGGGAGGCGATTACTGGAGCAAATACCTTTAGAAGGAACGGATTTGACTACCAGACAAATAGATGAAGTGGCGGGAGTGTTAGGAGAGCACTCCAAGGCTTTTTCCAAGAATGAAGCAGACTTTGGGTTGACAACAACTTTAGAACATGAAATACATACGGGAAATGCTCACCCGGTACGAGAACGATACCGTACCATTCCGCCCGCTTTTTATCAAGAAGCCAAAGTGTTGCTAAAACGCATGCTAGACAGTCATGTTATCCGACCCAGTAAAAGTCCATGGGCTTCTCCCATAGTATTAGTAAAGAAGAAAGATGGAAGCTTGCGGTTCTGTGTAGATTACCGGCGATTGAATGCCTGCACCGTCAGAGATGCATACCCTTTACCACGAATAGAAGACTCTTTGCTGGCTTTGGGTAAGGCCAAATACTTCTCTACCCTGGATTTGGCCAGTGGGTACTGGCAAGTACCAGTTGCAGAAGAAGATCGAGAAAAGACTGCATTCATCACCCCTATGGGGTTATACGAATTTTTGAGAATGCCGTTCGGTCTAACCAATGCACCAGCTACATTTCAGCGCTTGATGGAAGTTTGTTTGGGAGATTTAAACTTTGAATGTTTGCTCATCTACCTAGATGACATCATTATCTTCTCAGCCACTTTCACAGAACATTTGGAAAGATTGAAAGTGGTACTTACGCGTATCGAAGAACATGGTCTAAAACTAAAACCGGGCAAATGTCACTTGTTTACCTGGGACACGTGGTTACTAGAGACGGTGTACAACCAATGGATGCCAAAGTACGAGCCGTGCAACAATGGCCGGTACCAAAGACAGTAACAGAGCTTAGAAGTTTCCTAGGACTGATTGGATATTACAGACGGTTCATACAGAATTTTGCTAAGGTGGCTGCTCCCCTATATGTGTTACTGAATGGAACCAAACCGGGAGTCGATCATAAGAGAAGTATCACTTGGGGAATAGAGGCTGAACAAGCCTTCCAAGAGTTAAAAAGACGACTAACTGGTGCTCCTGTCTTGGCGTATGCAGATTACTCTCTACCATTTGTTTTGTGTACCGATGGAAGTTTAAAAGGATTAGGAGCTGTTCTTTCTCAAATGCAGAATGGACGGGAACGTGTCATTGCTTATGCCAGTCGGACGCTGAGAGATGGGGAAAAGAATCCGGACAACTATAGCTCATTCCGGTTGGAACTTTTGGCAGTCGTATGGGCGGTTACCGAGCGATTTGCAGATATCTTGCTGGGCGCAGAGTGTGTGTTATGGACTGACAATAATCCATTGGTTCATTTAGACTCGGCCAAATTGGGTGCTATGGAGCAACGTTGGCGAGCACGACTTAGCAAATTTAAATTTACTGTGAAGTACCGCCCAGGACGAGCTAATGGGAATGCAGATGCCCTGTCCCGTAATCCCGTAGATTTGCCTGAAGGACTGACTGAAGAGGAGTTAGAGGAAACAGAGACTCCTAATTTCCTTGCCAATGAAGTACATGATCAGATGCCAGGTGAGAATATTCAAAGTGCTCCGGTGCATACTGGGGAGCCCATAAGAGAAACCATCGATCAATGGACTGCTGAAGAATGGAAGAAACAGCAGTTGCAAGATATTCAAATTCGGACTGTAAGAAGATGGGTGCTAGAGAGATACCGACCCAATCAACGAGAGCGATTGCGATTGTCTGGAGTGGGACAGAGAATATATCGCCAACGAGATAGATTGGCAGTAAAACAAGGGATATTGTACCGCCGAGTATTCCTACCGACCATGGAAGGACCCGTCTGGCAAGCTGTGTTGCCGGAGCGAGAGTTAGAAAGTACGGTTAAGTGGATGCATGAGAAAAAGGGGCATTATGGTCCTGAAAAGACTTTCCGTTGGTTGCAACAATTCTACTATCATCCTTTGCTGTTTGCAGTGGCACAGAAAGTGTGTCAGAACTGTAGAAATTGCACCCTGGCCAGAGCGGCTGAACAACAAGCTCCGGTGGGGCATATACAGACGCATTATCCATTACAGTTGGTCATGATGGACTATTTGACAGTAGATGAGTCTTTACAAGGGTACAGATATTTATTGGTTGTGATAGACCACTTCACCAAATTCACAGTGGCCGTACCTACCCGAGATCAAACGGCTGAATCTGCGGCACAGGGATTGTGGACTCATTTCATCTTACCCTATGGATGTCCTTCACAGCTTCACTCTGATCAAGGAGCTTGTTTTGAGGGGCGAGTAATAGAAGAATTATGCAGATTGTACCAGATTAAAAAGACCCGCACGACCCCGTATCACCCTCAAGGGAACGGGGCCTGTGAAAGGATGAATCGGACCATATTGCAGTTGTTGCGAACACTGGAGAAACAAAAAAAAGAGAGATGGCCTGACTACATTGCAGAATTAATCTGGATCTATAATAACACTATAACACTGTACATTAGTGACCAACAGTACGCCTTTTTACGTTCCTCACTAATGGGCTTTAGGCTAATGCGACGCCTTTTAACGTGATCGCATTAGCCTAAAGTAGCGCCGAAATTAAAGATCGGGGCTCCGTTCTCTCAGCTACCGGAGGTAGCTGAGAGTTCGGGGCAACGACCAGAGACCATAACGAGTGGTCTCTGGTCACGTGATCGCCGTGAATCGCTATTTCACAGCGTTCACGCTAAACCGGCGGATAATCGCCATTTCTCTCTCCTCTCATGGAATAACTCCTTAGAGAGGAGAGAGAACGGGTAAATAGTGCGCCCCCCCCCCCGTCCGATTCCCCTTCATGTCCGATTCCCCCCCCCCCCGTCCGATCCCCCCCCCGGTCCGATCCCCCCCCCACGGTCCGATTCCCCCCCCCCAAAATGGCGCCCGAGTGCGCTTTGCATAACTTACCTGTGTCGTCATCTGGCACAGCAACAATCAGGGACCGTTGTGACTGGTCCCTGATCAGGTGATCTCTGTGATAAAACCTATCACAGAGATCACTGACAGTTATTTTCAAAACACAGCCAGGACATGGGCTGTGTTTCTCTCTCCTCCCATTGTAGTTGTTCTGAGAGGAGAGAGAAATCAGTCTAAGTCCTGTGCTGTGAAGAAAGAAAAAAAGTGATAAAAAATCATCGTTCTTATACATACATATATATATATATAATATATCAAATCTATATTAGCGTCAGCGCTAGATTAGCGTCAGCGCTAGTTTAGCGTTAGTGCTAGTTTAGCGTTAGTTCTAGTTTAGCGTTAGTGCTAGTTTACCGTTAGTTTAGCGTTACTTTAGGGTTAGGGCTAGTTTAGCGTTCGTGTTTAGGGCCGTTTAGAATTAATTTTACGTCTGTTATATAAAAAAAAAAAATATATAAAAAAAATATATATATAAAAAAAAATAAAAAATTTGTGTCGTTTTTAGGATTTTAGGTTTACTTTAGGGTTAGGACTTATAGGGCATATATATATATATATATATATATATACATACACATCTATAAATATGTCTCAGCGTATGTACAGCGCGGAGCAAGCCTACGCCTTGCTATGTTCCGACACTTCTGAAAGCGAAACAGACACCGCTTCAGAATTTGTTCCAGACAGTGACAGTGACGATTCTAATTCCACCGCTGAACCCCATAGTCCTATGGTGGTGGATACGTCAGTCGCTGTAGAGGTGTCAAGTGCAGGGCCGAGTGTTGCAGTCCCTCCCGTGATGTGGGATCCTGCACTATCATTTTCCCCCCAAGTACCCCAATTTGAAGCGACCCCAGGAATTAGTGTCGACGTCCAAAATTTTACCCCCTATAATTTTTTTAATTTATTTATATGTGATACGGTCCTAGACTTGATAGTCCAGCAGACTAATCTGTATGCTAGGCAGTTTGTTCTACAAAAGCCTGCATCTATGTACTCCAGAATGTGGAGCCCCACAAGTGTCCCAGAAATAAAAAAAATTTTAGGCATTACCCTCAATATGGGTTTGGTTAAAAAACCCTCTGTCCGGTCCTACTGGACTTGTAGTGCTGTCCACGCTACCCCTGTATTTGCAGCAGTGATGTCCAGAAACCGCTATGAGGCCCTAATGCGATTCATGCATTTTACTGATAATTCCCAAGTCCCCCCAAGAAGTGACCCAGCTTATGATCGGCTTAATAAATTAAGGCCATTAATCACCCTTCTAAATGATTTATTTTTAAAGTTGTACACCCCTGACAAAAATTTGTCAGTAGATGAATCGCTCATGAGCTTCAAAGGGCGTCTTTCCTTTCGTCAATTCATCCCTTCCAAACGAGCCAGATATGGGGTGAAATTGTACAAAGTTTGCGAGAGCACAACGGGTTACACCTGCGGTTTCAAAATCTATGAAGGCAGGGACTGCCAAATTTATACCCCAGGCTGCCCAGAAACTATTGGCACCTCTGGCAAAATTGTGTGGAACCTAATGGAGCCATTTCTGCACAAGGGGTACCACGTCTATACAGACAATTTTTATACCAGCGTTGCCCTTTATAAAGCCCTCCATGCTGCAAATACAGGGGCCTGTGGGACAGTATGGAAGAACAGAGTGGGACTCCCACAACAGTTGGTGTCCAGGCGTTTGGGAAAGGGAACATCCATGGCCCTTGCAAGTCAGGAATTGCTTGCAGTGAAGTGGGCCGACAAGAAGGATGTCTACATGCTGTCCACCGTACACACGGACACCACTGTGGCAATTACGGAGAGGGGGGCTACCACTGCAAAGCAGAAACCTGTCTGTGTAACAGACTACAACAAATTTATGGGGGGTGTAGACCTTTCCGACCAGGTGCTTCAGCCTTACCTGGTGAAGCGTAAAAATAAGGCCTGGTACAAAAAGGTAGCAATCTACCTCATCCAGGTTGCTACCTATAACAGTTTTGTTATTTTCAAAAAAGCCCAAGGAACGCTCACTTTCCTTCAATTTCAGGAGAAGGTCATTGAGCATCTCCTTTTTGAGTCCACTATACCGGCACAATCCTGCGAATCTGAGGATGTGCGCAGGCTTTCAGAGCGCCACTTTTTACACCCTATTCCCTCCACTGAGACCCAAAAATATCCCCAAAAAAGGTGTCGGGTATGTAGCAGGCATGGCAGGAGGAGGGATACCCGCTTTTATTGCCCCATGTGTCCATCAAAACCAGCCCTTTGTAACTATCCCTGTTTCGAAACCTTTCACACGGTTGCAAATTACTAGAATTTAACACAAAAAAAAATAATGGGTTGGGGGCCTTTTTAGGGAGTCAATTTCTTTATATTTTCTTTTTAGTTCGTGGGCTTTCCAAGTAGGGATTATTTCTTGTGGGAGATGTTGTAGAGCACATTTTTTTCAGACCGTGAAACTAATTTTACCCCTTATGATTTTTTTTATTTATTTGTGGGTGATCAAGTGCTGGAATTAATTGTCCAGTACAAAATCCCACATCCACAATTTTTTTATTTTGACTGTTCTTATGACTATGTCCTGCCACATACAGCTGTTACATTCCTAATTCTGTACCGTGATACGGGCATGATCTTTTTTTTTTATTTGGAGGATCTCTAATAATTGAGCTGTTCCTTATCAATACACCATGGGCTTTGTTACGGTTCTTCTGGAAATACTGACATCATTTTGGGGATTAGTGATCCTTTACTGTTCCTATAGATGGTTTTGGACACTGTCCTTTTATATATTCTGTAGGTGATTGGTTGTTTTGTGCACATAGCGGTTCCTACCTTGCCGGGCAGGGGTCTGTTATGGTGTACCGCGTCACTTGGCACATTCGTCCCTCATAAGGATTGATGGAGCTAAAGAGACGTTGTACAACCAGTCACTGAAAAAAAAAATCCTTGTCATGACAGCCCTGCAGGTGTTCTTCTATCTAGTGAACAGACTCGAGTTTGCAACATAGTTGGATACATTTTCCTCCATTTGTTTGAAGATATTGCCCGTCACTCCAGTACAGTTTATTTTTTCCTCTCTGACTGATTTTATATTAGGACAGAATTCTGTCCACAATGACATCATAATGGCACCAACTGCTTCTTCAGCAAGACATAGTCATAAGTACAGGCAAATACGTCTATAGCAACATGTATCCGTTATGAATACACGGCTTCACTTCTATTCTGTGCCGCACAAATTTATTAATGTGGCGTATTTCTAACAAAATAACCTTCTACCACGTCTCCTCTATTTCATGTGGAAACGTAATAAAAGCTTGAAGAAAACATTATATACCCATAGTGTCTGAAATGATACCCATTATTTCCTCATTTAAAACATTTTTGGTCCGCATGCCCACTACACCACTAGATGAATACCTTTAGGGGTTTAGTTTTTAAAATGGGGTCATTTCTGCGTGTTTTTTTTTTGTTCAGGCAGCTCAATGCCTCTAAATGCATGATATGGGGCCTAGAATTTATTCAATTGTGCCCTGAAAGCCAAAGGGTGCTCCCTCTCTTTTTGGCCCAGCCACAGGTCTAATAAGCAGATTATGGCAACAATGAGAGTATTTTTGAAAACAGGAGAAACAGGGTGATAGATTTTGGGGTGTGTTTCTTCATTTTCATGTTCGCTTTACAAAGAAATCGGTCTTCAAAGTGATACTTTTATATAAAAAGTGTTTTTTTTATTTTATTTCACCAGCTATGCATTAAATTTAGCAAAAAACTGTGTGGTCAAAATACTCACTACACCCCTAGATAAATACCTTAAGGGGTCTAGTTTTCTAAATGGGGTCGTTTATGGGGAGTTTCTATCGTTCTGGTAGTTCAAAACCTCTCCAAATGTACAGTGGGGCCTAAAACAATTTCAAGCAAAATAGGAGTCCTGAAAGCCACCGGGTGCTCCCTTTCTTTCGGGCCCTGCTGTGTGTCCAGGCAACACATTAGGGTCACAATGTGGGCATTTTTGAAAACAGGAGAAACAGGGTGATAGATTTTGGCGTGTGTTTCTTCATTCTTATAGTCGCTTTACACAGAAATCGGTCTTCAAAGTGATACTTTTATTAAAAAAGTGAATTTTTATTTTTTTTCACCTGCTATGCATTAAATTTAGCAAAAAACTGTGGGGTCAAAATACTCACTACACCCCTAGATAAATACCTTAAGGGGTCTAGTTTTCTAAATGGGGTCGTTTATGGGGAGTTTCTATCGTTCTGGTAGTTCAAAACCTCTCCAAATATACAGTGGGGCCTAAAACATTTTCAAGCAAAATATGAGTCCTGAAAGCCTCTGGGTGCTCCCTTCCTTTCAAGCCCTGCTGTGTGTCCAGGCAATGCATTAGAGTCACAATGGGGGCATTTTTGAAAACAGGAGAAACAGGGTGATAGATTTTGGGGTGTGTTTCTTCATTCTTATGGTCGCTTTACACAGAAATCGGTCTTCAAAGTGATACTTTTATGAAAAAAGTGAATTTTTATTTTTTTTCACCTGCTATGCATTAAATTTAGCAAAAAACTGTGGTGTCAAAATACTCACTACACCCCTAGATAAATACCTTAAGGGGTCTAGTTTTCTAAATGGGGTCGTTTATGGGGAGTTTCTATCGTTCTGGTAGTTCAAAACCTCTCCAAATGTACAGTGGGGCCTAAAACATTTTCAAGCAAAATAGGAGTCCTGAAAGCCTCCGGGTGCTCCCTTTCTTTCGGGCCCTGCTGTGTGTCCAGGCAACACATTAGGGTCACAATGGGGGAATTTTTGAAAACAAGAGAAACAGGGTGATAGATTTTGGCGTGTGTTTCTTCATTCTTATAGTCGCTTTACACAGAAATCGGTCTTCAAAGTGATACTTTTATGAAAAAAGTGAATTATTTTTTTTTTTCACCTGCTATGCATTAAATTTAGCAAAAAACTGTGGGGTCAAAATACTCACTACACCCCTAGATAAATACCTTAAGGGGTCTAGTTTTCTAAATGGGGTCGTTTATGGGGAGTTTCTATCGTTCTGGTAGTTCAAAACCTCTCCAAATGTACAGTGGGGCCTAAAACATTTTCAAGCAAAATATGAGTCCTGAAAGCCTCCGGGTGCTCCCTCCCTTTCGGGCCCTGTCGTGTGTCCAGGCAACGCATTAGGGTCACAATGGGGGCATTTTTGAAAACAGGAGAAACAGGGTGATAGATTTTTGGGTGTGTTTCTTCATTCTCATGGTCGCTTTACAAAGAAATCGGTACTTTTATGAAAAAAGTTAAATTATATTTTTTTTCCGCCTGCTTTGCATGAATTCTTACAAAAAAACTGTGGGGTCAAAATACTTACAACACCCCTTAATAAATACCTTAAGGGGTCTAGTTTTCAAAATGGGGTCACTTGTGGGGGTTTCCACCATTCTGACACCTATGAGCCTATGAAAACCTGGCTTGGTGCAGGAAAACAAAATGTACTACAAAATTTATAAAATTATTACTTAACTTGTAAGTCCTCTAAATTGCTCAAAAATTATTTTTTTTTTTCAAAAGTGCTGCCAAAATAGAGTAAAGAGATGGAAATATATATTTAATAAAAAAAATTGTACAGTATGTGTGTACATATGTGACATATTGCAGTTAAAAATAGGGAAAAATGATAATTTTTACAAAATTTCTTCAATTTTTCTATTTTTTAAGTTATTTCCGCAAATCGTATCAGTCTACTTTTACCACTAAAATAAAGTACAACATGTGACGAAAAAACAATGTCAGAATTACTTGGATATTCAAAACTTTCACAGAGTTATTCTCTGATAAAGTCACACATACCAGATTTGACAAATTTGGCTTGGTCATTAAGGTCCAAACAAGCTTGGTCACTAAGGGGTTAAGGTAACATAGAGCCATTAACTGCCGGCTCATCAGAGAGTGCATTGTATTACATTGCCGGACCTCAAAGATCACATTACACTAAACCTGGAAGCTAAGAGACTTTATTATCCTAAGGCACCGGATAAAGAGAACATATTTTAATCATTACGGATTATAAGAGACTGTGTTATATTGAAGTGCCGGATAAAAGCAGAGACTGTATTGTTTACCGAGCACCAGTTATATTTTGCCTAGAGCTCAAGTTTTTGACTGTTGTCATATTTTCTGCATGTTCAGTAAAGACAAAACGAATATAATCCCGGTGTCAGTAATTATTGTCCTTAAAGTCATATTACACCTCCATAGACTCTAGTCTATGGGGGATGCGTGATAACACATCCCGCAGGGAAAAGAACGGATGCACCTCGTACGTGAAAAACTGTCGTTTTTCACGTCCGAGATGCGCAATGCTCGGGTGATCTAGCCTTAGGCTGCTGTCTAGGACAGCACCCATCACAGCTTCATTGTGATAATAGCTGAAATGGTGACCTGTTAACACGGCGCTGCACAACTACTACGTAATAGTACGGAGCAGGACTGGATAGGGTTAAGGAGGACCTGCCAACTCTCCTGACATGTCTTTTTTAGTAAATAATAGTATTCCCTATAAAATGACAATTCTTGAACAGTTTTTCTTACCACTCTGTGTTGTGCCGCTTTTCTGTTATTCCTCCTAGAAATGTATGATGTTACCAGTTGGAGATTTGTCCCTACACATACTGTCAATATTGACATAGTGAGACTAGGGGAATGGTAACACCCAGTTGTCAATGTATTCATAACTTTCTAGGAGGAACAAGAGAGGAAAAGTACAACTCAGAGTTATAAGAAAATATTTTCCAGAATTGTTATTTCATGGGAAATACAAGTATTTATAAAAATAAAAGAGGTCACATGTCCTCTTTAAATAAATTTTCATAAATTTATACAAACCTCATTTCACTGTTGTTATTGGGTGTTGTGTGTAGAGTGATGAGAGAAAATTTTTTAATTTAAGAATAAGGCTGTAACAGCAAAATGTGGAAAAATTGAAGGGATCTGAATGCTTGTTGAATGCACCGTACATTTAACACACAAAAAAAAAACATATTTTTAAAGTTAATGATGTCAAAATATAACGTGAATGGGTAAAGTAAAAATCTGAAAAGTTATTGTAGATTAAATAGGGGAGGAGCAGAAATTACAGAAAAATGATTAATGTGCGAATAAATACTACTTTACTGCTTCTTCTCGTATTATTTTCAAATATTTAAGCGCCATCTAGTGGACTTTGTGACAGATGTGCTATTGGCATGTCATTTTTCGTAGACAATGATAATTATTTTGATTGGCTGCTGCTATTGGAGCCATATTATTAATCATTACTAGAAATCCTGTTACTGACCCAGTTACTGTATGACAATAACAAACATAAAAAACACCCAAAAAGCCAAGATAGAAAAACATCACGGCAATGTCTGGTATGGAATATACAGTGGTTTGAAAAAAACAAAAACGCAGCATGTCCTAGAAGTCCTTACTATGTAACATCTGTCAAAAATACATGCCTCATGCACCTGAAATTACAAATCCATAATAAGTCGCCCATAGAAATCTGCATTTGGCATGCGCTATCCTATTCTGTATTACAAAGGCTTTCTTCTGTAGAAGCATTGCTTGTAGTGGGAATTACAGTGCTTCATAGAGGCACCATAAGGTTGCACACAGACTGCCTCTGCATTCTGCAATATATTGTCCGTGCATGAAAATTTTTTCTTATTTGTCTTTTACTCGTACTTTTAACTATTATAAGTTATACAAATTTAGCTTTTTTTTTTTTCAGGTGGCAAATGGTAATGAGAAGGACACAAATATGCACATTGAGGGCTCCCTTAGTGCCCGGGAGAAGGTTGGAGTGCAAGATTTCGTGCTGCTAGATTCCCACACCAGTGAGACTGCTTTCCTAGACAATCTACGCAAACGGTTCCAGGAGAATCTTATCTATGTAATTTTTTAATTCTTCGGTTATCATGCAGCATTTTGCCCCTGTGGAATAAGCACCAATTTATACAAAAAAGACAGAGAACAAGGCGTAAGGGTTCATGCACACGGTCAATTATGACTACAGAACCACAATAAAGGTACATAGGGCTATAGACCTCTGTATCCCTGGTTATGAACTTAGATGTGATAGATAACATGTGGATCCTGCGTGTCAGAGACATGTAGGACCCGCTGACACTGAACCCCTCAGTCCCGCGGACCTGACAGGTACAGGGTTCAGCGTAAGATACAGCTGCTCTGTATACAGAACAGAAAGCAGCTGTATCTCAAAAAGTAAAAATAATTTTTAACAAAAACTAATTATAAAGTATATATATGTATATATAATCCCTTTCAATAGTTTACATAGCCTTTAATATGTGGGATACGGAGGTTTTTTTCTTTCGGGCTCTGTATGAATCCGGTAAAAAAACTAATTGTGGCATGCTTCTTAGTACGGAGCCAAATGGCCTTCATGCACTGCCATACAGGCATTGTGCACTGGGCTTTGCCATGTGCATGAACTCTTACAGCAAGTGTGTAAATCAGTATGTTTTTATATTTAACCGCATTCTACAAGCAACATTAAAACATTGATAACCTGTACTGCCATGATGCCTATTTGCGGCATTGACACATAAAAACATTGTTATATTGGTACAATGTTCTACAAAGGGATATTCCTGTCTTAGACAGCTATAGCGTACCCAAAGGATATTCTACAAATGTGTGATAGATGCAGGTCCCACCTATGGGACCCTTGCCTATATCCCCAATGGGTGTCCTCCGTCTCGCCTGGTGAGTACCTGCTGTCTGCCACATCCAGGCGAAGAATCAGGGGAGAGGTGACCAGGATTTCCAGGAAACAGCCGAGCTCACTTCTATGGGAGTTACGGAAAGAGCTTAAGCTTATCATATTGAGCTCGGCTGTTTCTGTTATTCCCAACAACCTCTCCACTGACTTTCCATATGGATGCGGCAACCAGCGGATGCGACAGTCAGGCACAATGGGGTCGTGGGATCCCCGTTCGGGATATAGGTTAGGGTCCCAGAGGTGGGACCCACATCTATTAGACATTTAGGGCATATTCTAAAATGAGAATACCCCTTTAAAACATTTTTATTGTGATTTTAAAGGGATCTTTTCATTAGACAACCTTTGTCCATATGCCAAATTAGGGCATTTGGAAGTCAGAGGGGGTTGCTACTTGGGCCCCCCAATGAGCCTGAACGGAAAGCTCCTCTATAAGAGCGACTCCCACTCTAGTGGACCCGAGCTGTCCATGTCTTATATGGGTGGCCATTCATCTGAGTGGCTAGTGTGTAATACTAGATTTTTCCTGCATCAGCCAGAGCAAGGGAAATGTCTTGCTGGCTTTGGCTTCAATCAGCTGTTTGCCAGAAATTCCCGGAGCAAGACCTGTGGCGATCAGCTGATCAGCGTCTTCAAACTAAAGGAGTTGTCTCTGAAGATTTATTAGCTCTTAAATGTTAATCTTGGGGAGATAAGCACCACCTATGGAGTCACTATACAACTTATATTAGGGCACTTAGCAGTTTTATATTATACCCCATTGGTGGGAATAAATGACTAGACTGTGAAGCCACATGGTAAACTGTATTCATCATAATAAGTGGCATTGAACAGAAGAATGGCGGGTGTCTAAATTACTGTGGAGTTCTACATCATGAAATAGGCATATACATAACTGCATTTGTGTTATTTTACCTTATGTGTTTTGTTCATTGCAACATAATGGACAGCAAAAATATATGTACAAGCACTACCAGTCACATTCAATTCACTTAAAATAACTCCTGAATGCAAAAACTTGGATTAGGGTCCAAAAAGTTATGGTTATTGTGTAGTGATCCGATTTAATTTTTGTGCACTTATTTTTGGACTACTGTGTCACATGAAAATATAAATCCCTTTTTCCATCTTTCTCTCAGACATATATTGGGACATTGCTGGTTTCTGTGAACCCATATAAGGATCTTGAACTGTATACTCAACGGCAGATGGACGTGTACCAAGGTGTAAATTTCATAGAGCTGCCACCACACATGTAAGAGAGTGTGTATTAAAACCACATATACACGCCAGTTGTTTAGTAGTGTTCTGCATTTGTAGTATCACTGTTCAATATAAATAGGTCTTGGCACTTTTTTTGATGCTTTACATAAATCCAAATGAACTCATACATATTGATAATGCATCAAGCTGTCACTTTTCTCCCCTCGAGCCTCATTTAGACCTCTGTACGTTGTAAAAGGTTCTTGCTAAGGGGTGTTTAAGTCTTATATTGTCTGGCAATAAATAGCACTTGCTCCAAAGGCACATACAGTATGTCCATGCACCACCATTATGGCTATTGCACACATCTGATAACATTTGTGTCACAAATACTATTAGAAGAACACTTTTTTTTTCTTTTTTTTAAAACATACTGATAGGCTAATCGGCTTCCTATGAAATTGGTCCTAATGTGTGTGTCTGAGAAAGGGAAATTAGATTGTAAGCCCCAATAAAAGTGGGGACAACCTCAGTGCAGCACTGCAGACTATGCTGGCGCAATATAGGAAAAGAGAAATAGAAATAATGTTATTGACTGTACAGCCCTTTGTTTTTGACTTTCTTCAGATATGCAGTTGCAGATAACGCCTATAGGGTGATGTGTACAGAGCGAAACAATCACTTCATGCTAATATCTGGCGAAAGTGGATCTGGAAAAACAGAGACATCAAAGAAAATTCTTCAGTACTTGGCTATGGCATGTCCAACCACAGAGAAACTTCATACAATCAGAGACCGACTCCTCCTTTCAAATCCTGTCCTGGAGGTAACTACTTTCTATACATAGTATGTAAAGTAGCATTTACTGATTCAATTGCTTCTTACAAATACTTCATTTCTATTCTTGTCAGGCTTTTGGAAATGCCAAAACTCTCCGTAATGACAACTCAAGCAGATTTGGAAAATATATGGATGTACAATTTGACTACAAGGTTAATACAACATCTTCTTTCTTATCAAATACATACCATATCTCAGAAATTGCTGTAAACAAATACGACAAAGAAATGAGATTAACCCTTAACGACGAGCGATGGATATATACGTTATGAGTGGGTGCTAATTCTGTCACTCGGATTTCGTGGGTACTGCCACTGTACCCAGGAGATCAGCATCAGGAGCACGGCTGTTATACAAAGCCCGGTTCCTGTAACAACTGCAGGAATTGGAGACAATTCCGATAATGGCAGTTTAACCCCTTAGATGCTGCTGTCAGTAGGAACCGCGGCATCTAAGGTGTATGACAGAGGGAGGGGGCTCCCTCTGCCACCCAATCGGCACACCCGCGATGCCCATGGGTTACCATGGCAGCCGTTGGCCTAATAAAGACCCCCAGGTCTGCAATCAGTAACTGCCTACTAGGCCATGCCAGAAGCTTTGACAGGTAACCTATTAGGCAGTTTTACACTGACAGGCCATAATGCTTTGGAATACTAAGTACTCCAAAGAATTATACAAACGATCAAAAAAAAAAAAGTTAAATAAAGTTAAATATATATCAAAAAGTATCCCCCAATAAATAAATAAATAAATTAAACCCTCCTTTCATTTAAAATTATTAGATTTCTTTTAAAATAGGTCACTGTATCAGGTACTGCTGCAATCCTCATGACCCATAGAAGAAACATAACTTATTAGTTATACTGCACAGTGCATGGCTAAAAAAAAAAATGTGCAAAAATCATTGCCATAATTGCTGCTTTTTTTACTTTCCCCTCTATAAAAAAATGATAAAGGTTAAATCATGTTCCCCAAAATGGTACCAATACAAACGACAACTCATCCCGCAAAAAACAAACCCTCATACGGCTACATTGATGGAAAAATAAACAAATTATGGATCTCAGAATGTGGTGACACAATTATTACTTTTTCACTAAAACTATTTTTTTGTGTGCAAAGGTATTAAAACGTAAAAAAGACTATACATAATTGCCGCATTAATACCTACCTGTAGAATAAAGTTAACATGTTATTTTTACCGCACGTTAAACAGCGGAAAAGGAACCCCCAAAAATATTGGCATAATTGCTGTTTTTTTTTTTACTTCTCTTCTAAATAAATTCATGAAAGCTAAAACAATAAATTACATGACCCCCAAATAGGGCTATTGAAAAATACAACTCATCTCGCAAAAACAAGCCCTCATACAGCTACGTCGACGGAAAAATAAAAAAAGTTATGGCTCTTTGAATGTGAGGATGAAAAAACAATGGTCTGGTCATTAACCCCTTCCCGCTCCTTGACGTACTATTACGTCATGGCAGCTGTATCGTTCGCGCTCCATGCCGTAATAGTACGTCTCGGGAGTAACGGCCGTTTCGGCCGTCCTCCCGACACATACAGGAGCTGTGACGCTGCTGTCTTGTTCAGCAGCTGTCACAGCTCCTACAGCGGGGACCGATCGCTGTGTCCCCGCTGATTAACCCCTTAAAAGCCGCGTTCTATAGAGATCGCGGCTTTTTAGGGGTTAAGCTGCCATCGCCGGCCTGTTACGCGATAGCGGCCGGCGATGGTGACTATGGCAACCGGACACCAAACAATGGCGTCCGGCTATGCCATAGACGGAAGCCTAGTGGGTCCTGACAACGTCAGGACCCACTATGCTTGCTGTCAGTGAGTAGCTGACAGTTCTAATACACTGCACTACGCATGTAGTGCAGTGTATTAGAATAGCGATCAGGGCCTCCTGCCCTCATGTCCCCTAGTGGGACAAAGTAATAAAGTAAAAAAAAAGTTAAAAAAAGATGTGTAAAAATAAGAAAATAAAAGTTTTAAAAGTAATAAAAGTAAAAGTCCCACTTTTTCCCTTATCAGTCCTTTATTATTAATAAAAATATATAAACAAACAAATAAACTATACATAATTGGTATCGCCGCGTCCGTAACGGCCTGAGCTACAAAATTATTTTGTTATTTATCCCGCACGGTGAACGCCGTAAAAAAAAATATTAATAAACCGTACCACAATCACAATTGTTTGGTCACTTCACCTCCCAAAAAATGGAATAAAAAGAGATCAAAAAGTCGCATGTACCTAAAAATGGTACTGATGGAAAATACAGTTCGTTACGCAAAAAAAAAGTCCTCGCACGCCTTTATTGATTGAAAAATAAAAACGTTCTGGCTCTTAGAATAAGGTAACACAAAAAGTGAATGATTGTTTACAAAACGTATTTTATTGTGCAAACGCCATAAGACATAAAAAAAAACTATAAACATCTGGTATCGCCGTGATCGTATCGCCCCGCAGAATAAAGTGAATATGTCATTTATAGCGCACGGTGAACGCTGTAAAAAAAAAAGTATACAAAAACAATAGTAGAATTGCTGTTTATTAGTCACCACGCCACCTAAAAATGGAATAAAAACTGATCAAAAAGCCGCATGCACCCCAAGAAAACTACAATGGATTCCTCAAGGGGTCTAGTTTCCAAATTGGGGTCACTTTTGGGGGGTTTCCAATGTTTTGGCACCACAAGACCTCTTCAAACCGGACATGGTGCCTAATAAAAAAGAGGGCTCAAAATCCGCTAGGTGCTCCTTTGCTTCGGAGGCCGGTGCTTCAGTCCATTACCGCCCGAGGGCCACATGTGGGATATTTCTCTAAACTGCAGAATCTGGGCAATAAGTATTGAGTTGCGTTTCTCTGATAAATCCTTTTGTGTTATAAAAAAAATGGTATAAAAAGAGTAAATTTCACCTCTACTTTGCTCTAAATTTCTGTGAAACACCTAAAGGGTTCATAAACTTTCTAAATGCTGTTGTGAATACTTTGAGGGGTCTAGTTTCTAAAATGGGGTGTTTGATAGGGGTTTCTAATATATGGGCCCCTCAAAGCAACTTCAGAAATGAACTGGAACCTAAAAAAATAAATAAATGAGGCAATACTTCGCTTCTTACATTATACTGATAATGAGCCGTGCCCACTCCGAGATGACCCCAGTTTTGACCGTTTGTATAAACGGAGACCCCTATTAGACCGTTCCAGTGCCCGGTTTTCCCAAGCATACACCCCCGAGAAGTGTTTTTCTATTGATGAGTCCCTGGTACATTTTAAAGGGAGGGTTCAATTCCGCCAGTACCTGCCAGGTAAGAGGGCAAGGTATGGCGTGAAGATGTATAAGCTGTGCGAGAGTGCATCAGGGTATACCTACAGGTTTAGGATATATGAAGGAAAGGCCACCCCCAAACCAGACTGCATCCTGGACTACAATAGGTACATGGGAGAGATGGACTTGTCAAATCAAGTCCTGAAGCCCTACAGCGCCATGCGGTGTGGTATAAGAAGCTGGCCGGGCACATCATACAGATGGCTTTGTACAATGCGTATGTGCTACGTCGATGTGCAGGCCAGAGGGGAACTTTCCTGGAATTTCAAGATCTAATCTTTAGGGACCAGGAAGGGGGGGCACCCAGTACTTCTGGAAGCGAGGCCACACGCATCGTACCAGGGCAACACTTTCCAGGAGAAGGTCCCCAAACCGGTGGAAAGGGAAAGAGTCAAAAGAGGTGCAGAGTCTGCTATAAGAGGGGGATAAGGAAGAACACAATATACCAATGTGACACGTGTCCCGAAAAACCAGGGCTCTGTATAAAAGATTGTTTTAAAATGTATCATACATCCCTTGATTTTTAATTTACCCTGATGCACTCCGCACAGCTTACCCCCCTCATCTTTCCCTTCTGAGCCCTGCCGTATGCCCAGGCAGCTGATAACAGCCACATGTAGGGTATTGTCGTACCCAGGAGAACCCACATTACAATTTAAGGGGTGTATATCTCCGGTGGCGCATGCTGGGCACACTATATTGGACACTGAAATGGCATATACATATATAAAATTGCAAATCTCACACTGCACCATCTGCTGCGCATTATCTTTTACACAGTACCTGTGGGGTCAAAATGCTCACTACACCTCTAGATGAATGTCTTAAGGGGTGTAGTTTTTAAAATGGGATCACTTCTCGGGGGTTTCAACTGTACTGGTACCTCAGGGGCTTCTGCACACATGACTTAGCACCAGAAAAGCTCCAGTAGGCCAAATGGTGGTCCTTTCCTTCTGAGCCCTCCCATGGGCCCAAAGGGCAGTTTATCACCACAAATGGGGTATTGCCGCACTAAGGACAAATTGGGCAACAAAATGGGGTATGTTGTTCCTTGTGAAAATAAGAAATTTTGATCAAAAATGACATCTTATTGGAAAAAATATCATTTTTTTCATTTCACAGCCCAATTCAAATAGGTGCTGTGAAAAAACTGTGCGGTCAAAATGATAACAAAAACCATAAATGAATTCCTTGAAGGGGTGTAGTTTCCAAAATGGGGTCACTTCTGGTGGGTTTCCATTGCTTTGATACCTCTGGGGCTCTGCAAATGCAACATGGCACCCGAAAACCAATCCAGCAAAATCTGGACTCCAACAAACACATAGCGCTCCTTTCCGTCTGAGCCCTCCCATGGGCCCAAACGGCAGTTTATCACCACAAATGGGGTATTGCCGCACTAAGGACAAATTGGGCAACAAAATGGGGTATGTTGTTCCCTGTGAAAATAAGAAATTTTGATCAAAAATGACATCTTATTTGAAAAAATATAATTTTTTTCATTTCACAGCCCAATTCAAATAGGTGCTGTGAAAAACCTGTGCGGTCAAAATGATAACAAAAACCATAAATGAATTCCTTGAGGGGTGTAGTTTCCAAAATGGGGTCACTTCGGGTGGGTTTCCATTGCTTTGATACCTCTGGGGCTCTGCAAATGCGACATGGCACCCGAAAACCAATCCAGCAAAATCTGGACTCCAACAAACACATAGCGCTCCTTTCCTTCTGAGCCCTCCCATGGGCCCAAACGGCAGTTTATCACCACAAATGGGGTATTGCCGCACTAAGGACAAATTGGGCAACAAAATGGGGTATGTTGTTCCCTGTGAAAATAAGAAATTTTGATCAAAAATGACATCTTATTGGAAAAAATATAATTTTTTTCATTTCACAGCCCAATTCAAATAGGTGCTGTGAAAAAACTGTGCGGTCAAAATGATAACAAAAACCATAAATGAATTCCTTGAGGGGTGTAATTTCCAAAATGGGGTCACTTCTGGTGGGTTTCCATTGTTTTGATACCTCAACGCCTCTTCAAACCTGGCATGCTGCCTAAAATATATTCTAATAAAAAAGAGGCCTCAAAATGCACTAGGTGCTTCTTTGCTTCTAGGGCTTGTGTTTTAGTCCACGAGCGCAGTAGGGCCACATGTGGGACATTTCTAAAAACTGCAGAATCTGGACAATACATATTTAGTAGTGTTTCTCTGGTAAAACCTTCTCTGTTACTAAAAAAAAATTGAATAAAATTGAAATTCAGCAGAAAAAATGAAATTTGCAAATTTCATTTCCACTTTGCTTTAATTCCTGTGAAATGCCTGAAGGGTTAAAAAACTTTCTATATGCTGTTTTGAATACTTTGAGGGGTCTAGTTTTTAAAATGGGGTGTTTTATGGGGGTTTCTAATACATAGGCCCCTCAAATCCACTTCAGAACTGAACTGGCACCTTCAAAAAAAGGCTTTTGAAATTTTCTTAAGAATATGAGAAATTGCTGTTTATGTTCTAAACCTTGTAACGTCCAAGAAAAATAAAATAATGTTCAAAAAACGATGCCAATCTAAAGTAGACATATGGGAAATGTGAACTAGTAACTATTTTGGGTGGTATAACCGTCTGTTTTTCAAGCAGATGCATTTAAATTCTGAAAAATGCTATTTTTTGTAAATTTTCTCTAAATTTTGCAATTTTTCACAAATAAAGACTGAATATATCGACCAAATTTTACCACGAACATGAAGCCCAAAGTGTCACGAGAAAACAATCTCAGAATCGCTTGGATAGGTTTAAGCATTCCGACGTTATTACCACATAAAGTGAAATAAGTCAGATTTGAAAAATGGGCTCTGAGCCTTAAGGCCCAAACTAGGCTGCGTCCTTAAGGGGTTAAGGCCCAAACAGGCCTGGTCATTAAGGGGTTAAGCACAGAAAAAAAGTGGGACATATAATAAGATTAAAAACACAAAAAATGGCCATACTCACAAATTGGGCAGGTATAATCCCAACAGGACGCAGCCAGGTCAAAAACGCTGCCGAAGGAAAGTGCTCAGGTGTGTTAAATAATAATAGCCACTCCCACTAGCCTTGAGGGGAGTGGCGTGTGGTGCATGGGATATGTAGTAAAAAATAAATGAATTGTGTATAATGTGCAAGTAGTAATAATATGTGTGAAATATAGGGGACAGTACTGAGTATAGTGAGTGGTGAATAACATGTGTAAAATATAGGGGGCAGTACTGAAAGGGTCAGGAATGTGAGTGATGCATGAAGTGTGGGTGCAGTGTGTAAAACGTGGAGGGATAATGCGTAAATCATGAGGCTACGCCTGCTGTGCTGTAAATCAACCACAAACGTTAGAGAAGTGTCAGGATTCTGAATACACATCCCGTCCTGGCTGGAGGTAATGTATATTCATTGTCAGGACACTTGAGTAACTGCACATAGTGAACAACGCAGATTTACTATGTGCAGAATAAATGAATGGAGAGAAGTGTATGACGCTGATTGGTCACTAATTGGTCAGCGTCATACACTTCTCTCCACAATGCCCACTTGGTCAAAAAGTAAAACACGCCCATTTGTCTATTAAGAAAGTCATTAGCATAAAGCTAAAATAGGTCATAACTCCGTCAAAAATGATAGTTTTTCTAAATAAAAACCACTGTTGTTCTCTACATTACAGCGCCGGTCACATTATGTTGGAGACAGGGCACTTATAATGTGGTGACAGAGCCTCTATAAGTAGTACACATATACACCACAAGAAGTGATTGACAGTTCTCTTTACTAGTTGCTTAAATCATTCTTACGATTTGGAGCCTCTTCATGTAAATCCATTATCACTTTCACCTCTATTTGGACTCCTGCAGGGTGCTCCGGCTGGAGGACACATCCTTAGCTACTTAATAGAGAAGTCACGGGTGGTCCATCAGAATCAAGGGGAAAGGAATTTCCACATATTCTACCAATTATTGGAGGGAGGAGAAGATCATTTGATACGTTGGTTGGGTTTAGAACGTAAAGCTGAGAATTATAATTACCTCATCCAGGTAAGAACAAAATCTGCAGGTGTTTTTCTGGATGTTTTAATTTAAATATATACAAGACATATCTGTTTTATTTTCCATCACAAGGGTGAATGTGCCAAAGTAAATACCATCTGTGACAAGTCAAACTGGAAGCTCGTCCGCAGGGCTTTTACTATCATTGAGTTCACTGAGGCTGATATTGAGGTAAGAAGTCCTTAAGTTTATGTGTATGCTTACTACACATTTGCACAGAGAAAATAAATATATATATATATATATATGTACATCATTCAGCCATATCATTAAAACTACTGGTGTCTGTTAAGGGGTGGGATATATTAGGCAGCAAGTGAACAGTCAGTTCTTGAAGTTGATGTGTTGGAAGCAGGAAAAATGGTAAACCAGTGACAGATTCATGGGCACCCAGTGCTCATTGATACTTGTGAGAAGCGAAGGCTAGCTTGTCTTGTTCGATCCCACAGAAAAGCTACTATAGCACATTGCTGAAAAAGTTGATACTGGCTATGATAGAAAAGTGTCAGTACACACAGTGCATCGCAGTTTGCTGCGTTTCGGGCTGGATAGCCGCAGATGAGTCAGTTTCCGTTCTGACCCCTGTCCACCGTCGAAAGTGCCTACAATGTGAATGTGAGCATCAGAACTGGACCATGGTGCAATAAAAGTAAGTGGCCTGATCTGATGAGTCACGTTTTCTGTTACATCATGTGGACAGCTAGGTGCGTGTGCATCACTTACCGGGGGAATAGATGGCAGCAGTAGGCACTATGTGAAGAAGACAAGCTGGTGAAGGCAGTGTGATGCTCTGGGCAATGTTCTGCTGCGAAACCTTGTTACCCTGCATTTATGTGGATATTACTTTGATACATACCACCTAACTATACAATGTTGCAGACCAAGTACACCTTTTCATAGCAATAATATTCCCTAATGACAGTGACCTCTTTTAGCAGGATAATGTGACTTGCCATATTGGAAAAACTGTTCAGGAATGGTTTGAGGAACTTGACAAAGTTTAAGGTGTTGATTTGAAATTTCCCAGATCTCAATTCAAACTAATATCAGTGGGATGTGCAGAAAAAGCAAATCTGATCCATGGAGGCCCCACCTTTCAACTTACAGGACTGAAAGGATCTGCAGCTAACATCTTGGTGCCAGATACCACAGGACACCTTTGGAGGTCTTGTGGTGTCCAGGCCTCAATGGGTCAGAGCTGTTTTGGCGGCACGACGGGGACCTACACAGTATGAGGCAGGTGGTTTTAATGTAAATTGGATGATCGGTGAGTATATATATATCTCAAAATGTACGACAATAACCTGTTAGAGTTGAAAAAATATATTCTTTGTATAAATATAATAGTATACAAAATCGCTATAAAAATAGTGCAAGAAGTGTAAAAAAGTAGTCACCCCATATGAAGAAGTCCTTCCAATCAGATAGGCCGGTAAGATGTCATATTTTCCGGGCTTGAGATCTGGCGGACTTTGGCAGAGACCTACATGGAGGATAAGTCGGCGTTTGACTACGCCAGGTGCGACACTTCGGTGGGGCCTCCCCCTTTCTCAAGCGTGTCAAGCAACATCCAGGGCAAGCTTAAATAGTGAAGGTGGAGCAGCTGATTGTGTCAACAGATGTGAGTAGAGAAAACATCTTTATGTGATTTAAAATGTAAAGGATAATAAAAGTAAGCTTGATATATATACTCTTTTTTAGGGTATTATACAGTTTTATCAATGTCGTTTCAATTTTCTAACCTCTAAAATAGTAGATGTAACTAGTCAATGTGATATCCTGGTTATTCACATATTTTAATAAATGTAATCAGAGTATCTAAATACGAAATATATATTGTTCCGACGCAATACCCTTGTGTCCAAAACGATATATACATCTATATAGATTTTTATTTATAGAAAAATATCAAAGTTGCAAATTTCGTTCATTCTTATTGGATTCACACTTTTAAGTGTGTGTATCCAAAAAACTTCTCTTTGGAGTAGTTTGGTTTTGATGCAATCGCTGTCATTTCCTACAATTTCTTCAAGAATACACCATTCGAATTTTTTTTTAGCTACTGTCGTTTTGCCATGTTTTCTTTAAGGTGTACTGACTGATCAAGTAGTTTGTTCCTTCGTTTTTTCTCCATAGGTTTTGATTTCCAATCGATGTTCGTTAATGCACATTTTAATTAAACGCGCTGTCTGACCGACATAGACCCTACCGCAAGGGCATTTAGGCATGTATATTACATTATATAACCTAAAAAGAATAGATGCTAAAAAACAAGAGAAATTATGAAAATAGAAAAATACTTTATTGAAATACATAATAAAGGACAATGAGCAATAGATAAAATGAGGAATCCGTAAACCAACAGTTAAAAAGGGACAATGAGCTGTGTGTCTACCAAATAAACATAGAGTACAAATTTGTATCCATAGCAAACCTTCAGAAAAATACAAGTACAAGTAGAAACCATAGAATGGTATAGAAATAATATGGTGACCATATATAAGTGTGGCAGTATGTTACATTAACACAATAAATGTATATAGCAATGCTAGTAAGCCATATGTATAGCAAATTTTAATTTGCAAGTGCAAGTACAAACCATAGAATGGTATAGAAGTAATATGGTGACTATATACAAGTGTAGCGGGATGCTACATAAACACAGTAAATATATATAGCAATGCTAGTAAGCCATGTGTATAGTCAGTGAATATTTAAACATGTATATGGTCTATATAAACTGAAGGAAAAACAATCATGTGCAAGGTTAACAAAGCATATCAAAAGGATATAACATACCCATGATAAATGCAGGAGAAAACACAGCCAATGTCCACCCCAACGCTTGTTTCGGCACAAATGCCTTCGTCTTAGACAGCAGACTAATCCTATTTAAATGGAGCCAAGCCAATTGCAAGAACATGCGTTACCTGAAGAATGCTCTGTTTAATATTTATTACCCTCACTGTATAATTATCAGTCGCTGTGTCCTGGAGAGTGAAGTGGCCGGACCTCCGAAAACGTCAGTCGCGAGGGGCCGGAACCGGATACACGTCACCGCGTCAACAGACCCAGTCACGTGAGTCCAGTATTCGACACGTCACGAGTGACGGAGACGGAGGCCGGTCACCACGCACCAATGACAGAGCGGCACAGTGAGGCAGAGAACACAGAGACGCTGTTCGGAGTAGACAGGATCAATGCTAATTTACCGGGCATAAATACACCGTTAAATTAATAACTTGTACATCTAAAACATGTCTAGTGATAGGGCTGCGTGATGCATCCGCCCATGCAAGAAGAGCAGATATACAATATATAAAGCAAAGTGGGTGAATGTAACAAAACAATGAAAATAGGCATCAAAAGCAGTGTGTGAATACAATATTCTGTGCAGTCAAAGAAGTACACATATATAAATAAGATATATAATAATACAATTTTCAAAAGTAATTGACAGTGAATGATATGATAATGAAAGATGTGATAAAAATAAAAGTGATAAACAAATATGTGCAATTGTGTACAAAGAATGATACGGTTAAATAATAATACATGTGAGTGTTTACCTATAAATACAATAAAGAGTCATATACTTGTTCCAACAAACAGAGCGTTCAATGTTGGGACAACTTAAACAATCCCCGCACGACCTACACCCCCATTTGGGACTTTTTGTGCCACTTTACCGGGTTTAATCGGTGTCAAGTAACTGTGTACTATGGTATCGCGCAGATTACGTGCTCTGCGAGGTGCCATAGCAGGATAATCAGGTAACACTTTTTGTAACGTTGGATCGGTCAACAACACTGGCCAAAATTTGCTCAATGTATCACGCATTTCTACCCAGCGTGAGTTAAATATCGTCACTAATCTCACCTTGGGTTTACGCTCATCTTTGGGGGTAATTTTAAGAAGTTGTTCTATGAGTT